>NC_133508.1:30091875-30700416 GCF_049354715.1 Callithrix jacchus
TCACCAACCCTGGTGTCAGGTGCCTGACATGCTTCTGTGATGACCAGAATTTGCTCTGAAAGCTCTCCGGGTCTGGAAGCCTGCAATTTCATTTTTCAGCACGCCTCAGTCTATTCAGTAGACCACCCTGAGCAAATGTCCCTCTGACACAGGGTAACAAGTGGGCTAATTTTGGAAAGGGGGAATCTGGGGTCTGGAGAAGATGAAGACTGAAGTATAGAGGTTAGCATAAAATTAAAGGTCAGTCAGAAACGAGAAAACTGCTCTGAAAACATAATGGATGAACATCACTCTCCAGGAAAGTTCAATTTGAGCAAGAATTGTAGGTTGCGCTGGCAGAATTGTAACTAGAAAATCCACAAACGCCCAGTGGGACTGCTAATGCATTGTCAGGCCTGCTTTTTATGATGTTGCAATGAATGACTCTAGATGACAGACAGGGCAGATTCAGTTAAAACATAAAGTACCCTGTGGACTATTCCGGAGGTTACAGTTTTGTTATTTTTTAAAAAATCCATAAACATAATAATGGGTCTGGAAGAGGAAGCATAACAAATTTTAGGACTTAGACATGATGCTAAATTTGGACATACAACGAAGGGGCACAGGAAAGCAATTCAAAGGCCCTTGAGTTATCATGGTGCACAGAGGAAATTAAGTAGGAAGCATTTTGGAAAGGCACCCACTGATATTGACCTGGATGGAAGCCCTTGAAGTCACAGTTCCTCCACGGCATGGGCTTTGAACGCCTGTGCTTGGGTCTTCCACAAAGATGACCTCAGAATGGAAAAAAAAAAAATGTTGGAATCCATCACCACTATAGTGCCAACCTGCCCAGCCACCAAACCATAATATTTTTAAGACTCTGATTGCTAGAAAGGGACACAGATTGCTCTTTTGTGCTTGCCAGCAGGTTTCTGAATCATATTTGGGCTGGGACTTCAGTAGGCTTTTGATTTTGCAAGGCCTAGTGAAGAAATTTTATACACGAAGGCCAGTCGGAGACCGCGCTCCACAGGCCCTGCCCCCGGGAATGGGGTTTGGGGTTGTTGCTTCCTTTTCATAAATTAGTAAATTCACAACTGGTGCTGATGTGAAGGATGGAGCCAGCTTAGAAACTGTCATGTCAAGCCTAGCAGTGTATTTTTTTAATGCATGTAACAAAATCAAGTGCTGGGAGAGCACTCGTGGAAGGGGGGGGGTCTCATCAATGTGGACCACTGACAAACCTACAGGTAGAGAATACGGGAGACCTGGCCCAGAGGCTCACACCTATAATCCCAGCACTTTGAGAGGCTGAGGCAGGAGGACTTTGAGCCCAGGAGTTAGAGACCAGCCTGGCTAACATAAGGAGACCCTGTCTCTACAAAAAAACTAAAAACAAAATTTAGCTAGATGTGGTGGTGAGTGCCTGTGGTCCTAGCTACTCAAGAGGATGAGGTGGGAGGAGAGCTTGAGCTTGGAAGGTCAAGGCTGCAGTGAGCTGAGATGGCGCCAGTGCACTCCAGCCTGGGCGACAGAGAGACACACTGTCTCAAAAACAAAAAACAAAAGAAAACGAAAGAAAGGACAAAAAGGAGAAAGAGGAGAGAGAAACAGGATGGAGAAAGGGATATGAATGAAGGAAGAAGGGCCTAAGGTCCATGTGGAAGGGAAGGAAAATAATGAGAACAGGTAGGTGGAGCTGGTGAGGGCTCCCGGGGTGGCCGCCAGCTGTGTGCACTAGTGTCCTGGATGAAGAGCATGAGAACCTCTCACTGTGAGTCAGGGCAGCTCTGAACCACATCCTTCCTGCAGCGGCACTTCTGAGGGACGGACAAAAGCTGGGTCACAAACCCCTCATCTCTGACTCACACCGGTTACTTAAATGAGCCCACTCCTTTTACTGATTATCACAGCAAGGATGCGCTGCCGCCTGCCTTCTAATTTAAAAGCAAGAAGCCACACTAGGTGGCCCTTACTCTGTGGCAGCCTCCCTATTGGGCCATACGCTGACACTCCTCTCATGCTGGGGTCCCACTGACAGAGGACCCTGTCCCTCCACATCAATGAGCATCCCGGGAGCATCCCAGGGCCTCCGGGAAGCCACCCCTAAGGGTGTCTTCACAGGCAGGGGCAGGAAGCACTAGAGAAATGGTTCCCCACCCAAGTGACCAGGCAAAGTCCTGGTGACTACACTCAGGGCAGACACTGTTCCCTCCTACAACATGCGGCCCCACCCACCTGATGGCTAGACAGCCAGACTGGCCTCGGCTTCTGATGCCTCGTGTGTATAGCAGGGACAGAAGCCTCCCTTTTGAGTTTTCTGGGAGGGATGAAATGAGATAATATATGCAAAGTGTTATTCATCACTTTCTTGTGGATTTTCTAACTTGAGGAAGGAAAGGTACAGAAGGAGAGAAGTAGGCTGAGAAGACACTGTTTGTGGCTGGGCCTGGGGAGGCCGATGAACCTGTGGCCGACACCCAAAGATGGCTGCCCGGGGTCATCAGAGCAGTCAAGGCTTGGGGTGGCTGCCAGGGGGTGGTTTCTGGCTTCTCACTGTACCAACAGGGAGCAGTGTTGCAATGTTTCCAAGAGAGTGTGAGCAGCTGCCCTGGGCATTGGAGGGTCGGCATGGGTTTAAAGGCCAACGACGTGCCTGTCCAGCGGAATGCTGTCTGCAGCGTCCTTAACCGCCCCTGCCTCTGACGCTTCATCTGTACTGCAGGGACCGACTAAGCCTTCCTTTTTGAGTATTCTGAGAGGAATGAGATAATATATTCAGAGTGTTTAGCACAGTGTCTAACACATAAGAAGCCCTGGCTTCATTTAGTATACACTCGATTGAAGTACACTCTCCATGGAGTAGGTTATCTTGAAGCTCTATTTGCTCGATGACCTGGAGCAGGGGTTGCAGGCAGCGCACAGGAAAGGGTGAAGAACTGAGCGTCTGTCTGAAGATGATTATTTCAGGTCAGTACTGTCTTTGTCTAAGTTGTAATCAACAGGACTTCACAATGCCAGGAAAGAGTGACACGGCTGACTGTCATCACAAGACGCTGCTCCTCCTGGAGATGGCTGGTGCCTGAGGAAGAAGCTACACCCATTTCCACCACAGGGATGCAGAGCAAACCAACGTTTCACTTATGAAAACAAGGCAGCAGGAGAAGCCCTAATCCATCATCTCTCTTGCGTATCTAATAGGAAAGGCAGATTATTTCAGCATTTTCTCTTTAGTAAGAGCATGTCAGATATTGCCTTCACCAGTGTGAACCAGAGCGCCGCCACAGACACAGAGAAGGACCAGCCTTGTTTCTCATTTGCCTTTTTCTCGTACCACTCTTGCTTTCATGTATTCATTCATTTATTCAATGAATTCAATGAATATTACGGAGTGTTCGTGGTGCCTCTGACCCATGGTTCTTCACAAGATGAGGGCTGTGAGAGGCAGGGAAGGCGGTCACTAGGGGTGGGTTCCCGAGAGCTAGAAGGGCCCTGCTGCTGGGTGTCTGGTGATGACACCCTAGGGAGGCCGCCTAAAGGCCCCCAGGCCCACAGCCGGTGCACAGCAGCTGCCAGCAACACCCAG
Source organism: Callithrix jacchus (assembly GCF_049354715.1). Taxonomy (NCBI): domain Eukaryota; kingdom Metazoa; phylum Chordata; class Mammalia; order Primates; family Cebidae; genus Callithrix; species Callithrix jacchus. Next base: position 30,095,447 of record NC_133508.1, read on the forward strand.
TCCACACCCTGTCCTTTGCCGAGAATGCAGAGGCACAGCCATCCTCGAGGCACAGCAACTGCACCTGAAAACCCACTCGGGTCTCTTTTGAACCCACGGGTCACATTCCTGCCCTCATTTCCTAGCTCTTGGACTCATCCAGTTCTCTAGCTGAAGGCATAATTCCACATGAATGGCTCTCCTCTTGGGGATGGTGTTACCACCAAGATGCATGAGGCCCTCAGTGGTGCCACCGCTGAATTGTCCCTATCACTCCAGAAGCCTGTGCCTCCTCGTCACTGCACTTCCAGAAGCTCAGCATAAAGGACACAACCTGCTTTCTAGCGGGGAAACTGGTGCTGGTAAAAGTCACATGGGGCCAGTGTCCAGGCCCTTCTGGAAGGTTCCACACTTACGAATGAGACCAAAGAGAAGGCCATACAGAAGATGCTGGGGAAAGAGGTGGCCCGGATCTTCCTGGTGTTCATAAGCAAGCCAGCTCAAGAAAGACAGACTAGGCCCCCTGGTGAGGTCAAAATATCAACAGTTAATGCTTAGGATGGGAAACCAGTGGTGAGAAGGCAAATCGTGTTTGGATGTATACATTTGTAAAACAAAGAGGAACATAAAATTGAAGCATTCTCTGTTTTTAGAAAACCCTTATAAGCAGGATATGATTTAAGAGAAGCTTTAAAAGCCCCTGAAAATGAACTGTTTACCATATCCAGTAGCACTATCTAGAATGGATGTTTACTGATCAAATAGAAACCTCCCAAGTTGAGGGCCCCAGACCCGCCACATCAGAGACTCTCCCTAGGTCGCTAAGTCTCTCATTACTTAAGACTGCTGCCGATGACAGGAGATAATTACAAGTTATTCTCATGGATAACAAACACAAGTCTCACCACAATTCCTGGGGCTATGCAGAGGAGAGCCAATTACGGTGTAACTTTCAGCTTTAAACTTCTGCTATGTGAAGTGTATTTTACAGCTTCCTCTGATTATAATATTTCAAAGGAAACACATTAAGGAAACCCTGAGTGCCCGATAACAGCCTTTTACATATTTTAATGGTCGTTAAGTATTATTTAGTTTTGGCTACTTGTATTTTAAGCATGTAGTTTCCTCCATGTGTAGATAACACAGTTTTTCCTCTTCGCCCACTTTGTGTGTGTGTGTGTGTGTGTGTGTGTGTGTGTGTGTGTGTGTGTGTGTCAGCAGGCAAGTTTTGGACATGGCCTGTGGGTCTTTTCCTGGACCACATAAGTGACTTTCACGCAAAGCCTACAGCCAGTTTCATCACTACAATCTGTTAACTGAGACCATTTAGGAGTGGGCTAACATCTAGATGAGCTTTCTGTGAGGTCGATGACTTAAAAGGGGGAAAACGCCAAATCTTTGGTGTTACTTGTCAAATGGTCTGTGAAGAAAACATGTTTTGGGGTACACAGGCAGTCCCTGTGGCCTGGAAACTGTCCTCACCCCCAGCCCCTGCAGCGGGGAAAGATCAGGCATTCCCTCCTCCCCATCCGACCTCCCTCTCCTTGTCCAGCCCTCCCCTCTGATCGGAGGAGGCAGACACCCTAACCCAGGCTCAAGCATCCACCGGCTGTCCAAAACTCTATGTTTTCAAAAGGTTCAATGAAGAGATGCAGGCAGTTGTCAGCAGTGGGCTCTGAAGCTGAGCCGGCAAGGGGAGCAAGGGTGGAGTCTAAGTCTCTGCCAGTCAGAGGTAGAGGGAGTGGAAGCTGTCAGGGAAGGGAAGAGGAGCATGAATAGGTACGCAGAGACGCAGAGATGGGTGGCAATGGGAGACAGAGACGAATGAGTCTGCAGGGGAATCACCCACAATCCAGGGATATGTGCTCTTATTCCCATGTCTAAGGAGGCCAGCCAGTCTTTCCATTTCCTATGAATGGTCCATGAATCTCTCCATGAATCCTTACAACAGCCCCTCCCTTTCCATTCAGGTAGGTTCCACTTCCTGCCTCACAAAGGAACTACAAAGGAGGGAAACTTTACTGCAAGGAAGTCTTCAGCCCACTAGAAGTTTTGCTGAGTCTTCTCTGGCTGTTACTTTTTCCTCCCTTATTCACTGGTCACCCCATGAAAGAGTTTGCATCGAAGGGTAGATTCCATCAGGATGGCTCCCTCAGCTGCCCACTAGGAAGCCAATATCCCTTCTTTCCCAAGAGAACCTTCCCAAACTAGCCTCTCACAAGTCATGGGTAGAGCCTCTTCCACGTCCCGTCTCATTTCAGCCCAATGTTCTAAAACACTCAGCACTCACACAACTGCCTTGGCATCTAAGTGCTAGGTTTGATCCAATGGATTTATGTGAGTGTTTACTAAATGCAAAAATCTTTAACAGTAATTAGCCAAGTCAGAGATGAATCGGATATGGTACCAGCCAGCAGGAAGCCGATAATCCCGGAGGCCAGGAGAAAATGCTGGAGGAATTCATAGGACAGCATGATTTCAATAGAAGAAACTCCAAAAAAGGTGAACTGCTAGGGTGCGTTTTCTAGTGGGAGATGGGTGGAAGGGCTTGTGGGTATTTCCAGGCAGGCTTAGAGGGTGAGTGTACACAGCGGCCCTGTGGGGCAGGTACACTGGGAATGCGAGAAGGCATAGAATAGGCAGGCTGGGCTCAGACGAGAAGGTTTGCAGGGCCCACTAAAGAGCTGGGGCTGGGCTGGGTGGATTACATGCCTGTAATCCCAGCACTTCGGGAGGCTGAGGCAGGAGGATCATTGAGGCCAGGAGTTTGAGACTGGCCTGGTCAATATAGTGAGACCCTGTCTCTATAAAAAAATAGAAAAAATTAGCCAGGTACAGTAACACACACCTATAGTCCCAGCTACTCAGGGGCTGAAGTAGGAGGATTGCTTGAGCACAGGAATTCAAGGCTGCAGAAAGGAGTGATCACTGCTGTTCTCCAGCCTGGGTGACAGAGTGATACTCTGTCTAAAAACAAAACAAAAAAAAAGCTGGGTTTGACACCACCAGCAACCAAGGGGCAAGGAGGACCCCAGAGCCAGGAGTCCCACAGTCAGTCTTCACAGTCCATCTGCTGTGCTTTAAACGCTGATAAAGTTACCAGCCATGGGAACGATGGCCCAACACATTAACGTGTAGCTTTCAAAAACAATTACTGTCTGCTCATCAATTTACATACTCTATGTATGAAAGAGAACGAACTCTTGGTCCTTCCCCACTACAAAAAATCTCCACTGCGCCTCAGAGATTCTTAGCACATTCACAGGCTCCTTTGCCTTTCTTCACAACAGAACTGTCGTTCTCCTCCTGTCCCAGATGCTCAATAGGACTTGATGGGCTAATAGTGAGAGCTCAAAGCACAGCCCCCTCAGCACATTAGAAAACAAGTATCCTGCATGCTTGAAAATCTCATCAAAGCTTCATACTTATATTCTTTTTTAAGTTTTACTAAATGTCCCTAGAGTAAGAAAGGGAAAAAGAAAAATAAATGTTTTACTAGATAGAGCTGGTTCTTAAATCAGAAACTCTGTTCTAAACTGATAGTAATCATTAGAGAGGAAAAAACAATCCTGACCATTCTCACCAGACAATGCTACTCCAGCTAAGCCCCAGATGACGGATAATCCCGCCTTCCACATATGCTTTCTTTACGACATCCACAGAAGAGCGGCGTTATGTGCATTATCTTGTGTAGACAGGTCAGGATGCAGTCTTTATAAGCCTCTCCAGACAGGAAAGGGATACAGCTGGTCTCTCAGAGCTGTTACATGTCCGTGCCCGCTGGGGGAGGGTGCAGGGCAAGGAACTGAGAAAAGGCCAACCAGTGAGGGTAACCCCAGGAGCTTACAGACTCAAGTGCTCCTTTCAAATGAAAACAGGCCTCACCTGGGGAGAGCAGAATCAGGCCCAGTGTTGCTGTGGGGGTGGGGGGAGTTGTGGCCCAAGCTGAGCTCCCTCCACTGCTGCACTGAGTGGCCATGGATGGCCACCGACGTCCTCTGGGCTTTGTGTTTGCTATGGTTTAAACGTTTATTCACTCCAAAACTCATGTTGAAATTTAATCACCATTGTAACAGGATTAAGAGGTGATGAGTTTGATGAGGGCTCCACCCTCCTCAGTGGGATTGGTGCCCTCTTAAAAGGGTGAGTTCAGCCCTCTCTTACCTGATCTCACTCTCACTCTCTCACCTTCTACCATGGGATGACACAGCCAGAAGGTCCTCATGAGATACCAGCACCTTGACCTTGGACTTCCCAGCCTCCAGAACTGTGAACTGATAAATTTCCATTCATCATAAATTACCCAGCCTGTGACAGCAGCACACACTGGACGAACGCAATGCTCTTCGGTTATAAGATAATAACATTGCCAACATGCCTGGGTCTCCACTATCCTGCCAGAATAAAATAAACACATTTTCATTCAACCCCATGTGGCCTTCTAAATGACCTTGACCTCCATCTTTCCTAGGACATCAGTGGGGTGCTGAGGACTGGCCCAAAGTGTGGGGACACACCCTAGGGCAGCCTCAACCAAGAAACTGCAGAAGAGGAACCCTCGTGTCCCTTCCCAATCACACTGATGGCTTCAAGTTGGACAGGGCTATCCTGGGCCCCAGGTGCCCCCTAGACCGAGAGATCCCACATAGTGAGATGGAGGAGGCAGCAAGACCACAGCTGTGCTTTTGAGTAACCAAAGACTGGGATCTGACAGCACCATTTATTCATCAGATTCAGAATTCACATTAGCCATAGTAGTACTGGCTTCTCTTATTTTTTCTTTTTTTAAATTTAAGCTGTTAACTATTGATGCCTGTTTACTTCCTCCAAAAGCACTTTGTTTCTGATGGGGAGAAACGATTCTTCATGCCTACCTTTCTGTTTCCCTCCAATTTTCAGTTCTCTATTGGGTACCTAAGGAAAAAAAAACTCTTTCATTTCCACGCAGGGAATTTTGTAACCAGTCTCTGAGGCTTGGGGCACTGGCATGAATGCTTGCAAACATGCATACATTTGCTGTTTCTATCCTAGGCGCCAACCTTCAATCCAAAAGCTGCTCAATACCACCTAAGTGAACCAGCGGATGCTGGCAACGTGGACAACAGGCCGAGAACTCTGTCATCTGTATGAAAGCATCCCCAAGCTACAGAAAGCCGCTTATCTTGGCCCTTCACTCAGGATGGGAAAGAAAGGCAGCTTGCAGATCTGATTACGCCCTGGTCCTCAGGAACCTGTCACCACACCAGGGGCTAGTTGTGGATGAGGTTGGCAGCCTCACTGCCCACACCGAATTCTAAAGGGGATTCTCATGCCTCCCACCGTGGGACTCAACTCTGATCCGGCCCCTCGTGTTTGAAGGGAGCCCCACATAACCTACACAGTCCGTCTGCAGGGATTCACAGCCCTGTCTTTACTTCATTAGAAACTGACCGTTCTGCTTTCCAACAGTTGCTACAATGGGGGAAAGACTAAATGGGATTCATGAGCGTGCATTAAATGACCACGTATGCCCAGTACTGTAAGACTCTGTACAAGATACAAAAGAAACAGGAGACAAGGTACCACCTCAGTACCTTGAAATGCAAGTTGGAAGGTACAGATATACTCAGCACGAAAGCAGAAACAAGAGAAGGCATGGAAAAAAACCACCAAAAATCAAAAAAACACAAGCGCCAGTTTGTGTGGCAGTCACTAAGACTATCTGAACCCTCAGCCAACTCCTCCATAAGCCCCTCTTCCAGCTCCATGCTGGGCACGTCTTTCAGGGAATATGGTGGCCAAGAAAGTGAAGCCCATGAAAGTACCTGACACAGGTGTGAGTTCTGAAGCACAGGTGAAAGGGAAACAGCTTCCAGCCCCTTCTTCACTGCGGCTTTCCGCCTGAGCCTGGCTCCATCAGCGCTGACTCGTCTTGCCCCTCACTGCAGAGGCAATCTGACTTGGCAACCTAAACCTGCTTTCACTACACTGGGCAAAAACAAGGGCTTCACCTTCGCTTTTGTCCAATAATGTGTTAAGTGCTCTGACACTGAAAACAAAATCCTTTCCATTTTTGCCTGAAAACTGTCAACCAACAAGGAAGGTCCTTTCTCTGCAAAGGTGACCTGTAACCATGGAAGGCACGTTCCTTCCCATCAGACTTGCCCATTTTGTGTGTGCGTTTGTTTCTCTGCAGAAAGGCCCCTGATTCCATCTGTGTCCTTCGTCCATATCTAGCTGCTGACATGCAGTTACATAACGTGCTCTGTAGCCTCAGAGCTCTTCTTCCCCAGTCTGTGCCTGGCCCCAGTGCAACACTAAAGGCAAATGCAGCATTAGGAAGAAGTGACAAAGGTTTCCCCCAGGTGGAAACTGCATGGGAGAAGGTCTCAGGGCTTCTCTCCAGCCTGGCTCTGTGGCAAGCCTCCGAAATTCTCTTTTTTTTACCATCCTGTTCCCCTAGCCAACCCGCCCCCTCTTTTTGTTGTAAGGAAACACCCACAGACGCAGCTGGATTCAGATGGGATGCCCACATTAGGGCCAGTGTGTGTGCAAGGAAAAGACAGGTCAGAAGCCAAAGGAATTATGTGAATACACGAGAAGAAAAGTTTTGTTTTACAAACGGAGGGGAAAACAGACCCCTTTTCAACTCCCCATAACCTATAAAATACTGACTTGTGTTCAGAAGAAACCCGAATATACAATGAATGGGTGCATGCCTATGAACTCGCTTTTATAAAGTTCTGAAATGACTCCTATCTGAGGTAAGATGAAGAGATTACAAGGGAACCAGAAGCAGAGTCCTAACACAGCGTATTTAGCACGATCGAATGTGTTTACTCACGGCTGCTTATTGAAGGCCCCTTATGGCCAAACCCTGTGCTAAGTGCTGCTGGAGCACCCTGAATATCGCAGTGGAAACAAGTGATCTTGGGCTGGGTGTGGTGGCTCATGCCTCTAATCCCAGTACTGTGGGATGCTGAGAGGGGAGGATTGCATCAGGCCAGGAGTTGGAGGACTGCCTGGGCAACATAGTGAGACTCTGTCTCTACAAAAAATAAAAATTAGCCAGGTGTGGTGGTACGCACTTGACCCAGCTATTTGAGAGGCTGAGGCGAGAGAATCACTTGAGCCCAGGAGGTCAGGGCTGCAGTGAGTCATGAGTGCGCCACTATAGTCCAGTCTGGGCAACAGAGCAAGACCTTGTCTCTAAACAACAACAAAAAAGTGTTCTTGTGTCTAACACCATTTCTCCCTCCTTGGCCCCAGACAAATACAGAGCTGAAAGAGTTTACCTACACGTCACCCGCTGCCAAACTCCGGAGTCAAAAGAAAACAGTGGGTTGACAGTGACTCTTACCCCGCGTCGGAGGTTCTGGAAGCAGAGGCGCTTTGGGGCTCCCCGTGGCCTCTTGGTGTGCTGCGGCGGTTTTCGGAGTCACTCACGTGTCCTTTCCCCGCGGGTGTCCTACGATGTGCAAGGGCCGCAGAGGCATCCTCATGCCCGTTCTGCAGGCCCTGGCCCGCTCGTGTCCCAGTCCTCGCTGCCTGGCGCCCCTTGGGGTTATCCTCGCGCGGTGCCGGGAGGTCTCTCGATGGTTTGTATCCATGAGAGATCAGGAGGTCTTCTACACTGTACATGATGCCCGGCTTCAGCAAAGCTCAACTGCTGGAACCATGGTGGTGGCAGGACCCAGCACTGCGGGACAATAGAGAGCTCTGTTTGTGACCAGTTCTCCCTGGAGCTCAGTCTGACACCCCCTCCTCCCGTTACCCCCATCAAACCAGACCACAGCGATGGACACAGCACAGAACCCACATAGAAAGAGGGGACATGGGCATGGCTCTGCCTGAAATTACTCTCCATTCTGTTCACGTAGAAAGTGGAAGCGGCTCTGGCTCTAGAGAACCTCAGCCTTCGGTGACTGCCTCTGGTAGAAGAGCATGTGGCATCACTTGAGCAGTGACGTGATTAACACTGTCCACCTTCCCCTCACCCCACTCACCTACAGACAGCAGGCGGAAGGGTGGGGACAAAAAAATACAGACCTGGGAGCTTCTATGGCTGCTTCACGTTTCTAAAAAGAGAAACTACCAATATCCAGCTTAATCTTAGGACATGCCCCTGCTTTCATCTTGTAGACATACCCTCTGCTCTATGAGAGAGTGAGATCTTTAATCAACAGTCACAATACACTTCAGCGGAAGTGATCAAAACAGCAACCACCAGGGCAGCCACCCCAGGGCAGTTAACTAGCCGCCAAAAATAGATTTTAACGAACACTCTGATCAATCACATACGCCCTACTCACTGCACAATCCCAAAGTTCTCTTTTCCTCATGAACATTTTTTTTTTTCCAGATAGACTTTTGCTCTTGTCTCCCAGACTGGAGTGCTGTGGTGTGATCTCGGCTCCCTGCAACCTCTGCCTCTGGGTTCAAGCAATTCTCCTGCCTCAGCCTCCTAAGTGGCTGGGATTACAGGTGTGCGCCACCATGCCCGGCTAATTTTTTGTATTTTTAGTAGAGAGGGGGTTTCACCATGTTGGCCAGGCTGGTCTTGAACTCCTGACCTCAGGTGATCCACCCACCTCAGCCTTCCAAAGTGCTGGGATTACAGGCATTAGCCACCATACCCAACCTCCTTAGGAAACTTATGAACCAAATTTCTTCCCAGTGGATCTTGGGGAAAAGTTTTTGCATCTCTCAGCCAAGGATGTCCACACCCAAATCCTGCTATAGTACCTGAATCAACAGCAGCAACTTCCTCCAATGTAAGTTGCACAAAGACAAGAGTACCTACAAAGAAGAATGAAAATGGGCAGAAACCTGCGTAAGTGCAGAAGAGGTAGAGCCGCCCTGTTTATTCCTACATGAGAACATCCTTCTTCCTAAGTCTTCCCTTTGATGATAAGGCGTAAGACAGACTGGTCAGACGGATCCGCCCATTGCTGCTTTCACAGGGGCTAGCGGTAATGCTGGCCTGGGTGAGGCACACAAAAGCCACAAAAGCCAGCCCCATCAGAAAGCTCAGCCAGCTTCAGCCCTACTTCGCTGGTAGACGGAAACAGAGCCGCTGCAGCCACGGTGAACAATGGCCAGGAAACGCCTGCTGGCCCATGTGCAGGTGAAGGAAGACGCCTGTGGCATGTGCTTCCTGTCACTGGGAGCTCAGTCTGTCGCACGGTTCTGCTCTGCCTGTCCTCACTCTTCATCACCTGCTAGATTACAGTAGCAGGGAAAGTCTTGCCTATCAGCATGGAGAGTATCAAACTTTGGAAGTTGATAATTTTCCATCATGTCCCTACATTTTATGGAAGCTGACAAGCTCTGGCAGCCACTGTACTAATAGAAAAATCTCCATAGCAACTCTGCCACTCCTGACACTTCTACAGCATGTCTTTCGGGAAATTGTACAACTTGGGTCACTCGCTTCAACAGACAAGGAAGGACCAGAGAAGCAAGCATTTGTTCTGATTCAACAGAGCAAGTTCCACCATGCGAGGGCTGACAGGGCATGAGATCCCATCACAAGCACAGCGCCTCAGGTACACAGTCAGGCTTTAGGGCAGGGTCTGCTTTGTTCTATGCTTTATCCCCAGCAACTCACACACAATATGCACTCAATAAATGCTTGCTGAGAAAATATACAAATGAGAGAAAGAGATGTCTGAGCTAGGTTTTTAATAGTTAAAGAGCACGTGTATGTGTATGAGAAGGGGAACTGGCATTTAAAATAGATTATGAGTAGAACTATCCCAAGGGTAAAGAAATGAGGCCAGGCACAGAGGCTCATGCCTGTAATCCCAGGACTTTAGGAGGCCGAGGTGGGTGGATCGCTTGAGGTCAGGAGTTTGAGACAAGCCTGGCCAACATGGTGCGATCCTGTCTCTACCAAAAATATATAAATTAGCCAGGCACGACAGCAAAATCCCAGTTACTCAGGAGCCTGAAGGAGGAGAATTGCTTGAGCCCAGGAGGCAGAGGTGGCCATGAGCCAAGATTGTGCCACTGCACTCCAGCCTGAGTGACACAGCATGACCCCATCTCAAAAGAAAAAGAAAGAAAAGAAAGAGAGGAAGGAAGGAAGGAAGGAAGGAAGGAAGGAAGGAAGGAAGGAAGGAAGGAAGGAAGGAAGGAAGGAAGGAAGGAAGGAAGGAAGGAAGGGAAAGGAAAGGAAGGACTTAGTAACAGAATCCTGGCAACCTGGAACAAAGTCCCCAGGCCCACTGGTTCAATTTCACACACAGGGTCAGCATCTGAGTTAAAGTTAGCAGTAGGTCTTCCGACACTCAGTTTCTCTCTCTTACTATGTCAGGTTCTTTAAAATCAAAGCAAATTGCACTATACTCCAACTGGCCATCGAATACACTGAGAACAGGCATGTGTAGCACACAGCTGGTCATGCTGCAGTCCGTTTGTCAGAACGGCAGAGAAGACATTACACTCACAACACACAGATGTGGGCCATTTTCTTACTGGGGCTGGACAGGCTGGTCCAATATGGCTATGTGTTTGCACGGTAATTATATTTAGCAAGAATATCTTTCAATTGTGGTTAACTGATTCTTCCCTCTCACCCAGTCCAATAATCTCTTCCTCTACAAACTCCAAGGAGAAACCTGAACTATAAACCCAGAATTGTAACACACATGAACTAATAACATCAGCTATTCATGACCATCTGTAATGTGCTAGATTCTGTACTGACACACTGTCATCCATTCTATGCTCCCAGTGAACTCCTTGACGTAGACAAGAATGTCTCCATTTTCACAAGAAAACTGAGGCTGAGAGTCCAAGGTTACACAGCTTGTATTAGATCCAAGGTTTAAACTAGCTCTGTCTAGCTTCAAAGTTCAGGCTACTAATTTAGGCTCACCCATCTATATTTTCTTCCTTAACATCCAAAAAGTTTCCTAGGCTGGGAGCGGTGGCTCACGCATGTAATCCCAGCACTTTGGGAGGCCGAGGCGGGTGGATCACCTGAGGTTGGGCGTTCGAGGCCAGCCTGACCAACATGGAGAAACCCTGTCTCTACTAAAAATACAAAATTACCTGGGTGTGGTGGCACATGCCTGTAATCCCAGCTACTTAGGAGGCTGAGGCAGATTTGCTTGAACCTGGGAGGAGGAGGTTTTGGTGAGCTGAGATCACACCACTGCACTCACTCCAGCCTGGGCAACAAGAGCAAAGCTCTGTCTCAAAAAAAAAAAAAAAAAGGAAATTTCCTAATTTACCAAATAATCCATAAACATAAATAAGGAAAGATAGAAGGCATGGTAGCATTAAAATTAAAAACCATGTATTTAAAAGAAAAAAAAAAAACTCCTTTATTCTCTAGGAGCAGGATGGCTCTTCTAGATGGCTCTTCTCACACACCACACACAGGCACACACACGCACACGCAAGCACACACACACACGCACATAAGCGTTGATGCCTCACCTGACTATAATGTCTTGATGGCAACGACAGTGTTAATGTCTCAATGCTCGGTAATATGATTCATTCTTGAATACACCGTGGGCAACTGCTTTGTGACCTTCACCGTCCTCTTTGATCATTTCGGGTTTTGAGCTTTTCATAAATAACATGGGGCTATTATCATAAAACATGTTGTATGAAACTGAAATGCACACAAACAACATCTATAATAAGTGGGAGATAAACAACTTAAAAGAATAAATTCTTAAAGAAAACAAAATGTCCTATACAGAAATAGCCATTCTTATCTGCAGCATTAATAGAATTTGGACTTAATTTGAGTAGACAACAGCAAAGAACAAATGGGTTTGGGCAAGGGAAATCTGGCAGGAAAGCAGAAGACTAAAGTGGATGGAGGGAGAACAGATGGGGAACCTGTAGTTACAAGTCCTTTCTATTGTAACACGCAAGGGGGGCTGGAAGAGGGGATAAGAAAAAAAGGAATAATAAGAGTAATTTTCAGGGGAAAAAATGCAAAGGATTTTGGCCTCAGTGATGAGGACAATGATCATTCCATTAATAGAAATATAGAAACTGGAAATAATTGTTGGTTTGAAAAGATGACAGCTACTTTGATTTTGATTTCACCAACCTAGTCTCACAAAACTCTCTTTCCCCAAATTATCACCATCAAATGGATTTTCATCAGAGAGTGATTATTTGTCCTTCCAAAGAACCTGAATAAGACCACTTGCAGCGATCTTATTGGGTGATACCTTTTTTTGGTTTTTTTTGAGATGGAGTTTTGCTCTTGTTCCCCAGGCTGGAGTGAAGTGGCATGATCTCGGCTCACTGCACCCTCCATCTCCTGGGTTCAAGCGATTATCCTGCCTCAGCCTCCCAAGTAGCTGGGATTACAGGCGCCCACCATCACACTCAGCTAATTTTGTACTTTTAGTAGAGACGGGGTTTCTCCATGTTGGTCAGGCTGGTCTCGAACTCCCGGCCTCGGGTGATCTGCCTGCCTTAGCCTCCCAAAGTGCTGGGATTACAGGTGTGAGCCACCGTGTCGGGCAGGTGGCACCTTTTCTAAGTTCTTTAAATATGAGCTCTATCATGTCTATTCAAATGGAAGGGATTATAACATTAGGTAGTTGCTGCTAACGATCCACTTGCATTGGGCATGGGGCTGGGTTACCTCCCCCTTCGCTGTTGGGATGAGTGTCTTTTCCTCCATGGTGCATGGTGTTTGTGAACTGAATCAAGCCTCAGCCACTGCACAGGAGGAAAGGAGAGAACTCTTTGGGTCTTAGTCTTCTCCTGAAAGAGTAAAATAGAAGGCCGAACTAGAGGTTCTGTAGGGTTCTTCTAGCTCTAGGAAGCTGCCCCCTCTTTCTAGCCTATTCTCGCCTGCAAACAGCAGCAAGCATCAAAGTCAGCTGCCCCAGGAAAAAGAGTACAGCTTGTGGCCATGACACAGAATAGGGCTAAATAGGTCATCTGGAGACAGAACCTCTGACCTTGGCCTTATTAGCATCCATGCAGAGGCCACCCAAGAGAGCAGAGATAAATGGCCACCCAAAGAGGAAAGTAGTGGGCTGGGGGGATGCAGGCCGGGAGCGAAACACCCAGCAATTCTCCATCCCAGAGTGCGGGCGCGGCACGCTTATGCCAACGGAAATTCATCAGGGCACTTGTGTTACACGGGATGTGCCAGGCACTGGGCTGAAGAATATGAGACCCAGTCAGCACCCTCCCTTGCGGATGCTATTGTCTAGGTGGTATTATTTCAATTATGGATCTTCTCCTCACTAGGGGTTGAGACCAGCAAATGAATGCCATCTAACAGGTACCATTTTCTCCTCCCTTTCCAATTATAAAAATAAACATTTTAATTCTCATATTTACAATTACAATGATCTCAAGACAGTGAAAGGAAACAAAACACTAAGGAACTCATTAAATCAACCAAAACTTTTTTCCTTTTTAAAACTGGCCTAGAACACAAACTAAAAATTAACTTTAAAAAGAGGCACAAATACGCTATTAAAAATACGCCGGGTGCGATGGCTCACGCCTATAATCCCAGCACTTTGGGAGGCCGAGGCGGGTGGATCACGAGGTCAAGAAATCGAGACCATCCTGGTCAACAAGGTGAAACCCCGTCTCTACTGAAAATACAAAAATTAGCTGGGCATGGTGGTGCGCGCCTGTAGTCCCAGCTACTCGGGAGGCTGAGGCAGAATTGCTTGAACCCAGGAGGCAGAGGTTGCGGTGAGCTGAGATCGCGCCATTGCACTCCAGCCTGGGTAACATCAGCGAAACTCCGTCTCAAAAAAAAAAAAAAAAAAGATGAAAAGCATGATCACCCTAACCTGTAATCAAAGAAATGTAAATTAAACCAAATTGCCATTATCCCCTTACAAGATGATTAAAGTTTTTAAAAAAAGCAATGTATGTTATTGGGAAGGGCATGACCAGCTGTAAGGGCTCTTCTGTTTGTGTTATGTATAAATAGCGAGGGGGTGCAGGCTATATGTAAATGAAAATGAGTATTTCCCTTCTTAAAAGTGATTAGCCAGGTGAGTTGGCTCACACCTGTGATCCCAGCACTTTGGGAGCCTGGGGCAGGAGTATCACCTAAGTTCAGGAGTTTGAGACCAGCCTGCTAACATGGTGAAACCCCATCTCTACTAAAAATACAAAACTTAGCCAGGCGTGGTGGTGCTACCTAGAAGGCTGAGGTGGGAGGATCCCTTGAATCCGAGGCGGAAGTTGCAGTGAGATTGTGCCACTACACTCCAGCCTGGGTAACGGAGCAATACCCTGTCTCAAATTTTTTTAAAAAAAGTGATTAATATGTAACAAAATCTTTAAACATCTGAAACCCTATGGAATAATTTCACTTCTTAGGATCCGTCCTAATGAAATAATCAGAGATACACATAGTTTTATATAAGGATATTTATCCAAGTGTTAATTACAATAATAACAAAATTAGGCTAAATGTCTAATTTATTTTTAAAAAATTCTGGGCTGGGCACAGTTGCTCACAGCTGTAATCCCAGCACTTTGGGAGGCCAAGGTGGGCGGAACGCCTGAGGTCATGAGTTTGAGACCAGCCTGGCCAACATGGTGAAATCCTGTTTGTACTAAAAATACAAGAAAAATTAGTCAGGTATGGTGGCGCGTGCCTGTAGTCCCAGTTACTCAGGCGGCTGAGGAGGAAGAATCGCTTGAACTCAGGAAGCAGAGTTGCAGTGAGCCAAGATCCTGCCATTACACTCCAGCCTGGGCAAGAGACTTGGTCTCAAAAAAAAAAAAAAAAAAATTTCTGGTATATCCATATGGTGGACTATAAAATACACACACACACATAAAATTATGTTCTCAGGTATACAACAGCACAGAGAAATGCTAATGATATCATGCTAAATAATAAAGACAGGATACAGAACCCTCCATTCAATGTCATACCAAATTTGCTTATATACATATACACTGGAAAGGAGAAAAACCCTGAAAGGAGACATACCAAAATATCGGCAGAGGTACTGGTCTCAGAGTTTTTAAAAAAATTTCCTTATTGGTACTTTACTGAATCTTAACGATGTTCTGTCATTAAATGTATCAGGTCCAATCATATGAAATTGTCATTTTGCAGGTCAAAAATAGTTAAATATTGGCAATTTAGACTTAATATTAACCTAAGTACATATAACAACATATATAATAATATCGTTTCATTAGTTAATATATTACTAACATTACATTATAACTTAAGTTGTATATAACTATTTCATCATCAGGAAAAAAACTTTCAAAAATGAAATGCTGCTTAGGTTAGATTAGGAAAACACATCTTTAAAAATGTTATGTATTTGGAAGACTCAATGACAATAAAAGAAACCTGAAGAAAAGAATAAATGAATAGTAAATTTTTCAAAGGCTCTAGTACATGGTACCCAAGCCATATCTGCCAGAGAGACTCTTAACCTGTTTCCAGGAAGCCAAAATCACATGTGCTGCTGAAGAAATCTAATACAAGGTTACAACCAGCATTCTAAAAAGGTCTTAATTAGACAGTTACTCCTCTAAAAGACCTAAAACTTCTCCGTTGTATTCACTGACATTCCATGCTTAAGATGTAATTGGTCCCTCAAATTGTTGGCAGTTCAGTATAAATATCTCTTCAACTGACAACATTTAGGTCTAATGCTATGATTAATAATATATAACAAAGTACTTTCTTTAAACAAGAGGTAAATTGCCAAGACATAAAACAAACCAGAATAGAGCATGTTGCTAGCTGATACGGAGGTTTTTAATGCTTTCCACAGATTCTTTTCCTAAGGGTAGAATTGTGTGTTTCCCTATGAACAATAGAATTGCTCTTTCCCCTTCCAGTCTTAATCATAAAGTAATGCAACAGTTCAGTTGAAGTTCTGGGACAGCAAGTTCTCACAGACTGCTGTTACCATACCACACGTGTGATGACCAACTCTGCCAAGGCACTCCCGTTGTTCAGATCTCACAAGATGTAAAAAAGCATATTTAATCTGTGAAGTAATCATTTTAGGAGGACAACCTTAGGTTTGTTTAAGGTGACAAAAAACAAATGAGTTGGAAAACTTGGGTCTAAGATCAAAAGGATCTTGGAACGTTAATCTTGCTGGGGTGGATTGGTATTAAGGCATTCGTTCAAAAAGAGAAAGAAAAAGAAAAAAGTCCCCAATATTATGCACTCAATTTTTAATAAGTATTAAGGCATTTGTTAAAAAAAAGAAAAAGAAAAAGAAGAAAAAGTCCCCAACATTATGTACTGAATTGTTTTCATAAGTATTATTATCTGACTCCTCTTTTCTTCTTTCCACTACTGATGTGACCACACACACATATACACTTAGAAACACACACTCTCTCCTTGTCTTCTCTTTCATCTCTAAATTCTGTGACACACTATTACTGCTTTGGCTAGCAATATTTTTTGTGAAACCCTAAGTACCTTATTATTAACATTTCTGAAAGATTAGAAGTCATTAAGAAAGGACTCAAACTGGATAAGACTTTTAAATCTTTTGGAATTTTTCGCTATTTGCAATAAATAGCTGTAAAACATCATCATCATAGGTTAGAATTTTATGCCCTTATCATCATATATGTCAAGCTCCACATGTAAAGATACCTAAAGTATTCCAATAAACTTACCCCACTTTTGGTTTTGTTTTTAGACATCTTTAGAATAAAAAAGAGCCAAGTCTTTATAAAAGTATTCAACTTACACATGGACACAGAAAGGGGAGTACTAAACATCGAGGTCTATTGGGGGGAAAAGGGGAGGGCCAGTGGGAGGGGGAGGAGGGGAGGGATAGCCTGGGGAGAAATGCCAAATGTGGGTGAAGGGGAGAAGAAAAGCAAAGCACACTGCCATGTGTGTACCTACGCAACTGTCTTGCATGCTCTGCTCATGTACCCCAAAACCTAAAATCCAATAAAAAATTAAAAAAAAAAAGTATTCAACTTAAATTATTTCATATAATCTTTACATTTTTATTTATTTTCTAAGTGCAAAAGGCATGTAAAGTGATTTCAAAGGTAAAGACTGCAAAATTCAGTGCTAACAAAAAAGGAAAAGTTCCTAGTAACCCCACCGTGCCAAGAGATAACCAGTAGCAACAATCTGGTTTCTGTTTCTCTAACTATTCTTCCTATACAGACAAGTTGCTTGTTTTTCTTTCTTTCTCCCCCCTTCTTCGGAATACATCTTGGTGCTTCTTCCTAACAGTATCTAAATTCTTTCATTTACATACAGAAGAAATAAGCTTTACAGATAAACTATGAAGACAACCAATAAGCACAAAACTATAAGGATACTTCATGATCTGGTAACAAATCTGCCAGTTTAGCTAGACTATTCCCAAGTGTATCTACGGAAAGTATGTTGAAAAAGATACTCAGTTCCAGAAAGTAAAGGTAATAATCCAGATTTTAAACAAGATACCTTCAATTCAAATCAAGATAATTGAGGTTTCAGTATCTGAGGGAGGGGTTCCTGTATTTTTGTAAACCATTTAGTGTTTAAAGACTATATCAAAGCCCAGTCTCTCCTGTCCTTCCCTTTCCCTGGGCTGCCTGCCTTTGCAAGTGAGTGGACCTCAACATTCCTTCAATCAGCAGGGCCTTGAAACAAAGCACAAGAGCAAGGTTTTAATGGGAGAGATAACCCTTGTCATCCAAAGGAGGAAAAACAACATCTGTTAAAAACCCAAGTAAACTGCACCAATGGGTCCAGCAATAGGCCCAGAGGACTTCAGGGATATAGTCTTTGCTTATCAAATAAAAACCACAACAGAACAATTCTTTCACTCCAACGCTCTGTATTCTAAACTCTCTTCAGATTAATTAGCGTGGAGTTTCGCCAAGCTCATTAAAAGAAAAACCCCCGGACTCCTAAGGATGACTGGTGTTTACTGTCCTCCCAAACTGGGCAGTGAGAACTCAGGGGAGCCACAGACTTCTGGGCTTTCTGTAGTGATAGAATTCCTAGGATTTATTTTTAAATTGCATGTTAAAAATCAAGACTACAAGAATCCTTTCATATTTACTTTTTTTAACTGAAAACAATTGGTCCTTATTTATCTTCCTTGTGCACCTCCCAACCCCGTTACATTTTATAGCTACCAAACAACAGACCACAGGTTTCTGGAGTCTGTGACCACTCAGATGAGTTATTAGACAACCCTGATGAGTTTGTCAAGTCCTCCAGAGCCTGTGGACACTCAGGCCAAACTTCTTTTCTCCTGAAACAGGCTTTCTCCACCCACCCAAATCCCCTAATTCTTGGGTCTGCCAAGGGCCTGACCTTCCATTCTCTGCAGTAAAGGGTGAAGTTTTACAGGAGGAAGGCCCAGTAGATTAAAGGCCTCTGTTCAACAAATATTTGCTCACCCACTCCAGCCGGAGTAACAGTTTGCTACACGCTGCATGCCCAGAGCCACACTTAGAGACTTCAGGAAGCCTTTTAAGCTGGTGACTAAGAATTAGATACCTCATGTCAAGGTAAATAATTAAGTCCCAATCCACAGAACGTTATGGAAAACCAAACGACTTTACCAAACTCCCAATTTCACACGAAAACCAACACAAGTTCCATGAAATAGAAGCTGCATATGATTTCCAAAAAAAGCCTGTATGCATTCGTGCCTTGCTGGGTGGTCTTAGAATTCTAAAACGCCCTGGGACATTCCCAGAGTTTTACCTGTACAACCCAAGACCACAAGGTTTACACCATGCAGACTGCCTGAATCCTACCCATCGGGTCCCTTCCCCCAAACCCCTAAATTTTGCAACCCTCATCCTCAATCTCTGGGATGTCTATTCTTTGTAAATCCGAAAAGACAAAACGCTGGAGAAGGAAAACAAGTTGTGGGAAAACACATTAAACTGTCAGGACAGGCAACTCCGGGAGTTGTGTGGTCTGCACGGCCCCACCCCTCTCCCCAAGACTAAGACCAACCTACTGGATTTGGGGAGGGAATGAGGACACGGGAGGCGGGTGGGGAGGGTGCGGGGGTGGGAGAGTGGGTGTGGGTGTAGGATGGTGACGTGCCCACGCTAATTCCCCCAAGGTCTCTGCTTCTTCTGAAGCACGTGAATGAGCAAACACCAGGACATGCCCAGGTAGCGCTGGCCTAAAGTTCTCGTTTTTATTTTTTTCTTCAGTAGTGAAATCACAGGTTCTTTACAAACGCCCAGAAGAATCCCAGGCGCTCTACTTCTTGACAGTATGCGAGAGGGGCGCTTTTAGCTGCTGGTGCTGTGCCCCACTGTGGCCAGGGCATCGAGGTAAACCCTGGAATTTTGGGGGTGAACGGACCCCGACTGGGGATAGGGGAAGCAGAGGTTGCCGACGGAGATCTGAGCGCAGAGACTCTGGGTGGGCGGGCTTCAGATCCCATAAATGAGCTGATTAACGGGATTTACAGCACTCCTAGGCGGGGCTCCTGCCCTTCTCCCACCCCACGCGCAGCCGGGAGCCCGGCGGCCCCGGGCACTCGCTGGGAGGCAGCCGCGATTAGCGCCCTAATCCTCAGCGCAGACCGCGCGGAGACCGGAGCCGGGCCGCGGCGGGAGCCCCCACCGTCCCGGGCAGTCCCGACCGCCCGGGCAGCGTGGGAACCGGGACCTCGAGGACCCCGCGCGCCAGCTGTCAGCTCCGGGGTGAGGTCCGCGAGGTCGGGGCGCGCGGGCGCGGGAGGGGTTGGTGGACACACGCTGGGGAGGGCGACTTCGAGAGCGGAGTGAGCGACCCCCGCCTCCTGGGCCCTCCGTGAGCCGAGGGGCGACGCGAGCGCTAACGCCAGCCGCGGCCCGCGGTGTCCGCCCTGGGACCCCCGCGCCCCGAGCGGGGTACCTGAGGGGACGGGATGCCCCTCCCGGCCCGGCAGGCGCCCCCCATCCCGAGACGGCGGGGCCAGGCACCGCGCTGGGGGCCCGGGTGGGGCTGCGGCGGGGGGTGCGGACATCCCCCACCGCCGGGGTGGCTGGGATCGGAGCGACGTCCAGGCTGGAGAAGTTGGGGGGAGCGCGGGAGGCAGCGGGTGAGGCCCGCGAAGCGCCGTGGGAGCGGCCCAAATGGACGGTGGGACCCAGGAAGGCGAGACGCCGGGACTTACCGAGCGGCTCCCTCATGCCGCCTCGCGCCGCCGCCGCCGCCGCCGCCGCCGCCGCTCGGCCGGCCAGGCACTAGCGCTACCCGCCCCGCCTTCAGCCGCCGCGGCCGAGCATGCCCGGAGCACTGCCGCCCGCCCCGCCCACCGCGCGGGCCCGCCCCGCCCCGTTCCGCCCCGCCACGCCCACCACCCGGACCCGCCCCGCCCCGCCCATCTCCTCTGCGCTAAGGGCGGTATCCAGGCCAGGAGCTGCCTAGGCTTTTGGGGCAGCCTGCGTGGGTCGTGTGGAAAGGCACAGGTGGTTTGACCACCCTTTCCTCTTTTCCTGCCACTTGGGTTTGGGCCACGTCAATCCTGTGCAAATGTCCAAAGACACACACACTCTTACAGATACACAGAAAATACAAACATATTCACATACACTCACACAGTTACACACACACAAAGATGTATGCAAACACACTCATGAGCACCCACACACAGATGCACAGAAACATACACAGGAAACAGGTGCACACAAACACATATACAGAACACAAACACACAATCACAGACAAGTCCACACAAACACACAGTCACACACAAGTGCACAGAAACGCACCCCTATACAGTCACACAGAAGTGCACACAAACACACCCATACACAGTCACCCGCAGACACACACAAACGCACCATATACAGTCATGCGCAGGTGCACACAAACGCACCCATAAACAGTCACACACAGATGCAGCCAAACACACTGACACATATACATACATACACAGGAACACAGTACAGCAATACACACAGACACACAGACACACACACACACATAACACATTGATGTTATGAAGAGCAGAAAACAGTGATGGTGACAACAGCTTAGGATTTACTTCTTTAAAAAGAAAAGTCTTGGAGTCAGCTAGAGAGCTGGAAGCCACCTTCAGATCAGCTGGCCCGTCCTCTCTGGTGCAGATGAGGAAACTGATGCCAGGAGTAGGATTCCTACAGGGTAGGGTAGGAGGGGAGATAGGAGGAGGTGAGTGGGATGGTTCAGAGCAGAGTGAACATTTCCTGACCCCAGACCCACTCCATGTTTCTCTTACAGTGAGAAGGGTCAGAAAGATTAGACTGCTGCCTGGGTCTGCTCAAGGCAAACGTTTTCATAATTTTGGAAGGCAGACAGAAGACAAAAAAATGTGAAATATTGCTGATGCATTGGGGAGAGACAGGGAATGTTAGTTAAGTCCACCCAGACAAAACATGGATAGCACAGCAGACTGGTGTTCTTGCCAAATGAGTTTTCAGAAAACTACTGAGCCATCATGATTTTCGAAGTGTATTTGCTGTCAGAACACCAATAAGTAACCTTTTTTGCTCTATCACCATGCCTGAGCCCTTCATATGCATTATTTCTTTTAATCTTCATTACGGTTTGACCATGTGGGTACCACTTTGCAGAGGAGGAAACCGGCTCAAGGAAGGGCACAGTGGCAAGCTGCAGAATCTCGCCCAAGACCCCTGCTCTGAACCACCAGAGCAAGGTCGTTTCTTTGTTCTCTTGAATTGTATGTTCCTCATGATTACTAGGAACATATAATCTAACAGAGCAAAAAAGTGGAACACTCTATTGCTGGAAAAGAACGAACAATGTAATTGAGTGCTGTATTGTGCATTATCAAGAGTGCATGGGAGGAAACCAGATGAGGATGATGACAGCAGGCAGCATGATCAGGGGCTCGAGAGCCAGGTAGCTCTGGTCCCGGGCTTGGCTTCTCTGCCACTTTCAAGATGTGGTACTTTACTTCCTTTAGTCTCACTTTCCTCTCTAATGAAATGGGGGTAATGATGGTTTGCATCTCATAGGAGAGTCATGAAAATTCAATGAGATGATGCCTTCTTATCACTTAGTTCAGGTACATGTAACAATGAAGAAAATGGTGGCTGGGAGCAGTGGCTCACGCCTGGAATCCCAGCACTTTGGGAGGCTGAGGCAGGCAGATCATCTGAGGTTGGGAGTTAGAGACCAGCCTGGCTAACATGGTGAAACCTCGTCTCTACTAAAAATACAGAATTACCCAGGTGTGGTGGCGAGTGCCTGTAATTTCAGCTACTCGGGATGCTGAGGCAGGAGGATCACTTGTCTCAAGAGAAAAGAAAAGAGTAGCTACTGCCACTAATACTTGCACCACTGCGGCTGTTTGAGTTGCAGCCACCAGGGAAGACTTTGAAAGACAAGTAAGTTGTGGCTAGGGAGAGACACAAAGGCTGGGGAAATAGAATTCCATAAAATTTAAAAGATCAAAAAGGAAAGGAAATGCAGAAGGTGTGTGTGTGTGTGTGTGTGTGTGTGGTTTTTCTGAGAGTCACAGTTATTAACAGCAGTGATATTACCTCTTGTCAAAAAAGCACTGTTCAATGATAGATTGCTTCAATGACTTATAGAATTCCTGTTTCTCCCCAATTTGCCAACTCAGTGAAATAACTTTTGGCTGGGGTGAAGCACCTCTGTGTACCCATCATGGTGCAGACACCTGGGGAGCCAAATATTCCCACTAGAACATTTATTGGCCAGTGAATTGGGATTAGGATGTGTTTCCTCATAGAACAATGTCATATTGTTGCGTTTCTGGGTCAACGACATGGAAGTTTTACAATGTACCTAAGTGCTGCAGAGTTGCAATAAAGCAGAGGAGAGTTGCAGTAAATGAGAAAACAACGCTGATTCAATGCTAGGGACTAAGCTAAACCAAACCAAATCAAGTTTAATAAGAAATTGTATTTTAGCAGAAAGGCTGGCAAAGGCAGATTCAATTAAGGGAAGGTAATGGGATTGAAATACGGACGATTCTAGAGAAGATGACTTCACAATTTCAAGATGCTTGTGGTTTCTTGACCCTGGCTCTTTATCCTAACATGCTCATTCCAAAATGTTTGTCTTCCCTCTTTCCTCAGTTCTGATGTATTCCTCACCCTGCTCTAATGTTTTCCTGGCATGACTAAGGCCATTTCAAACGAAGAAGCAGAATGAAAAGATGGGGAGAGAAGATGATGGTGAGGCTGTGAATGTGTGGAGAGGGGCAAGCAGAAAGGTGGAAAGTTTTTCTAAAGCTCTGGGAATAGAATTAACAAAGAGAAAAGAGGGTGTAATAGTCTGTTCTCATGCTGCTAATAAACACACACCTGAATCCAGGTAATTTCTAAAGGAAAGAGGTTTAAGGGACTCACCTTTCCACATGGCTGGGGAGGCCTCACAATCGTGGCAGAGGGCAAAGGAGAAGCAAAAGCACATCTTACATGGCAGCTAGCAGGAGGGCATGTACAGGAGAACTCCCCTTTATAAAACCTGCAGGTGTCATGAGAACAGCAGGAGAAAAACCCGCCCCCATGATTCAATTAGCTCCCACTGGATCCCTCCCACAATGCATAACGACTATTACAACCTAAGGTGAGATTTGGGTGGGGCCACAGAGCCAAAGCCTACCAGAGAGTAAGGTTGAAAACATGCATGAGTATGAGCAGATGATTAATTATAAATGTAAGATGATAATAAAGACAAAGGTAGTGAGGAAAATCTACTGGGTCAGTTTCCCTACCAGTCACCAGTACATGGACAAGGGACGGTGGACAAGAAATGAGAGAAACCAGCCTAACCTAATCCACTAATCCCAACCCACTCCCACTTTCCTGCAGTTTGGGTCCCTGGCTTCCACCTACTTAATCCTAAGAGATAAAAACAGAGGAAAAACATTCCTATCACTTATGAGATGTAAAGTACAAACTACAATTTGAAAACAACATTTAGCATGTTGCTGTTAGAAGTCTGGCACAGCCCTGGGAGCATGTGCCAGGGTCCAGCCCCGGATGCCCAATGTCCCCGCCTTTCTTGAGTCCCAGAGAAGGGATTTCACAGACTCAGGAAGGAACTTGGATTATTGAGTCATTGGGCAGATGTGCAGTAACTGGAGAAATAATGCTTAACAGCCTGCTTAAGGAAAAAAAAAGCCAAGACCTTGTTTCTCTAACTTACTGCCTGTTCAAACATCTAGAATAACCCTCCTCCCTTTCTACTTTAGGGCCCTTCTCTGCTGATTATAAGGTTTCCTTTAGCTGATTTAGATATTGATTTTTTTTTTTTAGTCTGTAAAGACACTACCAGTTCTCATTTTTTAAAAGATTAATGCTTTTTGTAAAACATTAATTTGTTGTCTGCATTGACACATAATAATTGTACATATTTATGGGGTACAGTGTGATGTTTTGATATATGCATACATTGTGCAATAATTAAATCAGGGTGTTTAGCATATCCATCTGCTGTAGTTTGAATATTTGTTCCCTGCAAAACTCATGTTGAAACTGAATCCCCAATATGGAGTGTTAGGAGATGGGATCATTTTTTTTTTTTTTCTGAGATGGACTCTTGCTCTGTAGCCCAGGCTGGAGGACAGTGTCTCAATCTTGGCTCACTGCCAGCTCCACCTCCAGGATTCAAGTGATTCTCCTGCCTCAGCCTCCCAAGTAACTGGGATTATAGGCGAGCACCACCACACCCAGCAAATTTTTGTGTTTTTAGTAGAGATGGGGTTTCCCCATGTTGGCCAGGCTGGTTTCAAACTCCGGACCTCATGGTCCACACGCCTTGGCCTCCCAAACTGCTGGGATTATAGGCGTGAGCAACTGCGCCCAGCTGAGAGATTAGATCTTTAAGAGATCATTGGATCATGAAAGTTCTGCCCTCATGAATGCATTAATCTATTTATGGATTGATAGATTAGTGGGTTAGCGGATTAATGGGTTATCATGGTGGGGAGCTGGTAGCTTTATAAGAAGTGGAAGAGAGATGTGAGCTGGCACATGAGCACGCTCAGCCCCTCACCATGTGATGCCCTATACCACCTTGGGGTTGACTCTGCAGAGCTCCCACCTGCAAGAAACCTCTTACCTGATGCAGCCCCTTGACCTTGGACATCTCAGCTATCAATTTTGAAATACACAATACACTTGTTAGGTACAGTTACCCTTCTCTGTGATAAGACACCAGAATTTATTCCTCCTAAATGAAACTTTGTACCCATTGACCAAAAATACCCACATTCTCAATAAAATCTGGAAGTTTCTCTCACTGACTTGTTTTAGAAAGTCAGGCAGTGGTGGTTACATGGAAACTGGCAAGGATCTTGTGAGAGTAGATTGGTGGGTAGCAGAGGCCAGGAAGGCTGGGACTGAATAAACAGAAGCTGATTAACGGGTACAAATATGCACTTAGAAGAAAGAAGACCTGGCATTTGATACATCAGTAGGGTGTCTATAGTAAACATTAAGCAGTTGTTATTTCAAAATAGCTAGAAAAGAATACTTTGAATGTCCCTAGCATAAAGAAAAGATAAATATTTAAGGTGATGCATGTTCCTATTACCCTAGTTTGATTATATCAATTTATGAAATTATCACATGGACCTTGAAAATGTATATACATATGTTTTATTTTGTTTTATTTTTGAGATGAGCTCTCACTCTGTCATTGAAGCTGAAGGGCAATGGCATGATCACAGCTCACTGCAGCCTTGACCTCCTGGGCTCCAGCCATCTTCCTCAGCCTCCCAAGTAACTGAGACTATAGACACACACTACTATGCCCATCTAATTTGTCTATCTTTTGTAGAGACGGGTTTTCCCTGTGTTGCTTGAAAACAACTCCTGGGCTCAAGCAAAGCTCCCACCTTGGCCTCCCAAAGTGCTGGGATTAGAGGCGTGAGCCACCATGCCCAGCCCTACGTAATTATTTTTAACCAAGAACTAGAAATCTATTTCTCAAAGTCTCCTCCATGGACCACCTACACCCAGATCAACTTGGGGAGGGAGAGTTGACTAAAGGCCAGATTCCTGGACCTCATCAAACCAATGCTATCTGAATTTTTAAGTTCTACCATTGAGATCCTGGAATGCATACTCTAAGAAAGTGCCCAGGTGATTCTCACACATGGTAAAGTATGAGAAGCAGGGATGAAGCACCATAAACAGACACGGTGTGTGTCAAGAGAGGAATGGATTGACTGGCACATACTACACAGTGCAAAGACAGCAGCTGTGGACAGCATTGTGTGATGATGGAGAGTCACATAGCAACGTCCTTCACAAATCAAATGCGTTACATGTTTACTGTTGGCTTAGAAGATTTGACTCTAACTGAAACAAACCCTGCTATGCTGGGGACCGAGAAGAGAGTGACAAACAGTTTTTCAATCGCATACCTTCAGAGTGAGGAGATGGAATCTGCACATTTCCTTCATGAGAAAAACCATTTCTAATTGCTTACTCACTTGGTGCCAGCTTGTTCTCACATAAAGCCACATATTAATGGAAAATAACTTCTCTGTCACACTCACTATAGCAAAGAGCTGCTGTTTACTAGTGGCAGACAGAACATTCCAAGCCTCCCCCTGGCTGCAGTTTATAAAATTCTTTGCCAATTTCTTAAGGAAACCCCTTGAGCAGTGGTGGCCTCCAGATAACGCCAGTGGCTGTCAGGGATCTCATTGGTATGGAGGGATGCCAATGGGGCTTCCAGCAGACAGGGTGTGGCCAGCAGCAGAGTGGTCCAGATGTGGGCATCCCCCGGGCTGCCTCTCCCACCAATCCACACCAGCTAACCAAGAATGAATCAAAACTAACTCAAGCATTTTTTAACCCTATATGATGTTTTGTTTTTAAAATGGGAAATAGGCTGGGCTCAGTGGCTCACACCTGCAATCCCAGCACTGTGAGAGGCCAAGGCAGGCAAATCATTTGAGGTCAGGAGTTTGAGACCAGCCTGGCCAACATGGTGAAATTCTGTCTCTACTAAAAAAAATGTGCTTGTAGTCGCAGCTACTCGGGAAGCTGAGGCACAAGAATCACTCGAACCCAGGAGGCAGAGGTTGCAGTGAGCCAAGATGGCATCACTGCACTCCAGCCTGGGCAACAGAGTGAGACCCTATTTCCAAGAAATTAAAAATAAAAATAAATAGCCAGTGGTACATGCCTATGGTTCCAGTTACTCAGGAGGCTGAGGTGGGAGAATTGCTTAAGCCTGTAAGTTCAAGGCTGCAGTGAGCCCTGATCACACCACTGCACTCCAACCTGGGCAACACAGCAAGACCTTCTCTCAAAAAAAAAAAAAAAAAAAAAAAGAACTATGAGAATAACTGTGAATCACATTAGTTGTAAAAAGAATGCCTCCATTATGGGAGAGAATGGTGTATCAGGCTTTTATTAAGTCAGCGATGGTTAGCAATACAAAAATGACATCAAAGTGGAAGGGAGAGATGAGAATTACCTTTTTTTTTTTTTTTTTTTTGAGACAGGGTCTTGCTCTGTTGTCCAGGCTGGAGTGCAGTGGTGTGATCTCAGCTCACTGCAACCTCCACCTCCCAGGTTCAAGTGGTCCTCCTGCCTCAGCCTCCCTACTAGCTGGGACTACAGGCATGCACCACCAGGCCCGGCTAACTTTTTGTATTTTTGGTTTGAGACCAGGCTGGTCTTCAACTCCTGACCTCAGGCGATTCACCCACTTTGGCCTCCCAAAGTGCTGGATTACAGGTGTGAGCCACTGTGATCAGCCAAGAACTACCTTTAATTTCACGTTTCTCATGTGCCAGGCACTAGGTTACACCTTGACTTACGTCTTTCCATGTACAAAAGGGTGACACTGATTAGTGTCACTGTATGATTTTTAAGTTACAGTCATACATCACTTAATGACAACGATATGTTCTGAGAATTGCGTTGTCAGGCAATTTCATTGTTGTGCAAACATCCTAAAGTGCACTTACACAAACCTAGGTGGTGTAGCCTACTACACACCTCGGCTACATGCTGTAGCTTATTGCTCCTAGGCTGCAAATTGTGCAGAAGTGACTCTACTCAATGCTGCACACAATTGTAACACAGTACTATTTGTGTACCTAGGCATAGAAAAGGTACAGTAAAAATACAGTATAATCATCTGTAAAATTATTATACAGTAAAAAAATTATCTATACAGTAAAAATACAGTATAATAGGCCGAGCCCGGCCTCTTTCCCATTTTAAAAACAAAATATCATATGGGGTTAAAAAATGCTTGAGTTGGTTTTGATTCATTCTTGGTTAGCTGGTGTGGAATGGTGGGAGAGGCAACCCGGAGGGTGCCCACGTCTGGACCACTCTGCTGCTGGCCACACCCTATCTGCTGGAAGCCCCATTGGCATCCCTCCATACCAGTGAGATCCCTGACAGCCACTGGTGTTATCTGGAGGCCACCCACCACCGCTCAAGGGGTTTCCTTATGAATTTGGCAAAGAATTTTATAAACTGTAGCCAGGGGGAGGCTTGGAATGTTCTGGGACCACCATTGCAGATGTGGTTCATGGTTGGCTGAACTATTAGGCAGTGTATGACAGTGATTCTTCTAGTTAAGTGTAAGACAGGATGTATGGCTGGGTGTGGTGGTTCACACCTGTAATCCTATCAGTTTGGGAAGCCGAGGCAGGTGGATCACCTGAGGTCAGGAGTTCAAGACCAGCCTGGCCAACATGGCAAAATCCTGTCTCTACTGAAAATACAAAAAATTAGCTTGGCTTGGTGGTGGGGACCTAGAATCCCAGCTACTTGGGAGGCTGAGGCAGGAGAATCGATTGAACCCAGTAAGCAGAGGTTGTAGTGAGCTGAGATCGCACCATTGCACTCCAGCATGGGCAAAAGAGCAAAACTCTGTCTCAAAAAAAAAAAAAAAAAAAAGAATGTAAATCCTTTTGAAAGATTACATTCTTACAATAATGGAAGAAAACTTTCCATTTCATTATTTGCCTGCCTCCCTCAAACTCCTATCACACAATGAAGCTGCTGGTGCGATACCGCATTTATCAGAGTATATCCTGGATTTGCCTGGATGATACTTGGTTCAGCTACTGGATTCCGCATTCCTGGTAGAAGACACTCTTCCTCCCGATCCTAACTGTGTTTTCTTAGTTGGTTTATTTGGCCTTCATTAATCACCAGGCCAAACTACCAGCCAAGGTTGCTGACACCTCCCCCGTGATCCAGAGCCTGCTCTCTCAACTATCTCCTTATCTCACTCTCTCAGCAAGCCAGTATTTTCCCAGCCTGAAATCAACCCAGGGCCAGGTCCCAGACAACTGGGGCTGTGTCCCAAAGGCCACTGGAGTTATTCCAACCGGCCAGCCCCAAGCTCTTTCCCTTGCCTCTTCTTACCTTTCCTGTGAGAATCCCAGTAATGGCTGTGGCTGAGGCCTTCTCCCTTCTTTCTGCCTGCTGACCAGCACTGGTGCTTCCCCCAGGCCCTGCGTGGCCTAAGGTGTCTCCTGTTTATAGGCCAACTGTGAGTAACTTTAATCTTTGCTCTCAATAGCACTGGCCTCTCAGACATCACTTAGTCACCTTTATAAATTATGACCCAGGCACAAATCAGTTTCTTTGCTGACCACAGCCTAGCACCACCATACCTTTGGACAGTAGATGACCCCTGTCTGTTGAATAGAATTGCTGAATGTCTCTGAAGTGGAAATGGTTGCTTCAGCTCACATTGTGGAAATCCTGGGTGGAGAATCTTCACCATAGGAGTGGGGGCCAAAGCATTAGCTGAGGGCTGGGAGTGGCCAAGGGAAGAAGCAAAATGACCAGAACCGTCGGGCGCAGTGGCTCATGGCATCATCCCAACACTTTGGGAAGATGAGGGAGGAGGACTGCTTGAGCCCAGGAGTTCGAGACAAGCCTGGGCAACATAGCAAGACCCCATCTCTACAGAAAATTTACAAAATCATTAGCCATGTGTGGTGGCATGTGCCTACAGTCCCAGCTACTCAAGAGGCTGAGGCACGAGGATCACTTTAGCCCAGAAAGTCAAAGTTGCAGTGAGCTGTGATTGCACCAATGCACTCCAGCCTGGGCAACAGAGAGAAACCCTGTCCGAAGAAAAGAAAATAGCCAGAGCGGTTAGAACATGTCTAGGCTCTCTTGGATTCTTTATCAATTTGTTTTAAATCTGTTGGGAGTTTTATTTTTGCTTTTTCTGTGTTCTAACTTAAACCCAGCTAACCATCCCAAAACTCTCCTTGGTTAGTCTCTTATGGACCTGAACGATGTGTATATCAAGCAGATGGCGTGCTAGTTGTGAGTTTTGTTTAATCCCACAAAAAGCAAAACTTCTAAAGCAAATCAAATCATGCAAATAAGAGCGACTATAGAGGATAATTAGTGGTTTGTAGGAAGGCCACCCATAAACGTGAAATATGAGTCTGAGAAAAGAAAATAAATCAAATGAAAGTCAGCTTATCAGCCGCAGTTGGAAAACAACTGTGAAAGTCCGAAGCCAGTGTCTTATCTAGCTGGAACAATTGGTCAGTGTCTCTGAGGCCCTGGTAACTGTTGAAATGTTTCCTTTCCCGCAGCCCCTACTCCCTGCCCTGATAATTC
The DNA here is from genome assembly GCF_049354715.1 of Callithrix jacchus. Taxonomy (NCBI): domain Eukaryota; kingdom Metazoa; phylum Chordata; class Mammalia; order Primates; family Cebidae; genus Callithrix; species Callithrix jacchus. The sequence continues at coordinate 30,125,942 of NC_133508.1, forward strand.
AGTGCATTTTTCCCAGTCAGCGCTGATAAGATCCAGCAGGATGTCCCGTGTCATCTGCACATGTCATCCCTAGAGTCAATATCCTTGCGTGGGTACCCACAGCAACTTCCTTGTGAATGAATGAAGTGAGCACTGCTTTCCAGTCAGCAGGGAACTACATGCACTTTGTAGCTTTCTCAAATGAGTGGATGTATGAATTATTTCTCCGCATCCTTTTACAGCCTTCCATATAGTTCTGGATGCCTGGAATGTGTATTAGAACTTTTGCTGAAACCACGAAATACCTGGAGGTTGCTATAACTAACTGGTCACAGATGTAGCATTAAATCCACCCTGGCTTTTTCCCCTCTGGCTATGGCATATGCTAGAACGATAGTTTAATACAGCTTGGGACAGATGCTATTCAGAAACAAAAGCAATACCTATTTCAGGGAGCACTACCTTATTTGGGGATCAGGAGCTATTTATTGACCAGGGACCTGTTCATCAGTAGACACATCTAAGTGTCGGGTTATGGTGGATTTTATATATTAAAGTATTAATACAGTGGTTTATTTTTTATTTTTATTTTTGAGACAGAATCCCACTCTGTTGCCCAGGCTGGAGTGCAGTGGCGCAATCTCAGCTCACTGCAACCTCTGCCTCCCAGGTTGAAGCCATTCTCCTCCCTCAACCTCCTGAGTAGCTGGGATTACAGGCATGCACCACCACACATGGCTAATTTTTGTGTTTTTAGTAGAGAGGGGGTTTCACCATGTTAGCCAGGCTAGTCTCAAACTCCTAGCCTCAAGCAATCCATCCGTCTCTGCCTCCCAAAGTGCTGATATTACAGGCATGAGCCAACACGCCCCAGCCTAAAGTATTAATAAAATGTAGAAGAACATCTCCTAGTTCTTCTAATTCTTTGCTGTGACCTCACATGACAAATAGTTCTAATATTATCATTATTGCTCTTTTTACTTTTCCCAGCTCTCCTTCCCAGTGAACTGTAGTATCAGAGATGCCCTGGCATGTAGGAAACCTCTGGAAATGGTGACAGACCGAGGACTCTGAGGACAAAAATCTTCTAATGTCGAAGCCATTGTAGGATGGTAAATTTGATTTCAAGCCATGTAATGTACAGTTTTAAGGGGTTAATCACTATGTATAAGAAAATATATTTAAAAGTTAAGGCCAGGTGTGGTGGCTCACAGCTGTAATCCCAGCACCTTGGGAGGCCGAGGTGGGCAGATCAACTGAGGTCAGGAGTTCAAGACCACACTGGACAATATGGTGAAACCCTGTCTCTACTAAAAATACAAAAATTAGCCTAGCTACTCTGGAGGCTGAGACAGGAGAATCACTTGAACCCAGGAGGCAGAGGTTGCAGGGAGCCGAGATTGTGCCACTGAACTCCAGCCTGAGAGACAGAGTGAGAGACTCTGTCTCAAAAACAAATAAAGAAATAAAAGTTAAAGGACAAGTTTTGCACATGTAGATTTGAAACACTAACTAGATTGATCTGAACACAATAAAAAGGAATTCCAACACTAACATATTATTGCTTTGGAAAAGCAGAATATACTCCTCTTCTTCATGAAGGCAGGTGAACAGAGGTTAATATTATAAGCTCTGTTCACCCAATAGCCTTTGTTCACCTGAGATTATAGTACCAACCTCAGGAAATCTTGACTGAACACTTCATAGTGTTTCAGTAGTTTTAAGTCTAAATGCTCTTTTATAAACGCTGAAAAGGCACATACTATTTGCAATAATATTCTAGAAGGAAAGAAGAAGGGAAGGAGGGAGGGAGGGAGAGAGGGAAAAAAGGAAGGAAGGAAGGAACGAAGGAAGGAAGGAAGGAAGGAGCTCAAACAAACAACCCCAGATGCATCAGATAGTAGACCCATTTTTTCCTGTGATGAGTCTTGGAAGGAGAGAAGAAAGGAGTGAAGGAAAGGAAGAAGGGAAGGAGGGAGAGAGGGAAGGAGGGAAGGGAGAGAGGGAGAAAGGGAGGAGAGAGAGGGACAGAGGGTGGGAAGGAAGGAAGGAAGGAAGGAAAGAAACAAACAAACTATTATCTTGCTATCCTTTCCATTGTAAAGGCTAAATGAAATGGTCCTTCCAAAATTTCTTAATCACCTTCCATCTCTGTAATATTTTTCCCACAAAAAGTAAATGAATATAGAAATAGTGTCCTCCCCTGGTTCTCAGCAAATGAGGGAGCTGCTCATTAGTTCTATTTAGTCCCCAGAAATGGAAGCCACCTCCTGCTTGTAGAATGCCACGATGGTCCAGGTGCTTTGCATCTCTCTCATTCATTTTCATGAGAACTTCATGGAGGATGCAGCATAAAAACAGTTAATGTTTATAGAATATTGACCCTGTACTAAACGGTTTCACGAAGTATCTAATTTAATTCTCATAACCAGACTGTGGATCATTATCATATAAGGACCTGAGGCTCAGAGACATGAGGTCATTAGCCTGGAGACACACAATGAATGGCGGCATGGAGATCCAACCCAAATCTGTCTGACCCTAAAGCCTACATAATTATTCCTCTTCCGGGTTAAGTCACCTCTTGATAAACAGGGGAATTGGGAAGCACTTTACCATGAATACATTCAGCTTCCCAAATGGGGCCATCAATTGCTTTGTAGTTCATGAGATCCACAGGGAGAGTGACCAGGTGTTCCTAAGAGAACCTGTCCCCGTGAAGGGAAATGTTAGGTCATGCCTCATGGCTCTCAAACTTTGGTGCACATTACACTTAAAGAAATTGTGGCTCAGTGCGGTGGCTCACACCTGTAATCCCAGCTCTTCAGGAGACTGAGGTGGGCAGTAGGTCAGGACCTAGAAATCAGCCTGACCAACATAGTGGTATCCCGTCTCTACCAAAAATATAAAAATTAGCCAGGCATGATGGCAGGTACCCGTCATGCCAGCTATTCAGAGGCTGAGGCAGGAGAATCACTTGCACCTGGGAGGCAGAGGTTGCAGTGAGCTGAGATCGTGCCACTGCACTCCAGCCTGGGTGACAGAGTGAGACTTGGTCTCAAAAAGAAAAAAAGAAAAAGAAAAAGAAATTGTTTAAGATTTCTGGACCCTACCTCTAGCTTCTTAACCAATAAGAGCCAAACTCTACTTCTTTTTCTTTTCAAATGATCCATAAATTTACTGACTTATAATTTCATAGAATCAGAGTATGACATTTCCAGTCTTAATAGTTTTTTTGTAATGGTTGTTATCAGATGTCTTGCCATTAAAAACTTGCAAAAACTTTCTTTTTTCCTTCCTTCCTTCCTTCCTTCCTTCCTTCCTTCCTTCCTTCCTTCCTTCCTTCCTTCCTTCCTTCATAGTATTGCAAATAGTATGTGAATTTTCAGGTTAAAACAAAGCATTTAGACTTCTTAAAACTATGGAAATCATATAAAGTGTTTAGTTAAGATTTCCTAAAAGGCAGGCTATTTAGAGCTGCTTCCATTCTGCCAGGGAACCCAGATAGCACAAGGTTGTGAGATAACACTTTAATGAGAAGATTCTTATGTAATAGGAAATGTGAGCTTAATCTGAGCACATGGCTGCGAGTGTGTGTGTGTGTGCATATGTGTGTGTGTGACACCTGTGTGTGAAGAGGGCAGTAAAAGCTGGCGTTTATAGTTTAGTAGTCTCGGTGTTGGAAATCTTGGCAAAAATGCTGTGGACAAAATAGCCCCTGATAGTAAATTGAGAGCATTCTTTGAGGCATACAGGATACATTTACATCTCTCCACTGGATATTGACACACATTGTACCTGTGGCTAAGACGTCACTTCAGTTCCTTTCACCACTTCTTCCACGTTTAACTGGAGGGTGCCAAGCAGACAACCGGCTGAGCTGAGAGGAATGGGACTGTGTTATAAACTCACTGAAAGTTGCAGTGACTTCAAGTACTCTCTGTGTACCTTGAGCCAAATCCTCAGCCAACCTGGCTATCTGGGCCTGGCTTCCATTTGTTCCCAAGCTGACTATATCTCCTCTCATAGATCAGGGGTCATGGGTAGGGTAGTGCTGATGTGCTCAGCTCTGCAGCCACCTAAACAGGCAATGTGAACTTCCAGGCAGAGAACAGGACCTGCAGCTGTGCTCACCTCCAGCTGCCCGCAGTCCCCTCATGGGAGGGGAATTCAGAGGCAATCCAGTGTGTTCAGTGTGGTATGCCTGTAGACGAAAGGAGAATTCAGAAAGGGTCTGGAAGATGTGGTTACAATCCTCAGAGGTGGATAGTGGTGGAGGAGACTGTGAGGCCTGTGTCTCATCCCACACAGGACTGCTTTCTCATATAGGAAGGAATACCTCCTCTCCATCCCCCATATTATACTCCTGTTTTTCTCTTTTTATAAAAGACAGGGTCTCCCTCCGTCACCCAGGCTGGACTGCGATGGCACCATCTTAGCTCACTGCAGCCTTGCTCAAGCAATCCTCCTGCCTAACCTTTCAGATTTGCTGAAACTACGGATGCATACTGCCATGTATGACTAATTTTTAAATTTTTGTATAGGCAGGGTCTCACTGTATTGTCCAGGCTGGTCTTCAACTCCTGGTCTGAAGTGATCCTCCTGTTTTAGCCTCCCAAAGTGTTGGGATAACAGGCACGAGCCAGCATACCAGGCCAGACTTGTTTTTGAAGGGTTTAATTATTTTGTTTAAATTCTGATTCCACAATCTAGAAATATACATGGACATCTAGGAAACATCTTATTCTTCTACAAAGTAAAAGGCCTTGGAATCAGAACGAAACGGGTTGGGGTTGTCCTACTCTCCAGAGAGTAAATGAGCTTTAGGGATGGAGGATCCAGTACAATCCTATCTCCCTCTGAGGTTATGAAGAAGTGAATGCCATATAAGCTTACACAACGCTTCCAACATGTGTTTAGCTGGGTTCATTAGGAGCAACATGCTCTTCTCTTTAAACCTGTAGGTGTCGTGATATTTCATGCAGCATTATTCCAACTCTGTGGAATGGCCCAATTGATGTAATATTCACACGGGTACCAATGATACCAGATAATTGCTGTTTAATAAATGGGCTAACAGTCAGCTAAGGAGCTAGTGTACCCACCGTTTCCTTCCACTGTTAGATTTCAATCCAAAGCCCTTCCCTATCTTAACCCACCATGGGAAGCTACACGCACGACGAATACAAATTCTTGCATAAAATGAAGCCAATGTCACATCAGAAATGCCAAACATCAAACACCAGCAGATGCCAACCTGTCAGAATCCATGCTGTCAGATTCTGGAGCAGCGCACTAGAAAAATGTGATGTGAGCTGGAAGGGGAAAAATGCATTTGAAATGAGGGCGGGTTGTTCTTCTTTTGCTAATATCTGGGAAAGGAGGAAGAAGTCCCTCGGAAGAATTAGGGCAAAAAGCAAAGAGGTCCCATGCATTTGGGTCTACTCTGTGTGCTCACAGCTTGACACTGGCATATCCTCACTGTATTATAGCGCTAGTTCCCAGCATTGTCATTTGTTCTGCGTCATCTAGACCAACATATGACAAATGGAGTTAGCTTGATGCTTCCTGAGGCATATGCGGTTTTACTTCCAACTTATAAATACGGTTCAAACAGGGATCTTTTTTTTTCTGCGGCAGAGTCTTACTCTTGTTGCCTAGGCTGGAGTGAAATGGCACGATCTGGGCTCACTGCAACCTCCACTACGCAGCTTCAAGCGATTCTTCTGCCTCAGCCTCCCAAGCAGCTGGGATTACAGGCGCCTGCTACCACACCTAATTATTATTATTATTTTTTTTTTGTATTCTTAGTAAAGACAGGGTTTCACCATGTTGGCCAGGCTGGTCTCAAATGCCTGACCTCAGGCGACCCACCTCAGCTTCCCAAAGTGCTGGGATTACAGGCATGAGCCACCGTGTCCAACCAACAGGGACTTTTTGAGCATTTAGTACCAATACAGAAATCTGACAGTTTGTTTTTAGAACATTAAGGTTTTTGTTTGATCAAAATAGTCACAATGTACAGGTGTTTGCTGATTGTAGAAACCACAGGTGAAACTGATTTTCATTGTCTTTTATTTTATTTTATATTTCTTTGAACTAGGATTATCCCTCAAGATTTTCAGTGTCTTAATCCCCAAGACTGTGGGTCACGCTCAGCCGGATATAGAAACAGGGCTTCCCTTTTCAGAAAGAGGTGGTGTCCCAGGGCCGTTTGGCTACCCGCTTTTTAATTGGGGGTGAAATTAGGAAGGATTATCTATATGCAGCTAGAACAACATATACGAACACGTGAGTATAGCGCATTGCTATCCATTAGAGTCTAAATTAAAACTCAGCTGTGATGGGACCAACAGACAGCCTGTTACCTTCAACTTCACAGGAATGAAAGTCAGCCTGAGAGCAAAGCCATCACACTTGTCAAGGGTAGAAAGAAACAAAAGACATACTCCAAGCTTGTGCGATCCAGCTAGGAGGGCTGAATTGCTTACTCATTTTAAAAGGAATTTTCAGGGAGGGGAGAAGGCATATTCCCCAACAGAACTAACTTGCCCAGAAGGGAAGGCAGAAAAATGGACACATATCTGATTGAACATGGAAAAAGGGATAAAGACTGAATTACAGAGTATATTAATGCCTTTGTAAGGCAACCTGGACGGCCCAATGAAACCTGCCTCCCAGAGTCACAGTGTCAGTGAAACCGGCTTCACAGAGGCTGAGTGTCTAGTCTTCTTGGGTGCAAGGTTACATATTTACAAACCCCTGGCCAGAAGATGGTATAGGGAATAGAGACACCTAAGCTGTTGGCAAATAATTCAGCAAATAGAATCAAATAGAATTGACCTTTCTATTTTTTTTTTTTTTAAAGATGGAATCTCGTGCTGTTGCCCAGGCTGGAGTGCAGTGGTGTGATCTTGGCTCACTGCAGCCTCCACCTCCCGGGTTCAAGCGATCCTCCTGCCTCAGCCTCCTTAGTAGCTGGGACCACAGGTGTGTGCCACCACACCTGACCTTTCTATACTTTTGTTTAACCATTTAAAGTATACGTTTCAGTGGCATTAAGTACATTGATGGGTGTTGTATGACCATCACCTCTTCATTTCCAGAACTTTCTATCATCCCGAACAGAAACTGTATTCATTAAACAATAACTCCTCATTCCCTTCAGCCCCTGATAACCTCTACTGTATTTTCTGTCTACAAATATACCTCAGACAAGTGGTATCATACAGTATTTCTCATTTTATGTCTGGCTTATTTCTCTTAGCATGTTTTCAAGGTTCATTCCTGTTGCAACACAGAGAATTTCACTCCTTTGGAAGGCTGAATAATATTCAGTGGTACATATATGATATTTATCCATGGACATGAATTTTTTTCCACCTTTGGCTATTGTGAATAATGCTGCCATGCACACTGCAAAAATATCTGTTTGCATCACTATTTTCAGTTCTTTGGGATATATACCTAGAGGTAAAATGGCTGGATCAGATGCCAATTCTACGTTAAACTTTTTGAGAGACTGGCAAACTGTTTTCCATAAGGACTGCACCATTTCACATTCCCACCAACAGTGAAGGGAGGGCTCCAATTTCTCCACATTCCTGCCAACATTTGTTGTTGTGTTTTGTTTTATACACAGCCATCCTAATGGGTAGGAAGTGGTATCTCATGTAGTTTGGATTTGCATTCCATACTTTTTCTAATTCAGTCACTAAAGATAGTTATGGCTTTTCCTCTGAAATTCCAGTAGCTTCTCTTGGTCAACCAAACAATGTGTGTATGAAGCCCATTTCTTCACAGATCTCAGAGCTGCTCAGCAGGGATTTCACCCTGTCACTGTCACACCACACGGTACAGAGAGACTGATTGGAATTGAAGGAAGGCAAACTGCTGAATCGAGAAAGACACTTTGCACTCTCTCTGGGGCACGATGAAGGGTTTTTCCTTTTCTTTCTTGCTTTCTTTTTCTTTGATACACCAGCATCAGAGAACTGCCATTTAGTGCAAAGCAGGCAATTCACCCATCAGGCCTGTGAAAGTAGTTGAAGTAGCCGCTCTGATGGCTGAATGGCCGGACAAAAGCGGCCATTGTGGGGCTGACTGGTTTTGAGGATAACAATGATACTCTGATCTGACAGCGATACCATGAAATTATATACCTGTGATGGAAAGAGCTGGATCTTGAACAAGTCGCTCCTCTAATGATCAGCTAATGGCAACAGGCCCCCTTTACACTACTACAAGAAAAGTCACAGGACAACCGTATGCTCCTTTTTAGAAGTAGATGTATGTGAGCTGCGGCAGGTACACCTCTGATGACAGTTAGGAGGTTGGTGCCCCTGATTCTGGGACTGATGCTGGCACCATTCAGGAGAGAAAGGTTGTGGCTGGCATTCTCAAGTACACACCAGTAAAAGAAGGGCATGTGGCACACTGGTCTTATTTGGGTTCCCTTGAAGCTGAGGCTTTACTTGATTTGTGGACATAGAGGAAATAAGAGTAGTGAAGGTAGGTAGGTAAGTGTCCCACAAATCTGGCTCTAGGCTTTAGAGCACAGACTTTATTGAGACTATTCCAGTCAACAGCAGGGAAACTCACCTCTGCTGGTAATGCCAGCCTAGCAATCTAGCTGAACTTGTTAGTTAAGTCAAGAATAGTAATCATCACTGGGGCTTCTGGTGAACTGGCAAGAGAGACCAAAAAGGTAATTGAAGTGATGGAGATGTTACTTTTTCAGATGGACTCTTTAGAGGGTTTTTTTTTCTTTTGAGATGGATTTTCGCTCTTATTGACCAGACTACAGTGCAATGGTGTTTTCTCAGCTCACCACAACCTCTGTCTCACCTTCCCAGTTCAAGCAATTCTCCTGCCTCAGCCTCCCGAATAGCTGGGATTACAGGCATGCATCACCACACCCGGCTGATTTTGTATTTTTAGTAGAGATGGAGTTTCACCATGTTGGCCAGGCTGGTGACCTCAAGTAATCTGCCTACCTTGGCCTCCCAAAGTGCTGAGATTACAGGCATGAGCCACCACACCCGGCCTCTTTTGAGTTTTATGAATAAAAATTTCCAAGAGAAATAATTTGATTGGTCTACTTTTGCCAGATATAGGTGAGGGGGGGGGCGGATGGAGGCAGCAAACCACATTGCCATGTATATACCTATGCAACAATCCTGCATGATCTGCACATGTGCCCCAGAACCTAAAGTACAATTAAAAAAAAAAATACATATATATATGCAGGATTTATATATATATATATGTATATATATATATATATAAAATCACCTGACTAGGCAGAGCTTCTTTGCAAACCTCTTCCTGGTTCCTGGTCATGGATTGGCTGCCCTTGGGTCAGCTGATTTACCAGGTTCCAATCAGCTGAGGGGGCTCAGTCACATGACACACAACATGGCCTCTCCTATTAAAGAATAGAAGGCAGTGGACAAGAGAATTTCTTGGGTCAGTCAGAGACTGTGTATCACAACTATAATTGATGGGTCTGATAACATTCATACCTTACTCTACACTTATGAAGGCCAAACAGTTGGACTTCACATTTTTCTCTCTTGCCTAAAACTTCGAATGGTTTCTGCAGATCATGAGAATATGTCACAAAACGAATTTAGGTCAGGCCTCACTTGCTTTTCCGATTGTTCCTAATCATCATTATTCATCATTTACTTAATTTTCCAAACAACTTCTCTTCCTATAGAGACAGCAAGAATGATAAAGAATGTCTATATAAGTCTCTTGGCAGAAAAAAAACCTATAAAATAGTTTCCTTACTGAGCTACCTGAGTTGAATAGTTTAGATGTTTCCTAGAGGCAGGACAGGTAGGCTCAATTCTCTTCCTGACCAGTGGTTTGGTTGAATAGTCAGTAAGTGGGGTGGGGTGAGGATTACAAGCTCCTTTTCCCTTTTGGAATTCTCATCTTAGAAGAACTACCAGGTTTCACCATTTGCATCTTTTTTCTTAAATATTTAGTGTTGGATTCTCTTACTGCCTGTTCCCTCCTTCCCATCTTCAAACAGCAGCACTGAGACAACTCTCCTCTCAGTTTTTGAGGTTCATGGCTTTGAGTCAACTTCTCTCCCACCCTTCTCTCTCTTTCCCCAATAGTGAGTCATTGCTGAGTCCTGTGTTTGCATCCTCTTGACCCATCCCTTCCAATATATTCCTGCAATTTTGGCAATAGTCTCATGCTGGGGCTCTTCTGTTGGCCTTACTCTACTGACTTAGATTTCCTACACAGCCTAGAGAGCAATCTGACATAAATCTCATTTTGATTATGACATTTTTCTGTTGACAAACCTATGGTCAATCCACTGTCAAATTCAAATGCTTGTATCACATGCTTCCTAACTTTAAGTTCCCAACCTCATGATTCATCCACTCACCCCCAGTCAGCCCCCAGTCTCACCTGCAGGCCACTGACCCAGGCCCCCTGCCCCATCAGCCTTTCTACAGGCCACTTCTTCCTCTGGAATGGTCCCTTTATTATCCACTCCTGTGCCCCTGTTCAACCCAAGTCCAGGAGCTATCCCCCAGCATTAAACTGCAGGCCTGCATGTGCTGCATGCTTTATGAGAGCTGCCTTCTTATGGTCAAACGGCATCTTCTTGTCCATGCTCTCTGCTACTCAGATGACCCCAAAGCCTCTTTCGCATAGGACACTGGAATCGTCTATGACTTGTTTCTCAGTTTAGGGAAAGAGGAAAGCAGATTCTCTCTTCTCACCAAAGCAGCTCTATTTTAGACTTGCATCAGGCGTACTTATACCAAAATCACTAAAGAACAATGGAATATATCTTTTCTCTACCCAAATATCCTTAGTACTGACCACCTGGGGTTCCCCAGATGAAGGCAAGTATCTCCTGAGGTTAAGCTTAAAAGCCATCTGTATTACCTGGAAGGGATAAGACATTATTGACACCTAGTGAATTTGTACCACGGACTAGTTTAACAGATTGGCTAGAGCATGAAAAATAAAGGAACAGAAAGGGGTTAGCTATATTTTGATATGTTATAGTCATCTGGAATTTCTTTGGTTGCAAAGGGCAAAAACCCAGTTTGAACTATCTTGGTCAGTTTATCTTGGAATACTTAATTGAATGACAGGATTGGAAGAAGGGTTGAACAAACAAGTTGGGTAAGTGAAGGCATAGAGCTGAATCTAAGCCCAAGATTTATTTTTATTTTTATTTTTGAGACAAAGTCTTGCTCTGTTGCCCAGGCTGGAGTGCAGTGGCAAATTCTCTGCTCACTGCAATCTCCGCCTCCCTGGTTCAAGCAATTATTGTGCCTCAGCCTCCTGAGTAGCTGGGTCTACAGGCACATGCCATGATGCCTGGCTGATTTTTGTATTTTTAGTAGAGATGGGGTTTCACCATGTTGGCCAGGCTGGTCTTGAACTCTTGGCCTTAAGTGATCCAGTCACCTCAGCCTACCAAAGTGCTGCGACTACAGGTGTGAGCCTCTATACCTGGCCTCCTGAGCCCAAGATTTAAATGCCAGTGAGTATCAGCAGCAGTACCAACATGGCCCTGTCTAGAAAAGAAACCCATGTCCCTGAGAGCTGCTCCTAAAGGGATCACTCCCATCTGCTGCATAGCAGCTCCTGGATTTGGTAGACACTTGTTTGGAAGCTGTGTGTAGTATTATTACCTCCAGTATCGGCTACAATTCTCTTGCACTAAGAACCTCTTTTAGCATTTAGAGATATCAAATGTGTTTATAGCTAGAGGGTCAATGGTTACATTAAATTTTCTTATTTGCTGAAATTTAAACTGAGCTACATTTGTTTAATTATATCTTTTATGTCTAAGCTATATTTGTTTAAATATGTGCTTTTACCTTTTCCTTGAAATGAATTATTATGAATATATATTTATATCTTACACATAATGGTGATGACTAAAACCTTAAAAAGTGCCTTGGAACAGATGGTAGTTTTAGAACAAAACAGATCCATTAGCTGTCAAATCCAGCTTCCTGTAGGATGAAAAATAAGAGTTAGTTCTCAGGTAGTGCTAAGAAAAGCTCTCACTTAATCTAATACCTTAGGTTATGGATTATTTTGTAAAAAAAATTTGGCATGGAAAAACTATGACAACTCACAAACTGCAAAAAATAAAATAAATACAAATTCATATGATTCACTAAGCAAACGACACAAAACCTAATCGAAAGTGTATTTTAAAAGGTGCAGTGACTCAGGCCTGTTATCCCAGCACTTGGGGAGGCCACGGTGGGCTGATCATCAGGCCAAGAGATTGAGAACATCCTGGCCAACATGATAAAACCCAGTCTCTACTAAAAATACAAAAATTAGGCCAGGTGCAGTTGCTCACACCTGTAATCCCAGCACTTTGGGAAGCTGAGGCGAGCGGATCACCTGGAGGTTGGGAATTCGAGAACAGCCTGGCCAACATAGTGAAACCCCATTTCTACTAAAAATACAAAATTAGCCAGGCGTGGTGGCACATGCCTATAATCCCAGCTACTTGGGAGGCTGAGGCAGAAGAATCCCTTGAATCCGGAAGGTGGAGGGTGTGGTGAGCCAAGATCATGCCATTGCACTCCAGCCTGGGGAACAAGACTGAAACTCTGTCTCAAAAAAAAAAAATTGGCTGAGCATGGTGACAGGCTGGGCGTAGTGGGCACATCTGTAGTCCAAGCTACTTGGGAGGCTGAGGCAGGAGAATCACTTGAACCTAGGAGGTGGAGGTTGCAGAGAGATCTCGCCACTGTACTCTAGCCTGGTGACAGAGTGAGACTCCATCCAAAAAAAAAAAAAAAAGAAAAAAAATGATACAATTGATTTGGAATTAAATGGTGCAAGTTTCCAGGATTTTCCAAATACACATAGTTTTCTTGTCGATATTTGTGGAATCTTTTATTTATTTTCTTAATGAGAAGAAGGAAAAAATAATCTCCACTTTTATAGAAGGAGAGATTTCTGGAACCAGAGAAACCCTTAGACATCACTAGAGATGATGCAATGATTTATCCAAGGTCAGACGATGATTTAGAGTCGGAGTAGAAGCTGGAGTCAGGTCTTCTCTCCTTTATCCTTTCTACCACCTCCATCAAATACTAAGCAGTCGTTTTCTAAAGGAATGGTTTTACAAATAGTCACTCACGTCAGATTTTCTGTATGTGTATTTTCATGTGGATCTACTAAGTAAAATGTTTTGATAAAAGATCTTTAAACATGTTGCATGACCACAGACAGTTCTCAAGGTAAACAAATAGACTGGTGGATGTCCTGTCCTACTCAACAGAGACAGCAGAGTTCTTTGTATACCACAGAATACAGAGTCTAGAGACAGCTAAAAGTACTATCATAGTTAAGCTAAAATGCCTATTTGCTGAGCCATCAAATCTATGTTTAAATACTGCAATTCATAGTTTGACATGGAATTGAAATGAAACTTCTGTCCATCAGCACTAGCACAAGTCAGGCACGAATCAGAAACATAGGTGTTTAAGCCATAGGAAAGCAAGGGTGGCTGAGCATGACTCATACTTGTAATCTCAAAAGTTTGAGAGGCCAAGGCAGAAGGATCACTTGAGCCCATCAGTTGTAAACCAGCCTGGGCAGCATAGTGAGATCCCATCTCTACAAAAACATAAAAATAGCTGGGCATAGTGGTGCACACCTGTAGTCCCAACTCAGGAGGTTGAGGTGAGAGGATAGCTTGAGCCCGGGAATTCAAAGCTGCAGTGAAGAATGATCTCGGCATTGCCCTCCAGCTTGGGTAGCAGAGTGAATGAAAAAAAGAGAGAGAGACATAGAGAAACAAAGACAGACACAGAGAGGCAGAAAGCTAGAAAGAAAGAGAAGAAAGGGAGGAGGGAGGAAGAGGAGGAGGGAGGGAGGGAGGAAGGAAAGGGAGGAAGAGGAGGAGGGAGGAAGGAAGGAAGAAAAGGGAGGAAGGGAAGGAGGGAGGAAGAAAAGGGAGGAAGGGGAGGAGGGAGGAAGGAAAGGGAGGAAGGGGAGGAGGGAGGGAGGAAGGAAGGAAGGAAAGGGAGGAAGGGGAGGAGGGAGGAAAGAAGGAAGGAAAGGGAGGAAGGGGAGGAGGGAGGGAGGGAGGAAGGAAGGAAAGGGAGGAAGGGGAGGAGGGAGGGAGGGAGGAAGGAAGGAAAGGGAGGAAGGGGAGGAGGGAGGGAGGAAGGAAGGAAGGAAAGGAAGGAAGGAAAGGGAGGAAGGGGAGGAGGGAGGGAGGAAGAAAGGAAGGGGAGGAGGGAGGGAGGAAGAAAGGAAAGGGAGGAAGGGGAGGAGGGAGGGAGGAAGGAAAGGGAGGAAGGGGAGGAGGGAAGGAGGAAGGAAGGAAGGAAAAAAGGAAGGCAGGGAGGGAAAAGAAGAAAAGAAAGAGGAAGAAATGAAGAAAAAAGAAAATGTGCAAATAGGCAAAGCAATTTTATAGAATCTGAAAACTTCACTATTATTCAAGAAGTGAGAAAGATAAATAAATTTGACTTGATATAAAATATAATGTGATGATTAATTTTATGTGTCAGCTTACTGAATCAAGGAGTGGCCCAGGTACTTGGTCAAACATTCTTCTGCGTGTTTCTGTGAGGCTATTTTTGGATGAGCTGAACGTTTAAGTTGGTAGACTTGAGTACAGCAAATCACTCTCCCTAATGTGGGTGGGGAGGCCTCAGTCCACAGCTGAGGCCTCAACAGAACAAAAAGACTGTCTTTGTCCTAAATGAGGGAGAATTCCTCCCATCTTTCGGCCTTTGAACTGGGATGTTGGCTTTTTCCCACCTTCAAAGTCAAGGTGAACACTGACTCTTCCAGCCCTCAGGCCTGCTGGCCATCAGATCAGAATGTATACCTGTATACCATCAGCTCTCCTGGGTTTTAGAATTCCCAGCTCACCCTAAAGATCTGGCAACTTGTCAGCCCCCACAATGGCATGAGCCAATTTCTTACAATAAATCAAATTTCTATCTATCCATCCATCCACCCACCCACACACATCCTATTGGTCTGCTTCTCTGGAAGACGCTGGTGAATACATATAGCAATTATTTGCACTCTGGAAGTAATCATAGCCACTTGATCTAAGTTCATCTTGTTTATACATTCACACAGTTTTCAAACTGGTTTGCCATCACATTAATAAAATAAAGAAACCTGATATGAGAGCAGTAAGTATCCCGATATTTATCGGTTTCGTTTCTTCCAGTTATATAACCTTTCTTGTTTTAATTTTTTGGTTTCTTTATGAACTCAGGTTTGGTTTTATATTTTTCCCTATTTCAAAGGAGTAACCTGATTGCTTTTTGGTGTGATTTATACACTTGGTGTCAGCTTGCCTCAAGTCAGGGGAAAAGCAGGCTTACATAAAATGACTTTGTGACTTTGTATTGGTCTTGATATTTCACTCGTATTTCTATGTTTATCTTTTATATAAAAGCTACGTGATCATGAAAACCTACTTGACAAGGATGAGATGCCCTTTCATGATGGGAGGAAGAAAGAGCTTCCTAGAGAAGATTCGAGTTATAAGCCAAAGAGCGAGAACTGGTTTCAAGACCAAAGATGTATATGGGGAATCACGTGCGGGGGTGGGCAGTGGAAATGGGAAGCAATGGATTGAGCCTAAAAATGTGGCCCTTGCCGGGCGCGGTGGCTCATGCCCATAATCCCAGCACTTTGGGAGGCTGAGGTGGGCATATCACAAGGTCAGGGGTTCGAGACTAGCCTGGCCAACAACCGTCTGTACTAAAAATACAAAACATTAGCCAGGCATGGTGGCACACACCTGTAATCCCAGCTACTCAGGAGGCTGAGGCGAGAATCGCTTGAACCTGGGAGGTAGAGGTTGCAGTGATCACACCATTGCACTCCAGCCTCACCAACAGAGCAAGACTCCATCTCAAGGGAAAAAAAAGTGGTCCTCCAGCCACTTTGCAACTGAGCAGAATCCTGATCTCTAGCATCCGCCATGACTCAGCTACCTATTCTATTGTCCTAATAGTGCCCATGGGTTTACGGTGATGTCCAGTCCATGAACTGCCTGATGCCTTACACGTCTGCATAGCTAGAATCTATGACATGCCCTAGCCTTTGTTTAGCCAGTTTCAAACACCAATCCCGTCCTTCCCCTAGAAAGTCTATTTGTTTAAATGAACTCTTTTGAAATGTTAAAATTCAAAATTATGTGACAAACTGGGTGAATTGTAGGCAAAATTTATAAAACTCTGTCTATGCGTGTTAACTCTTCGGAAAATGGGAAATTCAGACTTTTTTCAGCATTAAACTATCACCAAAAACTAAAATAAATTTTTAAATATAACTTCTAAAATTTAAAAATATAGTTCTTAAAATTTTTAAATTAAAATTAAATTTAAAACAACTACATTTAAAAAAATTATTTTAAAAATAATGTTGCCTCAGAAAAGGAAAATGTACAAAGTACACTATTGATTGTCTTTTAAAAAAACTCTAGAAACAAAGTCTACTTATTGTCTGCCTCTTTTATACATTGAACTTTTCCCCTCCACACCCTGAGTGGACAAATTCATACAACCAGCATGTCAGCTGTGTAGGGCGTTATCCCAAAGGGAGCATTTTACTGACAGGGCAGAAGACAGAAGCCACTACTGAGTTTGAAATGAGCTGCGTTAGACAATCCAGTCAAGAGCTCACTTCTTTTGGTTTGCAGCTGCCCGCAGGATGACGTCAGTAGATGGAAGGGTAAGTTCTGGGTTTGAACGCACCAATTTCTTCAGCTTCGGATTTTCAGCAGTGAATTCAGCGGGCTGAAAGCCATGTCACAAATCCTGTTCATTAATTACCATCAACCCTGGGTGGAAATCCAATTCTACTAATGAAAAAAGTTGTTCGATGCCTTGTTCCAACAAACAAAAGTCATCCTTGCTTTTTTAACTGCAGTACTTCTTGGAGCACATACGCGGGATGAAGAGATGGTGGGGCTGTCCACCAAGCCTTTTCAAACTGTAGATCCGAACTCTTTCCAATCCGATGCATGTGATTTGAAGGTGCTCCTGTACCTTTTATAAACGAAGAAGTTAGATCAGCCCGAGAAGTCAGAAATAGTTTTCTGAAAGGTTTACGGATATTTTTCTCTTTTTTAAAAATGAAGAGTGGGCTGGGCGCGGTGGCTCACACCTGTAATCCCAGCACTTTGGGAGGCCAAAGCAGGCAGATCACGAGGTCAGGAGATCGAGACCATCCTGGCCAACATGGTGAAACCCCATCTCTACTAAAAAAAAATACAAAAATTAGCTGGGCGTGGTGTCGTGCTCCTGTAGTCCCAGCTACTAGGGAGGCTGAGGCAGCGGAGATTGCAGTGAGCCAAGATTGCACCACTGTACTCCAGCCTGGAACCTGGTGACAGAGCAAGACTCTGCCTCAAAGAAAAAAAAAAAAGTGAAGAGCAGATTTCTTAGTGTTGGTAGATTTTTATTTCTTGCTAAAGAGCTCCTGCTGTCACCTATTACCATGGGATAAATATAGTAAACCAAACCCTAGACTCAAGGTCCAGAGACTTGGGGTGAGGGGAGTCTTGGCTCTTCCCAATTAAGAACACAGTGTGGCCGGGTGCAGTGGTTCACACCTGTAATCCCAGCACTTTGGGAGGCCGAGGTGGGCAGATCACCTGATGTCAGAAGTTCAAGACCAGCCTGATCAACATGGAGAAACCCCATCTCTACTAAAAATACAAACTTAGCTGGGCATGGTGGTGCAGCCCTGTAATCCCAGCTACTTGGGAGGCTGAGGCAGAAGAATCACTTGAACCTGGGAAGCGGAAGTTACGGTGAGCCGAGATGGCACCACTGCATTACAGCCTGGACAACAAGAGCAAAACTCCATCACAGAAAAAAAAGAACACAGTGTGGTAGGGGAACCCTTATTCCTGTTAGTGAGATAGAGTCTCGCTCCAGACTCTTCTCCACTTTTTTATAAACTCCTCCCCAGGCAAAGAGGCCAAGTGGCATCCAATTGTCAAGTCTGGGAGGAGACTGGCCGAGGCGGCTCACGCCTGTAATCCCAGCACTTTGGGAGGCCAGGGCGGGTAGATCATCTGAGGTCAGGAGTTCAAGACTAGCCTGGCCAACATGGTGAAACTCTGTCTCTACAAAAATACAAAAATTAGCCAGGCATGATGGTGGGTGCCTGTAACCCCAGCTACTTAGGAGGCTAAGGAGGGAGAACCACTTGAACCTGGAAGGCGGAGGTTGCAGTGAGCTGAGATCATGCCATTGCACTCTAGCCTGAGGGCTACAGAGGGAGATTCCATCTCAAAAATAAAAAAATAAAAATAAATTTAAAAGTCTGGGAGAAGGAGCTGAACACAGTCCGGCACCTTATCCTCTGTCTGTTAGAATGTACCAGTTAGGACGCATCTTGGCCAGTTCTCAAGGAGGGTGGCCTGTGATGGTTTAGCAGTAACACTGGCCATGGCAGGGAAAGTATATCTGCTTTAGGAGCATGGAATTAACAAGCTTGTTTGGCCAGCAGACTGAAGCATTATTCTCCAGTCATGTTTTTCTGTATTACAATGCCCAACTCAACTGATTCTCAATGCAGGAAGAGAAAAGGCAGAGTGGGGAGGTGGGTATAACTTTTTCATTCCTATTGGAAAAGGTCTGGCATGGTATCTGAAACCTTATTGGACTTCTGTACATTTTTAACTAAAATGAGTGAAGGTGGAGAGTGGGTCTGGTGAAAAAGCAAAGCAGGCTGAGTGTGAAAATTAGAACTAGGAAGTCAGTTTGAGGGTTGGTCCAGCTTCGAACTCCCCAAGATAGGTCATTAGCATTAGAATAGAAAACAGGGCAATCATTCTCCCCATGGGAAGTTCGAGATAAAACAGTCACCCTGGGAGTTCCAGCACACACCCCTGTTCCCAGAGCCTGATGGTCTCAGCCAAAGCTGTATGAGTTCTCACTGCAGGCCTCCTGATTCATCTGTTTACTTAGAGCAAGCAGAGATGGGTCAGCTTAGTGCTCAGGTTTTAAACCAAATAGTTTGGGAGATAGCAAGATAAAGGCCTTGATTCAATTTCAGTTTCTTTCTCTTTTAAAAAATAATAAGATTCTGAAATACAATAAACCAAAGGCAGGAACTGGATGAAGTCCATGGGAAGAAAAGAAAACAAGGCACGGATAATGTATCTCTATCCCAAGGAGAGGCAGAGTCCAAAAATAATGCTCATTGGCCGGGCGTGGTGGCTCACACCTGTAATCCCAGCACTTAGGGAGACCGAGGAGGGTGGATCACCTGAGGCCAGGAGTTTGAGACCAGCCTAGCCAATATGATGAAACCCACCTCTACTAAAAAAATATAAGAATTAGCCAGGTGTGTGACACATGCCTGTAATCCCAGCTACTCAGGAGCTGAGGCAGGAGGATCGCTTGAGCCCAGGAGGTGGAGGTTGCAGTGCACTGCACTCCAACCCGGGTGACAAAGCTAGACTCCATCTGAAAAAAACAAAAACCAAAAACAAAACCCACAAATAATGGTCATTAGCCAAAATGGAGCTTTATTTCCCCTTTTTAGTGGAAATTTTAGAACCTATTGATGACAGAAGGGCTTAAAATCCCTCTTAGGTTCTATGATGGCAGTGAATCACTGGAGGTGTGATGGATTGAGCACTGGGCTGGGGGTTGAGGCTGTGCCATGTCCTTGGTAAAGTCATTTTCCTGCTATGCATCAAGATTTCATCCTCTGCAAATCAAAGGAGCTGAGAGCTTTCTTCCCTTGGTGGGCCTTCTGGCTCCAGTTTCTACTACCTGGTGAGAGCAACTGCACTGCAATGGTGTCAGGGAATGGCTGCGGGAGAGAAGGCAGAGGCTCGGAGAAGAGCATCTGTCTGCCAGCAATTGAATAACACCTCTTCTCACCCTGCTCAGTCTGGCTGCCCCATTTGGCAGTCACTTGCAAACTACTGCTGTGTTCCCATCTGTCAAATCCCACAGAACATCAGGGATAGAGGGTGTGAAGTGTGGAGGCTTCTTCCGTGTTTTTTCTTTTAGTTGCTACTAATGGCTGTCAGGGATAGAAATGTTGGAAGACCTTTTCAGAAGTCCCTTCTGAAATACCTAAAAATATCTAGAGTTCATTAGATAATTGCTTCACAGAATACAGGGTTACCACCACCATTTTTGTAGCCAGTGACACTGTCTGATTTATCCAAAGGGGTAAGAAGTCATTGCAGATGAGTTAATCACTTGGAATAGAGCAGCAGATGCCAGATGCCTAGTGAACAGCAAGGCTTTTCTGTATTTCAAGGTTTTTAAAGTACCCACACACACATACACATCAGCTCTGCTGTATAAAAGTGATTCACAATACATGAAATCATGATTGTTTCAAAATAAATCCAACATGACTGATTCGTTTTCTTCCCAATTATGTTTGTGAAAATGGTCAAAAAGAATGTGTGTGTCCATATAACCTGGTTCACTTACACCGACAGCTAGAGAATATGTGGTCCTTTTCCTTCTCAACCTGATGGGTGCTTATTTAGCTAAATGCTATCATCCTTAGTTTCCAGGTTACTACCCAAACAGCTGCTGAGCCCAGCAATATGACAAATGGTGTTCCGTTGTTTCTGAAGCTAATGACACA
Source organism: Callithrix jacchus (assembly GCF_049354715.1). Classification (NCBI taxonomy): domain Eukaryota; kingdom Metazoa; phylum Chordata; class Mammalia; order Primates; family Cebidae; genus Callithrix; species Callithrix jacchus. The sequence goes on from NC_133508.1 coordinate 30,146,546, forward strand.
AAAAATACCATAAGAGGACATCAAGCTCCCAAACCATCATGAGCACTATTTGGTTACTTGTACACTGCTTCTGGAACTTTAGAGAAGAAAATGTTTGCATAGGCTGGGTGCTGTGGCTCACGCCTGTAATCCCAACACTTTGGGAGGCCAAGGTGGGTGGATCACTTGAGGTCAGGAGTTCAAGACCAGCCTAGCCAACATGGTGAAACTCTGTCTCTACTAAAAATGAAAAAATTAGCCTGGTGTGGTGGTGGGCGCCTGTAATCCCAGCTACTCAGAAGGCTAAGGCAGGAGAATCACTTCAGCCCGGAGCTGGAGGTTGCAATGAGCCGACATTGCACCACTGCACTCCAGCCTGGGTGACAGAGTGAGACTCAAAAGAAAAGAAAAGAAAAAAAAGAAAAGATGAGAACATTCTACATCTTATTCTTATCTACTCCTAAATCCCTTTCCATATTCAGTCCAAAGTCCTATCAGACCATAACATGCAGGACCCTAAAAGCTGAAAACCAAGTCACTGTAGGGAACGTGGTGCCTCCAGGCCTCTGGGCCACAGCTGTCCTCCCAAGGTGGAAGGATTGGCCGCTTCCAGCTCATTGTCTGTCTGTTAGCTTCTGCTCTAATTCACATACTATTGATAAATAAGATGGGGAAGCGAGGGAGGGAACTGGAGCCAGACCCCACAGCAGGATTAGCAATGCCAGCCGGATGTAGGCAAAGCCTTGGAATACAACAGAGTGTGTGACTGGGCCTCCCATTACCAAGCTGGGCCAAGCTCATTAATCTTCCAGACCCACTGACTTATTCAGACCACAGGTGCACAGGCTGGTCGTCATCTTCATGGCTAAATAAAACCATAAAAACTCTGGAGGAGTAACAATATGGTAACTTCAAGACAACGGACTCTATGTTTATGAGAGGCTTTGCAATATGATTTCTGACAGTTGTTTGGCATGATTAAGAGATCACTAAACAGAGCTAAGAAAAAAAAATTCCAAAATAGATGTGATTCTGGAAGAGATTCTAATAGCATAATGGAATCTCTTCCTAAATTTGTCTTTAAAGGAAGCTCTTGTCGAAAACAAGGCTAAGGGGATAAAAATAGGTTATAACAACACATGCGAACCGGCCTCAGATTTTTCTTGGAGGGACGTAGGAGGTAGGAAGGTGGGAAGATGTGAAAACATGACTTTATCAACGACTTGAATTTCCTTATAATAGCAACAGCTATTCTTTGTTTTTATTTTTAGTTTCTAACAGAGTCTTACTATATTGCCCAGGCTGGTCTTGAACTCCTGGGCTTAAGCAATCCTTAGCCTCAAAAACTATATTATAAATAATGTTATGATTATTTAAGTCCTTGTCTATTTAGGGATACATATGTAAATATCTATGAACCTAATGATTTGATGCCAGAGAATTGCTTTAAATAAGACAGGCAAAAACACTAAAAACAGTTGAAACTCTTCATTAATGGTGGTTTATAATATTTTCTCTACTTTGCACTAAGTTTTAAACTTTTTTTTTTGTTTTAAGGCTGGGTGCAGTGGCTCATACCTGTAATCCCAGCACTTTGGGAGGCCAAGGTGGGTAGATCACCTGAGGTCAGGAGTTTGAGACCGGCCTGGCCAAAATGGAGAAACCCTGTCTCTACTAAAAATACAAAAATTAGCCAGGCGTGGTGACATGTGCCTGTAATTCCAGCTACTCGAGGGGGCTGAGGCAGGAGAATCTCTTAAATCCTGGAGGTGGAGGTTACAGTGAGCCAAGATCATGCCATTGCACTCCAGCCTAGGTGACAGAGCAAGATTCCATTCCCCACCTCCCGCCCCCAAAATATATATTTTTAAAAAGTAACTATATTTTGAACTCTTTGCAAGTTCTTTAAGTTTATCTACTTTAGGTCTAAAAGCAAAGAGTAGATATCCTATGACACTAGGGATCCTCTGGAAGGAGAAAGGAGAATGGCCAATGAAGCAGAGGAAGGGGAGGGGCTTGTCCGGCAAGTTGCTGTGCCCGGGGACCCAAAGAAGGTGAAAGGGGCAGGAAGTACTGAGGACAAATATTCTCATGGTGGTGTGGAACTCCAGCTCCTCCTGCCTGATGCTGATAGACAAAGCAAAGTAGCTGGGAAATTCTGTAGCTGTCAAAACCACCGCAACCACGCAGTCTCCCATCTAGCTCCCAAGCCCTGCAAACAGAAGCTACAGAAGGTAGCGCGCCAATGTGCTGTTCTTAGTTTACCAATCCTGGGAAACAGTGGGCAAGAAAGAGTCTCACCGTGGAGCCCAGGCACAGCGTTGTGGGCAGACCACACTGAGCGGCTTAGAGTCTTCCACAAAGAAGCTTTCTCCTTCCTGCGGGCAGGATGAATGACAGCACCCGGCCAGGATGCTGGGTGCTTGGCATTGGGAGCTTTAATTTAACGTTCCCAGCTTTGACTCTCTTTGAACAACCCCGCAAACCTGTGACACTTAATGGTTTGTACTTCCGCTGGAGCACGGACTAGAATGGTACAAGAACAATGTTTGAGGCTGAGAGAGTGAATCATCTAGCTAGTGAAGGAACCTCGCTGACTGGTTAGCATCTCCACTGCAACTCAGGATTCACTATGTTTCTGCTTGGTACCTCTGGAGGGGTGTTATGGAAAAATAGAATATTCTATGGCAGTAAAAGATCCCTAAAGAAATTATGCTTATTCTGAAAGTAAAAAGAAGGTGGAACGCTGTAAGTAGGCCATGGGTTTTAGCCAGAAACTAGAGCTTTGGGATAAATTTTAAAATAATGGATTTACCACAATAAAAAATTGGAAAAAAAATAGACTAATAATAGACTATGGACGTAATTGAAACTTCGCAGATACACCAAGGTTCTAGATACTGAGTCTACCACCGTGTTTTCCAACTTTGAGACGGGAAACAGCTGCATTCTTGAAGTAGATACTGAGACCATGCCAGAGAAGAATCTCCTATAGCCATAAGCAAGGGAGTTGATTCACATTGGGTGTGGTTCAAATGTTGATAAAACCCGCAGTCTCCTGGTTTTTCCACATAGATCCCAGTGGCACACTCATTCTATAACTTTTGGTGTCCATGTATTTGGGCTGCTTACAAGACAGCGTTCACATCTGGACACCCCCATCAGTTTGAATAATTTGAAATTGACATTTCAGTAGATCGCTAGTGCACAGAAGCTGCCCAGGGAGAGGTGTGAGACAGACAGAACACGCACAGCTGGCCCCCGCAGGACAGAGCAAACTGAGAAAGAGGCTCGCTGGCTCACTGAATCAATGAAGAGTCTCTTAGAGGATTGCTTGGTGCCTTCTGCTCCTGAGCTCCTGCCAGTTGTGTCCTGAGCTCTAGCCCCCTGCATGTGTCTCTCTTTTATTATCAGAACCACACTCTGATCCTGAGGGCTTCACTCTAGTTGGCACCACTGAAGCCATGGGAACCCTGGGGATAGATTCTAGCTCAGAGATTCAGCAAGTATTTGCAGATCCAAGTCCTTTTGCAAAAGTCTCCAAACTCAACGCTAAACTTCTTGCTTGTACAGCTATTGGGTGACCCACTATTGCTTGCACTAATTGGGTCCCCTCTTGAGAGCTTGAGCATCTTGTTCTAAAGAGGTTAGGGCCACCATGGGATTCTGTCTTGGTCACATAACATTTTTCTAGGCCCATGAGGATTTACTATGAGATGGTTGATGCCACACGAAGGAAAATAGAGTGATTCTTTTTTTTTTTTGAGATGGAGTTTTGCTCTTGTCGTCCAGGCTGGCACAATCTCGGCTCACTTCAACCTCTGCCTCCTGGGTTCAAGCAATTCTCCTGCCTCAGCCTCCTGAGTAGCTGGGATTACCGGCACCTGCTACCATGACCGGCTAATTTTTCTGTATTTTTAGTAGAGGTGGGGTTTCACCTGTTGGCTAGGCTGATCTTGAACTCCTGACCTCAGGTGATCCACCCACTTCAGCCTCTCAAAGTGCTGGGACTACAGGCGTGAGCCACCGCACCCAGTGAGTGTGAGTCTTCTTTTGGGGTTAATAAAGGAAAATCATTAGGAACTTGCCTCCCTCCATAGTCATTGCTTTGTTAAGTCAAGATGAAAGTTCACCAACTGTGGGCTGGGCACAGTGGCTCATGCCTGTAATCCTAGCACTTTGGGAGGTCGAGGTGGACAGATCACTTGAGGGCAGGAGTTTGAGACCAACCTGGCCAACATGGTGAAACCCTGTCTCTACTTAAAAAAAAACAACACAAAAATTAGCCACACATGGTGACGGGTGCCTATAGTTCCAGCTACTCAGAGACTGAGGCAGGAGAATCTCAGGATCCAGGGAGGCGGAGGTTGCAGTAAGTCAAGACCACACCATTGCCATCCAGCCTGGGTGACAGAGAGAGACTCCATCTCAGAACAAAAACAAAAACAAACAAAACTCTGCTTACAGCGGGCTCTTATGAAGTATGGGAGACACAGGAACAAAGCCTCCCAGGTGCTGCCAGGCTGCTGCCGCTGTGCATAGAATACTCACCTTTTCTTGAAAGCAGAAAAGTGCTACTTCTACTGCATTTTCCCTTGTGCAGTCTGGAGGGGACTGCATGGCCGACTTATGGAAAGAAATCAGTTCTCTTCCTGCTCCCAACTAAGACACCATCTTTGCCTTTGGAAAAACCAGCTGCCCACTCCTAACTGAGCTTCTTTCCCACACAGATCACCGATTTAGCCCACCTGTTCCCCATCGTTTTCATCCCCCCACCTCCTCCCCGAATTTCTCTTTCCCAGATCTCACTGAGATCTACAGTCTTTTCCCTTCTTTTCTTCCTCCCACACTCTCTGAAACAAGCACACCAAGTCCTGCGTTTGGGAGTGCAAAGGAGGACATCTAGTTGTCACCAGAAATTAGTTTTATTAATTGTCTGTGTAGGTTGTTGGACCCAGTGATTTGGATTTCAGCCCAGGGTGGATTTGGCGGGTGCACCTCCAGCTAGGGTGTAGTTCTGAGTCCCTTTGGTCACCTCATCGTTTTTCTTAGCATCCCTCTGTCCCTTGGACAAACTTAATGTTCATTTTCTGTGCTCTAGAACTCCAGGACCTTCCCTGGTTCATGCCTCTATTCTTCTTTCCTGCATAGAACTCGCAGTTCCCAGTTTTGCCCATGCTGGCCAAGTTCCTGGCTCTCATCTCTGAGTTATTTTCTGGTCCCTGACCCATTTCTTCACTTCTCTTTCAGTTTTGCTGATAGATATTTACTAATCATTAAAATGGATTCTATCCCTGGGGGAATGAGTCATGGCTTTTTCACCTATTGTTCTGAATTAATTCCTGGGCCAGCCTTGCCATAGCCCTGTGGCCTCAACAATGGGCGCCAATGTCCCAGGTGCCTTGGAGGTATTTTCTCAGCTCTATCCAACAACTCGTTGCCCACTTTCTATCTCTTCCCGCTGCCGAGCTTGCCTCCCCATCCGACCTGCTCTGACTTTGAACTTGGGGCTAGAGTTGTGCATTTTGTTCTCTTCTCATTTGCACTTCACGGTTCCGAGCATTGGAGCATTTATCCTGCTGTGTTTTAATTATTTGCTCACCTGTGGGTCTCCCGAGCCAGATTACAAGCTCCTCATGGTCAAGGGCTGTGTCTCGCTCATCCTAGAATCACAAGTGCCTGGCTCATGAGAGATGCTCAGGAGAGATGAGTTTAGCAGCTAAGTTCCCCAGAGGAGAAAACTTACAGCCTCCTATAAGCCCAGCCATAGACAGTACTTCACGCCTAAAGCAGTGGTAATAAAAAATGACCAACTCAGTAAGCGATAGGATTACTGTTCATCCCAGATACTTTTTGCAGGTTTTTTCTTGTGTATGTTTCTATTTGCTCACTTGTTTGTTTTTCAGTAAGGAGGAACTTCTCTTTGAAACTTGTGGCATGTTAAGTCCGCTGACCACAAATTAGGGAAAAAAAATGCAGTGTTTCGAATTTTTTGTTTCATCGTCAGTAAAAGTGAAGGTTCAGTCCACAGGATCCACAGAGTCATCAGAGGGGCCAGTGTGCAGAGAAGATGACAGGAAAGACGCCATCAGCCTGGGCCATTGAGGCCCCTTCTGCAACCCTGTCTCCCTGTGTCTCCTTGACTCCCCTACCCCACTGTCCCAGGTGCTGGGGACAGAGGCATGTGCATTCCAGACCAACACTCATGATGGGCCACCCACCACATCAGCCTGGAGTTTAACTCCTGCTGCACTGCTAACCCCACCTCCGAGCCTCAGTTTCCTCATCTGCAAGATGTGGAAAATGCCGCCTACCTTGCAGAGTTGTTACAGGGATCAGCGGTAATGCATAAATGCTATTAGTGTTATTATTATGGAAATCCCTAGGCAGAAATCACATTCTGAGGCTGGCACATAATAAAAATCAAGGAATCACTAATGCATTATTCATCACACCTTGACATGACTTTTATATAACATTCAGCTGAAGTATCTTCGATCTGTGTCTTCTTCATTTGCTATTCTGAGCTCAGAACATAGGAGAGCTAGCTCATCAGTTCAATGAGCTGGGATTTTTTTTTTTTTTTTTAATGAGAGTCTGTTTGTGCCAACATCTCAGGTTCCTGAACATACCTTTTCTCCTGAGGTTAAGGTATAAATTGGTGAAGGCTCAGGTGGTGTCATGGAATGTCTCAAATAGATTAAGGCTGCATGACATGTGTGTGACTTGTATTCTATTTAGAGACAGTGTGGGAAGGTGAATCCAGCAAGAGCTCAGATTTTCCAGTGAGCAAATGTAGAATTTTAATTCGCTTCGAGTCCATTTCTCTGCTGGAAATAGATCTCTGAGCATTTCTTCAATCGTATTACAGTAATTCTAACAATTCTGAAAGGAATAAGTTACAGGATATATTTGTGTAAGCTTAGCAGAATAAGGAAGGCCACATCCAGTTCTGTATTTGGAGCATGTCTGGAGTTGCTGTCAAATGACCCTCAACAGCATCAATGACAATAACGTAGACCATCCTCTCCAGAGTACTCAAAGACTATGCTGCCTGGTGGCCCTTTCTACGGTAATAGAAATGCTCAAACCAAATCTGCACTCTCTAATATGGTGGGCACTGGCCACGTGTGGCTAGCATGACTAAGGACTGAAATTTAACGTTATTTAATTTTAAATAATTAAAATTATATAGACATATGTGGCTAGTGGCCACCATATTGAGCAGCACAGATACCAAGTGGCACTCACTCTAAGCCCCTCGTGGTCTGTGATACTAGTGGGACAAAGGAGAAAATGTTAAAGGCCCCCAAGGCACCATAAAGCCCACACGCTAGAGCTCAAAGGACACCAATTAGTTGAGTCCTCTATTTTTCATCCTACAACATATCAGATGCATCCACTTAGAAAAGAGATGCAGGGCCAGGTGCCGCAGCTCATGCCTGTAATCACAGCACTTTGGGAGGCTGAGGCAGGTGGATTACCCAAGGTCAGGAGTTTGAGACTAGCTTGACCAACATGGTGAAACCCTCGCCTCTACTAAAAATACAAAAATTAGCTGGGCATAGTGGTGCAGTGTTGTGGGCCTGTAATCCCAGCTACTCGGGAGACTGAGACAGGAGAATCACTTGAACCTGGGAGGCGGAGGTGCAGCGCCACTGCACTCCAGCCTGGGTGAGAGATTGAAACTCCAACTTAAAAAAAAAAAAAGAGGGCCGGATGCGGTGGCTCACGCCTGTAATCCTAGCACTTTGGGAGGCTGAGGCGGGTGGATCAAAAGGTCAAGAGGTCGAGACCATCCTGGTCAACATGGTGAAACCCTGTCTCTACTAAAAATACAAAAAATTAGCTGGGCATGGTGGGGCATGCCTGTAATCCCAGCTACTCAGGAGGCTGAGGCAGGAGAATTGCCTGAACCCAGGAGGCGGAGGTTGCGGTGAGCCAAGATCGCGCCATTGCACTCCAGCCTGGGTAACAAGAGCTAAACTCCGTCTCAAAAAAAAAAAAAAAAAAAAAAAAAGAGAGACGTAGGTACAAAGGTAGTCCTGCCAGAAGTGAAAAAGTTTGAAAAGAGAACAAAACTCAAAGGAGAAAAACAGCCTGGGATTCCTGCCCAAGGACAAGCAGCCTTTATACCTCAGAGTCATCAAGGAAATGGAAAGAGTTCAACAACAGATGCTTCAGGAAGGCATAGAGGGAAAGTGAGCAACCCAATCCAGACTCGCAGCCATTGAAGGTGGTAAAATATGGATGGTATTGGTGCACAAATGGGTGAGTTTCGGTCATCTGGAGAGTCTACTGCTGTTCACATCTCAGCCCCTCCTAATAGCCCCTTGTGATGTCCTATTGCTCTTGGAAGAAAACCATAAATAACTACTGCGACCCTCAACTCTGCCTAAAGTAGCTTTGCCCACAGCTCCTGCCTCAGTTTATATGACTTCTCCTGACTCTCTGTTCTCTGGCGAGGCTGGTCTTCCTTCTGCTTCCTAAAGGTGGCATGATCCTTCCTCCATAGGACTTCTATCTAGAAGATTCCTTCCATGCTACCCGCATTTCTCCCCCAGCTGGCTCCTAGGCACCCTCAGATCTCAGCTGAAGTGTGCCCCTTGGAAGGCCCCCTGAATCCCCCACCCTCCCCACCACATTAGACCTGGTTTTCTTGTTAGTTACTCTTCCTGCATTTCTTCCCCGAAAACACCTACTTAAATATACATGCGCATCAGTGAGATGAACTGATTTATTCATCTGTAAACTCCAAGAAAGCAGAGATTGTTTTTGGCCTGATTCATTCGCTTTGGTGTCCTTAGTTCCTGGATTGTGCTCAATAAATGCAAAATGAAAGAATGAATGAATTCCTGTTTATGTCTAAGATTTTCGACATGACAAGTGTCCTCCAATTCGTAACACTTTCACATCTTCCTAAAAAAGTCTCTTTCAGCTCTAGGATGACTCATATTCTCTTTGAGTACCATTCCAAAGTTCTTACTGTCCAATAACTTATTATCATGAAATCTTCAACCTTAAAATTCCACCCACTTCTCCTTTGTTTGCCCCACTTACTACATCATCCCCCCAAAACTTCCTGATTTTTTAAAACCTTTGAGCTCATGTTGCAAGCTGAATCACATCTGTGGTTCTTTTCTTAGCAATGTACTTTCCTTGATTTTTTTCAGTTTCCTTCACTTGGTTTATCTGTTAGCCTCTGAGCTCCTTATTTACTTGATACCAATTACTGAGATAACTGTTAGTTAATGGCCGGGCACGTTGTCTCATGCCTGTAATCCCAGCACTTTTGGAGGCCGAGGCAGGTGGATCACCTGAAGTCAGGAGTTCGAGACCAGCCTGGTCAACATGGTGAAACCCTGTCTCTACTAAAAATACAAAAATTAGCTGGGCATGGCGGCGTGCACCTGTAATCCCAGCTACTCAGGAGGCTGAGGCAGGAGAATTGCTTGAACCTGAGAGGTGGAGGTTGCAGTGAGCCGAGAACACACCATTGCATTCCAGCCTGAGCGGCTGAGCGAGACTCCATCTCAAAAAAACAAAACAAAACAAAAACTATTACTTAGATAGCTGCATTCTCTTTTTCTGCTTTATCCTTCACCCAGGATTTTTCTATTATCGTTTTCATAGACTTTCTCTAAACTGTGAATTTATTTCTTATTCTTTGTCTTTCAAAGAAAATTATTTTTAAAATGGGGAAAATGAAATGTAAACCTAATCCCAACTCACCTTATGCCCGTATTTGAAACAATAAACATCATTGCAAAACAAAGATCTCAGTTAATGATTTCCAAAGCCTTCAGAGGATTTATTCCTAACTTTTCATTCTCTGTCTCATTTCTAAAGAATCAGGGGTAAAACTCTCATTAGACCTAATTACCCTCCCTAAACCCAATCAAGTCATTGTGCCTCAGGCTTTGTTTTCTTTAGAATGAGTTTCTTCCCTAGTTAAATGATTTTCCCTTTAAAATAGACTTTATTTAGTACCAAATTCTTTATATAAATAACACTTCTTTTTAGCAAGTGTTTATTAAGCACTTACTAAGTTCCAGGCACTGTGCTAGGGAAATAGCAATGAATAATAAGATGGAAAAAAAAAAACCTGTCTTCGTGGAGATTATATTTAATGGGAAGGGGTATAATAAACATCAATATATATAATAAAATTTTAAGTAGTGATAGGATCTACAAATAATCTATATGCCACATGCCATATACAATGAAAAATCTGAATTTATACTAAAATAGAGAAGGGTTCATGATTCTTGGTGGAAATTATGACTTTTGTCAACAGAGAGTCAAACTCATTATTTGAAGAGATTTATTTATTCTGATTTGTTGTTGTTGTTTTGTTTTTTGGGTTTTTGTTGTTGTTATTTTTTGAGACGGATCTCGCTCTGTCACCCAGGCTGGAGTGACAGCGAGATTCTGACTCAAAAAAAAAAAAAAAAAATACAGCGTGGAGGGTGTCCTGAGGCATGTCCGACCCTCCCTTCCCATCATGGCCTGAAACTAGTTTTTCAGGCTAACTTATTAATTATTCTTTTTTAGAGACAGGGTCTCACTATGTTGCCCAGGGTGGTCTCAAACTTCTGGACTCAAGCAATTCTCTTGCCTTGGCTTCCCAAAATGCTGGGATTACAGTCCTGAGCCACCATACCTGGCCCAGGCTAACTTCAGAATTCAGAGTAGGGGTTCATTCAGATGATTGAGGGGCTTAGAATTTTATTTTCAGTTTACAATCTTTTAAGTACAAAGTCCTGTCATAGACATCTTAAGAAATCTTATCTTCGCTTTATTGTGTTTCAGTGAAAGGGAAGATTATCCATGAGTTCACTCGAGACATTTGTATGGTGTCTGCTGTGGGCAAGGGACAACATACATGTACAGCGTTGCAGTGAAGAACAGGAAAGCTTCAACCTTCTGACTTCAGGAGTAGGAGTGAAATAATGAGCAGATGCCAGGGTGGCTTTTGCCTGGGAAAGGCCAGTGAGGGCCAGAGGGTGAGCTGGTACTCTACCCTTCAGGCCACACCACAACTCTTCTCCTACCTAATCAATTTTCTGTGGCTCTAAAAGACAACGTCTTGGTTATAATTTTTATCATTATTTTATTGTGGTAAGAACATTCTACATAATTTCTACCCTCAACATTTTTTTTTTTTCTGATGGAGTCTCACCAGGCAGTGGCATGATCTTGCCTCACTACAACCTCTGCCTCCTGGGTTTGAGCAATCCTCCTGCCTCAGCCTCCCGATTAGCTGGGATCACAGGTAGCGCCCACCATGTCCTGCTAATTTCTGTATTTTTAGTAGACACAGGGTTTCACCATGTTGATCAGCCTAGTCTCGAACTCCTAACCTCAGGCAATTCACCTGCCTCAGCCTCCCAAAGTTCTGGGATTACAGGTGTGGGCCGCCACACCAGGCCTACCCTCTTAAATTTTTAAGTGAACATTACAATATTAACTTACAGGCATAATGTTGCACAGCAGAGCTCTAGAATTTATTCATCTTATAAAACTGAACATTTATACCTATTAACACCTCCCCATTTCTACCCCAAACCCTGGCGACCACCATTTTACTCTCTGCTTCTATAAGTTTGACTATTTTAGATTCCTTATATAAGCAGAATCATACAGTATTTGCCTTGCTGTGCCTGGCTTATTGTATTAGTATGTTCTCACACTGCTAATAAACACATGCCTGAGACTGGGTAATTTATAAAGAAAAGAGGTTTAATGAACTCACAGTTCCACATGGGTGGGGAGACCTCATAGTCATGGTGGAAGGCAAATGAAGAGCAAAGTCACGTCTTACATGGTGGCAGGAAAAAGGGCATGTGCAGGGGAACTCCCCTTTATAAAACCATCAGATCTTGTGAGACTTATTCACTATCATAAGAACAGCATGGAAAAGACCCGCCCCATGATTCAATTACCTCCCATCAATTCAAGATGAGATTTCACTTAGCATATCCCTTATTTCACTTAGCATCACATCATCCCAGTTCATGCTGTTGCACTGGCAAGATTTTCTCCTTTTTTTATGCTGGATAATATTCCACTGTGTGCACAGACCACATTTTTCGTATGCATTCATCTCCTGATGGATACTTAGGTTGTTTTGGTATCTTAGCCATTGTGAATAATGCTTCTATGAACATGGAAGTAAAGCTGTAACTTCAAGATCTTGACTTCAATTCTTTGGGACATATACCCAAAAATAGGATTACTGAAAAACAGTACAGTGGTTCCTCAAAAATTTAAAGTAGAATTATTGGCTGGGCATGGTGGCTCATGCCTGTAATCCCAGCACTTTGAGAGGCTGAGGTGGGAGGATTGTGAGATCAGGAGATCAAGACCATCCTGGCTAGCATGGCGAAAACCCATCTCCACTAAAAATACAAAAACTGAGTGTGGCAGCATGTGCCTGTAATCCCAGCTACTTGGGAGGCTGAGGCAGGAGAATTGCTTGAACTCAGGAAGCAGAGGTTCCAGTGAGCCGAGATCACGCCACTGCACTCCAACCTGGCAACAGAGCAAGACTCTGTCACACACACACACACACACAAATTATCATATGATCCAGCAATGCAGGTTATTCTTTTGCCATAATATTTAAAGGTGTATGTAAGAAGATAAAGTCAAATAATTCAGATTCATACACTTAGAGTTGGAAGAAACTTCAATTGGTATATGTCAAATGTTAAAATAAATGTTAAATGTTCAAATCGATGTTAAATGTTAAAATCACTGAGAAAATGTTAAAATAGATAAGAAAATACCTGTTCAAGTGTTAAAGTAGATGAAAAAATGCCTGTGTATTTATGCATAAACACACACACACACACACACACACATACACACACAGACACACACTCACAGCCAGTTCTTTTGATCCCTAATAAGCCCTTTCTCTACTGCTAGTGTAGTAACCTACTGACAATAAACATTTAGGAGTCAATTTTTTAATTAAATTCAACCAACCTTTTCTACTATATAGTTATGTGCAAAATAGCTTGCAAAGTACTGGGCAAGGCCCCCAGATGAACAAGATTTAGTTTTAATTTTCAAGAAGTTTGCCATATAACATAGAAAATGCAATGCAAGGCCAGATGCGGTGGCTCATGCCTGTAATCACAGCACTTTTGGGGGCTGAGGTGGCCAGATCACCTGAGGTCAGGTGTTCGAGACCAGCCTGACCATCATGGAGAAACCCCATCTCTACTAAAAATACAAAATTAGCTCTGAGTGTGGTGGTTTATGCCTATAATCCCAGCTACTCGGGAGGCTGAGGCAGGAGAATCGCTTGAACCTTGGAGGCAGAGGTTGTGGTGAGCTGAGATCACATCATTGCACTCCAGCCTGGCAACAAGAGCAAAACTCTATCTCAAAAAAAAAGAAGGAAAATGCAATTCAATGGGAGAGTGGTAAGTGCTACGGCAAAGGCACAGTGGTGTGTCATGGGGATACACCAAAGGAAATGAACTCCAGTTTGAGTAGTTCTGGTTGGAACTAGCCTGCAGGCGGAGAGGGAGGTGAAAGAGCCTTAGGAAGAGGAGAGTGAGAAGCTAACTCACAGAGGCTTGTGGGCATGTGGCTCTTTCAGAAAAACGATAATTATTTTAGAGGTCCTGGGTGTAAAGCCTGAGAGGGTTGCAGGTGGGAGGGAGAGTGAAGCAACTTCACAAGGGGCTTTAGATGCTGTGTTAAAGGAGTTTGGATTTGATTTGGTAGCAGGTTTTTGAGCAGAAGAGTAACTTCATTAGAGCTGCACTTCATATGTGGAATCAACCTAGGTGCCCATCAACAGTGGATTGATAAAGAAAATGTGATACATATATACCATGGAATACTATGTAGCCATGAAAAGGAATGAAATCACGTCTTTTGCAGCTGCATAGATGCAGCTGAAGGTCATTATCTTAAACAAATTAATGCAGAAACAGAAAACCAAATACCATATGTTCTCACTTATAAGTGGGAGCTAGGCTGGGCATGGTGGTTCACGCCTGTAATCTCCACACTTTGGGAGGCCGAGGCAGGTGGATCACGAAGTCAGAAGTTTGAGACCAATCTGGCCAACATGGTGAAACCCCATATCTACTAATACCACAAAAATTAGCTGGGCATGGTGGCGGGCACCTGTAATCGCAGCTACTCAGGAGGCTAAGGCAGGAGAATCATTTGAACCCAGGAGGCAGAAGTTGCAGTGAGCCGAGATTGTGCCATTGCACTCCAGCCTGGGTGACAGGGTGACAGGGCGACTCCATCTCAAAAAAAATTATTTAAAAAAACCAACTAAGTGGTGGCTAAACATTGAGTGCTTGTGGACAAAAACAGAACAACAGACATACTGGAAACCACTGGAGTGCAGAGAGAGGAGGGCAAGGGTTGAAAAACCACCTGTTGGGTATTATGCTCACTACTTGTGTGATGGGACCATCCACACCACAAGCCTCAGCATCCCACAATATACCCATATAACAAACCTGTGCATGTACCTCCTGAATCTAAAACAAAAGTTGAAATTATTTTAAAATTAAAAAATATGCTTGTCAAAAGTTTATTTTTTTAATTTTTATTTTTTTAATGAACTGTGCTTTATGATTAAACTCAGAGGAGAGAGAATAGCGGAGTGTTGGGGGTTGGCTGAAAAATGGCAGCTCAATTCTGTTATTCGCATGTTACCTGTGGTAATAATAGCATTGATTGAATGTGCCAAGAGCTTTGCATGCATTAGCTCACTTAATTGTCACAACATTCCTGCAGGCTAGGTGCGTTTATTATTTTTACTTTACAGATCAGGAAATGAGTTTGAGAGGTTAGTTACTTGCTGGAAAGGGGCAGATTGTAGGAACAGCCAGGTCACTTTGGTTCCTGAATGTACCCTCTTCACTGAGCCCCTGTCCTGCCTTGTAGTGCTAAATCCAGTTGGCAATGATTTCTTTGAGACAGGTATGCCTGAAAGAGGTGAAAATAATTTTTCAACATTCCTGTAATGGCAGATATCTAAAAAGATGATGAGAAGACAAAGACAGGGGCTGACTATGCTGTCACCAGCCTTTCAACTGTGACATTCAAATCCTGAGGGGCTCCTTTCTCTCTGCCTGTTTTCTTTCTTTCTTTTTTCTTTTTCTTTTCTTTTCTTTTTTTTCTTTTTTTTTTTTTTTTGAGATGGAATCTTGCTCTCTCACTCACTGCAACCTCTGCTTCCTGGATTCAAGCGATCCTCCTGCCTCAGCCTCCTGAATAACTGGGATTATAGGCACTTGCCACTACACCCAGCTGATTTTTTTATTTTTAGTAGGGATGGGGTTTTGCCATGTTGGCCAGGCTGGTCTTGAACTCCTCACCTCAGGTGATCTACCTGCCGTGGCCTCCCAAAATGCTGGGATTACAGGTGTGAACCATCATGCCCAGCCCTTTCTGCCTATTTTCTAGTCCAAATCCTCAGTTTTTGTTTGCATCTACTAAAATAATGCAACATAATTGTAATATTAGTTTCAGAAGATTAAGAATCAGAAAAGTAAGGCTATTGTAAAATAATTCACATAACGCTTGTTAAAGCCTAATGCCAATGTGCTATTTTTATCATCTGCTATAATAAATTAGCATTGGACATTAATTGACATGACTGCTTTTGGTAAGTGTAAAACACCAAAGCTGATTTTACAATATATGTGTGAAGATCCAAAATGGTGATTTTGCATCCTGTATCCTGAATTGGTTAAGACCCAGTATTAATGTAACTCTGGTAATTCTTCCAGCATTTATTTCCTAGTGATCACGTCTAGGAAGGAACACAGCACTCCCTTCAGGATATGATCCCAACCAATATTTCTGTTCCATCACAATTCCAGAGCACTAGAACCACAATTAAAGATTATGCTACAGATGTCATTTATCATTTTAAAGAGAGGCAGGCTGGGCACATTGGCTCACACCTGTGATCCCAGGATGTTGGGATGCTGAGATGGAAGGATCACTTGAGGCTGGGAGCTCAAGATCAGTCTGAGCAACACAGCAAGACCCCCATCTCTACAGAAAATTAAAAATATAAAAAATTAGCTGGGCATGATGGTGCATGCCTGTAGTCCCTGCTATGTGGGAGGTTAAGACAGGAGGATCACTTGAGCCCAGGAGTTGGAGGCTGCAGTGAGCTATGATGGCACCATTGCACTCTAGTCTGGGCAACAGAGCAATACCTTGTCTCTTTAAAAAAAAAAAAAACGGGGGGGCAACACAAAAAGGCAGATGTGTCTCTCTAGAACTTTGTTACTGTGAAGCCTAGAGTAGCACAAACGATTAATTTGGATGAACGTTGTTGTTGTTCTTTGTATCTATTTGTTTGTTTTTTGAGACAGAGTCTTACTCTGTCACCCAGGCTGGAGTACAGTGGTGCTGTCTCAGCTTACCGCAACATTTGCCTCCTGGGTTCAAGCAATTCTTCTGCCTCAGCCTCCTGAATAGCTGGGATTACAGGCACATGCTACTGTGCCCGGCTGATTTTTGTATTTTTAGTAGAGACAGGGTTTCACCATGTTGGCCAGGCTGGTCTCGAACTCCTGACCTTGGGTGATCTGCCCACCTCAGCCTCCTAAAGTGCTGGGATTATAGGAGTAAGCCACCATGCCTGGCCCCTTGTAGTTCTTTGAGCTTAAGTGCCTTGCAAAGTGCCATTTCCCCATTTGATTTCTCAATTATTATCCTCCTGGATGGGCATGCTAAGAAGAAGGCCTTCAGCTCAAATGTGGGGAGATCATGGCTGGGTGCAGGCAGCCCTGTGTCCCTGTCCTCACAGCACACTTTCTTACTGTCACTTACTGTCCCATGGCAGTCCTGATTCTTTATTAACACTGGAGAATTGGGACAGAGCCTTGTGCATCCCTCCTGATGGGACTGTTGATGAGTTTTCAGTGGGCTTACACAAATACTCATTTGATTGTCAAAAGTGTTTAAACCAGAGTGACTCCATCTGGAATAGGGGCTGGATAAAATAAGGCTGGGACCTACTGGGCTGCATTCCCAGGAGGTTAGGCACTCTAAGTCACGGGATGAGATAGGAGGTCACATGACACAAGTCACAAAGACCTTGCTGATAAAACAGCATGCGGTAAAGAATGGCCAGAACCCACCAAAACCAAGGTGGTGATGAAAGTGACCTCTCGTCCGTCAGCCTCGCTGTTCATTATACGCTAGCTACACTACATTAGCATGCTAGAAGACACTCCCACCAGCGCCATGACAGTTTACAGATGCAATGGCAATAGACGGAGTCTAGCTCTGTTGCCAGGCTGGAGTCCAGAAGTTACCCTATGCGGTCTAAAAAGGGGAGGAAAGCTCATTTCTGGAAATTGCCCACCTGTTTCCCAGAAAACTCATGAATAATCCACTCCTTGTTTAGCATATAATCAAGAAGTAACTGTAAGTACAATCCGTGGAAGAGCCCATGCCACTGCCCTGCCTGTGGTGTAGCCATTCTTTTCTTTCTTCTTTAATACACTTGCTTTCACTTTATGGCCTTGCCCTGAAGTCTTCCAAGAGTCCAAGAGCCCTCTTTTGGGGGTCTGGATTGGGACCCCTTTTGAGTAACATGATGAAGTATCTAAATCAGTTCACGATTGAATGAAATCAGAAAACACATCCTCCAAAAAAGTCAATCCTAAAGCCCCATCATTTCAGAATGAAGATGAAACTTATTTGCCTTTTAATTGCTTAACGAACAACTACCTGAAAACTTTAAAAAAATGGCTATAGTGTGTAATAAAAATGTACCCCTATACTGGAATGCCCCTTTACTGTCTAGGATACCTTAATCAGTAGGTTATGTTCCAGAAATATGTCAGAAGCCCTATCTTAAGAGTGATGGAGGCCAGGTGCGGTGGCTCACTCCTGTAATCCCAGCACCTTGGCAGACTGAGGTAGGAAGATCACTTGAGGTCAGGAGTTCAAAACCAGCCTGGCCAACATGGTGAAACCCTGTCTGTACTAAAAATACAAAATTAGCCAGGTGTGATGGCACACGCCCTGTGATCCCAGCTACTCAGGAAGCTGAGGCAAGAGAATCACTTGAGCCTGGGAGGTAGAGGTTAAAGTGAGCCAGGATTGTGCCACTGCACTCCAACCCAGGTGACGAGAACAAAACTTTGTCTTAAAAAAAAAAAGAAAAAAATGAGTGATGGCTTTTAGGGTGACTCTCATGGTGTCAGGATAATGTGCTTGCTTCTCAGAAGCTTTCTCTTCATTCAAGCTCAGAATGGAGAGGGATAGGCATCCACATAGCCTTGAGTCTGGGAACACTGCTTTGCAATGGGGAGATGAGAATTTTACCAGAAAGACTCCAGGCACAGAACCATATTATACACTCAAAGTGAGGGGCTTATATGGGGAAGATATCCCATTGTTCATTGTTCATTCATTGAAGATATCCCAACATTTAGTTGTCACACATGAGCATCTGGTGGTGTCCAAAGCCAGAAAGAAATAATGGCAGTGATCATCTCCTCACTGGAGTTTCCCCTAAGTCCATGGGAGGAGACTTCAGCCATTACATGCTTCTTCCTTAAGCCAGACTTCTCCAGCCTAGATAACAAAGGCCTTCTGCGTAAACTTGCATTCCAACCTACGCGTCCATGGAAGAGAAAATCCCCGTGAAGTATAAGGGACCCTTCTATACACTCAACATTTTTAAAAAAGGAAAAGTAGCTCTCATATGCTTTAGGCAAATTTTCCTAAGTATGTTCCACAGTGAACATTTTGGTAGTAGACTTTTTTCTGGCCTGAATCTTGAGAAGGCGGAGCTTGAAGTCCTTGGCCCAACTTGCTGGTTGAAACAACAGGGGCTTGAGCAGGAGACAGAGGGCCACAGAGCTGCTCTCCACTGCACGCCCTGGCACCCAGCATCTCCCCTTGTCCCCAGGATGCCCCTCCCCAGCCCCCATGCTCGGTTATCTTGATCATCTGTCTGTGTGCATTGAGGCCATTCTGTCCACTCCTCCACCAAGCAAGGAGACTATGATTGGCGGTGCAGCACTGGCCTTGATGGGACAAAGAAGCCACTGTAGGTTCCTGTACCAGGCTGTCTGTACCAGGGGCATCATCACAGACCCTCTGAAATGTACAGATCCTTGGTTCATTAAGGAGTTTTCACTCAAAGCATCATGGACAGCATGGATAGTCGGTGGGGGGGGACTAGTTTCATGGTGTTTTAGGAAACTTCAGGGAGGGAAAAAGCAGAGAGAAGGTGGACTGGCAAGTCATTGGCAAATCTCTTTCTCTCTCTCTCTCTCTCTCTCTCTCTCTGTCTCTCTCTCATCTTCTCATCTTTCTTTGGGAAACCCTGCCCATTCTCTGAACTTCACTGATACCTTTGATCCTTCACTTCTGACGTTCTAACCAAGGTCTCCATTCCCGTCTCCTTAAGTGCTAGCCCCCTGTCAGCTGCAGGGCCATATCTGCCCCCACTCCCTGGGGTAAACTCAGATCTCTTGTTGTCTTCTCTAATAGAAGGCAAGCTTCCCTCTCTCCTACCCTCAGTGCCCCCGTCTCGTTAACGGCGCCACCATTTCCCCAAACTTCCAACTTCAAAACTTGAACGTATTTGATGGATACCTCATCTAATCGTGTTGGTTTTTGTTCTTTCAGTGTCTCCCTCCTTTCTGTCTCTGTCACTCTGCTCATAATTGCTTTGCTGCTCCAGCCTCCATCTCCACAATCCAAGGGGTGAGTGGATGCTGGAAGAATACTATGATTTGCCATGGCAGCATCAGCTGTGGGTGGGGAGGATGGATAATATGTTGTAGACTCCATGATGTGTGGACTCCCTGATATATGGACTCCTTAATATATAAGCCCCTTGATGTATGGACCTGCTGATATATAAACCACCTGATATACGGGCCCCTGATAGATGAACTAGCTGATCTAGAGACCAGCTGATAAATGGGCCAGCTGACATATAGACCAGCTGATGTGTGGACTCATTGATGTATTGGCTCACTGATGTATGGACCAGATGATGTATAGGCTCACTGATGTATCAGCCAGCTGATGTATAGACCAACTGATGTACAGACCAGCTGATGTGTGGACCAGCAGGCATATGGGCATATGGGTCCAGATGTATGGACCTCTGATGTATGGGCCAGCTGATGTGTGAACTCCCTTATGTATAGGACAGCTGATGCATGGGCCTGTTGACATATGGATGCACTGATGTATGAACCAACTGATGTGTGAACCTCCTGATGAGTGCCCTCTCTGATATATGAACCAGCTGATATATGGGCCAGATGATACATGCACCTACCCACCCACACACCACCCAGCTGAGGTAGGGACTAACTGATGTATGGGCCAGCTGATGTATAGACCCCTGATGTATAGACCAGCTGATGTGTGAACCTCCTGATGTATGCCTCTCCCCTCCACCTGATATGTGGACTGGTTGATGTATGGACCCCTTTATGTATGAGCCTGGTGATGTTTGGACCAGCTGTGGCTCCCCACTCACTGTAGACCTTCCACCCTGTTCCTCACCTGCACACTGCTCCTCCTGGCCATCTGAGTGCCTGACAACCCTTTGGGACCCAGCCCAGGGGCCACTTCTTCTTGGGTGCATTTTCTTCAAAAAAATTCTTTTTGTAGAGATGGGGTCTTGCTATGTTGCCCAGGCTGGTTTCTAACTCCTGGCCTCAAGCAATCCTGTCCCCACTGTTGACCCATCTGAAGATGGGAGAGATCCTAGGCCCAGTGCTGGGAAATAACCATAATTTGCTCTTCAATTATTCTGCAAATCCATATTGAGTTCCCACAGTGATAACCACAGTCCTAAGTACTAAGACACAATAATGAACAGACAGAATCCCTTCTTCACGAGGCTCACATACTCCTAGGAGGAGACAGGTAACATTTTATTTGTTCATTTAAATGAGTAAAAATGTGATGTGACATGACGTGATACATCATAAAGCTATGTATAAGGAAAACTAAAGCCAAAAATGCAAAGTGAATGACTGGACAAATGGCCAACAGGCAAATGAAAAGAGGCTCCGCGTCATTAGTCACGAGGGAAATGCGATTCAAGTCCACGGTGAGCTCGCACTTCACACCCAGTAGGATGGCGATCATAAAAATAACCGGAAAATAACTTTTGGCAAGAATGTGGAGAAACTGGAACCTTCCTACAGCGCTGGTGGGAATGTGAAATAGTGCAGCTGCTGTGGAAAATAGTTTGGCAGTTCCTCAAAAAGTTAAACATAGACTCACCATATGATCCAGCAACTCCACTCCCAGGTAGATGCCCCCAAAGAGCTGAAAATATGGGTTCAAGTGAAAACTTGTCCACCCGCGCTCACAGCAGCGCTATTCACAATAACCGAAAGGCGGCAACAACTCAAATGACTGTGAACTGACAAAGCATAAACAAAACATGATATATACACACACAATGGACTATCATTCAGCTGTAGAACGGAATGGAGGACCAACGTAGGATGCATCATGTACGAACATTAAGAACAGGATGCTGGGCCGGGCGTGGTGGCTCATGCCTGTAATCCCAGCACTTTGGGGGGCCAAGGGGGGAGGATCGCTTGAAGCCAGGAGTTCAAGACCAGCCTGGGCAACAAAACAAGACCCTGTCTCTACAAAAAACAAAAATACATTAGCTGGGCACAACAGCATGCACCTGTCATCCAAGCCACTCGGGAGACTGAGGCAGGAAGATCGATTGAGCCTAGGAGTTCCAGGCTGCCTGAAGGGAGCCATGCTGTCCCACTGCACTCCATCCTTGGCAACACTGTGACACCCTGTCTCTTCACAAAACAAAATTTAAACAAACAACAACAACAAAAAATCATTATGCTAAGTGAAATAAGCCAGACGCAAAAGTTCACATAATGTATGATTTCATTTATATGAAATATCAAGGCCAGGCTCATGCTTGTAATCCCAGCACTTTGGGAGGCCAAGGCGAGTGGATCAGCTGAAGTCAGGAGCTCGAGACCAGCCTGGCCAACATGATGAAAACCGTCTCCACTAAAAATACAAAAATTAGTTGGGCGTACGGGTAGGCACCTGTAATCCCAGCTACTCAGGAGGCTGAGGCAGGAGAATCGCTTGAACCCAGGAGGTGGAGGTTGCAGTGAGCCAAGATTGTGCCACTGCACTCCAGCCTGGGTGACAGAGCAAGACTCTGTCAAAAGAAAAAAAAAAACCTCCCAGCAGAGAGGAAGTACTAAAGTACAAAACAGACAGATGGCTCCGAGCGGCATTCATTAGAACCTGACTCCACTCTCCTCACGGGGCGCCTCTGGGCCCCCCCTCCACCTCTCTTTACCCAGCACTTCCCTTTTTACCTCTCATCACGGCATGCCCTGTTGCCCTGTCCCCCAGACACCCCATACCCTTCCAACCTATTCCTCCCCTGCACACTGCTCCTTCTGGCCATTTGAATTCCTGACTACACTTTGGCACCCAGCCCAGGGACCACTTCTTCTTGGGTGCATTTTCCTTTAAAAAAAATTTTTTTTTAGAGATGGGGTTTTGCTATGTTCCCCAGGATGGTCTTGAACTCCTGGCCTCAAATGATTCTCCAGCCTCAACCTCAGAAAGGTTGGGTGCATTAAAGATTTGAGCATTGTGTCTACGACTCCTCAGCAGTATGACACTGGGCACTTAGCCTCCTCTGTAAGTTTCTCTTTCCTCCTGTGAAAAATAAAGTCTGCTGAGAGAATAAAATAAAGTGGTTGGCTTCGTTCCCCATGCACAGCGGGCTCTCCTGAATGGTGGCTGTAAGACCACTTCAACCTCACCTGTAATCTGAAGCCCTTCATTTTGTGTAGCTGATAATGTTTGGTAATGATTTGACAAATGTAGGGGGAGACACAGGATAAACACCAAGGGTGATATTTATCTTCTTTGAAATGGCCTTCCCCCAACCCTGGTGACTATTTCGATGCCGAGCATATATAATGCATGTGAATAAGCATTTGACTGACAACTTATTGATTGATTGATTGACTTGGCTTTATCATCGGGTAGGTGGGAAGTTCTCTTCAAATGCCAGTGTAAATGAAAAATAATAACGTCTCAGGAGAGTTAGAGATTGGCAAACTAGGAAACACCTGGTCCATCCACAATGTGATATATTGAAAGCTTTCATATGATTTACAAAAATCATAAAACACCACAACCAAAAACAAAACAAAATGAAAAACAGGAGGTGTGGTGGCAGGTTTTTCAGAAAAATGGCTCATTCTGCAAATAGACTGTTCTTTTAGTTCAGGAGACCATAGTTACTGGTATTTAAAGAAAATGTTAACACATTTTGCGGTAGATTTAAGACAAGTCTCTAATGATGTATCACTTAGAAAGTCATGAGTTTAAAAAACACGAAAATATGAGATAGTGGAGCTATATTTCACAAACATTTTAAAGCAGATTTAAAGAGATAGATAATAGATCATTTAGAGAGATAGATAATAGATACATAATGGAAGGTAGATAGATGGCTAGATAAATAGATAGGTAGATAGAAGTATAAACAGATAAAAACAGTGGCACCTAATGACTTGAAGAGCAGCCACAAGAAGGAGAACCAATTTAGTTTTATTCGGTAATAACATATGATGCTAAGATAGCGCTGGGAACCGCTCCTGTATGAGCTGGTCACGTGACCAACCTCAGAGCCACTGCACCCGCCAGTGAATAAGACCAGCCGACTGTTTTCTACCTTTGTAACCTATACACAACCGAAAGCCATGCGGTGACTCCGACGAGGATCCCTGTTTCTCAGACACCCAGCCCTTTCCCCGCAGGGAACTGTTTCTGCAGCTCTCTCTCCGGGAGATCCTTGTTTCATCACTTTATTCCTCTTTCAGAGAAACCCTCACAAGCCCTGTTCACCAGCAAAAAGCTAGAAAGCAGCCGCCTTTTTCAGTGATGACTGGCCCTATTTTCTTAATCATCCTTTCAACCAAACAATGAAAAAAGGAAGAAAATATTTACCTGAGGAAATCCCTGGTTTCTTCATGAGTGTATAAGAATTGAATTGTTCAAAAAGCCCTTCAGATGCATCTGCTGAGAATTTCCTAAATCTAAAATCCTCCTCCGAGAGCAGCTCTAAGTTTGAGCTCTGAATAGAGGCTGTGTGTTATTTTAACCACAAGGTTCTAGTCAGTAGGGAGGAGAGATGGAAATGAGGTATGCTGGCAAACCCAGCACCATCCACCTCAAGCGAATCGAGCTCGCAGATCTGATGTAAGAGCTTTGAGGAGGTTTGAAGAACCCTCAAACCAACTTTTCCTAAACTAGAGATTAAATAACTGTGGAAAATTCCAAAGGAGTAAGATAAGACACTTACAGTCTTTTCTAAAAAAAGACGTGTTAGTATGCCCTGTCGAATACTGTCCCAAAAGAAGCTTGGTACTGCGCCTACGTGGTCCTGGGCTTTACAAGAGAAAGTTACCTTTCTCGTAGTGGCCATTCTCCACAGAGAAAGTGGGTTAAAGGTACAAAATAGCAAAGGAGCGTGACTGACCAAGTCCAATCTTTTGTGCAAAAACAAAACCAGTGTCATGAGAATCCATAGGAAGTTGTAGGGTAAGGCAATAGCTATTCTGGAAGGTTATTAAGGGAGGATTAATGTGTGTGTGTGTGTATGTGTGTGCACGTGCACGCGCGTGCGCAGCTCCCCACTTCCCACACAATTTAAAAAGCAAAGATTCAGCCTCAGCCTCAACCAGTTGGAGATCCTCCTCCTTAGTATTTTGGCAAATACAAATGCCGCCTTTGGACTTGGAGGAGAATGATTTATGGCACGCAGAATCAACAGCAAAAATGAGGGCAGCTGAAAGGGCCAGCGATCCTTTACAGCCAGCCCTTCGCAGATGCCAGAGGGGTTTAACTCCACTTTTGGAAAAAGGCAGCAGTTCTCCTATTAAGCAGGGTCATAACTCAGTTTTATATATAGTCTTTTATCTCAAAGGAGCTTGAGGTACTTTTGCACCAAAATATAAATTATCATGTGCACTGTCACCTCGGGGACGAAATACAGCCCTGCCTAGGAGCAGTTGGCCAAGACGCAACCAGTCGGGTTGGAGCCGCAGTTAGACGGCAGGACAGGCAACCAGGAGGTGCTCCCCAAGGAGGAAGGAGTGGGCCTGTCCTTCTGGTAGCGAATCCTTTTATCCTCGGAGTTCAGTGGGACCTCTTCATCCTGCCCATCGCTTCTCTTCCGGAGTCTCCCTATGCCCCTCCCCCAGAGGCATCTTTCCACACTACCTACACACACAGCCTGGCCCAAAGTGGTGAAACCCCGTCTCTACTAAAATAAAATAATCATTATCATTATAATAATTCCTAAGGATCATACTGTGGAGGGAACATCTACTCACACCACCAACCCATATTCAGGCCATAAGTCTCCAATTTCCTTATTCATTCATCAGAGAAAGTCTTTTACACAGGGACCCTCATTGCTGCCTAGCCACACTGATGGACAGACACAGTTTACCTGGCCTCACCTCCAGGAACTCAACATGGCTGTGTGCAGCTGGTCTCACATATAGAAGCCTTGGAGCCCTGCCAGGGCCTCCTCCTCATCAGTCCCAAGGGTACCTTGTCTTTCAAGTTCTCTGTGGATCTTCTCAGGCTTCCTCCTCCAGCCTCTTATCATATTTTGTTCATTCTCTTCTTGCAGTCCTTACCTTAGTTACACCCTCACTGTCTATTTATGTCTTTGCCTTTCTTACTAGACTGTGGGTTTCCTGAGAGCAAACACCATGTCTTATTCATCTTTTTATCCCTAGAATCTAAAATAGTCAAAGACATAGAGGGGATAATCTATTAATCGTTATTACAAAAATAGCTCCCTCAGTCTTACTCCACCAGAATGTAACCTCAAGGGTGGTGAATAAAAGGGTTGCCTGATAGTCTCTGAAGATGAGGTTCCTAAGATGGTCTTCCTCAGGGATGAACCTGGCCTTATCCTTCTAACGCTCGCCCCTGGGTGGAGCTGACTTTTATGCACTCTTCTGGTAGCTGCTCATCAAATTTTGAATTTCTAAAAGAAAAGCCTCATTGCAGAAATACAGCGCAGTTGGGAAAAGAATCTTTCTCACAGCTAGAGCTGTCAGGAGATGCTGAAGAGGGCTGTGTTTGGCGGGAAGGAGGCTGGGTGTCCCTTGAGTTCCCTTCTATGATAACTAACTCTAAGGCTTGGTAGTAGCCTGGGTTCTCTGGTGTGACATGTTCAGAAGACAAAGTGATCACATGGCCAAAGGAGGCAGATTTGCCCCCATCAGGTCCAGAGCATGAGAGGAACCGGCCCTGGCATGGCAAGTGGTGTTGTCATTAGCATCGTGCCATTATCTCCGTGGGTGACATCATCCCCCTTATTCGTGTTCATTTTCATGGTCACCGTGGGACAGACATTCTGTAGTGAACAAAAATCACACAGTTATCACACGTATGGCCACCTCACAACTGGTGAACAGTCTCCCTTTGGTAAACTTGGACTTCCCACATTGAGTTCCCCTTCCCCAAAGTAGAAGCCAGGACTCTCGTTTCCAGCCTTGTTTGCAGCTGGGGCACGCACAGATACTGCAGCCTGCACAGCAGCCACACTGCAAGGGACTCACTAGTCAGAACCAAGAGGAGGCAGAAAAGGGAGCAAATCTATGCTACAGGAGACCAATGCCACCTGGCAGGGTGACATCAATTCTCTGGCTGGTCTCAGGAAGGGCCAGTCTGGTGTCCTGTTTGGTGTCTGCCTGGCCCCACCTCTGTGGCCGCAGGGGACTCAGTGTGTCACTTTTTTAGTGTTCCTGATTGTACAGTTTCCATGCTTGGCTCTGCTCTCCCAGAGAGTCTGTGACCTGGTGGTACCCTTTAATCTACGTGGTTTTTTTTTCTTTAACAAGCTAGGGATATCATTTGCAACTAAGAACGTAAACGTGTATGGTTGATACGGGTACTGAAACAAAACCATTTAGTCTCTTTTTGCTTTCTTAACCAACTCTCAGGATTCATCCTTCTGGCCTTGATGCAGTTTTGAATGAATGTTCATAATGTGATTTTTGTACTAATGCCCGGCTCCTCTGCCTTTGCGCTCATTCTTCACTCTCTTCCTCTGCTCCTTGTGTCAGGGCGTTGGGGAGTGGCAGAGGGCTGGCCCTGCTCCTTGTGTACTGTAGACTGTGTGGTGGCTTCCACCTGAGTCCCACCAATTGGAGACATGATGGGAGGGAAAAGGCAGGAGGGAGGGAGAAGGCAGGGTATCCTCACCCTGCTACCTCACCTCAGTTTGTGTCTCCAGCAGGGCTGCGTCCTCTCCTTTGGAACTTGAGCTCTGCTGGACAGCTCCTATGGGCTCAGCTTCTGCCAGGTGTTTCTGGCTCTGTGCTT
The DNA here is from genome assembly GCF_049354715.1 of Callithrix jacchus. Taxonomy (NCBI): domain Eukaryota; kingdom Metazoa; phylum Chordata; class Mammalia; order Primates; family Cebidae; genus Callithrix; species Callithrix jacchus. The sequence continues at coordinate 30,173,942 of NC_133508.1, forward strand.
CAGCCTTGAAGGGAGGTGGGGTAGCAGCTTCCTGCTATTGCTGATCTCTCCATTGCCTCACCATCCCCAGTGCACCTCTCTGCTTTTCCTTCATCTGTGTAACCAATTCACTTACCAAATTTCCTCTATTTTATTTATTTATTTATTTGTTTGTTTACTGAGACGAAGTTTCACTCTGTAGCCCAGGCTGGAGTGCAGTGGCATGATCTCAGCTCACTGCAACCTCTGCCTCCTGGGTTCTAGCAATTCTCCTGCCTCAGGCTCCCGAATAGCTAGAATTACAAGCACCCACCACACTGGGCTGTTTCGTATTTTTAGTACAGATGGGGTTTCAACATGTTTGCCCGGCTGGTCTCGAACTTCTGACCTCAGGTGATCCACCCTACTTAGCCTCCTAACGTGCTGGGATTACAGGTGTGAGTCACCACACCCGGCAAAATTTCCTCTATTTTAACATTTAGAGCAGATCCCATTTTCCTGGTTGAACCCTGATTGGTACAGTTCTCTCTGCCACTCCAGTCCAGGTTAAAGAACCAGCACACACCCATTGGCTGGCGATGGGACTGTCTGGGCAGAGCTTCGTGCTGTTTGATAGAACTCCCCTTCTTCCTTTGGACAAGATCACTGCTACAGACTTAACTACAATGGGGCAGGTGTTAGGAAGCCATCTATGTAACTCTTCTGGCCTTTTTGGAGAACAAGAAGCAGCGTTCAGAGAGATTTGTTGATGGAAAAAGTCATGATTAGAAACAGCAGCTGATCAAAAACAAACAAAAAGGCCAGGTGCTGTGGCTTACATCTGTAAACCCAGCACTTTAGGAGGCCAAGGCAGATGGACCACCTGAAGTCAGGAGTTTGAGACCAGACTGGCCAACATGTCAAAACCCCGTCTCTACTAGAAATCCAAAAATTAGCTGGGCATGGTGGCACGCACCTGTAATCCCAGCTACTTGGGAGGCTGAGGCAGGAGAATCACTTAAACTCTGGAGGCGGAGGTTGTGGTGAGCCAAGATCAAGCCATTGCACTCCAGCCTGGGCAATAGGAGTGAGACTCTGTCTTAAAAAAAAAAAAGAAGAAGAAGAAGAATAAAAAGAAACAGCAGCTGAATCTTTGCCTTAAGGCCCAGAAGATCTTATGAAGAATAAGGAAGGTAAAGTAAAGAGGGACCGACAAAGGGTGGTAAATACTCAGCCTGCAGGAAATTTAGAAAATTTTGCCAGCTTTTAGAAAATAAATTATAAGCACTTTTCTATCTAATTCATGGAGGTGTATGGGGGGACGGACTAAGTATGCAAACCATTTTTATGGCATTATTTATAAAACTAAACCTTGATGTCTGACAGTAAGAAAAGTATGATTTTCATCACAACACGTTTTACCCGTGGAATAGTTTACAACCAATAATAGCAGGGTTAATGACAAAGGGATGTAGCAACTGCGGAAATAGTTATAGCAATGTTGAATAAATAAAACCAGCAGAACCAGATAACAGACCGACTTTGTGATCACAGCCATTCAGAAAGCAAAAATGCCTATGGACAAACTGGAAATGGGGTGGGACAAGGATGAATTGATATGTGAAGGTGTTGTGATGGTAGGTGGATTGGTTTTTTATGAAATTGCCTTTGCTTTTGTAACGATTATTTTTTTTGAGATGCACACCTAGCCTGGAGTGCAATGGCACAATCTCGGCTCATTGCAACTTCCACCTCCTGGATTCAAGCGGCTCCAGCCTCAGCCTCCCTAGTAGCTGGGACTACAGGTACATACCACCATTCCTGGCTAATTTTTGTATAGGATGTTTGTACAACAATAAGTACTCTTCCATACCCTTCTGATATTGTTTGGCTCTGTTCCCACCCAAATCTCATCTTGAATTGTAGCTCCCATAATTCCCACATGTTGTGGGAGGGACCCTGTGGGAGATAATTGAATCATGGGGGCAGTTTCCCCCATACTGTTCTTGTGGTAGTGAATAAGTTTCAGGAGATCTGATGATTTCATAAGGGGTTTCCCCTTTTGCTTGGCTCTCTCTCTCTCTCTCTCTCTTGCCTGTCACCATGTAAGATGTGCCTTTTGCCTTCTGCCATGATTGTGAGTCATCCCCAGCCATGTGGAAATGTGAGTCCCATTACATATTTCTTTCTTTATAAATTACTCAGTCTTGGGTATATCTTTATCAGCAGCATGAAAGTGGACTAATACACCTTCCCTTCCTTTATCTTTCCTTTCTTATCTAGTGTTGTGTAATACTAAGTGATAACAAGAAGGAGAGAGGCAGGGTTGAGAGGCAGACAATCACCAGGATTTAGGGCACAGGGAAGAGGGCATGAAGGCAGCAGTATTAAGAAGAAAAAATTTGAAATAGCAGAAACTAGATAACACAAAATTTTAGTGATTCTTAGGGCCTATGTAGAAACAAGTACACATAGGATTTTAAAATTTGGGCTAAATAACTATATTAGTTCATTCCTGCATTGCTATAAAGAAATACCGGAGACTGGGAGGCTGAGGCAGGAGAATTGCTCGAACCTGGGAGGTGGAAGTTGCAGTGAGCCGAGGTTGCGCCACCGCACTCCAGCCTGGGAAACAGAGCAAGACTCAGTCTTGGAAAAAAAAGAGAAAGAAAGAGAGAGAGAGACAGAGAGACAGAGAGAGAAAGAAAAAAAAAGAAAGAAGGAGAAAAAAGAAAGAGAAAGAAGGAAGGAATGAAAGAAGGAAAGAGAAAGAAAGAAAGGAAAGAAAGAAACTGATGCTAAGAGTTAAGTGACTTGCTCAAATCTACACCACTTAGCAGTGGCAGAGCTAGGCCTGGAAACAACTTCTTGGGTTTCAAGTCTAGCATATTGGTTTCCAGGCCACAGTTGCTTCTAAACAACTGAGGTAGTGCTTGATCAAAACCAGTGTTCCCAATGGTCAGAGTGGTGCTGCCCCTTGATCAGTCTTGAGACATCCTTCTAAGTGTCCTTGAGTTGCTTTGGCAGAACAGAGCCATGTGTTCCTGCCTCTCCCTCTAGATAAAAGTTGCAGGATTTTCTTATCTGTTATTGGGGAGGCTTCTGGCTGGTTGCAGTGGCTCTCTCTCCACATGTTAATTCCCAGGCTGCAGAAAACCTGCTCATGGAGAACATCAGCTGCTTTATGAAGGCTAAACATAAAAAGGGCTGCCTGCAAGATCACAGGACCCCTCACGGGACTGGTGTAGGATTAAATGTTTTTAAAGTATGTGTATAGGAATTCACGCAACGCCTACCACACAGAAAGTTAGCTACCCAGCTGGTAGTAAGAGTCCCACTAGTCATAAAAATAGGGATAGTAACAAGTTATTAAGGGGGTAGGGTTAGAGAAACAACCCCATGACATAATCTCCTTCTGAAATTAGGACTAGGAGAAAATTTTCTTCTTTTTTGTCTCCAAAACTTATATAACTAACCCATGTGATTTCTTTTTAGCCAAAGCTGCAAGGAGTCCAGCTTCTTGTCTTTTTTTTTTCTTTTTTGAGACAGAGTCTTGCTCTGTCACTCAGGCTGGAGTGCAATCTTGGCGCATTGCAACCTCTGCCTCCTGGGTTCAAGCAATTCTCCTGCCTCAGCCTCCTGAGTAGCTGGGGTTACAGGCATATGCCACCTCGCCTGGCTAATTTTTGTATTTTTAGTAGAGACGGGGTTTCACCATATTGGCTAGGCTGGTCTCGAACTCTTGACCTCAGGGTGATTCACCCACTTTGGCCTCCCAAAGTGCTGGGATTACAGGTGTGCACCACTGTGCCCAGCCTTGTCATTTTTTTGATGTCCCATTCCTCACCTTCTTTATTGCTTGCTTCCTACCTTGGGTCTTGTAAATAGTTTGACATTAAACCTGTTTTGCAAGGAGGTAGGATATAAGTTAGTTGATTATGAAATAAGTCAGGTAGTTACTGTGCATAGCTCAGCTGACAGAACAGTCATCCCGCTTGTCTCCTTGTTATATTGTGAATCAATCAATTTACACCACGAGTGTCTAATCCACATGCTAATAAACAGTGTCTGGTAGGTCCTATTAACTTAGTTGCTGCTCAGTACATGACCCCTGCCAATAACATAAAGATTAACTTTCACAAGAGGGTGTGTTTTTCTACATTTCTCACGTATGTTATTCCTGGGAAAACAGGCTCGGGCTTCCTTGGTGAAGAATGCATGTGTCTGTGTGTGTGTGTTGTGTGTGGTTTGTTTTTTTTCTGAGTGCACATTACCTATATTTCAGGGCACAGTTTACAACTGTGAAAGGTAAATAAATCTGGGGGCCCCCAAATCACTAAGCTACAGGGAAAAGTCAAGCTGGGACCTGCTTAGGGCAAACCTGCCTCCCATTCTATTCAAAGTCACCCCTCTGCCCACTGAGATGAATGCCTATCTGATGGCCTCCTTTGGAAAGACTAATCAGAAACTCAGGAGAATGCAACCATTTGTCTGTCACCTGTCTGTGACCTGGAAGCCCTCTCTCCACTTTGAGTCTTCCTGCCTTTGCTTCAAGTTCCTCCTGCCTTTCCAGACCGATGTACTTCTGACATATACTGACCGATGTCTCATGTCTCCCGAAAATGTATAAAATGAAGCTGTTTCCTGACCACCTTGGACACACGTCTCAGGACTTCCTGAGGCTGTCACTGGTGCTCATTCTCAACCTTGGCAAAATAAACTTTCTAAATTAACTGAGACCCGTCTTGAATTTCGGGGGTTCACACAGCTTACCATTATCCAGTCATCTGTGTTTTCACTTGGTGGTAGGTACTTACTGAGCCTCTGCTGCATTCCAGGCCCTGAGCTGAACTGTGTGGGTTCCCCACAGCGCTTTCAAGTACTCCATGATCAAGCCTTCCTCCAAAGTCAAACAGGGGCTAGTGGTGGGCCATTCGTTTTGTACTTGCTATCTGCTGCCTGGCCTTGTAAATTGCTTTTTCTCTGAATGGTTTTCTGTCTCTTTTATCAGAATATGGCCCCCTCTAGAGCAAACTCCTTATCTTATTCATCTTTGAAAGCCCAGTGCCCCAGTACGTTGCCCTGGACATATTAGGTTCTCAATAAACTGTTTGATTGATATTGGTATCACAGTATCCCAGGAGTCTGAAATAAAACAAGAAGATATTACATGGGAAGTCAAATTTGGTGCCTTCAAACAACAACAACAAAATTGTCATGTGGATAGATTAAAGCACATCCAAGTGACTGATGGGGCAGTCCACAGATTAGGAAGCTGCCGACATGCATGGCAGCAAAACTGGGGCAGGAGGCTAAAGGCTGGAGCCCAGAGCCTAGACAATGGCTGAATAAACGCATGGACGCCCAGCCCAACAGCACACTTGATTAGGCCTCGCCTGGGAAAGAAGGATGCATGCGGTAATGACAGCGGTCGGGGATTGTGCTTTCTGAGAACTCATGAGCATGTCATGAACAAAACCATGGCTAAGCGCTAAGTGGAATAGAATATGTCCCGTACGTTGGCCAAGGAAGCACCATCTTTCAGAGTAGGAGGGACAAAGAATGACAGTTGCCAAGCCAAGCCTGTTTTTCTCAATGCAAAACTGGTGACCAGGGGTAAGTGCTCTTGGTAAGAGTGGTGGCATTTAGTTTGGAAGTAGATGTAACGCAGCATGTAAACTTCAGTAGACATAAAAATAAAAATGTAAATATCTCCAGGGAGCAAAGAGCCAATATCTCAGGGTATACAGCATCATAGCAGCAAAACATGCCCATTGGCTCCACTGGTTTGACCTTGCAGAGTACTTCTTGGGAAGAATGCCTTTCGGGATTAATGGGACCAAGCCCAGGGTTCTTGGGTGCTACCATCTAGGTACCAAGATTTTGACTTGACACAAACTCCTCTCAGATCTTTTTGGTAGTTCTTGAAACTTGACTTATCATCAGACCTGAAAGCTTTTTTTTAAAAAGCAGATTCCTGGGTTTCACCATGAGAAATTTTGATTCAGTAGATTTATTTTTTATTTTTAGTAACATGGTCTTGGCCAGGCAAGGTGGCTCACACCTATAATCCTAGCATTTTGAGAGGCCGAGGCAGATGGATCACCTGAGGTGAGGAGTTCGAGACCAGCCTGGTCAACATGGTGAAACCCCATCTCTACTAAAAATATAAAAGTTAGCTGGGCATAGTGTAATCCCAGCTACCTGGGAGGCTGAGGCAGGAGAATCGCTTGAACCTGGGAGGCAGAGGTTGCAGTGAGCTTAGATGGCACCATTGCACTCTAGCCTGGGTAACAAGAGTGAAACTCAGTCCCTCCACCAAAAAAAAAAAAAAAAGAAAAAGAAAGAAAGAACGAAAAAGAAGCATGGTCTCGCTCTGTTGCCCAGGCTAGAGTGCAGTGGTGCAATCATAGCTCACGGCAGCCTTCAACTCTTGGGCTGAACTGATGATGCCCCCTACCTCAGCCTCCTCAGAAGCTGGGACTATAGGTATGCACAACCACACCTGGCTAGTTTCTTAAAATGTATTTTTTGTAGAGCCAGGCTGTTCTTGAACCTCTGGCTGCAAGTGATCATCCTGCCTTGGCTTTCCAAAGCACTGGGATTCTAGGTGTGAGCCACTGTGTCTGGCCTCAGTAGATCTTTTTTAAAAAAGTCATTGGGTGATTCTGGAAACCTGTGGGGTTTTGAGTATACTGATCTGAGGCTCTTTCTTCTATGTTAAACTTCACTAGGAGTTAAAGGATGGAAGAAAAGGGGACTCCCTGGTTCACCTTCAGTGATGCCTAATTGAGAAGACCCAGCTTGCACCTATGAACAAGGAGAGACCAAGACGTAAGAAAGGAAGGCTCGGGAAGCATTCACATGCTGCATCGGATGCCCTTGACTGGAGAAGAGGCAGGGCCTACTTGAAAAGAAAAGCCACAGAGATGAGGCTAAGCCAGGCAAGAGCAGGGAGGATGGACAGCCATTTGGGGCAGAGGGGACACATATGGGAGTAGCTGGAAATAAATCTGACTTATAGATATTTAGCAAGTGGCTATATAATTCTTCTTAAAGAACACTGCTCACAGACAGTGGCCCAGTGGAAAGTGTAACTTGAATCAATAATTTCCAGCCACGTTGAAGTTCCAAGACACTGTAATTGTTGGTTTGATTTTACAACGTTCCACTTTCCCCCTCCATATCTCTCCAAAGAGCTCATCAGAATGGCATGCGGTCCCTCAGCACATCAAGTTTTCCCTTTGTGGGGCTTTGCAAAGGCTACTTGAGAGTTTCCAACTCTAAGATATAATAATACTTGGGCTGAAAATCTAAACATCACATTTCCATGTGGGCATGCACCACCTGGGTCCTCCTTCAGATGCACTCCACAGCCATGCCCATTTGGAGAGGCAGCAGAGAGGAAGTCGACCAAAGAATCTTACTATGGGGCTTACCCTAGTCTAATCTTTTCTTTCTTTTTTTTTTTTTTGAGACAGAGTTTTGCTCTGTTACCCAGGCTGGAGTGCAGTGTCGTGATCTCGGCTCACTGCAACCTCTGCCTCCAATGTTCAAGAGATTTCCTGCCTCAGCCTCCCGAGTAACCAGGATTACACCCGGCTAATTTTCGTATTTTTAGTAGAGACAGGGTTTTACCACATTGGCCAGGCTGGTCTCCAACTCCTGACCTCAAGTGATCCCCCCACCTCAGCCTCCCAAAGTGCTGGGATTACAGGCATGAGCCACCACGCCCGGCCAGGAGAGTTGTTTTAAGGAGAAAAGCATCTTAGCATGGCTTACATGAGAGGAAATAGTTTTAATTTCCAGAAGAGAGGTTAATTTACTTATAAGGAAAACTTTCTGAATGTAAGGAAGGATTATTACCGATCAGATGACAGGAATTGTTGGACTCGCTCTTCTTAAAGACCTTTGAGATGAAGAGAAGCAGACTTTGGTCTGTAATAGCAGAATTCTGGCAGGGAAACCAAGAGGTGGGGTGGACTGCACCCTTAAAGGTCTAGCAATTCTGACTCTGGCATCCTATAAGATGAAGAAAGGGATTTTTGCCATCATAGCTAGCCCTTGTCTAGTGCTTAATGCGAGCCAGTTAGTACTCTAGCCATTCTACATATTAACCCCTTTAATCCTCATGACAATCCCCTGGGCAAGTTACTCTCTACAGCATGCAGGTGAGAAAACCGAGGCACATGGAGGTTAAGTCACTTGTTCAAAGTCACACATCAGTGAGGGCTTAACCAGGTTTGGGGCCCAGCGTGGGCCTCTGAACTTGTCATGAGAGCTGGTACGTGCATTTTGGTTTTAAACAGGCAATCTCCTTTCCTATATCTAACTCACTGTGCAAGAGAAGTCGAAGGGCTTTATTTGAATGATATTCTTTTCTCAGCTTTATTAGTGTTTAGTTGACAAATAGAAATTGTATGTATTTACAGTGCACATGCGCGCACTGTGAAATGATTGCATTAAGGGAATCAACAAATATCATCTCCCTTTTTCTTTTTTTGAGACAAAGTCTCACTCTGCCGCCCAGGCTGGAGTGCGGTGGTGTGATCTCGGCTCACTGCAACCTCTGCCTCCCGTGCTTAAGTGATTCTTCTGCCTCAGCTTCTGGAGTAGCTGGGTTTACAGATGCCCACCACCATGCCCAGCTAATTTTTGTCTTTTTAGAAGATGGGGTTTCACCACGTTGGCCAGACTGGTCTGGAATTCCTGACCTCAAGGGATCCACCTGCTTTGGCCTCCCAAAGTGCAGGGATTACAGGAGTTAGCCACTGCACCCAGCCAGTTACTTTTTATATTGAAAACACTTAAATCTATTCTCTCTCTTTTCTTTTTTTTTAAGATGGAGTTTGACTCTTATTGCCCAGGCCAGAGTGCAATGGCAGAATCTCAGCTCACTGCAATCTCTGCCTCCTGGGTTCAAGCGATTCTCCTGCCTTAGCTTCCCGAGGAGCCGAAATTACAGGCGTGTACCACCATGCCCAGCTAATTTTGTATTTTTAGTAGAGATGGGGTTTCTCCATATTGGTCAGTCTGGTCTTGAACTCCTGACCTCAGATGATCCACCCACTGTGGCCTCCCAACATGCTGGGATTACAGGCATGAGCCACCATGCCTGACCTTAAATCTATTCTCTTAGCAACGTTCAAGTACTCCATACACTGTGATGAAGTATAGTCACCACGCTGTGCAGTAGGTCTCTTGAACGTACTCCTCCTGTCTGAAAGAAATTGTGTATCCTTCAACCCCAACTTTCTAGTCCTTCCCTCCCCAACCACACTGTGAGCCTGGTAACCACCACTCTACTCTCTGCTTCTACAAGTGCAAGTGTTTTAGATTCCACAAATAGAAAGATCATGCAGCTTCTGTCTCTCTGTGCCGGGCCTATTTCGCTAAGCATAGTGTCCTCCAGGTTCATCCACGTTGTCACAGATTACCATATTCTGTTCTTCATAAATTTTACAAGTTGGATCGAAGGAAGTAATTCTTTTAAGACCAGATCCTTTTTCAGCTTCTAGCCAAGCAGGAAACAGGCAACAGCGTGTGCCCCAGGATGCTGGGCTTGGTGGGAATAGGGCCACCAAGTAGGACTGAGGTTCTCAGGTCCTCCTCCTGGCCCCAGCTCAGGATCCACTTCTGTTGTGAGCCAGGGTTCAAATCCTTTATTAATTTTCCTCCCCAACCGCCTTGTTCTGACAAAGATATAAGGCAGCTCAAGGCTAAAATCCCTTCTTAGTTTCAAGCAAAACAATCTCCTGCTACTCTGAGCCCCCAAAGGACCTTGGATATATGTCCTTATCATTGTTAATCAGATGCTGCAGAAGACTCAGCCATCTTCCAGTTTTAGGTACAATCAAACAAGTTAAACAAAGGAATGACATACCCTCATCTTGGTAATTGTCAAGAAGTGCCTTTAATCCACCAAAGCAAAGGCTATTTTCAGGTCGGAGTGGGGATGGGAGAACAAGAAATGATGTCAAGAACTTTCTCCTTTATTGGTGAGGCCAGTTTTCCTCAACCAAAGATCGACGGGAACACTGATGGTAGGTTTCACAACTTTCTGGGTAGTTCTGGAAAAGAGATCTTGGGAACTGAATGTCCAGGTTTTAGTCTTAGGTACCTCTTCAACTGGACCACAGTAACTTTGTTCCAGAGTGCCTGCAACTGTCTACAGTCCAGAGGATTTTATTTCTGACATGAAGTGTATTCAGAAGAGAACTACTTACCACTTGGGAACTTTGGGTGTTTTGGGTTTTCATCTCTGTACCCCTCTATCTGCCTGATGTGTTGCTGCTTAGGGGAGCTCCATGTGAGAATTCACCTTTTGGCTCTTATTTCAGGAAAATGGGTTGGAAAAACCAAAGCCCAGCCTCACTCCTTTCCTCTCCCCCTTTGTCTGCAGAACAGGGCAACACTACCTCTGTTGTTGGAAGCCCCTCAAGTCCATGGCCCTGCCTAAAGATGGGCAACCCCCCACCCCATGACTGTAAATGAAGCTACCAATGACAGACCAGCAGAGAGAGGCTGGGACCCCCCACTCAGCAGACACATGAGCCCACCAGTAAAACCGGATCCTCGTATCCCACTGTTCACCTCTCTTGATAGATTGCAAGAAGGCTCCTGAGGCTCAGAGCCCAGTGTCCCCCACTCAGGCATGGTCCAGCATCCCCTGAGCCTCCACCATGTCAGAAGGAACGGGGCCACCAGACACACCAGCCCTGGAGAGTCACAGGTGGATGCCTTGGAGGTCTATTCACCTCATGCGATTACCCATCGGGCCCAGCACTGGGGTCCTAAGAATTTAACAAAATGAGTGAACAGCATGATGGGGGAAGTGACATCCAGAGAAAAATCTAGAAGGGCAGAGAATGCAAATGGACAAAATGAACACAACCCACTGTCACAATGTCAGAAGTTCTTAATGTTATCATCTGCGTTCGGTGACTCATGGATGCCTGTAATCCCAGCACTTTGAGAGGTCGAGGAGGAAGAATCGCTTTAGCCCAGGAGTTCAAGACCAGCATGGGTAACATAAGGAGATCCTGCTTCTCCAAAAATGTTTTTTAAAAAATTAGCTAGCTGTGTTGGTGCTCATCTGTGGTCTCAGTTACTCAGGAGGCTGAGGTAGAAGGATAGCTTGAGCCTAGGAGTTTGAGACCAGCCTGGGCAACGTAGCAAGACCCTGTCCCTATTGAAATAAATAAATAAACATTGTTTTCAACCATTTAAGAATGGCTGAAGTGACCTGATCACATAGTGAAAAAACCTCACAACACACACCTGCAACATCTTGTTCACAATGTTGTACGTGATGCACAAAAGTTGTGAGGGCAAAACGCTTCAGGAATTTGTAGTGCGTCATTAGAGCATTTCACTTTGAGGGTACTAGTTCATATTCCGATGACTTCGTATTACTCAAAGACTGATGGGCTGTTTGCTTTCGAGAAGAACCTGAGGAACTCACTGTAACTTCACTTATTTTGACTTAAGTATGGCCTAGAGTTTATGTTTATTAATTTATTTCTAGGTGAAGCCAGGTTCAAGGACTTAAATTCAAGGAAATAGACCCAGTAAGAGTTGATGAATAAGAAGCTGTTGCCTTACTAATTCACATGTGTTACTCCTACTGTTATTGACTGATTGAGACGGAAGTTTTGCTCCATGGCTCAGGCTGGAGGGCAGTGGCACGATCTTGGCTAATTGCAACCTACACCTCTTGAGTTCAAGGGATTCTCCCATATCAGTCTCCAGAGTAGCTGGGATTACAGGTGCCTGCTACCACACGTGGCTAGATTTTGTATTTTTAGTAGAGACAGGGTTTCATGTCTCGGGAGTTTTTTTGGGCAACCTGAAGCCTGGCTGTGGATGTGGCAAAAGCACCAGCAAATAATCCCTTCCAAATGTGGTCAGACACGTCGTCCCAATGGAGGCAGACAGAGGGCTACGAACAGCCCTGTCTGCTCTGGGTCCAGGTATTAGTCATGCCATCCTCACGGTGATGTTAAATGGTCAGGGCTTGAGACTGAGAGATACTGTCATTGGAAGACCCCAGAGATGACAGGAAACCTGGTACTCACTCTCAGGATAGGTTTCTTCATCAGTCATAGCCTCTGCACATGGCAAGAATGGGCACTTTTGTGAGCCACAGGCACCCACCCTCTTATGAGATGAAACGTGTAGGGAAACCTCAAATTCCAGGGTAACTTTACACAACTGAAAAATGGCAGCAACAGGTGCAGTGGCTCACACCTGTAATCCCAGCACTTTGAGAGGCTGAGATGTTCAAGACCAGCCTGGCTAACGTGGCGAAACCCCATCTCTACTAAAAATGCAAGAGTTGGCTGGGCATGGTGGCAGGCACCTGTAATTCCAGCTATTCAGGATTCTGAGGCAGGAGAATCACTTGAGTCTGGGAAGCAGAGATTTCAGTGAGCTATGATCATGCCATGGCTGGGACTCCTTCTTGGGCAAATAGCAAGACCCGGAAGGAGGGAAGGAAGGAAGAAAGGAAGAAAGGAGGGAAGGAGGGAAGGAGGGAGGGGGAGAGAGAGAGAGAGAGAAAGAAAGAGAGAGAGAGAGAAAGAGAGAAAGAAAGAAAGATGAAAGCAACAAAAAATTTAGTGCATGTCAAAGTAATATACACTGACATGGTAGAAATGTCAAGGTAATGTCCACTGATGTGGTAGAAATATCTGAGAACCAGCATTGCAGCTGCAGTTTGCCATCTTCCAGGAGAGCAAATTAAAAGGGAAAATGTGCTGTAATGAGATTATTTGCAGCATTTTGGTAACTGCACCCCCCTTGAGTGTGCCCTGAATCCTACACTGCCATGGCTCCAAAGGGATCATCACAAAACCTCAGGAACCAAGGAAATTGTAGTTCATGCTATTATGACCTTTTCCATAGGCACAACCCAACATATTCCATTTTAAAATATGTCCTAACTCTATCAAAACAGGCCACATTTCTCCCATGCTCTCTGTTTCTAAGACAGTCACAGGCCGAGAGAGACCTGAGAGGTGAGGAGGGAGACAGGAAAAGCACCCTCCCACCTCGCAGTCTTGGTCGAGAATGTTCTTTTGCTAGGTTTAGGGGTAGTTATAATTTTGTGCCTGTGATTTTCTAGTTCCATACTCAGCAGTGCCATCAACAAACTGTAAGTACCTTTAAAAGAATTTTTTTTTTTTGGCCTGGAGCCAAATCAATGGATCTCATAGCAACCAAATCATTACTCTGTTGTCGTCAGGGTGGGATGAGGTCAAACTCCATTTGGTGCCAAACTTGCTTCACACGGTGTCTCCAGCTGGTGGCACATATGCGCTGGCCACCCTTGGTAGAAGTATAAAGTTATAAAATGCATGGCTTGGAATGAATGGGGCAGTAGAGCTGCAATTCATCAGACACATGCATTTCATTGTGGAGTCCTGGTTTTAAATCTGCTACACGCGATTTAAAAGGCATGGATCCAAACCCACCAAGGGCAAGAGACAAAACCCAGCTCCCTGCTGAGTTTCTCTAATTACAGACGTCTGTCCCAGTGTTGACAGTTCATTTGCCAATGCAGCATTGTCACGCTGAGCACCCAACTAGAGAATACTTGACACTGAATATTCTAGCAGTTACTCTGTAAGGCCCTGCACACTGTAAATGACACTGTGGATAAACCATTCACAAAAGGCTCAGTTGATCCCAGACAGATCCAGGGAGGTTACTCCAGAGACTGCAGGGCAGAAGGCAAGAATGGCAGGGCCCACTGGTCCCTGGGTGCAGCGAGGACAGGGAATAATGGTGCCACCTGGGCTGCTGCTGATGAAGGTTAGGTGGAGAGAGCTCAACTGAAGTCCCTGGACACCAGGAAAGGGAGTAAACACTCGGGCCAGGAAAAGGGTGGGCCTCTCATTGTGGAGCTCAGGAAGTGCTGGTTTGCTTTGAAGCAAGGAATGCAGCTGGTCTTTTCCCATCTGGAGCAAGGTATTCTTTCTCCCCAAGACACAGATCTAAGGTCCAGGAAGCACAGGTGTGAGAGGCTGAAGCATTTTATCAAGGCTAGCTAGACGCTGACCTGGGAGGGACACATGGTTGTATGCAGGCACGCCCTGAGAAAGTCAGGGCAAAAAAACCCTTCTTTACAAAGCCAAGAACTTCACACATGCATGTGCGCGCACACACACACACACATACGCATGCATACACACGCACACACACATGCATACACACGCACACATGCATACACACACATGCATGCATACACATGCACACACGCATGCATGCACACGCACACACGCATGCATACACACGCACACACGCATACGCATGCATGCACACGCACACATGCATGCATACACACACATACGCATGCATACACACGCACACACGCATGCATACACACACGCACACATGCATGCATACACACGCACACACGTATGCATACACACACATACGCATGCATACACACGCACACACGCATGCATACACACACGCACACATGCATGCATACACACGCACACACGTATGCATACACACACATACGCATGCATACACACGCACACACGTATGCATACACACACATATGCATGCATACACACGCACACACATGCATACACACGCACACACGCATGCATACACACATACGCATGCATACACACGCACACACATGCATACACACGCACACACGCATGCATACACACACATACGCATGCATACACACGCACACACGCATGCATACACATGTTTTTCTCTTTTCCCAGAAACACACACATATCAGATGCACATCCCACTGACACATGTACATCCCATACCTCAGACACACATACACCCTTAAATAAAATGGTTCATATTATTAATTGAGCTCTGTCACCCAGGCTGGAGTGCAGTGGCTTGACCTCTGCTCACTGCAACCTCCGCTTCCCGGTAGCGATTCTCCTGCCTCAACCTCCCAAGTAGTTGGGATTACAGGTAGGTGACACCACACCCAGCTAATTTTTGTATTTATAGTAGAGATGACGTTTCATTATGTTGGCCAGGCTGGTCTCAAGCTCCTGACCTCAGGTGATCACCTGCCTTAGCTTCCCAAAGTGCTGGGATTACAGGTGTGAGCCATTGCGTCCAGCAGTTAATAGTGTTTTTCAAAAGTAGTTTTTATTATTTGTTGAGCCCCCACTATGTGCTGGGCACTTTGCTAGGTGCCCTGTGTAGATGCGCACTCGCTAGTCCTCACAGCTGCTCTGGGAGCTATGGTAGTACCGTGCCCATTTTACAGATCAGAAAATGAGGGCCGGCATAATTAAGTAGCCTGCCGAAAGCGTGGCTATAGAGTTCAAGCAGGGCTTGAGCAGGTCTATCTAACTCCAGAGTCCAAGTTCTTTGTCTGGAAACTATACTTTTATTGTGTTGGGAGGTTTGGGCTGCCCTTGAGAAAAAAACAAAACAACCAGTGGGAGTCCAGGGGAGTGAGACCAAGCAGATGAATGTGCTGTGAAATGTGTTTCTAATTAAATCTGACACAAATGTTTTTAAAAAACATTATTCGATACAGAGTTGCAAAGCAAAAAAAAAAAAAAAAAAAAAAAATTCCAAATGCCAGCCACAACCACCAATTAATCAGATAATTATAAAAATACAGACTGCTTTTGTAGATATCTAAATGTAGAAACCCAGCTATGGAACTGAATTCGCCCCGGAACTCCCAGGGCTGCTGCAGTCAGTAACCAGGAGAGCTCGTCAACCCTCTCCTTGCGGAGGCCTCTTATTGAAAAATATCTGTTGACAGGGGGATCAACTGAATGGTTTTTAGGTTGACTTAAAACCAGTGGGTGAGTATGGCATGGTGGCGCATGCCTGTAATCCCAGCACTTTGGGAGACTGAGGCCCACTTGAGTGTGAGACCAGGACTCTGAGACCAGCCTGGGCAACATAATGAGACCCCATCTCTACAAAAAATGAAGATAAATAACTGGGCATGGTGGTGTGCACCTGTGGTCTCAGCTACTTGGGAAGCTGAAATGGGAGGAGCGTTTGGGTCCAGAAGGTTGAAGCTGCCGTGAGCCAAGATTGTGCCACGGCACTCCAGCCTGGGTGACAGAACGAGAACCTGTTTCAAACAAATAAATAACTAAAATAAAAACCAGTGGACTTCAGAAAGCTGCCTGTGAAAATATTTTGCACTTACTCATTTTCTGTGTTATTCATGTGATATTGATGTCGGCAGCACACACTTATGTGACATGATTTCAAAGCTGTTGTACTATTGGCTCCTGTCACGTGGGTGGCTCCATCTCCTCCACCCTATCTTGAGGCTGATAACTCAGTAGGGAGTGCTCTAGTGTGCTGCAATCAGATGTCACAGGTAGAGGCTTGGGTCAATGCCAAATGCATGTTTGATGGACGCTACAGGGTGTAACATGATCAAGCTGGTCAAGAACACGTCAAGGCAAGACTTTGACCTTTTATCTTTTTCCTTTTCTTTTCCTTTTTTTTTTTTTTTTTTAAAGATGGAGTCTCACTCTATTGCCCAGGCTGGAGTGCAGTGGCATGATCTTGGCTCACTGCAAACTCCACCTCCCGAGTTCAAGTGATTCCCCAGCCTCAGCCTCCCCAGTAGCTGGGATTACAGGCCTCTGCCGCCATGCCTGGCTAATCTTTTGTATTTTTAGTAAAGACGGGGTTTCACCGTGTTGGTCAGGTTGGTCTTGAATTCCTGATCTCAAACGATCTGCCTACCTCAGCCTCCCAAAGTGTTGAGATTATAGTCATGGGCCACTGTGCTTAGCCTTTTTTAATTTGTTTTTTTATTTTTAGTGATAGGATCTTGCTCTATCACCCAGGCTGCAGTACAGTGGTATAATTATAGCTCACTGAAGCCTTGAACTACTGGGTTCAAGCAATCCTCCTGCCTCAGCCTCCCAAATAGCTGGGACTACAGGCGCAGACCACCACACCCGGCTAATTTTTATTTTGTAGAGATGGGGGGGTCTTGCTATGTTGCCCAGGCTAGTCTCTAACTCCTGGGCTCAAGTGATACTCTTATGTCCCAAAGCACTGGGACTACAGGCATGAGCCACCAGACTCAGATAAAATTTTGATTTTCTTCTTAAAGAAAAAGTGAATCAAAGAAGAATCTCTGAAGAGGGACAGCTGGACCCTTGTAATCCTGACACCTGGCTTTCTGAAAATCATCTTCCTTTTAGGGTTATTTCAGGCCAGCCTCTAAGGATCCACTCTTTGTTAAAGCTCTGACCCCAGTGTGAAGATAAACTCCTGTTTATTTCCCTCAAGACAATTCTGTTAACACTGGAACATTAACTAAATGTTTAAGAATAAACATTTAGTTTATTTCTTGTAACATTCAGGAAAATAGGAGGAACTTAAAGACTGGTATGTTGGACTCCCACTGCTGACACCATATTAACACCTGCTGAGTGCTTCAAGGGTTAATTCAGCATCCTAACTAGCACTGCTGAGGCTGGTTTGAATGAAAAATATATCCAAACAGTCAAACGTATTACCTCTACTTGCAGAATAATTCATATTATAGGTTCTCCCATTGAGGACTCAGAAGTCTAATTCTCATAGGAAGCACACTGCTTACTTAGAGAATCCAGTGAATCGGGGCTCAGGAAACCAGAGCAGTTGTCCCCCATCCCTAATCCCATCGCACCACAGAGAACAGCTGGGGCAGTACTGCAGAGATCCTCCAAAACCACCTGCAGATATGGGCAATTCTGAGTCTTCCTGCATTGGTGGATGATATTAGTATAGGCCATGAAGAGCACCAAGAAAGACACCTTCAGAAACTAGCATATATTTCTTCTAAAATGTGTCATTTGTTGGCACTTCAACTTATTCTGTTTTTCTATTAACTGTGTAATGAGCCAGGCTCAGTGGTTCATGCCTGTAATCTCAGCACTTTTAATCCTCAGCTGAAGCAGAAGGATTGCTTGAGCTCAGGAGATCACGACCAGCCTGGGCAACACAGTGAGACCTTGTCTCTATTAAAAAAAAACTTTAAAAAAATTAGACAGGCACGGTGGTGTACACCTGTGATCCCAACTACTCAAGAGGCTGACATGAGAGATCACTTGAGCCTAGGAGTTCAAGGCTCACTGTGGTGAGCCACAATTGCACTGCTGCACTCCAGCCTAGGCAACAGAGCCAGACCCCATCTCTAAATAAATAAATATGTAAAGAAATGTGTGAGATAATTTTATCAATGGAAGCACTCATTCTGAGTGCCAAATAAATGCACATACACAACCTCATCACCTTCTTCCAAGTGGCATATCGGACTGTTAGCAAAATTGCTGCCAAGATAAAAATATTGATATGTATGAGCAGGGTTGGTTGGGGGATCTTGATCTGACAAGCCTAAAATAAGTACAGAACCATGAAAGAAAATTTAACTTTAAAATATTAAAGCCAGATTTGGTGGTACACATGGGTTGCTCCAGCTACTCAAGAGGCCAGGATGAGAGGATGACTTGAGCCCAGGAGTTCCAGGCCAACCTGGGCCATATAGTGAGGCCCCCTGTCTCTAAAATAAATAAATACATAAACGAACAAACAAATAAATAGGATGTGAAAGTAATCTGAATTTCCCTCCTTTGGTGCCTCAAACAGACACAGTAGAAAGGAGCTGGTTGGATAGGAGTTCTGTGTTCTTAGTCTGCACTATCCCGTTGGACTTCTGCAGCAAACAGCTCACCAGATTCTGGGGAGGAGAAGTTTACAAGAGTCGCATCTATCACGCCACTCTGCCTTTTGTCAGGACCATCCTATGTCAAATGTAACATCATTATGTTCTTTTTTTTTTTGAGATGGAGTTTTGCTCCTGTTACCCTGGCTGGAGTGCAATGGCGCAATCTCGGCTCACTGCAACCTCCGCCTCCTGGGTTCAGGCAATTCTCCTGCCTCAACCTCCTGAGTAGCTTGGATTACAGGCACGTGCCACCATGCCCAGCTAATTTTTTGTATTTTTAGTAAAGACAGGGTTTCACCATGTTGACCAGGATGGTCTCGGTCTCTTGACCTCGTGATCCACCTGCCTCGGCCTCCCAAAGTGCTGGAATTACAGGCTTGAGCCACTGCGCCCGGCCCATCATTGTGTTCTTAAAGATCTCCAGAGAAAGATTTCATTCCTCATCTCTTCTCTCTAATGACACAAAAGAGGACACTCTGAGGAAAATTCTGCAGCCTCTCTTTTCCTTTGTGGTACCACCATTACACACTGACTGTGTCTCCCCAAAATTTATACATTAAAGCCTTGACCCCCCCCCCCAGTGTGACCATATTTGGGGATGCAGCTTATAAAGAAGTAATTAAGGTTAAATGTGGTCATAAGGGGAGAGCCTTAATGAAACAACTTCAGTGTCCTTTTGAGAAGAGACACCAGGGAGTGTTCTCTCTCCCTTTTCTCTCACACACACACACTCTCTCTCCCTCTGCACCTGCACAAAGAAGAGGTCTTGTGAGCACACAGTGAGAGGGCTGCTGTCTACAAGACATAAAGAAAGCCCTCACCAGAAACAAAATGCTGCTGGAGGCTGATCTTGGACTTCGTGGTCTCCAGAACTGTGAGAAAATGTGTTTCTGTTGTTTAAGCCATGCAGTCTATGGAATTTTGTTGTGGGATTTTAGCCCTAGCAGACTAAGACAACCGACTCCATACGAGGCGCGACTGAATCAGCCAGGGTTCTTGGTAGCAAGTAACAAAAACTGGCTCTGAGTTGAAGAAATAAGGAATTGAAAGGGATATTATTTGGGGCTCTAAGAATTGGTGGGAAGCTGAGAGAACAGGTTTGGCACAGCAAAGCCATGGAAGACCTGCAGAGAAGGGTCATGATAAGTAAAACAAACGGCTTTACAGCAAGCGCCGTGGAGATGCCTGGCACTGCCGTGGGGAATCTAACCTCTGAAATTCCTCTCCTTACCTGTTTCACATGCACCAAATCCAAAGTTCCCAAGAGCAAGCAACTAAGTGGCCAAGCTTGGGTCACTGGCCCGCTCAACCTGACCACAGCATGAGACAGATGGAGAGTGGCCTCCCTAGAGGGACGAGGCAGTGGGAGGCAGGAACCAGGATGCCTTTGGGCCAAGACAATGTGCAACAGAAAGATGTAATTCCCAGTACAAAAATTTGATGGTGGCCAGGCACGATGGCTCATGCCTATAATCCCAGCACTTTGGGAGGCCAAGGCAGGTGGATCACAAGGTCAAGAGATCGAGACCATCCTGGTCAACAAGATGAAACCCCGTCTCTACTTAAAATACAAAAATTAGCTGGGCATGGTGGTGCACGCCTATAGTCCCAGCTACTCGTGAGGCTGAGGCAGAAGAATTGCTTGAACCCAGGAGGCGGAGGTTGCGGTGAGCCGCGATCGTGCCATTGCACTCCAGTCTGGGTAACAACAGCAAAACTCCGTCTCAAAAAAAAAAATTTGATGGTTATTGGGAAGGAAAATGGATATACTATGACCCATAACAATAACATATCTATTTTTCTCTAAAAGGAAGGTAGGCATTGAATATGTGAATATGTGGTTGCAATTGAATCCTGGCACATACAACATGGCTTAAGAACTTTTGCGAGCATCCACATACAACTCATGAAGAGTAGTTGTGATCCCACTAAGCTTGATTTCCATGAGCTTTAATTGCAACTTTTCCTTGCCCATACTTTTCCTACTCAAGGCTGCTGGTCGAGCAGTGAATGACTTGGCTTCCCTCCTGTTTACCACCCCGCTGGCAGCATTTGGCAATTATGTTGTACTTTGGCAGTTTTCTTTTTATCCCCTCTCTGAGTTTGGCTTTTTACAAGTCACGATGATTTTACAAGCATTTATCAACCTACATCTTAATGTCAGTGGCCGCTGTGAATGTTCCAGAGAAGTAAGGGATGTTCTGCAGTCACAGTTAAATCTATCAGAGCAGAAAATATGGATCCATTTGTTCCCAGTAGAATCCATGTCACATCAAAAAGAGAACCAGTGAGCCGCACAAAAGGGCTAAGTGTCTTCCACTTCTCAACGACCAAAGAACACGTGATCTGAGAGTGTCTGCAAGATGCACCATTAGTGAGAAAAAAAAGGCGCTTCCAAACTATGAGACAATATGTTTGTATCATGAAGGAATTTTCTCTTATTCATATGGAAAAAGCTATTTTGGTCTTATTTTGACCTAGGTTTTATAATAGATTGTTTTTGTGCACATACTAAGAGGGAAATATAAGAAAAATTGCTGAGAACTTTGCATTCACACTCTGCTGAATCGCTTTTTAAAATTTTTTTAAATTTCATTAGGTTTTGGGGGAACAGGTGGTGTTTGGTTACTTGAAGAAATTCTTCAGTGGTGATTTCCGAGATTTTGAAGCACACATCACCCAAGCAGTGTACACTGTACCCAATGTGTATTCTTTTATCCCTCACCCCTCCCACCCTTACTCCCAAGTCCCCCAAGTCCAATGTGTCATCCTTATGCCTTTGCAGCCTCATAACTTAGCCACCACATATGAGTGAGAACATACAATGTTTGGTTTTCCATTCCTGAGTTACTTCACTTAAGAGAGTTTCCAATTCCATCCAGGGTGCTGTGAATCCCATTATTTCATTCCTTTTTATGGCTGAGTAGTATTCCATGGTAGATATACAGAACAGTTTCTTTAGTCACTCTGTTGTGGGCATTTGGGCTGGTTCCATATTTTTGCAGTTGCAAATTGTGGTGCTATAAACATGCGTGTGCAAGTATCTTTTTCGTATAACTCCTTTTCCTCTGGATAGATACCTAATAGTGGGGTTGCTGGATCAAATGGTAGATCAACTTTTAGTTCTTTAAGGAATCTCCACATTGCCTTCCATAGTGGTTTTACTAGTGCTCAAAAACAGTGTTCCCTTTTCACCACATCTACGCCAACACCTATTATTATTTGTGTTTTTGATTATGGCTGTTCTTGCCGGAGTGAGGTGGTATTGCATGTGGTTTTAATTTGCATTTCTCTGATAATTAGTGATGTTGAGCATTTTCCCACATGCTTGTTGCCCATTTGTATATCTTTTTTGAGAATTGTCAGTTCATGTTCTTAGCCCACTTTTTGAAGGGAGTGTTTGAGTTTGTTGTAGATTCTGGATATTAGTTCTTTGTCAGATGTATAGATTGTGAAGATTTTCTCCCACTCTGTGGGTTGTCTGTTTACTCTGCTGATTATTTCTTTGCTGTGCAGAAGCTTTTTCATTTCATTAAGTCCCATCTATTTATTTATCTTTGTTTTTGTTGCATTTACTTTTGGGTTCTTGGTCATAAAGTCTTTGCCTAAGCCTAGAAGAGTTTTTCTGATGTTATCTTCTAGAATCTTTATGGCTTTGTGTCTTAGATTTAAGTCTTTGATTCCTCTTGAGCTGATTTTTGAATAAGATGACAGGTGAGGATCCAGTTTCATTCTTGTACATGTGGTTTACCAATTTCCCAGTACCATTTGCTGAATACGGTGTCCTTTCCCTGCTTTATGTTTTTGATTGTTTTGTCAGTGACCAGTTTGCTATAGGTATTTGGCTTTATTTCTGGGCTTTCTATTCGGTTCCAACGGTTGGTCTATGTGCCTATTTGTATACCAGTACCACACTGTTTTAGTGACATTGCTTTATAGTATAGTTTAAAGTCAGGTAATGTGATGCTTCCAGATTTGTTCTTTTTGCTTAGTCTTGCTTTGGCTCTGCAGGCTCTTTTTCTTTGGTTCCATGTGAATTTTAGAATTGTTTCTTTTAGTTCTGTGAAGAATGATGATGGTATTCTGATGGGAATTACATTGAATTTGTAGACTGCTTTTGGCAGTATGGTCATTTTCATAATATTGATTCTACCCATCCATGAGCATAGGATATGTTTACATTTGTTTGTGTCATCTATGATGTCTTTCAGCAGTATTTTGTAGTTTTCCTTGTTGAGGTCTTTCACATCCTTGGGGTTAGGTATATTTCTTTTTTTTCTTTTTCTTTTTTTTGAGATGGAGTTTTGCTCTTGTTACCCAAGCTGGAGTGCAATGGCGCGATCTCCACTCACCGCAACCTCCGCCTCCTGGGTTCAGGCAATTATCCTGCCTCAGCCTCCTGAGTAGTGGGGATTACAGGCACGCACCACCATGCCCAGCTAATTTTTTTGTATTTTTAGTAGAGACAGGGTTTCACCATGTTGACCAGGGGATGGTCTCGATCTCTTGACCTTGTGATCTACCCGCCTCGGCCTCTCAAAGTGCTGGGATTACAGGCTTGAGCCACTGCACCTGGCCAGGTATATTTCTAAGTTGGGTTTTTCGGGGGTTTTTTGTTGTTGTTGTTGTTGTTGCAGCTATTGGGAAAGGGGTTGAGTTCTTGATTTGATTCTCAGCTTTGTTGCTGTTGGTGTATAGCAGTGCTACTAATTTGTGTACATTAATTTTGTATCCTGAGACTTTGCTGAATTCATTGACCAGTTCTAGGGTCTTTTTGGATGAGTCTTTAGGGTTTTCTAGTATATGATCATATTATCAACAGTGACAGTCTGATTTCCTCTTTACCGATTTGGATGCCTTTGATTTCTTTCTCTTGTCTGATTGCTCTGGCTGAGACTTCCAGTCCTATGTTGAATAGAAGTGGTGAAAGTGGGCATCCTTGTCTTGTTCCTGTTCTCAGGGGGAATGCTTTCACTTTTTCCTCATTCAGTATAATGTTGGCTGTGGGTTTACTCTAGACGGATTTTATTACCCTAAGTTATGTCCCTTGTATGTCGATTTTGCTGAGGGTTTTAATCATAAAGGGGTGCCGAATTTTCTCAAATGCTTTTTCTGTGTCTATTGACGTGATCATGTAATTTTCATTTTTAATTCTGTTTATGATCCATTTATGTGTTATATCACATTTACTGACCTACTCAGTATGTGAAACCATCCCTGCATCCCTGCTATAAAACCCATTTGATCATGGTAGATTATCTTTTTGATATGCTGTTGGATTCAGTTTGCTAGTATTTTCTTGAGGATTTTTGCATGTATGTTCATCAGGGATATTGGTCTGTTGTTTTGTTTGTGATCTCCTTCCCTGGTTTGGGTATTAGGGTGATATTAGCTTCATGTAATGATTTAGGGAGGATTCCCTTTTTATCTTGTGGAATAGTGTCAACAGGATGGGTACCAATGCTTCTTTGAAGGTCTGATAAAATTCAGCTATGAATCTCTCTGGTCCTGAACTTTTTCTTTATTGGCAATTTTTAAATTGCCATTTCAGTCTCACTGCTTATTATTGGTTTGATCAGAGATTTTATGTCTTCCTGGTTTAATCTAGGAGGATTGTATATTTCCAGGAATTTTCCATCTCCTCTAGGTTTTCTAATTTATGCATGTAAAGGTGTCCATAGTGGCCCTGAATAATCTTTTGTATTTCTGTGGTACAAATTGTAATATCTCCCATTTTGCTTCTAACTGAGCTTATTTGAATAAGCTGTGGATCCCAGCACCTGCTCCGGTGGAGGTAGCAGGGGTGGCAGGTAGACTCTGTGAGGGTCCTTTCTTAATTTTTTGTTTAGTGTGCTGGTTTTATGTTGGTTGGCCTCTAGCCATAAGGTGGTGCTTTCAAGAGCACATAAGCTGCCATCCTATGGGGAGAATGCAAACTTGCCCTAGGGATGCCTTGTTAAGTATTCAGGTTTCTCAGGAGGTGGACAGAAACATAAATCTCTTAAAAGATTATGATCTTTGTCTTTGGCTACCAGGGTAGGTAGAGAAAGACCACCAGGTGGGGGCAGGGATAGGCATGTCTGAGCTCAGCCTCTCCTTGAGTGTGACTTATTGCGGCTACTGTGGAGGAGAGAAGTGTGGTTCCCAGTCTAATGGAGTTATGTTCTCAGGGGGATTATGGCTGCCTCTGCTGAGTCATACAAGTTGCTGGGTAAGTCGGGGAGATCCAGCAGTCGCAGGCCTCACCCTGCTCCCATGAAGCCGGCAGCCCTAAAGGTCAGTCTCACTTCCACTGTTCTCCCCCAGCAGCACTGAGTCTATTTCTATTTCTGGGGCTGAGAACTTGCCCCAGACCATGAGCCTCCCTGTTGAGAAAGCAAGTAGACTCACAGTTTTTTGGCATCTGAGGGAGACTTCAGAGATGATCTGGTTCCTTCAAAGGGTCTATGGATTCTCTTGGCTTTCCTGGTATGTTTCTGTGGTAGTTCTTGTAACAAAAGTTCATGATGTTGAGTCTCCACATGCTGCTCTGCCCATCCGAGCGGGAGCTGCAAGCCAGTCCTGCCTTCTATCTGCCATCTTAATCTGAATAACTTTTTTGATGGAGTCGCCAATAGCTGTGTTTTTCTATATAAGCAGTCCTCTGTGCCATGAAGTGTTTTAATGATACAACATTTCTTAAAAGAACCCATCAAAGAGCTAAAAGCCAGTGGAGCTGAGCTCTTAAGATGACCCTGCAATTATTGAAGGGTTTGACTTCTTTAACTCCTACTTTAGGAATTGCTACACTCACCTGATTCACCACTTTTCTCTCCTTTTCTCCCTCACCAAATAATTTAGTTCCTAGGGGTAACAAGCATACTCCCTGACTGCTCCAGGACCTTTCCAGGTGACTGCCAGCAGACTTTGACGCTGGTGGGTTTTTTTTTTAAGCTTAGGCAATGGCAGCTACATAATTGCTGATGTCTGGCCAATAGTGATGCTAGAACACAGAATATAAGACATATATGAATTTCAGAAACATTGAAATATTTAAAAAATAGAATTTTAGAATTAATTTAAAAGTGAGATGTAAAGGTGATCTTTAAACTTAGAAACTCTGCCAAATGAGGAGTTATTAATGTGGCCTTGTTACAGTTGTTGTCACTCAGGACTGAGCTGTTGGAGTGTGTATGCATACGATACTGAAGTGGCTATGTTGTTGGGGGTATATATCCAGGATTCGTGGTTTCATGCTAGAAAAATTTAGGACAGGAACACACACAAGGAGTTTAGGAGAGGAGGTTTAATGGACAGAAGAAAAGAGAAAGAAAAACAGCTCCCTTTATATATATATAGAGAGAGGAGTCTTCTGAATGGAAAAGACCAGCTGGTGGCAGATGCACCGAATTTTACAGTCCAGCTTGAGGAGGCAGTGTCTGATTTGTGTAGGGCTCACAGATCGGTTCGATTGGGTGTGGCATTTACATAGCAGGGGCAGATGGGAAGGCTGGTCATCCCACCTTAATCTACTCTCCCCTTGGCCAGAGCCATGTTGTCTGTTCCTTACTGTACATGTGGCTGGCAAAGAAGGGAAGATGGAGCTACCATCTTGCACATGTCTGGTCCCTATTTCCTGCCAGCATTCCCCCGTGTGAGCTCTCAGCTTGATTATCTGTGTCTACAGCTGAACTTTGCAGGCTGCTCTTTGTTAGAAAGTGATTTGGGCCTGGTTTTCATTAAAAAGGAAAGCCTTACTGAGGACTCTCATACCCTATCTGCCTAAGTGATTTCATCTTAACTCCTATATCAGTATTATTTTGACCCAGTCATTTTGATGAGTTCATTTTGACCTCCACACAATTTTTCATAGCCTTAATCACAGCATTAAATGTTAGAGTGATTTGTGTGCTACCAGGAAATGCTGGCAACAGATACTGTCACTATCTCCACCCCCATCCCATCGCTCAACTTGCTCTGGAGTCTGACCTTGTCCATTGCCCCACACCCTGCTCAAGCTTGAACCTTGCCTTGAGGAAGGGTGGGGCAAAGCCCTGACAGGGTCAGAGTGCCTTGATTTGAAAAACTGCCCTCCACGGGCAGGTGGGCTTTGGGTATCAGTGAGACTGGGACCAGAAGAGAGCCACCGTCTGGATTCTAAGAGGGAACATTTACATTTAGAGTTAGAAAGGGTGTGACAACAATGATCTACAAGACAGAGCATCAGTGGCTGAACCAGGATCAAGGACTAAACTGTATCAGTCTGTTCTGTTCTCACACTGCTATAAACAAATCCCTGTGGCTGGATAATTTATTTTTTAAAAAGGGAGAGATTTAATTAGCCCACAGTTCCACAGGCTGTATGGGAAGCATGGTGCTGGCATCTGCTCAGCTTCTGGGGAGGCCTCAGGAAACTTACAATCATGGCAGAAGGCAAAGGGGAAGCAGGCACGTCTTACATGGCTGGAGCAGGAGGAAGAGAGGAAGTGGGGAGGTGCCACACACTTTAAAATTACCAGGCCTCATGAGAACTTTTTCATGAGAACAGCACCAATGAGATGGTACCAAACTATTCATGAAGGTTCCACTCTCCCATGATCCATCACCTCCCACCAGGCCCCACCTCCAACACTGGAGATTACAATGTGACATGAGATTTGGGTGAGGACACAAATTTAAATTATATCAGTTAGCATTGGCCAAGAACACATGGGGAGTTCAAAGAATTAAACAAATCAAGTTTGAGGCAGCACTAATTATCTGAGTACAATGATCAGCACATATGGGTTGAAGACCTCCTATATACTTCCTCCCAGGGTGGCCACTGGATAGGGGATAGACTGGGCCAGGTCTAAAGGAATGAGTAGTAGATGAACTATAGCTGGATGGTATGAAGAGAACCGGGCCCATGGTGGAGTCTGATCACTCCTGGTACACATGCAAGGCTGACACAGGCTCTAATGCTTTTAGAGTATTTTCGTGCAAAGTAGAGTTCTTTCTCTGGCTCTCAGAAGGATTTTCTGATTATTTTCCATGATTGTTCCCTGGAATCACCGTGACTATCCCCAGTGGGACAGTTTAATTCCAAGTGTAGAAACAGCAATAGATGCAGTTTCATCCAATGTTGTTGAACCCAAGAAAAGATGATGACAACTCAAAAGAAAAATGAAAGTTTCTTTAAGACACGGCCACCTCACCACCACACTTGCAGCTAGAGTTTCCTGCTAACGTGACCCCTGAGTCTTTGGAGGTCCCGGCCAACTGACAAAACAATTTGCTCATGATGGTGACTCAGTGACAAAAAGGAAATCTCTTATGGACTGCTCGGGCAGCCAAACCTGTCCAAAGAACACAGCCTTGTGTTACTGCAGCCACAGGGAACTAGTGGGCGAGGAATTCTTTTATTTTCCACAGTGAATGCTCCAAAGATGACAAGCTCTGCGGGAAATCCTGGGTCCTATATATCTCTATATATCCGCACCGCTGGTCCTATTCAGTCCTAAGCAAGGACCACACCATCAATGCGCTTATCCACAATGACAAACAGGAAAAACAAAACCTGGGTTGCACACCCCTGCACACATCTTGCTTTTGACAGTATTTCCCAGCGTCCTCCAGGAAAGAGGAAGCTACAGAAATGTTTAGTACAAGCAACAGCAGGGCAGAGTGTTGCAGGAAGCTGGCATTGAAGGAATTGTTTTTGTTTATTACCTAGCTGAGTTCATTTTGGTTACCTTTTTGGTCTACTCAAAAAGTAAAGTTTCTGATCGGTAAGTCAATTTTTTTTAGAAGTCAAAGGTAAACACAGTATAATGAGCCATACAATTAAGTCATTTCTAATCTCCAGTAAAACAAACTAAATTTATGAGCAGAAATTATCGAAGGCTTATCTACTTCACACCAAGCCAGAATAACTTCCATGACTTTATTAACGATTTCCCAGATATGATTTCCTCTTGCTGATGGGACAATCACTTCTTTGAATGTATTATATGACATAGACCATCATAGCGGACTGCAGTGAGGGATGATCCTGCTAGCCTTAAAGGAGGGAGCTATTGTGTTGGGAGGGGACCATGTGGCAGGGATCTATGGGTGGCTTCTGGAAGCTCAGAGTGGCCCCCAACTGACTGCCAGTGAGAAAATGGAGACCTCAGTTCTACAATCTCAAAGAACCAAGGCCGGGCATGGTGGCTCACACCTGTAATCCCAGCACTTTAGGAGGCCGAGGCAGGCAGACCATCTGAGGTCCGGAGTTCAAGACCAGCCTGGCCAACGTGGTGAAACTCTATCTCTGCTAAAAATACAAAAATTAGCTGGGCATAGTGGTGCACACCTGTAGTCCCAGCTACTTGGGAGGCTGAGGCAGGAGAATAGCTTGAACCAGGAGGCGGAGGTTTCAGCGGGCTGAGATCATAACACTGCACTCCAGCCTGGGTGACAGAGTGAGACTCCATCTCAAAAAAAAAAAAAGAAAAAGAAAAAGAAAACAAACTGAATGCTGCGTGAGCTTGGAAGAGAACCCAGAACTCCAGAAAGGAATGCAAGGCTACTGATCCCTTGATTGCAACATTTCTCTACTACCAATGCAGCAATGAACCTCCTGCTATATCCACGCATGGCTTCCTTCCTTCCTTCCTTCCTTCCTTCCTTCCTTCCTTCCTTCCTTCCTTCCTTCCTTCCTTCCCTCCCTCCCTCCGTCCTTCCTTCCTTCCTTCCTTCCTTCCTTCCTTCCTTCCTTCCTTCCTTCCTTCCTTCCTCTCTCACTCTTTCTTTCTTTCTTCTCTCTTTCTCTCTTGCTGTCTTCTAGGCCAGAGTACAGTGATGGGACTGTACTCACTGCAGTCTCCACCTTGCCGGCCACCTTGGTGCCTTTTATTATCTTTATTGCATCATCTTCCTCTTTCTAATTTCTAGGTGTTGGTATTTCTCAAGGTTTGGTTCTGAGCTATCCTCTCTTTCTCTCTCGTGGGGAATCCAAACCTTATATAACCTCTATAATGATTTCTTCCTTACATCTCTAGCCTAGGTGTCTTTCCCAAACTACAGTTTTGTACATTCTGAAGTCACCTAACATTTCTCTTTGGATAATCTACAGCCGTCTCAGCTGAACAACTGAACACGTTCAAGACTGAACGCTGGATGCTTATGCCGTATTCCAAACCTGTTTTCTCTCTTGCTCACCACCCACTCCTGTGGCCCAGACCCTATACCTAGGTGTCCTCCTTAGGCGTTTCCTTTTCCCTTCTTCTTGTTTCTCCCCCCATATCCAGTCCATCAGCAAGCTCTATCAACTTTATCTACCAAATATTCCCTGACTGGTTCTGCTGCCCTCTGCCCCCACTTCCCCTCCTTGTCCAGGCTGCCGTTGTCTCTCACTCACTCCTCTGCATGGCCTCCTTGCTTCCATTCACTCTCCACATAGCTGTGGTCTCCTTTCAAAAAGTGAGACCAAAGTCACTACAGCCCATGCTTTAAGCTTCTCAGTGACTTCCCATTGTCCTTAGAACAACTCAAACTTCTTTCTGGGGGTTCTAAGATTTGGTGTGACCCGGACTTTGATGCTCCAGCCCCATGTGGGGCCACCCTCAACCTTGCTGTCCTGTCTCCTTCAAATCTCTGAACATTTTCTGCCTACACCGGATCTTCACCACTTTAGGGCTGTATTAGGTTCCTAGGGTTGCTGTTACTAATTACCACAAACTTGGTGACTTAAAACAACAGAAATCTGTTCCCTCAGTTATAGAGGCCAGAAATTCAAAACCAAGTAGCTTACAGATGAGAAACCCAGGTTTAGAAAAGGGCATATGGGTGATTCCTCAAAGAGCTGAAGAAAACAGAAATACCATTTAGCCCAGCAATCTGTTACTGGGTATATACCCAGAAGAATATAAATTATTCTATCATAAAGACACATGCATACATATGTTAACTGTAGTGCTATTCGCAATAGCAAAGGCAGGGATCAACCTAAATACCCATCAATGGTTGACTGGATAAAGAAAATGTGGTACATATGCACCATGGAATACTATACAGCCATAAGAAAGAACGAGATCATATCCTTTGCCGGGACACAGATGGAGCTGGAGGTCATACTTCTTAACAAACTAACACAGGAACAGAAAAACAAATACCACACACTTTCACTTATAAGTGGGTGCTAAATGATGAGAACATATGGGCACACAGAGGGGAACAACAGACACTGGGGCCTGCCTGGGGGTGAAAGGTGGGAGGAGGGAGAGAATCAGGAGGAATAACTACTGATTATTACCTGGGCTTAATACCTGGGCAATGAAATGATCTGTGCAACAGACCCTCGTGACATGAGTTTATCTATACGACAAATCTGCACATATACCCCTCAACCTAAAGTAAAAGTTTTCAAAAAAAGAAAAAGGGCCACACAGCTTAAAGAACCACTCCCCATTTTCTGCCTACACAACTAAATATCCACAGTAATATCCACAGTAAGATACCTTTTTGTAACAACAGATCACTGTCACAAGAACAAAGACCAGAGGGCATCTTTGTCGCATAGAGTCATTCAGTGAAGCAAGTGGGCTAGAAGCTGGTTGTGGAGACTGTGAATATGGGCTAGACCATGGGAGTAACTGCAATGCACTGTCGGTAGGATTTTTTTTTTTGGAAAGAAAGAAAAATAAAGGAGTGAAGGAAAGGAAGAAAGAGGAAGAAAAAGAGGGAGAGAGAACGGGAATGTAGCTTTATTCTAAAAATGGGTATTAATAATGGCTGATCAATATTTGTGTATTTAAGGTGGAGAATGTATATTTTGTGTATTTAAAATGGAGAGCTCTATAAATATTTGTTGAGTTTACTTGTTCTGGATCTGAGTTCAAGTCCTGGATATCCTTATTAATTTTCTGTCTCGTTGAGTTTAAATCTCTTTATGGGTCTTATGTATCTGGGTGTTAGGATCGTTAGCTCTTATTGTTGCATTGATCCTTTTACCACTATATCTTTGTTGCTTTGAAATCGATTTTATCAGATGCGAGAATTGCAACTCCTACTATTTGTTTATTTATTTATTTTTGCTCTCCATTTGGTTGGGAAATCTTTCTCCATCCCTTTGTTTTGACTTGTTGTGTATCTTTGGATGCGAAATGGGTCTGGATGTAGCATATCATTAGGTTTTGGCTGTATCTTTTGATTGGGGGATTTAGTCAATTTAAATTTAGGGTTACAGCCATTTGATGTTAACTGGCTATTTTATCCATTCGTTGATGTAAATTCTTCTTTATGTTGATGCTCTTTACTTTTTGGTGTATTTTTAGAAAGGTTCATACTGGTTCTTCCTTTCTATGTATAATGCTTCTTTCAGAAGTTCTTGTAAAGCAGGCCTGGTGGTAAGAAAATCTCTGAGTACTTGCTTGTTCATAAAAGATTTTATTTTTCCTTCAATTGTGAAGCTTAGTTTGGCAGGATATGAAATTCTGGGCTGAAAGTTCTGTTCTTTAAGGATGTTGAATATTGGCCCCCACTCTCTTCTGGCTTGTAGGGTTTCTGCTGAGAGATCTGCTGTAAGTCTAATAGGCTTCCCTTTGTGGGTAACCTGACCTTTCTCTCTGGCTGCCCTTAGTATTTTCTCCCTTGCTTCAACCCTGGCGAATCTAGCAATTATGTGCCTTGGGTTGCTCTTCTTGAGGAATATCTTTTTGGTGTTCTCTGTATTACCTGGGGTTGAATATTGTCCAGCTTTGCTAGATTGGGAAAGTTTTCCTGAATAGTATCCTGAAGAGTATTTTCCAGCTTGGATTCATTCTCTTCGTCGTATTCAGGTACACCTATCAAACGTAAATTAGGTCTTTTCACATGGTCCCATATTTCTTGGAGACTTTGCTCATTCTTTTTTATCCTTTTTTCTCTATTCTTGTCTTCTCGTTTTATTTCATTAAGTAGGTCTTCGACCTCTGATACCCTTTCTTCTGCTTGATCAATTCTGCTATTCAAACTTGTGCATATTTCGCTAACTTTTCATGTTGTGTTTTTCAACTCCGTTAGTTCATTTATATTCCTCTCTATATTATCTATTCTTGTTAGCATTTCATCAAACCTTTTTTCGAAGTGCTTAGTTTCTTTACATTGGGTTAGAACAAGTTCTTTTAACTCCCAGAAGTTTCTTATCATCCACCTTCTGAAGCCTATTTCTGATAATGGTACACAGTCCTTTTCCATCAGGGCTTGTTCCGTAGCTGATGAGGAACTGTAATCCCCTGTAGAGGGAGAGGCATTCTGATTTTGGGTATTCTCAGCCTTTTTAGGCTGGTTTCTTCCCTTTGTTTTAAATTTATCCATCTGTCGTCTTTACGATTACGGTCTTTCTAGTTGGGTTTCTGAGTGGACATCCAATTGATTGATTCCCAGTGCTGGAATCCAAGCAACCCACTGCGCCGGCCAAAACAGTGGCTTTAAGACAGATGGTGCTCTTCTGCCTGGGAATCTCCTCCCGTTTACTCTGCACAAAGAGCTGCCGTGCCAAGGCACCGGCAAAACCGCTGCGCCGTCTGCAAGAATGGCACTGGCGACCCGTGGGGCTCCTCCACTGGGAATCTTCTGGTCCGTGAGCGACAAAAATTCGTCTGAAAGTGTGGCGTCCTCTCGTTCTCTGTGCTTTCACTGGGAGCTACAATCCAGAGCTGTTAGCAATCAGCCATCTTGAATCTGCTACAAAGGGCCGAGGATTTTTACATTCATATTTATACAAAAGAAGAATCTCAGATCTAGAAGACTGGGTCGATGACATGAATTGTCTCCCGTGATTTTGTCTCTTCCTGAGGCTTTTGCACTGACCAAAGAGAGGAATTAGGACTCTTTGTGACTCTGTGTATAAGACACCGCAGGGCTCCACCTCCCTCCGGGTCAAGTGCTGGGCCACATTTGCACTTCAGTCTCCACGTGACTGCTTCGAAAGGGCCTGCTTTTCTTCTCTGAGGCTTTTGGGATCTGGGCAGACACACACACCCTGAAGTTATCTCCTCTTAAGCCGATAAACCAGAGATTATCGTATCTTGGTAAGCACAGAGATCTTAGAAGGACAGTCACCTCCCAGAAGAGTTGGAAAGTCCTCAGGGAGCAAGGGAAGCCATTCTAGGCTGGAGCCTTCTGGAGAGGTTACAGGACACCCCCAACCATTGTGCATTCAGAGGCCTTCACCAGGAAGGGCCCTCTAGGAACCTGTTCCAATTCTCCCTGCAGCAGAAGAGTTGGCACAAGCAAAAGCATCTTTTACTGCACACACCTGGAGAACAGGAGTTTCCAGTTGCCTCGGCTCCAACCCAGCCCCCACCATTCATGCTTGCGAGGAAGAAGGTCTCTGTTTCACACCAGTCTTCCAAATGCCTTATGAGAAGGGCCCACATTTTCATCTGCTTTTTAGTTTTATTTTTACTTATTTAGGTTTTAGAGACAGTGTCTCACTCTTGCCCAGGCTGGAGTGCAGTGATACAATCATAGCTCACTGCAGCCTCCAACTTCTGGGCTCAAGTGATCCACCCACCTCACCCTCTAAAGTAGCTGGGCCCACAGGTGCATGCCACCATACCCAGATTGTTTTTTTATTTTTATCTAGAGATGGGATCATGCTGTGTTGCCTGGGCTGGTCTTAAACTCCTGGACTCAAGAGATCCCCCTGCCTCCTGGGATTACAGGCATGAGCCATCACTCCTGGCCTCATCAGTATTTTAGATGTTTCGTTTTTAAACTCCCATCTCCTCCTACCTTCTGCCTCAAGACTAGATTAAGGATCTCTAACTGTTTCACTGGTTGATGTCTCACATACAATGAGTCCAGTGGGTGGGGGGACTTTTAGTGAGCAAAATTAAGCCTATTTATTTATGTATTTATTTGAGATGAAGTTTCGCTCTGGTGGCCCAGGATGGAGTGCAATGGTGCATTCTCGGCTCACTGCAACCTCCACCTCCCAGGTCCAAGCGATTCTTCTGCCTCAGCTTCCTGAGTAGCTGGGATTCCAGGCACCTGCCACTACCCCTGGTTAACTTTTGTATTTTTAGTAGAGACAGGGTTTCACCATGTTAGCCAGGCTGGTCTCAAACTCCTGACCTCAGGTGATCTGCTCACCTCGGCCTCCAAAAGTGCTGGGATTGCAGGCATGAAGCACCATGCCCAACCTAAGCCTTTCTTTACCTCAAGACTTGTCTGATCCCCTAACAGGCTAATTTCTATTTTACAGCTCTGAGAGAAGATGCAGTATACAGAACTTCCCAAACATACATGAGTAGAGCACATCTGTTGCTAGTGATACCAAGGACACAATTTGGGAAGCATTGCACTGGCATGGCCAGTGTACAGCTATAAGCTCCCAACAGCCTGGCAAGTTAGGCGTCATCAACCCTTCTCCTTAGATATGAGAGGAAGTCATTTGCAGCCACTGCAAGGTTCAAACACTAGAAGCTTCCAAACATAAACCTGCACCAAGAGGACATGTTAATGATTATCCATTCAAGAAATTGGGCCATTGCACTCAGCGAGCAGCAATCCGAAGTGGTTTGTGGTGCATGGCAGTGATGCGTTCTGCCTGCTGGCCAGTGAGGTCATGGTGGCTTTGACCATGAGATAGGGATGGTGTGGGGGCAGGGGGCGCCCGTGGATACATCACAAATAACTCAGTCAGAAGATGTGCACATCTCAGAAATTCATAGAACAAAGATCATTTATAACTGAATAGGGGTTACTGTAGATCTATGAGCTGGAGGAGACATCCCAGAAAGAAAAGCATGGTGAGATGGGGAGAGCCAGCAGCGCCCTCAGCAGGGAGGGACCCAGGTAAGGCATTAAAAGAAGGGAGTAGGCAGGTAAATTTCTGTTTTTTTGGAGAGAAAACTGATCATCTGTATCCTTGTTTTTTTTGTTGTTGTTGTTGTTTGTTTGTTTTAGTAAGGCCGGAACATTTATTTAGTTAGTTATTTTTTATTTTTAGAAATAAGGTCTCACTCTGTCACCCAGGTTGGAG
Organism: Callithrix jacchus; assembly: GCF_049354715.1. Classification (NCBI taxonomy): domain Eukaryota; kingdom Metazoa; phylum Chordata; class Mammalia; order Primates; family Cebidae; genus Callithrix; species Callithrix jacchus. The sequence continues at coordinate 30,209,566 of NC_133508.1, forward strand.
TGCATTGGTGCAATCGTAGCTCATTGCAGTCTCAAATTCTTTGGTTCAAGAGATTCTCCTGCCTCAATCTACCAAGTAGTATGGACTACAGGTGTATACCACTATGCTTGGTTAATTTTTGTATTTTATTTTTTGTACAGAGGGCATGTTGCTATGTTCCCCAGGATGGCCTCAAACTCCTGGGCCCGAGTGATCTTCCTGCTTCAGTCTCCCAAAGAGTTGGGATTACTGACCCAGGTGCCTTTTTTTTTGAGACAATGTCTCTCTCTCTTACATAGCCTGGAGCACAGTAGCACGATTTTGGCTCACTGCAGCCTCAACCTCCTCCTGGGCTCAAGTGACCTACTTCCGCTACCTGAGTAGCTGGGTGCACATCAGCAAGCCCAGCTATTTTTTTTTTTTTTTTTTGGTAATTTTGGTAGAGTCAGGGTTTCTTGATGTTACTCAGGCTGATTTCAAACTCCTGAGCTCAAGCAATCCGCCCACCTCAACCTCCCAAAGTGCTGGGATTACAGGCATGAGCCACTGTGCCCGGCCCTAATATCCTCCTTCTGTTCCAGGATCTCATCCAGGAGACAGCATGGCTTTTATTCATCGTGTCTCCTTAGGGTCTTCTTGACTGTGATGGTTATTTAGACTTTCCTCATTTTCAACGACCTTGACAGCTTTGAGGAGTACAAGTCAAGTATTTTAAGGAATGTCCTTCAATTTAAGGACTATTCTTGGTCTGAGGTTTTTCTTGTAGACAGGGGTCATGGGTTTTGAGGAGGAAGACGAAAGAGGTAAAGTGCTGTTCTCATAACATCGTTTCAAGGGCATGTACCATCAACTCGATTTATGTGGCTATTGGCCTTGATCACCTCGGTCAGGTAGAGCTCATCAGTTTCCCTTCTGTAAAGTTATTCTCTCCTCCTTTCCCTCCGACACTCTGGAAGTCTCCATGCATGACTCACACTTAAGGCATGGAAATTTAGGCCCTTCCCCCTTGAGAAGAAACTATCTACTTAAGTTATTTGGAACTTTTCTGCATGGGAGATACGTTTATTATGCTCTCTCATTTTTTTTTTAAATTTCTTTTTTTTCCACCTGAGACAGAGTCTTGCTCTGTCGCTCAGGCTGGAGTGCAGTGATGTAATCTCGTCTCACTGCAACCTCCACCTCCTGGGTTCAAACAATTCTCCTGCCTCAGCCTCCCGAGTAGCTGGGATTACAGGCACACGCCACCACACCTGGCTGATTTTTGTATTTTTAGTAGAGATGGAGTTTCACCATGTTGGTCAGGCTGGTCTCAAACTCCTGACCTTGTGATCTGCCTGTCTCAGCCTCCCAAGGTGCTGGGATTACAGGCTTGAGCCACCACACCCAGCCTCCCATTTATTTTTTTTATTTGATCATGAATATATTTATCAGTATGGGCTTATGGACATTTATGTTATACTTTGTATCAATATTTATAAATATCGGTATGTTAATTATTTTGTAAAGTATGTCAGCTTTGGCCACCAAGAGCTCCTTCAGTTGGCTCCAGTGTCTTCACTCTGCATGTGTTTTGTTCATGTGTGTGTTTGTTGTTTGTTTGTTGCAGGGGTGGGGGTTGTTTATTTCTTTTGTTTTGGTTTTAAGCCCATTTTTACTTTCTGGCACTACAAGATGTTGGCTCTTGTTTATTCTCTAGAAACAGCCATTTCTTCCAGACACCCTGGTCCCTTCCATCAGAGAATGGTGTTAGAAAGCACAATCTAGGTGCTGGGAGTGTGTGTTGTTACTGGGGGGTCATTCTTTCTAGGCCTGTTCAGCAGACGGCAAAGAAATATATGTGTGTATACTAACCCATGTGGGTAGCCATTTGTATCTAAGTAAGCAAACATGAGTTCACACTGATGGCTGTAACTCTAATTTGGCATGGCATGGATTATTCCAGCCTTCTCTCTCTCTCTCTTTTGAATAGAGATGGGGTCTTGCTATGTTGCCTACGCTGGTCTTGAATTTCTGGGCTCAAGCAATCTGCCTGCCTCAGCCTCCCAGAGTGCTATAATTACAGGTGTGAGCCACTGCACCTGGCCCTCCAGTCTTCTTGCTTGTCGGTAACCCTGAAATCCAACGGCAAGACACCTGATTCCTGCCACCTGCCACAGACATACTTCATTGTTCTAGTCCAGTATACCCGACTTAGTATGCTAGACTAGCGGGTCTGAAACTGTGAAACCATATGCCCACGGCAGCAATCTTACCAACAAAAGTACATTGCTGACGGGCACTCAGTGCCTTTTGCCACTGGCCTTAGAGTCGGCATTCATTCCCCAAGTGACCTTGACCTAATCGGCACCTTTTCTCCTCACCCACTCTAGTGAGGGTGTACCATAAACAGTTCATCTTTTGTTGTAGTCTGCATTCCATCCTTGGATCCTCTAGCTTCCTAAATATGTTTTAAATTTGTATAGGTTAAGGTTAACTCTTTATGCTGTAATGTTCTTTGGGTTTTGACAAATGCATCATGTCATAGATCCACCACTGTAGAATAGTTTCATCATTCTAAAACACTCCTTAGGGTTCACCTGTTTTAACCTCTCCTTGTATTTTTGTGTGTTTTTCCATTTTCAAGTAAGCAGATACTTTACAAAAATAATGATACATAGGTCATTAGAAATCAGTGTAATCCTTACTTGCTTTACACAGTATATTTATAATAAATAAAAGGTTTTTCAAAATTATATTATTATAAACTATGTTTATTTTGTACCTTACACATCTTATGTCCCATGTTAGAGATAATAACCGACAGGCTAAAACTTCTCTAGTGAGATTATTGTGCTCTTTTGGAAAGAGATAACTAAAATTCCAGAAATATCACTATTCTAGATGAGATCGGGGACTGGCCCCTTTCGCAAGTGGCAGAGTCAGTGTTCAAATATGGTTCAACTTTCCAATGAACCAAGCAGCCTTTCAGAACTGTCATGAATCTAGCCGCTGAAAATCTTAGCAAATACCTTCTTTTGCATGCAGGTAACTTTTGCCCCACTCCATTTTTTTTTTTTTTTTTAAAGTCTAAAGCATGTTTATTTACAAACTCAAAGTTTTGCAACAAAGGTAATATGATACCCACTCTGCACCCCAGATTGAAGCAAAATGCAGAAGATAATTTATTTACCCCCATGCTTGTCGTCAGTTGCTATTTTTCATTGGCTACAGTTTTACGGTCTCAAGAGGGAATCTCACAGCGGCTAAACATTTATGACTTACATTAATTCAGTGTCCTTAGCTGTCATGCTTCTCAACTTACTGTCAAGCCACAGAGATATATTTTTAGGATATTTCTAAGGGAAGCCGTGTGGAGACTTAGACAAAATTTGTAGTAAGATTTCTTGAGAAACTAAAGCAGGCAGCTTCACACACACACACACACACACACAGCCTTGCATGTAAGAGGAAAGGCCGGGCGCCGTGGCTCATGCCTGTAATTCTAGCAATTTGGGAGGCTGAGGTGGGAGAATCATAAGGTCAGGAGTTTGAGACTAGCCTGATCAAAATGGTGAAACCCTGTCTCTACTAAAAATATAAAAAATAGCAGGGCATGGTGATACACGCCTGTAATCCCATCTACTCAAGAGGCTAAGGCAGGAGAATCACTTGAACCCAGGGGGCAGAGGCTGCAGTGAGCCAAGATCGTGTCACTACACTCCAGCCTGGGTGACAGAGTGAGACTCCATCTCAAAAAAAAAAAAAAAATACAAAAATTAAAAATTAGCCGGGCATGGTGGTGCACGCCTGTAATCCCAGCTACTCGGGAGGCTGAGGCAGGAGAATCACTTGAACCTGGGAGGTGTAGGTTGCAGTGAGCCGAGCTTGCGCCACTGCACTCCAGACCGAGCGACAGGGCAAGACACTATCTCAAAACAAAAAACAAAAAACAAACAAAAAAAACGAACAAAAACAATGAGTCCTTTGGGAAAGCCTGGCATATCACAAAAAATCCCTTTGCATGTACCTTGCAATTCCCAGGCTCAAGTGTCTGCTTTCGGTGTTATTTCTGGGTCCTTCGGGCATGGTGCTGGCATTGGGAAGGGAGAAAAGTAGGATGGAGGGAAGGAGAAAGTGGGTAGGAAAAAGGGAGGGAGTGAGGCAGAAAGTGAAAAGAAAGGAGGTGGGAGGAGGAGTGATGAAGGCTGAGGGGCAGGGAGGAAGATGATCTCCTAGGTACCTGCTGTTTGAGGACGTGCGCTGCTTGCTTGACTCCATGTTCTCACGTAATCCCAATGGCTACGCGTCAGGTAAGAATTCTACCATCCCTACTTCCTCTTGACCATGTGACAAGGAGGATGACTGAAGTGACACCAGTGCTGTCAAACAAGGGAGGGGAGACAATGATGGAGAAAACCAAGAAAAGCAAGTAAGTCAGAAGCAAGACCTTCATCTCACAGCGCGTCGTTTCTCCCAACGTGACTTTTTTCGCTTAACCTGATTAAAATGTTCTGCCTCTAACACAGCCTCTCCTGCTCATAGATGATGAATGTGTAACCTTATTCTTGCATTATCAGTCATGAACCCTGGATAATATCAGGGGCCTGGGCTCTTTTGTCTTCAGAGGCCTTTCCTCCATTAAAGAAAATTCTATTTGAAGGTTATGTTTGTATAAAGATGAATATATCAGTAGTATATATTAGAACATTTTCTCCTCTGACTTAAAAAGAAAGTAAAACATTTTGTGGGTCCCTGAAAGTATCGTGAGCCCTAGACTCTGTCCTCACCATTGTCTCTGACAATAGTCTTTATCAATAAATAGTGTAGCTTGCATGAGTCACCAAGTGGTGACTGAGTCCTGATTCCTGGAATGGAAGGTCAACGCTGTGTGTGACCAGAGGGTCACATTTACAGTGCTAAGTGCCCGTGGCTGAATTCAACTGATCTTCATTCAAAAGGTCTTGTCTTAAATGTCAGTGGAACACATACATATATTTTTTTTATTTAGAAAAAATAAAGACAGGGTCTTGCTGTGCTGCCCAAGCTGATCTTGAACTCTTGGGCTCAGGCAGTTTTTCCACCTTGGCCTCCCAAAGTGCTGAAATTACAGGTGTGTGCCACCGTGCTCAGCCTATGTGCACCTTTTAATCAAAAAGTTTTATGAAAGCAAGCGCTTGGGTGAATGAAGAGGGAATGACTCTACTCAGAAAGAAGAGTTTTGCACATAGTTGCTGTAGCCTTGCTTCATCCTGTGCACGTCTCTGCCTGGAGAATAGCAAAGTGACCTGGAGCAGATAAGGTATCACGGAACAGAGATTTGTCCTTCCCTCCACTGTGAAGATTCTGTGGGCATGAGCAGTTGAAGAAAAATAACAGACAAGGCAAGATAAGATAATAGAAAAAGCAAATTCCAAAGACTCTTCTTTTCTTCTTCTGGATTAAATACCATCCTTAGGGTCTTTCATGGTTTTTAGTATTTGTTATTGCGATAGTCTCTGGAATAAAATAAGGCATTTATTACCAAATCGATCTATCATCTGAATGCAATGTTTGCATTTCTGAAAATCAGATCACCAGAGAAATTCACAAACCTCAGGATGAATTATTTTTTAGAGTAATAGACATCTCCTAGTATGTAGCCCTTCTGTAGGCTGGGGGAGTGGATTGGAATGTGAAAAGTGGGTTTCCTAAAAAAGTAGACACATGCAGAGGGATAGCAGAAGGCATTTATTTTGCATTTGAGTTGCATTTTTCTGAACTACTTCTCCCAGATTTTTGCATAACTCACGCCTTATCTTTGAGGTCTGAGCTTAATATTTTTCCCTAGGAAGAAAACTTTGCTGACCAACCTATAGTTCTCTAGGCCACTGTCCTATTTCATTTTCCCAACAGTGCATGTGATCATCTGAAGCAGTTAAACGCTTGTTGATTTCTGGTGGGTTCACTTGTTTGTTATTTATCTTCCACTACTAGAATGTAAGCTCCATGAGAACAGACAACATAGAGGTTTCATTTCACTGTTGAATTTTTAGCATTTAGAATGGTGCTGACACGTGTTTGTTGAATGAATGATTGAATGAATGAACTCCAACTGTCCTCCAGAGAACCCTGGAACCAGATATGGGAATATTTCTGGGAAGTAACTAGGACAAGTGAACTGGATCCCTGCATGTTAGAGCTAGAGGGTCCTGAACTGTCATCTGACCCACTCATTCATTTTCCAGATGAAGACGATCTAGCGGCACAGAGAGGTAAGAACTGCCCAAGGCAGAGCCATGCAGAGGTTCAGGGGGCCCAGCTGTTTCCAATTCCTGAAGCAGGCCTCAAACCACAATTTTAAAATAAAGGATATGAAAATCGAACAGGGTGCCCACCAAAGTCATCTTCTCTAAAATAAATAAGTCTGCCTCCTCTCACGCAGCTGATATTAATCAAGGCAAGACTATCCGAACACCAAAAGCAGTTCTCTGTCTAAGCTTTCAGCCCGAGCCAGCGAGCTTCTCGCTCTCATTTCCTCTCCTTGCTTCCCGCTGCCCCTGACTCAAGGTGATACAAATGAAAAGGCCTGAATTTATTAGGAGTTTACCATGTCTTGGACATTATGTTAAGTGTCTGACATTCCCCATTTATTATCCTCATCTTATAGAAGGGGAATTTGGGCCGAGAGATTTGAGATATTGGCCTTAGGTCACACAGCTAATAATAGTGGAGTTTGGGCACCATCTGAGGTTGTCTGACGCCAAGACCTGGATTAAAATATTGTATTTTAACTTAATTTTTAAAATAGATTATACATTCAGTGTTCAAAATTCAAAAATTATATATAGGTTTACTATAAAAGCTCCCACCTACACAGAACCACACAGTCTCTGTCCCTAAAGGCAACCAACATAATGAGTCGCTTAGGGATTTTTCTAGAGATATTGTGTACATAGACAAGTCAGTGGAGGGGAGTGTGTGTGTGTGTGTGTGTGTGTGTGTGTGTGTGTGTATCCTTTTGTCAACTTTTTGCTGTGGAACATGTTAAACAGATACAAAAGTGAACAGAATCGGCCCGTGCGGTGGTGCACGACTGTAATCCCAGCACTCTGGGAGGCCAAGGCAGGCAGATTGCTTGAACCCAGGAGCTTGAGACCAGCCTGAGTACCACGGCAAGACCCATCTCTACAAAAATTATGAAAAATTAGCTGAGCGTGGCGGTGTGCACCCGTGTGGTCCCAGCTACTAGGGAAGCTGAGGCAGGAGGATCTCTTGAGCCCAGGAGGAGGTTGCAGTGGCCCAAGATCATGCCATTGCACTCCAGCCTGGTGACACAGTAAAACCCCTTTCTCAAAAAAAACTAATAATAATAAAAGTGAACAGGATCCTGCAATGGGACCTCCATGTTCCCATCACCTGCTACAAGTGTCAAATCCAGAACAATCTCGTTTCATCCACAGCCCATTATTCCCCTCCCAGATATCATAGCATTTTCATCTATCAATATTTCTGTATATATATATTGAAAAGATGGAGACTTTTAAAACAGAATCTAAATATAATGACCCCTGAAAATTTATAATAATTCCTTACAATCATTAACTGTCTAGTCAATATACAAATTTTCAATTGCCTCATAGATGTCTTTTTTTTTTTCACAGTTTATTTGAATCAGGATTAAGGTAAGGTTCACAGACTGCAATTGTTGATAGGTCTTTTAAGTCTCTTTTAATCTATAGATTCTTCCTCTGATTCTTTTTTTTATTCCTTGCAATTTATTTGTTGAGGAAACCAACTTGTTTGTCCTGTAGAATTTCTAACAGTTTGAACACAAACAGGAGCACAAAATTTATACTATTTTGATTTGCTTTTTTTACTTAACGAAAATCATTAATCCATTCAATAAACATGTTACAATAAACATGTAATGTTAATGACCTAACGTTATTTTTTCTAACTAATTACTAATTTTTGAAGTAATTAGTGAGTATATGGCATTTTTAATTTATTGATATAACATAGTTGTACCTGTTTTAAGGGCGCATGTAATACTGTATGTATATACAACGTGTGATAATCAAATCAGGGTAACTGGGGCATGCATCATCTCACAAATTTACCTTTTTTGTGTTGAGAACATTATAATTCTTCTCTTTTAGCTATATTGAAGTATACAATAAATTACTGTTAACTAAAATTTCCCCACTGTACTATTGAGTACTAGAACTTAATCCTTCTAAGTCCTTTTTAATTTATTTTTATTTTAGAGACAAGGCATCACGTTGTCACCCAGGCTGGAGTGCAGTGATGTCATGATGGCTCATTGCAGCCTCAAACTCCTGGGCTTAAGTGATCCTCTAGCCTCAGCCTCCCTCATAGCTAGGATGACAGACACATTATCAACATGCCCAACTAATTAAAAGTGTATATTTGTAGAGACGGGATCTCACTATGTTGCCCAGGTTGGCCTTGAACTTCTGACCTCGAGTAATCTTCCTTCCTTGGCCTCTCAAAGTTCCAGGATCACAGGCATGAACCTTGGCACCTAGCCATTATAACTGTTTTTGTATCCCTTAACCAGCTTCCCTTCATACCCCCTTCCTCCTTCCCTTCCCAGCCTCTGCTAATTAGGTTCTACAAATTGGGACACAGTAGCAAACAAAACGAACACACAAAGGAATAATCCCCACCTTCGTGGAATTTACATTTTAGTGGTTGTTTCCAAGCTTTGGCATTATAGACAATGTGGCATTTTGCATAGAAGAATGCAATCAGTTAGGTAAATTTCTAGGAGTAAGGCATATAAAACTTGTACAGATGTGTGGCCAGGGGCGGTGGCTCACACCTGTAGTCCCAGAACTTTGGGAGGCTGAGGTGGGCAGATCACAAGGTCAAGAGATGAAGACCACCCTGGCCAATATGGTGAAACCCCATCTCTACTAAAAATACAAGAATTAGGCTGGGCCTTGTGGCACGCACCTGTAGTCCCAGCTGCTCAGGAGGCTGAGGCAGGAGAATCACTTGAATCAGGGAGGCAGAGGTTGCAGTGAGTCAAGATCTCGCCACTACACTCTTGCCTGGGCAACAGAGCGAAACTCCATCTCAAAAAACAACAATGAAAAAATGTAGTCAAATTGATTAATCTTCTCTCTCATGGCTTCTGAGTTTTACGTCAGAGTAAGAAAAAGCTTGGATTATTAGTCACCAGGTTATTTCACTGGCCGATTGTCTGAGTTAACCCACAGTAATAAATAACCACAGACTCTCACTGGTTTAACATAACCAAGCTAATTTCTTGCTCACACCACACATCCAGTACCATTGGGGCCTGCTTTTACTCCAAGATCTGAGCTTCAGGGGCCACCTTGACCTGTGTGTCTACCATCACTGTGCCAGGAGAAGGTGTCGTGGCAAAGGGCACACTGGCACTTGAAGCTTTCACTCACATTTCATCGGCCAAAGCAAGTCCTATTCCGACCTGAGCTCCAGGCAAGAGGGTAGTGCCATTCCAGCTGTGCCCAGAAGAAAAGGAATGTGCATGAGACCCCTTAATGATGGCCACAGACTCCTCCTCCCTTGCTCGAGTCTGGGTGAAGAACTGTTTTTCTAGCAACCCCGATTCTATGACTTTCTCTGACACATCCACATGCAAAGTAATGCAATACACACCCACATGCCAGCAGATCGCTACTAGCTGAGCGTGTGACCAATTTGAGTATCTGGATGGGCCAGATGTTCAGAGAGGCCATGTTTAACCACAAAACACCACGGCCTCCAATGTCCCAGCCCTTGGCCTAAGCGTCATTGTTCTCCAAGCATGTGGCGGCGTCAGCCTTCTCACTTCCGGAGCCAAGGTGACACTGTTACGCGCTGGCTAGTTTAGCTTTCTTGGGTGCAACATCTGGAACAAATGTGTAACTTGATGTTGGTCACTTTTACGTAAAAATAAATAGTCTGTATCCTACAGACCCAGTGAAAGGTGCTGTTTGTTTAGACAGTGGAGTTTTTGCAGAATTCACAAAGCCAATAGATATTGGAACTCTCAATATAAACAATAAGGAAACTTAAAACAAACTCTTATAAAGCCTAAGCGATAGGAACGTTTTCTTCAGCATGAATCATGGGCTAATTATTATTCCTAAAACTGTAAACCAAATTAATTATGCCTACGCAGCAGCTAGAGAACAGGGAGGGTCTAGCACCTGTCTTGTGTTCAAATACAGACTATTTAGAGACAAGAGGTGTGTTTGATTTTTCTGCTTGCTGGAACATATTCTCTCAAGTTTCTTTAGGTAGCAGGGTTCTCTTGTGAGGATATATATATGAGTAAAACGAGAAGCAGGGATCTCATGGGAACCTAAGAACAAAGCCAGTGGACACTGGGACTTTGGTGGAAATGAGACTGTATCCAAAGCAAGACCAGCCTCAATGGCTCAAGACTGTAATCCCAGCACTTGGAGAGGCAGAGGCAGGTGGATCACTTGAGTTCAGGAGTTCAATACCAGCCTGGGCAACAGAGTGAGACCTTGTCTCTACAAAATGATACATAAATACATAAATAAAAAACAAACAAAGCATTTCTAGGTGCTCATTCAGCAGCAGCAGTGGGGCTCTATTTAGAAGAATCTCAGGGGAAGAGCAGGCTTTTGAGAGTGACACAGGTACCTTGGAGGGAAGAGCAGCAGTGGGAACCTCCCTTATGTCCCTGGGATGGAGAGCTGACAGGTCACAAGGGGCAATGGTTAAGCAGCTAACACAAGTGTCAGCTGTCTTTTGAAGATCCAGGCCACGTGCTCACTACAGAGACAGAGACAGTGACAACAAAGATATTAGATAATAACTTCTTACCTTGGGAAATTACAGCATGAAAAAGATAAATCTGGGTAGGGCACGGTAGCTCACACCTGTAATTCCAGCACTTTTGGAGGCGAAGGCCAGTGGGGCACCTGAGATTGGGAGTTTGAGACTAGCCTGGCCAAGGTAGTGAAACTCCATCTCTACTAAAAATGCAAAAATTAGCCAGTCATGGTGGTGCAGGTCTGTAATCCCAGCTACTCAGGGGGCTGAGGCAAGAGAATCACATGAATCCAGGAGGCAGGTTGCAGTGAGTGGAGATTGCACCATTACACTCCAGTCTGGACAACAAATCAAGACTCCATCTCAAAAAAAGAAAAGAAAAGAAAAAAAAAGATAAATTCTAGTTTCGGATTAGTCAGTTTATTAAATTTTTTAAAGCAGCCAGGCATGGTAGCTCACACCTATAATACCAGCACTTTGGGAGGCTGAGGCAAGTGGATCATTTGAAGTCAGGAGTTCGAGACCAGCCTGGCCAATATGGTAAAACCTTGTCTCTGCTAAAAATGCAAGGACAGGTATGGTGGCTCACTCCTGTAATCCCAGCACTTTGGGAGACTGAGGCGGGTGGGTCACCTGAGATTGGGGGTTCGAGACTAGCCTGACCAACATGGAGAAACCCCATTTCTACTAAAAATACAAAATTATCCTGGTGTGGTGGCACATGCCTGTAATCCCAGCTACTTGGGAGGCTGAGGCGGAAGAATCGCTTGGACCCAGAAGGCAGAGGTTGCAGTGAGCCAAGATTATGCCATTGCACTCCAGCCTGGGCAACAAGAGCAAAACTTTGTCTCAAAAATAAACAAATATATATATAAATAAATTTTTAAAAGCTTGGATTTGAGTCATGGCAGAAAGAAGAAAGAAAGAAAGAAAAAGAAAGAAAGAAAGAAAGAAAGAAAGAAAGAAAGAAAGAAAGAAAGAAAGAGAACCCCAATAATAACTACAGTGGATTGCATTATTTATTCCAAATGTTTGTTCCTCCTCTCTACTAGGCTAACCCCAAGGCGGCCCCTCCCTGGCACCCTGCCTGATGGGAGGAGCATATATCTTGCCCACTGAGGGCAGGGTTCCCCATGTGGCTGTCTTTGTCGGTGGAATTGATACGATGCCTGAACAGATGTGTTAAGAGCTATCAGTGTTCTGGAAGTTGCATGGTTCTGCCATTGCTCTGTTTCACAAGACCAAGACAGAGACTGTTCCTTCAGCCTGTATTGCAGAACAACAACAACAAAAATGCAGAGTGAAATCTGACTCACTACCAATGCATATATGAGCAAGAAATAAACATTTGATGTTGTAAGTCACCAGGATTTGGGAGGACTTGTATTATTGCAACATAATTTAGCTTAAGCTGATGGATGTAGGTATTAGGACCAGAAAAGTGACACTGATCTACTAAAAATCCTGAAATACAGAGCATGTTTCCTTGCAATGACTTTTTGCCTGCAACAAGAAAAATGGACCGAATGAACCTGTGGCTTTGTTAAGAAGCAGGAAAACCAAACATTGCTAGCATGAGTTTGCTTCCACTGCTTGCCTCTGACAAGGGACTGCAAGAAATACATAAACACCAAAAACTATTTCCAGCCTAAAAGTCAAATCGAAATAAAATATGGGAGGTCCAGATACTACAAAGCTAGAATTTGGAGTTAAGAAGATGATAGAATGAGCAGAACAGGGTAAAAGCTGTCAGAGAAGCAACTAGTCTCTAAATCCTCACATTTGCTCTGCAGTCTTGATATTTCCTACTTCTTCCTTGCGTCTCTAGAGCGGCTAAATACAGAAGGTCAGGGGACCAGGGGTTGCCAGTCACAGTGGAGGGCACAGGTACAGTACGTGTACCCGATGCTTGATGCAGACATCAGCTCTTTTTTGCCACTCCACTGCCAGAATGCCGGAAGCCAGACCCATCCTCTCCAGCCAGGAGATTATAACAGCCTCAGGAGAATCTTATCCATATCTTGAGACACTGACACTAAAGGGTCCCCCAACAAATGCCTGCACACCTCACACTCTAGTGTGAAAATCACCAAGTCCTAATCATGAACTCAGAACTTCCAATCAGCTTTGTATTCCTCAGCTCTCTTTTTTTTTTTGAGATGGAGTCTCGCTGTGTCACCCAGGCTAGATCTTGGCTCGCTGCAACCTCCACCTCCCGGGTTCAAGTGATTCTCCTGCCTCAGCCTCCCAAGTAGAGTAGCTAGGACTATAGGTGTGCACTACCATGCCTGGTTAACTTTTTTCTATTTTTAGTAGAGACAAGGGTTTCACCATGTTAGTCAGGCTGGTCTCAAACTCCTGACCTCAGGTGATCTACCCACCTTGGCCTCTCAGAGTTCCGGGATTACAGGTGTGAGTCACCATACCCAACCTTCTCAGCTCTTAAACTGTGCCAGCTGAGGATTAGCCGACAGCTGAGAAGACTGAAACAAACAGAAAAGAATCCGCTTGGAGAAAATAGGGACCATTCAGGAAGAAAAACACTTTCTATATAATTAAAAACTTTAAATATATATAAAACATACATTTAAAATGTTAATTAAAGTTTTACATATAATTTAAAAAGTTAATATCTATAACATATATATTTATGTTATCTTATCTTGTCCTGGTTCCAAGGTTTCTTCTTTTTCTTCCATGACCTACTGCTTGGATCAGCTGAGAATCCTCATTTCACCCCCACAGAAATGTTCTCTGACCTACTCTTAGGAGCTGGAGGTAGATTATGTTGGGTTTAGACCCAGGACATCCTGGGTGGCATACTTACCTGACCATGTCACTGCTGAACCCAGATCCAGCTCCACAAATGGATGCCTCAGTGATGTGCTCCCATGTTTCCAGGTTTCAATAATGGCCTTGCCCTTGACCTTTCCAGAAGGGATGCTCTCTACACATCTAGGAATCTAAACCCAGAACTTCAGTTGAACTTCTTCTCCCAGGAACCTAGTGGCAATTTACTCGATTGCTACTCAGTCAAAACTAAGCAATGCAGTTTTTTGAGGATACAAACATGAGTTGCAAATCTATTAAAAATTTTTTTAAAAGCAAAGGAATCACTAATACAGAAGTCTGGAGAGGGATTTCCCGAAGGTGAAGGCTAGGGTCTGTCTTAGAAGAGTGTCAAAGGATGCTTCCAAGCTACTGCAATGACCCTCCTTCTGAGCCCGAGAGAAGAGTGTGTAGAGAAGAGTAATTCTATTCTTCTGCTTGTACATGATTTCTATTCTATTATGCATGATACATTTCACAAAAGATCATTCTTCTAGTTTAGAAAAGTTAAGTAGCAGTGAATGATTTAAGAAAACAAACAGAAAGACTGAGGAAGCTCTGTGTTCAAAAACAAAAAAGGGTGCACACATATGCACACATACACACATAGACACATAAATACACACGCACACACATACACACATATACACATGTGCACACACATACACACACATGCACATACACATACACACATACACACACACACACACACACACACACACACGTTTGCCTGTGCCTACATAAAATGCCCATGGAAGGATCCATTAGAAAATGGGACACTAGGCCGGGCATGTCGGCTCACACCTGTAATCCCAGCACTTTGGGAGGCCAAGGCGGGTGGATCACAAGGTCGGGAGTTCAAGACCAGCCTGGCCAACATGGTGAAACCCCATCTCTACTAAGAATACAAAAATTAGCCAGGTATGGTGGCATGCACCTGTAATCTCAGTTACTCTGGAGGCTGAGGCATGAGAATCGCTTGAACCCAGGAAGCGGAAGTGAAAGCTGAGATTGCACCACTGCACTCCAGCCTGAGTGACAGAATGAGACCCTGTCTCAATCCCCCCCCAAACAAAACAAAAGAAACCACTTATTTCATATGTGCATCAAGAAACATCGAAAGGAACGTTCCAACCAGCCTTGTATATGATAACCATGAAAGGAAGAAGAAACGTCAGCAATCTGAAAGTTCCCAAAGAGGAGAACGTATTTAAAGAAATTCTGGTTGAGCCACACAATAGACGATCATACAGCAGTGGAAATGAATGAACATTGGTGAAAATCACAAATAAAATGTAGAAAGAGGTAAAGAGCAAAGGATATGCACCATATATATGTATGCAATGTTCAAACACATGAACAAACTGTATCGATCTAGTTCTATGTATATACATGCATATAGCAAAGTCTGATGTGGCTGCGAATGATAAAGATGAAATTCAGGATGGTGGCTGCCTCGGGGAGAAGAGTGGGACATAAACCATGGGCAAGGGAGACAGAGGCTTCAGTTGTATGCGTTATGCTTTATTTCTAAAGCTGGGTGATGAACACATGAATTTCATTATATTACTCTCACTAAATAGGCTTGGTGCAGTGGCTCATGCCTGTAATGCCAGCACTTTGGGAAGCCAAGGCAGGAGGACTGCTTGAGGCCAGAACTTCGAGACCAGCCTGGGCAGCAGAACGAGACCCTGTCTCTACCATGAAAAAATAAAATGACCTGGGCTCAGACTCAGCCTCCGGAAGTCCCAGCTACATGGGAGGCTGAGACAGGTTGACTGCTTGAGCCCAAGAGTCAGAGGCTGCAGTGAGATATGATCACCACTGCCCTCCAGGCTGGGTGAAACAGCAAGGTGCAAACTCAATCAAATCAACAAAAATCAGAAAGGCAGGCAAAAGGTCAAGGAAGACTTCCGAAAACAGAATCACCAAAACCCCGGTAAATAAGAGATGTCCCAGTCTTTGAGCCCTCGAGAGGATGGATGGGTTTTGAGTCCTTCAGCCACAAACCCTTCCAGGCCTCCATTGCCCTCCCCTCAGACTGGCTACAAAATAGCACTTTCCCCTCAGAATCCCTGAGCAACTTCACTTCAAGTTCCCCCCGAAGCTCAGTGTTACTTGGTGTCTGGATTTTCAGTCATTCCAGGATCTCCCTCAGGCAGAGCATTTCTGCTCTCAGATTGGACTTCCTGAATTGGGGGAGATTAAACTTGATAAGTAACTTGATCCTAACAGGACAGAGTGTTTTCTTATTTGAGAATATACTACCCACGTTTGTCTGAAAAGTGAAAACCTTAGGGCTTGACCGTGAGGAATGGCGTGTGTGCCAACCTGCCCCCACTGCAGCCATGGCACGCTCACCTTCTCAGAAGGAAACGCTTACCATGGGGTCACTTTGGGGACCTAGACTCATTTAGCCTGTGTTCTAGCATTTTTGAGCAGTCTTGCAGATCTCATATTTCACAAGCTCCCCACTGGCTTCCCACCTGTCTGCCTGGGAGCCACACACGGACACTGGTGCTCCCCTCATCCCCAGAGTCCCCGACTTTTGCTGATGGTTCCTCTTTTCCTGCTGCCAGCCCCTCCTCCTCTTCCCCCACTTCCCACTGGCAAGCCACACTTCAAACCTGGGTTTCCTACCTACCAGGCACTGCCCAGGCTTTGGAGTCCCTGAGTTCTCAAGTCTTCACTGTTCTGCTGGCTTGGTGGGAAAATCACCTCTCTGCCTCTGTCAGCTTCCACCAGCAGGGGTCCAAGCACAGTATCCCTGAATCAGCTTGGTCCACGGACTCACAGCCCTGAAAGCAGGGCTCAGAGGCAAACAGCCAGCTGAACTCACACCCTCATGCTCACATCACCACGGGTCTCCCCTCACCTTTGTCACTGAGTTAAAGTGATCATGCCAGGGCCACTGGGTACCTGGCTCACGCCTATAATCCCAGCACTTTGGGATGCCAAGGCAGGAGGATCCTTTGAGGACAGCCCCAGCAACATAGCAAGACCCTGTCTCTAGAGAAAGAAAAAATTAGCTGGTGTGGTGGCGTGCCCCTATAGTTCAGCTACTCAGGAGGCTGAAGCATGAGGATTCCTTTGAGCTCAAGAGTTGGAGGCTATTGTGAGCTGTGATTAGGCCACTGCACTCCAGCCTGGATAAGTGAGATGCCATCTCTTAAAGAAAAAAAAAAAGTTATCCTGCCAGACTCCCTTGTTTGTTGAGATAAGTTTTCTCCCAAGAGGTGTCTCCAATATTCATTAAATCAAAAAAAAAAAAAAAAGTTTCTGGGAAGACCTGCTTTATCAGGCCTCCCCACAAGGTCGGGGCTAAACCTCAACCCCTCCACTCGGGCCCAAGCTGAGCCACCCGATCCAGATGTACGTAGAGTAGGGGGCTTGGGATCACGGTGCAGAGGGTTCTGGTACCAGTCGACAGCTGTGCTGAAGCTTAGGGTTAGGACGGAGGTCATGCACGTTCCTCCACTGCCCAGGGAAGCTGTGTGTCTGCCCCCTCCATCCAGCATGCCCAGCAGAGCTACAGGGACAGTGGCTTCGGATGAGCAACAGTCGCTGAGGAATATGCTGAGCAAGTAGAGTCCAGGTCTGCATTTTGGAAGCTTAGGGTTAAGGTACTTATCGGACTGCTGCCCGGGACCTCTACACAATGCAGAATTGTGGGAAGCCTGTTTCCCACAGCAGGCCTCGGTGGTGACAGTTTTTTATTGGGAAATCAGCAAGCCTCCTCTTTGCCTTTTTTGGAGACAGAGCAATAGGGTTGATGTGCTTGGGAAAGATGTGTTGGAGAATATGCTTTTCATTACATTACACAGGCAGACGAGGCTGAGGGTCAGGCCCAGGTCTCTGGAGCTGAGGCTTTAGTACCAATTTCCTCTGGAGGGGCGGCTGCCCGATGCACACTACTTTCCCAAGAATTTGACACTGTAAGACTCAGAATTTGGGAAAGAGAGGTTTGGAGAGTCCCGATTTCACCTCTTCCACTGGCTTTTTTCTTCCCCTCTTTTGATCTTCCCACCCCAGGCCTGCAGTTTCTGTTTTCCATCACCCAGCTTCCTGCTCTCATGTCCAGAGCCCCGGGGCTCCAGTGCCCTGGCCCCCATTGGTGCCAGGGCTGCCCAGAAGGCAGACAAATCAGAGGCGTCCCAGCCTGGCGTCTCCCCTTGCATGTCGAGAGCTGCTTTCACCATCTGCTTTCAATGAAGTGTGGGTTTCGGTACATATTATGGAAACAGAAATGGAAAAACCATCGGGGTCCCTCCTGCAAAAACAATCATTACGCACTGAAATGAGCTCTTAGGAACTTCCGGTGGAGAGCACATCAGTATTAATGAAGAAGAATTCAGACAGGAATTCTGGCCGGGTTGGACAGACAGGAGAGGAAAGAAGAAATGGAATGCTCTGACTCACCCAGCAGTTAAGAGGAGAGTCCCTTCACTGAGCAACAGAACAGTCCTACAGCCACAGCTGTGGGATCTGCTGCCAGCCTGGTTTCTCTCTGACTCAGAATGCAGCTTGCAGGGCTATGGTGCTGGAGAGGTGGGCTCCATCGCCTGAGGAACACCCAGCCCCCGATGGAGGAGATATGAGCACAAAGGCTGGGAATGCCATCTACACTAGCAGTACCTTGCCAGCCAGGGTCTGCCAGTGTCAGGGAGCTCTGGGCCTCAGAGCCAGACTCACACCAGCCTTCCTGGAGGAATTTGCCATCCTTCACTCTGGCCCTGTGTGTCCCATGTGCTGAGGAGTGGCAGTGTGAAGACAGGAGCCTCAGCAAGCCTGCTGTTCAGCAAGTCAGAAAAGGAAGCATCAAAGTCAGCATTCAATGTGCTGGCCACTTAGTGAGGATGGGGAGGAAGAGGGGTTTCCACAATGCCCTTGGTATTTTCTCCTCCTGAGAGAGGAGCCAGCCAGCACTGTCCTTCCTAGAGAGTGGTATATGTGTGCATCCTATGTGTGATTGCAGGGCTGGGGCATGGTGCATGTGTGTGTGCATATGTGTGTGCACGTGTGTGTGTAAAAAACAGCCCGCCTTCCCTCCCATTGCTCACACCTGAAATTCTACACCTAAAGGCCATTCTCTTCTTCCGTCTTCAGACACCATCATCTCAAAGAGAATAATGCTTTATGCTTTATCAGTAATTGGCATCATGGGGAAATTCACTCATCAGACTCTCCTCTTCACAGGAGCAAAAAGGGCCGGAAATGAGAATGCCGAGTACAGGTGTGGGACCATGAATGAGGGAGGGGACCACAAAAAGAGATGTGCTGGGCTTCCCGGCTGTGTTCAGTGACCCACACCAGAGTCCCAGCCTCTGTGTGGTGAGGGAGAGGGGAGGAGCAAGAAGAATGTGTCCCCCCTCCTCCCAGAGACCGCCAATTCCATGTGAATGTTTTTCAGGGAACACCCTCTGTTTATAGGTAGCTGGTTTTCCAAATCTGGATTCCTCATAGATAGGTCTGGCTTGAAACTCCCTCATTTCCAAATCCTGCGCTTTCCATCAGCGGGCATCTCCATGCGTTTGGGGCTTAACTATTCTCAACGTGCTTCCGTTAACATGGTGCAAAAGTAATTGCGATTTTTGCCATTACTTCAATGACAAAAACCGCAATTACTTTTGCACCAATCTAATACATACCTTTTCTCATGGATCCTCGGGATAACGTGAACACGTGGTCATTTTTACCTGTTGGTAAAACAGAGCGAGTGAAGCCAGATATGGTGGCTCAAGCTTGTAATCCCAAGGACTTGGGAGGCTGACGTGGGAATATCGCTTGAGGCCAGGAGTTCAAGACTAGCTTGGGCAACATAGCAAGATTTCCCCCATCTCAAAAATGAAAGGAAGGAAGGAAGCAGGGAAGGAAGGAGGAAGAAAGGAAGGACAAAGCAAGCAGGAAAGAGTCTAAGGGGGAAAAGATGAGGAAGTTCCTGCCCTCAGTTCCCTAAACATGGTGCATCCGAACCCAGAGTGCAGGAGGGAGTCACATTCATCTTCCTGGGAATGAGTCTTCCCATGCAACACTGGAGCAACGGTCATTGTTATCTCCGGCACAGCGTGGCTTACAAAACAGAGGCTCCACGGAAACTTCAAGCCCTGCGTATTGAAATCCGTCCTGATGCAGGAACACACATTAGTTCCGTAATTACACTACTGTAAAGAAATCCTTAGTTCATCCCAGGCTGAGGGAAGGTGCACATGGCTGGGAAGGTCTGCCCCTCTCCCCTGGCACTGCAGAGAATAGGGATTGCTTGTCCTGGTGGTGGGCGGGCTATGTATTCGCTCCACTCTCTGGACAGCCTCAGAGTGGTAGGCTTAAATAAACCAGAGCATGGGGGTGGTACATGCGGGGAAGGCGGGCAGCGGGCCCCCGTCTCACTCAGGTCTCTCCTGAGCTTGGAGCCACCTTGCAAATCACACATCCAGCCACGGTTCTGACAACTCTCTGTCACATACAGGCCCAGAGCCAATTCAACAAAGACAAGAGACATTGCAAACCAGATGGTAGGTTCAACCAAGTCACTGTGGCAGGGCATGGTGGTTCACACCTGTCATCCCAGCACTTTGGTAGACTGAGGCAGGCAGATTGCTTGAGCCCTGGAGTTTAAGACCAGTCCAGCCACCATGTTGGCCCACCTGGTATTAAACCCCTGGGCTCAAGAGATCTACCCACCTCTGTTAAAAATACAAAAATTAACTGCGCTTGGTGGCATGTGCTGTTATCCCAGCTACTCGGGAGGCTGAAGTGGAGAATTGCTTGAACCTGGGAGGTGGAGGTTGCAGTCAGCTGAGATAGCGTCACTGCACTCTGAGTGAGACCCTGTCTCAACAGCAACAACAAAATCCAAAAAACAAATAAACAAAAAACCCCAAACCAAACAAACAGGAAAACCCAAAAACAGACCAAAAACCCAAATCACTGAGCGGCCATCAAAGCTCCCCTTGCTTTGTCATGCCAACTTAGGTGGCTGCCCACCACTCACTGCTCATGCTTTACTCTGTTCCTGAGTACTTGCTTTGGAATTTACTGTTATTTTTGTCTCATACTAAACTGTTGCAAGTGGGGACTCTTCTTTCTAATTTTTAATATACATTCTTATATAGTTCACTGAAAATGTTGGATACTCATCAGACCATCTGGATATGATAATTTGGGGTGGGTGGGAGGATGGTGTGATTTGTCCCAGCTACACTGGAATTTTAGAGATCTATTTTTATTTATTAATTTTATTTTTGTAGAGACAAGGTCTTGCTCCGTCCCACAGGCTGGAATGCAGTGATACAATTATAACTCACTGTAGCCTCCAGCTCCCAGGCTCAAGCAATCCTCCCACCTCAGCCTCCTGAGTAGCTGGGACTACAGGCATGGACCATTATGCCTGGCTGATTTTAGGAATTTAAAACCAGACTACGTCTTTGCTAAAAGTTTCTTTTCACCTTTTGGGGTTCACTTGACTAGTCCAGACCCCAGGCACTGTTTGGCAATTCTGGTTCAACGGGACTTATGGGTCCTCTGGGACTAATTGAACCAAGTGCCGTACTATGAATCTGGTTGGTGACTAACGTGCTTGGAACTAACAGGAAAGAGTTAGTTTATTTTGGCTCAGGGATCTGGCCATTCATTGCTTAGTGACCACAAATTCTGATCCACAGAAGTGAAGTAATTTATGTATAATCATATGAACAGTTAACACTTAGACAGAGCTTCTTCTGAGCCAGGCATCATGGTAAGCATTTTGCATATATTAACTCATTTAATCCTAAAATCCACTGGCTGAGGTGAGTTTTATTGTTATCCCCATTGTGCAGACAAGGAAACGGAGTCAGAGAGAGGTAAGCAATTTCCCCAAGATCACGCAGGGTAAGCCGGGCCTCATGTAGACCCAAGACTCAGTCAGTCCCTGTCTCGCCTTGCAGGTTGGCAAAAGCCAACCATGATTTTTAATCAACTCTGGGCAATTAATGGAGTTGATTTGCTGAGGCTGAATTTGTGCTGCCACCATGAGGAGGAAGAATCATAGTCCTGAATTGATGAGAACTCAGGAACTAGGAAAAGACAAGATGAGTGTGAAGCTGAGGGTTGCATCTCCACTCAAGGACCAAGCAGGCAATTCAGGGTGGGAGGGGGGCTCTGTCCAGTCTCGCTCCTTCCCCCGCAGTGACCAGGGACAGTGAGCTGGGTTGCGGCACTGCAGGGCTTAATTGTGAACTGTACGATGTTAACTGAGCTCAGAGTCCAAAGGTCAAAGTGAAACGGAAAGCCAGGCCAACTGCCTGGCTAGGTCATCTGCCCAAGAGGATTGGAGAGGGCTGAGGAATGCAGGTGTGAGTTAGCAGGGGGAAACCGTGAACCCAGCATGCAGGCGCAGCTAAGAAGAGGTGGGGACAGATGCCTTCTGAACGAGCCATACTACTCCTCATGGGAAACGTTCAGGCCTGGAGAGTCTCCGGGGCGCGGTGGGGGAGGTGCTGTTCCTCTTCTCATATTCCTGGCTTGGCAGAGCCTGGTCCTGAAGTTGGGGTATGGTCTACTTACTAGTATATTCTATTAGGACATTACCACGACACACAGGAATCCCAGCTCACCGCATCCCTGTCCGGGGTTCAGAGAAGCAGACTGGAGAGTGGGTCGACGGACGGCCTGTGGAGGCAGATAAACCCGGACTCAGACTTTGGCCTCTATTAACTCTTAGCTGTGACCTTGGGCAAATCTACAACCTCTCTCTAAGCCTCAGTCTTCCCAGTTATAAAATGGGAATATTAATAAAACATGTAACTCACCAGGTTAATGTAGTAGTGAAATGCCATAAGAGGTGCAGGATGGTTTGCACAGGGTCGACTTGCACTAAATATGCAACAAATGATACCTCTATTGGTTGTTATTATCAGCATCAGGAAAACAAACAAACCTTGCTGGCAGGTGGCAAGGAGAGGGCAGGACTGAGCTCAAGCATCCTTCTAATTCTTTGTAGGGCTCCCTTTTCTTCCCCTACTTCTAACTACATCGATATGAATCCTTCCAAAGGATCTCCCCTCCCCAGAATCCTGAGCACATGCCAGGTGCGTAAGGGATGGCAGGATGCAGGTCAGGAAGAAGCCCTAGGCCTTCTCCCCCAGCCACCTCTCACCTCAGTTCTTGGCTCAGCCAGAAGGGCCACTGTGGGTCCTTTGATCCGAACAGTCGTAGTGAAGCTGAGCTGCCGCTGGTTTCTAAGGCCATTTTCCCAGAAGAGTCCCGTGGGCCCCTTTGAGTCAATCTTGGGAAGCTGATGGGATGGAGAGTCAGGCTCCATGAGGTCAGCACTGTCAGCCCAGAGGCCGTTCCTGGCCCTTCCTGGCCTCACCTGGGTCTAAGCACATTCTCTGGACCCACAGATGCCCCATTAGCTACAGGCATCACCTCCTGAGCTCCCAGCCTCTTTGCAAGGCACTCCTTATTCCTCCAACTTTTAAACCACAGAGAAAAATCTGTGTTTCTGTATTTGGATAAAAAGCTCATCACCTTGGATAGGTGCCTCCAGCTGTATGATGGGATGTAGGCTCTCTACTTACTCACCACGACCTCAAAACTTTTGAAACCCCTGTGGAGCTGAGCACCTTCTCACCCCCAGCAGCCCAGCCTTCTCCTGGGACATCAACCTCAGACATCTCTGACACCTGGGAGTCCTGGACACTGGAGTCCCGAGCTCACCCACCCCTCCCCAGCAAAGCATGAATGACTTCAGGATCCATTGCTTAACAAAGAAACACAAGAAGGGGCCTGATTTTCCCAGCTGCTTAGAGGGGAAAGGAAGCTGGGCTCTGTGAATCACACAATGCCATCCAAACAATTCAAGGAAATGTCCAAGGGAAGTGCCCAAAATAGCCCAGCACATCCCTGCATGCTGGGAGAGTCAAGAAAAATGGAAGCCTGCGTCTGCCCAGCACAAGGAGATGGGACATTTAAAAAAAGAAAAGAAAGTTTCCCGATAGCAGAGGAAACTGCCATTTATAAATATTTACTGAGACAAAGTTGTGAGTTCACTCCCAAACCCAGGAAGGAAATATTCCAGGGCAGAGGGAGAGGTCTGGGTGCCAGAGGCCGGTTCTCCCCAGCTGGGGAACCAACCGCTGTGCACATCGATCTGTTCCTCAGTTCTGGGTTGCGTGACAGATGGTGGGTAGCTTGACACAGTCCACGATGAGACAAGCCACACTGCAGAAAGAGGCACGTGCCACACATGAGGGCTCCCCTCCCCACACCGCAGAACAGAAGATTCCACGTTTACCAGCACACCACTAGGCAGACAGATCAGTAGGGACCCAGCACATCCCGCCAGGCAGCAGGACTTCCGTCCTGATGGGTTTTGGCTTGAATGTGGATGCTCAGGAAGATGAGCCCTTGGCCCAGGCTGTGTCCTCCAGGGGAAGGACTTCATTGGCAGAGAAGTTTGAGTAGAGATGCTAACTCTCCAAGTCTTCTCCCTCACCCTCTCTTCTAACAGAGTCAATTCTGAAAAGCTCTTTCTGGAGGAATGAGTCTTCAAGACCCAGCTAACTAAACATGGAGCCCAGGAGAGGATAAACAGTATCTATTATCATCCTCATTATCCTTGGCTTCAAAGGACTCAACATATTTACAAAGAGAACATGAGAGTTCTCTATGTTTATTTTAAAGTATGGACTTTAATAAACAGTCTTTAAAAAAAAACAAATAACACACGGGGAAAGAAATCTTTCTGTGTTTTATGCATCAGTCAAAACATAACACTCCCCTTGGCTTTGGCTTAAATGAGTTTTGTTTCTTCACTAAAGTTCACCGTTTATAAAATACATACACTTTATTGACTTTGATCTCCCCACTGGCACAGCTTGAGGTTGGTTCAAAGTTCTATAGCGTTAAACACAACCACATGTGACCGAGGCGGCTCTAGTGGCCCATTTGCCAATGTCTGCAAAGGCAAGACAGGGATCAGAAACTTGAGAGAGGCAAGTGATGCCAAGATCAAGGGTGTGCCCCCTACTCCAAGGAGACCTCAGCCAAAGGCTCCCTCCTCCTGGCCTGTGTCTGGGTAGCCAGTGCTTTTACCAGGATGGAGAGGTGGGCAACGCGGCATGGGCCCACACTGTCTCCCAGAGGAGAGGAGAATGCTAGCTGAATTGGCTCTGATCTTCCCAGACTTGAGACACTTGGAAGAAAATGCATATTTTTGCAGATTTTTTTAAAGGTAAAAAACCATGCTCCTTAATTACAAGAAGTCAAAAGTATAGGCATTTAAAATCTGTGTGTGCGTGCACACATGTGCACATAGGTAGATAAGTAAGTACACAGATGAGAAACAGATAGATGGACAGATAGATGACAGGTAATAGAAAGATAGATGATAGTTAAATTTATAGGTGATAGATAAATAATAGATGATGGTAGGTAGAGGACAGTAGATAATAGTAGACGATAAATAATAGTTAAGTAGGTAGGTAGATGGATGTAGGTAAAAGTTAAAGGAGTTTAATTGAGCAATGAACGATTTGTGAATCAGGCAGCCCCCAGAAGCACAGCAGATTCGCAGAGACTCCAGGGATGCCTCGTGGCCAGAACAAATTTATAGACAAAAAAAGGAAATGATGTACAGATGTCAGCAGTGAGGTAAAGAAAGAGAAGGATTGGTTACAGGTTGGTGTTTGCCTTATTTGAACACTTATCAGTCTATGAGTGGTTGAAGTATGGCGGCTGGGATTGGCCGAGTCTCAGCTATTGTTACAGGTGCATACTACTAAGTTAGGTTTTCAGAATTGTCTGCCTATTAAGCTAGGTTGCAGTTCATCCACAAAGACTCAAATATAGAAGCACAGAGTGCTTCTCAGGCCATATTTACTTTGCTTTAACAGATGGATGTATACATAGATAGATGATAGATAGATAGATAGATAGATAGATAGATAGATAGATAGAAGTAAATTCTCTGTCAATTCTCTGATTTTATTCTTCCTGCAAGAAAATTTTCTATCATTTTCTGCAGTCGCTGGGGTTGCCTACCTGGCAGCCATTGTCCCCTTCTTCCGTGGTGACAGAACCCTGGTTTGGTTCAGTTCCACCTCTCTTACTGAGGACTCAGAGTTAAATCTGATTGCTCTAAGCCAGTCCTGCTGACCCCAGTACCCTTGCCTGATACTGAGTCAGTATTTAGTAGGAGATTTTTTTTTTTTTTTTTGAGATGGAGTCTCACTCCATCTCACTTGTCACTCAGTCTTTAATGACATAGTTAATCCACTGAATGAATCAACTTTAAAACTGACCTCATTCTGGACTTCCTGTTATAAAAGAAATAAATTTTCTTATTATTTAGGTGTTTTTTTGGTGCAGGAAACAGCTTTATTACAATATATCTCGTACGCCATATAATTCACTCATTTAAAGTGCGCTGCCCAGAGGTTTTTAGTAAATTCAGAGTGGTGCAACCATCTGCACAAATCATTTAGAAAACACTTCCACCACCTCCAAAGTTATGCCACCCCATCCTTCTCTTTACACCAGCCCTACAAAGCACTAACTTCTGTCCCTGTGAAATTGCCTATTGTGAATATTTTTTTTTTTTTACTTTTATTTCTTTTGGAGACAAAATCTTGCTCTGTCACCCAGGCTGGAGTGCAATGGCATGATCTTGGCTCACTGCAACCTCTGCCTCCTGGGTTCAAGCAATTCTCCTGTCTCAGCCTCCTGAGTGCTGGAACTACAGGCATCTGCCATCACACATGGCTAATTTTTGTATTTTTAGTAGAGATGGATTTCATCATGTTGGCCAGGCTGGTCTCGAACTCCTGACCTCAAGTGATCCGCCCACCTCAGCCTCCCAAAGTGCTGAGATGACAAGCACAAGCCATCGCTCCTGGCCTGTTTCTTTTTATAGCTGAATGATACTCCCTTGTATGTGCATACCACATTTTGCTTATTCCTTCATTTGTTGATGGACATTTGGGTTGTTTCTACCTTTTGAGTGTCATGAATAATGCTCCTGTGAACATTCATGTACAGGTGTGTCTCCTTTTATTGCACTTTGCTTTCTTGTACTTCGCAGAGATTGTGTTTCACACATTGAAGGTGTGTGGCAACCTTGCATCAAGCAAGTCTATCAGTGCCATTTTCAAAACAAGTGCTCACTTCCTATCTCTGTTACATTTTGGTAATTCTTGCAGTATTTCAAACCTTTTCATGATTATTATACCTTTTATGGTGATCCATGATCAGCAATCTTTGGTGCTACTATTGCAATTGTTTTAGGGCTACATAAACCTCACCATATAAGACAAGATGACAAATCTAATGGATACATGTTGTGTGTGTTCTGACTGTGTGTGACTGGCTGTACCCTTGTCTCTCTCCCTCTCCTTGGAGGTTCACTGAGACACAACAGTATTGAAATTAGGTTAATTAATATCCCTACAATGGCCTCTAAATGTTCAAGTGAAGGAAAGGGTCACATGTCTCTCACTTGAAATCAAAAGCTAGAAATGATTCCGCTTAGTGAGGAAAGTGAATCAGGCTGAAAGCCTCTGTGCCAAGCAGTCAGCCAAGCTGTGAATGCAAACAAAAGTAAAAGTGTTACTTTACTGAACAAGCAAGTAACAAGAAAGTAAACCAAGCTTTCTGGTGTTTAAAAGCGTTACTTTACTGAACAAGCAAGTAACAAGAAAGTAAACCAGGCTTTCTGGTGTTTAAAAGTGTTACTTTACTGAACAAGCAAGTAACAAGAAAGTAAACCAAGCTTTCTGGTGTTTAAAACCGTTACTTTACTGAACAAGCAAGTAACAAGAAAGTAAACCAGGCTTGCTGATATGAAGAAAGTGTGAGGTCTGGATAAGAAGATCAAACCAGCCACAACAGTTCCTTAAACCAAAGCCTCCCCCAGAGCATAGAATTGGCCTGAACTCTCTCCAATTCTATGAAGGCTGAGAGGTCAGGAAGCTGCAAAAGAAAAGTTCAAATCTAGAGGAGGTTGCTTCATGAAGTTTAATAAAAGCAGTTGTCTCCATAACATAAACGTTCTAGGTGAAGCAGCAAGTGCTGATGTAGAAGCTATGGCAAGTTACCCATATCTAGCTAAAATCATTGTCAAAGATGACTACATTAGACTACAGATTTTCAATATAGACAAAATAACCTTTTACTAGAAGAAGATGTCATCTAGGACTTTCATAACTAGAGAGAAGTCAATGCCTGGCTTCAAAGCTCCAGAGGACAGGCTTGGGGCTAATGCAGCTGATGACTTTGAGTTGGAGCCAGTGCTCATGGGCCATTCTGAAAATCCTAGCACCCTTAAGAATTATGCTAAATCTACTCTGCCTGTGCTCTAGAAACTGGACAACAAAGCCTGGTGGGCAGCACATCTATTTACAGCATGATTTACTGAATATTTTAAGCCCACTGTTGAGACCTACTGCTCAGAAAAATAGATTCCTTTCAAAATATTGCTGCTAATTGATAATGCAAAATATTTCTCCAATATGATGATCAAACTGGAAAGAATGAGGAGCTCCTTCTTATGGATGTGGAAAGAAAGCCCTGAGGAGCATCTTCTACTCGTGGTGAAGATGCTGTGAACATTGCTGAAATGACAGCAAAGGATTTCATATATGATACAGACTTAGTTGATAAAGTAGTGGCAGGGTTTCAGAGGACTGACTTCAATTCTGAATGGAGTTCTAGTATGGGTAAAATGCTATCAGACAGTGCTGTATGCTACAGAGAAATCTATAATGAAAGGAAGGGTCCATTGGTGCAGCAAACTTCATTGCTGTCTTATTTTAAGAAATTGCCACAGCTATCCTAACCTTCAGCAACCACCATCTTGATCAGTCAGCAGCCATCAACATCTAGGCAAGACTCTTCATCAGGAGAGAGATTATAACCCACTGAAGGCTTGGATGATTGTTAGCATTTTTTTTTAGCAATAAAGTATTCTCTTTTTTTGAGACAGAGTCTTGTTCTGTTGCCCAGGCTGGAGTGCAGAGGTGCGATCTCAGCTCACTGCAATCACTGCCTCCTGGGTTTAAGTGGTTCTCATACCTCAGCCTGCCGAGCAGCTGGGATTACAGGTGTGTGCCACCACCCCAGCTAATTTTTGTATTTGGTGGAGATGGAATTTCATCATGTTGGCCAGGCTAGTCTTGAATTTCTGACCTCAGGTGAACCACCCACCTCAGCCTCCCAGAGTTCTGGGATTACAGGTGTGAGCCACCATGCCCAGCCTTCACAGCTCTTAAACTGTGCCACTTGAGGATTAGCCGACAGCTGAGAAGACTGAAACAAACAGAAAAGAATTCACTTGGAGGAAATAGGGACCATTCAGGAAGAAAAACACTTTCTATATAATTAAAAACACACACACAATCATGCCTGATTAATTTTTGTGTTTTTGTAAAGACGGAATCTCACCATGTTGGCCAGGCTGGTCTTGAATTCCTGACCTCAGGTGATCTGCCTGCCTCAGCCTCCCAAAGTGCTAGGATTACAGGCATGAGCCACTGTGCCAAGCCCAATAAAGTATTTTTAAATTATTATTATTATTTTATTTCCATAGGTTTTTGGGGGAACAAGTGGTATTTGGTTACATGAGTTAGTTCTTTAGTGGTGATTTGCGAGATTTTGGTGGACCTCTCGAGCAGTATACACTGAATCCAATCTGTAGTCTTTTATCCCTCAGCCCCTTTCCACCCTTTTTCCTGAGTCCCCAAAGGCCATTGTGTCATTCTTATGCTTTTGCATCCTCATAGCTTAGCTTCCACCAATAAAGTATTTTTTAATTAAGCTTGCTTTGTTAGACATAATGCTATTGCACACTTAACAGACCAGAGTATAAATATAAACATAACTTGTATTTTATGATTTTTGTAATATCTGTCCTAATAAGTGTTCTTTAGTGTCTCATTCATAGATCTGATGTGCAGTTTTCTAATGACTAATGATGTTGAGTATCTTTTCATGTGTTCATTGGCCATTTGCAGATCTTCTTAGAAGAAACGTCTACCCAAGAACTTTTTTTTTAAGTTTTGTTTTAGGTTTGCGGGTACATGTGTGGGTTTGTTATATAGGTAAATTGCACGTTATGGGGTTTGGTGTTCCTATTATTTTGTCATCCAGGTAATAAGTATAGTAGTCAACAGGTAGCTTTTAATCCTCATCCTCTTTTCAGCCTTCACCCTCAAGTAGGCTCTGGTGCCTGTTCGCTTCTTTGTGTCCATGTGTTTTCAGTGTTTAGATCCCACTTATAAATGAGAACATGCAATATTTGGTTTTCTGTTTCTGCATTAGTTCCCTTAGGATAATGGCCTCCAGCTATATTCATGTTGCTGCAAAGGACATTACCTCATTCTCTTTCATGACTGCATAGTATTCCATGGTGCATACGTACCACTTTTTAAAAATCCAGTCTACCATGATGGCCATTTAGGGTGATTCCATGTCTTTGCCATGACGAGTGGTGCTGCAGTGAACTTATGAGTGCGTGTGTCTTTACGACAGATAATTTCTATTCTTCTGGATGTATACCCAATAATGGGATTGCTTGGTCAAATGGTAATTCCGTTCTAAGTTCTTAGAGAAATTGCCACACTGCTTTCCAAAATGGCTGAACTAATTTACATTCCTACCAGCAGTGTGTAAGTGTTCCCTTTTCTCTGCAACCCACCAGCATCTGTTGTATTTTGACTTTTTAATACTAGTCACTCTGACTGGTGTGAGATGGTATCTCATGTTGGTTTTGATTTGCATTTCTCTAGTGATTAGTGATGTTGAGCATTTTTCATGTGTTTGCTGGCCACGGGTAGGTCTTCTTTTGGTGAAAAATGTCTGTTCATGTCCTTAGTCAGCTTTTTAATGGGGTTGTTTGTTTTTTGCTTGTTAATTTGTTTACGTTCCTGGCAAAGATTCCAGGTGAAGATGCCAAAAACAATGCAACAAAATCAAAAATTGACAAATGGAACCTAATTAAAGAAACTATCAACAGAGTAAACAGACAACCTACAGAATGGGAGGAAATATTTGTAAACTATGCATCCAACAAAGGTCTAATATCCAGAATCCATAAGAAATTTAAACATAACTTTCATATGCAGAGGAAAGGAAAAAGTTTGTATGACTCACTTTATTGTGCTAGTTGCTTTATGGCGGTGGCCTGGAACCTGCAATATCTCTGAAGTGTGCCTGTACAAGTTTTTGTAGGGCCATATTTCTCCATGTCTCTTTGGGATATACCTCCAAGTGGAATTGGTGGTTTGAGTAATCGTAAACAGGTTTATAACATAAATCCTAGAGATTTGGGGCTGTTCTACCAAGAAACAGAGCTGAGGGCTTAAAGACCTGGGCTTGTCGTTTTCCCTCCCTCTGTAAATTCTCCAGTGCCATCAGAAGCAGCCAGCTGCATTCTCAAGGTTTTGCCTTCTGGGCCAGTCTGCTACAAGTAACCACAGGTAATTACGGATTCATCACAGGCAATGGAAGACTGAAATAACAAAAAGCAGATGCTAAGATAACCCTGAATTACTCAGAGCAGGAAGAAACTACCATCCCAGGCTGGGAGAATAAAAGCAAAGGGATATTGCTATCAGGACCTTGGTGTTGTAGCAGTTCCACTTAAACCTTTGAGGGAAAATCTCTACACAGCTGGTGCTGTAGCCTCTGAGAACAGGGTGCCATGTTCTGGAGATCAGACCTTCAGGGGGGACACTTTGTACTGCTAGTGCCTAGATTCTACGTAAGGTGTTGATGGTGGTGGACCCTCATATTTAGAGAAGGGTCTTCAGTCTAGCTGGTACCTGTACCCCTAAAAGGGAAGCCTGGTCATGCCTTGGATGTCTGAGCTGGCAGCACAACCCAGTGGGTTTTCCAGTCACTCATGGAGCGGGGAGTGTGCCCCACAGATGCTCAAATGGCCCAGAGGCACTGGATCCAGGTGAGAATAGAAGGATAGCCTGCCTGGCTGTACAACTGCAAAGGGTCCAGCTGCTGTGGACATCACCGAACAGGCATAGCATGGCAGGTGCTGGGAGCAGTCACACAATGGGCAGCTAGAACCTTCTCCCTGCTGCTATGAGAGCAGTGCTGATTAGAATTGGACACTGGGAAAAAAGCTTTTTGTGTCCTCTTCCTACCCAGCCAATGTGCCCTGAATGCTTCCTATTGACAGAACCTAACAGGAAGTCTGCTGGCGAGGGCCTAAGAAGTGGATTTTGGAGATCTCCAGCTCCAAATGCAGCAGGATGACCTTAGAGCCGAGAGGCCAGAGGGCAGAGGATGGAGAGGCAGAAAATCTGGATCCTGGCACCAACCCAGCACTGACTGCATGAGTAGACAAGACATTGCCTAACCTTCTTGGGTCTCAATTTCCTTATTTTAAAAAGCTGGGTACTATCACTGACCTTAGAAGTCAGCTAGGAAGATACATCAAGCCAATATATGTATAAGCGCTTTATAAACTCTAAGAGCCATTTCTTTCTTTTTTTTTTTTTTTTTTTTTGGATGGAGTCTCACTCTGTTGCCAGGCTGGAGTATAGTGGTGTGATCTCGGCTCACTTCAACCTCCACCTCCTGGGCAGTTCTCCTGTCTCAGCCTCCCGAGTAGCTGAGATTACAGGTGCATGCCATCACCCCCAGCTAATTTTTGTATTTTTTCAGTAGATACGGGATTTCACCCTGTTGGCCAGGATGGTCTTGAACCCTCGACCTTATGATCCACCCTCCTCGGCCTCCCAAAGTGTTGGGATTACAGGCGTGAGCCACTGTGCCCCCCCCACGAGCCATTTCAATGCAATACATGGTGACGGCTGATTTGTGTTGCTGAAAATCTGCATACGGGGAGCTTATCTGCCCTGGAATTTGTCATACAGGGTCCACACTGCCCATGGGGAAATTATGTGAGTGAAAGAGAAGTCCAGAGATGTGCAAACAGTAGGCAAGCCTCATACCAACATGTCCAACTAGAAGACCAAAATACAGGGTGAGGTCTCTACACCTGACCCAGACACCAGGTGAGGGAGAATCAATGAGAGCTTTGAGTTAGATGTCCACGGTCCAAATTTGTTTTGGTAACAAATGGGGAAGGATGAAAGGGAATCCAAGATTCAAGGCAGGCATGGTCATGCAGAGTGGGGGCTTGGGAACTTGCTGTTCAAGCAGAGGGCAGTTTCTTGGCTGCTGGGGCAGATGATTTGTGGAGTCAGGCTGGGCTGAGCAGAGCTGAACAGTCACAGGAACAGTCACAACTTCTCACTGGTGCTCTCCACCTTTGCTCTTGGGGCTGCCCGAGGTGGGTTTCTTTAGTGCTTTTACTGTTATCCTTCACCTTGTTTGTTCTGGGGACACACTGAGGACAAGCAGCCAGGATGAGTGTCTTGATGACAAAATGGACCAAGGCTGGGTGCAGTGGCACACCTGTGATTCAAACACTTTGGTATCCCAGAGTAGGAGAATTGCTGGAGGCCAGGAGTTTGAGACAGGCTTGGGTAATATTGTGAGATCCCATCTCTACAAAACATTTAAACATTTAGCCAAGCATGGTGTCACACCCACCTGTATTCCCAGCTACTTGGGAGACTGAGGTGGGAGGAGTGCTTGAGCCCAGGAATTTGAGGGACCCATGATTGTGCCACTGCTCTCCAGTCTGGGTAACAGAGTAAGACCATTTAAAAAAAAAAAAAAACAAGAAGGAAAAGGACCAGAATGATAACTCTTTCCAAGTCCCACTTTTACCAAACGTGCATTTTTGATCATTTATGAATATTGATTTAAAGATGAAATAGACTTTTTATGACAAAAACCATTTCTGTAGAAGGAATGGCATCTCTGTCCTTCAGTTATTGAAAAAGGAAGATCCTCACTCCAGATACAGTGCGGCACATGATGACTCCCAGAGGCTCCTTCCTGACCTGGCATGGGAGCAACACACTCTCAGTCGTTCCCAGAGAAGAAATCTCCACCCCCACCTGCACTCTGAGACATATCTTTTCCACCTTTGACAAACTACGTTACCAAACCTAGGGATCATGTTCTTCCAAAACTTTCCTTCGGGCCGGGCATGGTGGCTCAAGCCTGTAATCCCAGCACTTTGGGAGGCTGAGGCGGGTGGATCACGAGGTCAAGAGATCGAGACCATCCTGGTCAACATGGTGAAACCCCGTCTCTACTAAAAATACAAAAAAATATTAGCTGGGCATGGTGGCGCATGCCTGTAATCCCAGCTACTCAGGAGGCTGAGGCAGGAGAATTGCCTGAACCCAGGAGGTGGAGGTTGCGGTGAGCCAAGATCGCGCCATTGCACTCCTCCAGCCTGGGTAACAAGAGCGAAACTCCGTCTCAAAATAAATAAATAAATAAATAAATAAATAAATAAATAAATAAATAAATAAATAAATAAAAATAAAAAATAAAAACAAAACTTTCCTTCAACAAACTACCTGTATGCACTTAAAGGGAACAGTTGACCTACTTACTTAACACGGGCGTGCCAGCCACCTGTGTTGTGCCAATTCTATGATTGGTGATTTAAGTTGGCTTACCCTCTTTTACCCCACTGCTTGCTATAAATATGTCCCTGTAACTTACACCAAGTCAGCAGGTGCCAATTAGAAAGTAGGTTAATGGCTTCAGAAGGCTCCTGGTCTGCACAGCTAATAGAAAGAGCAAAGATCTCTTGTGGATCTCCAACAGAGAGCCTGTGTATTATCAGACCAGCTGGAAATGTTGTTCCACCAAATAGAACTCTTTTAAGAGAATGGAGGAATTTTGAAGATAGGCACTGGTCACAGTTCATTCCTCTTCCTTCCCAAAATAAACCAAGCCCAGGAGTTCATATCATGCCTCAATGCTTAAACTTTGAACAGTTCCATGAAGGAGTTCCCAGATCCACTATTTCTAGCTAGAAGCTCTATGTGCAGATAAGAGTGCTCCAGGAAGAAGAAACTGCATGACTACAGACAGAGAAGCTGGAGGCAGCAGTGGGAGGGACCCAGGTTTAAGATGATGCACTGAGCATGCATTAAGTTGCCCTCTCTCCCCAAATCCCATTGCAATGATAAGAAATGACATTTTCAAAGAATAAATCCATAACAGTGTTGGAAAGCAGGAAAAGGTGTCATACGTGGATCAAAATTTATCTCCTAAGGTTTTTAAGAAATTAAATTGTCACATATTTAAAAAATATTAATATCTCCCTACTCCTTTAAGGCCACCAGTGTTCACACCTGATATTTATATTTCGCACACACGCACAGACGATAGGTAGATGACTGATCAATCTATAGGCAGTTTGGAGAGGATATGGTTTGTTTTTATATAAACTGCCTTATATAAAATGGATTTACACTACACTATTATTTTATAACATTTTTGTTACTTAATAGATCATGCATATCTCTCCAAGTCAGTACAGACAAATCTAACTCATTCTTTTTTAGTTGCTGTATGATATTCTATGACATAAATGTGTCATAATTTCCTCCCCTTCTGCTATTAATGAGCACTCCAGTTGCTGCTAACTTCTTGTCATAATAAACAATTAGACACAAGCACCCCTGCACATCCATTCTTACGTGTTAGCACAGTTATTTTGTAGTGGTGGCTCACAAAGATGGGACTGCTGGGTTGAATATATGTGATTTATCTCTACAAGTATGTATAATTCATATTTTGTTATATTACTTGATAATTCGCTTCTAAATATTTCAGCGTGCCTCTCTAGGAATAGGAATATCTCCTACACAGCTATAAAACCACTGCCATATCTAAGATAATGTAAAATTATTTTAT
Source organism: Callithrix jacchus (assembly GCF_049354715.1). Lineage (NCBI taxonomy): Eukaryota > Metazoa > Chordata > Mammalia > Primates > Cebidae > Callithrix > Callithrix jacchus. The sequence continues at coordinate 30,244,915 of NC_133508.1, forward strand.
AATATCATGTAATAATTCAGTTCATATTCAAATTTCCTCCAATTGTCCTAAGACTCTACAGTTTTCTCTTTTTGCTAAGTAGGATTCAACCTAGGTTGATGTATGGCATTTATGTTTTACACCCCTTGGTCTCTTTTAGTGAAGAAGAATCCTCTCATTTTCTTTACTTAAGACATTGGCATTTAAAGTGATCAGCCAAGTTTTTTGTAGAATGGTCCACATTCTGGATTGCTCTGATCATTTCTTCCCATTAATCATTTAACTTTCTCTTTACTTCCGCTATTTCTGAAACTAAAAGTTAGGTCTAGGCGCTTGATTAGATTCAAGTTACACATTTCTGGCAAGAAAAACAAAAAAGAAATATACATGATATGTGATGTTGTATAATAAATATGTATATTCAATTGTAATAAACATTGTCAGATTACTTCCCCCAAAGACTGCATAATAGCATTGCGCATTTCCACCAGCAATGTCTATTTCTCTGCATCTTAATTGTCCTAGATATCATTGCACTTTTAATTTTTGCAAATTAAATATGTTAATATGTATCATCAGGTACATATTAACTATATGCAAACCACGATATATGAAGAATATATATCTCAATCCCTACAACTTAAACACACATTAGAAAGAAAGGATTTGAGCTTCTACTTGAAGGTTGTAGGTGTGGCAGACTATATTTCTCCTTCCCCCACCATAAGGATGTATACTGTCCCACCCAGTAATGTTGGTCTTGACCATGAGACTTTCTCTGATCAGAGGAATCAGAGCAGAAAAGCTAGTTCTGAGCCTAAACCTGAAGACACATTATATGCTTCCATTCATGTCCCTGGGAGTTTCTACCCTTTACTATGAAAATAACATGTGAAAGTTGATTAATTCTCAGACCGAAGCATATTAGCCCCAGCCTACCTACATATCTGTGAGTCAAGTGAGTGAGAAAGAAATACTTGCTGTTTTAGGACACTGAGATTTTAGGGCTGTCTGCGATTGCAGCAAAAGCTGATGAATGGAATCTGAAAATGGGAATGGAGTCAGTAGTAAAATTAATGCAAGTCCCTTTAGGTCACTGTTGTTACCAAACACGAAGCCCACTTCTGAAGCTCAGTGGACTGTAAAATCTATAACTACAGAGACTTTGTGGGTCTTGCTCATCACTGCATATCATTGGCATCTAAAACAGTGCTTGGCTTCTCAGAGAACTAAAATAGAATTACCATTCGACCTAGCGATCCCATTTCTGGGTAAGTACCCAAAGGAAAAGAAATTGTTCTGCCAAAAAGTTACCTGCACTCATATGTGTATTGCAGCACTATTCACAATAGCAAAGTTATGGGATCAACCTTGGTACCCATCAACAGTGGATTGGAAAAAGAAAATGTGGTACATAAACACCATGGGGTACTATGCAGCCATAAGTACGAATGAAATCATGTTCTCTGTAGCAACCGGAGCTGGAAGCCATCCTTCTAAGGCAATTAACACAGAAACAAATTCAAATACTGTGGTTCTTACTTATAAGTGGGAACAAAACAATGGAGACACATAGACATAAAGATGAAAACAATAGACACCAGGGCCTCCAAAAGAGAGGAAGGAGAGCAGAGAGGAAAGGTTGAAATACTACCTATGGGGTACCATGTTCAGTATTCAGGTGCTGGGTTCAACAGAAGCCCAAACTCCAGCATCTTTCGATACATCCACGTAACAAAACTGCACATGTGCCCTTGAAACTAAAATTAAAAAATAAATAAAAACAGTCTTTGGTCCATAAGAGGTATTCACTAATTCATTGTCCAGTGAATGAAGTACTGTAAGGGAATGAAGTGTTGAATAAGGGAACGGTTTGACTTGACGAAAACACTAACCTGAGATAGGATAGGGGTAGATTGTAAAGGCCCTGAATATCCCAGTGAGGCGACTAAACTTGACTTAGTTGGTAATGAGACTTATGTAACAAGACCCATGTAAGGCTTTAAGCTCAATCAGAAGATGGTGTGCAGGACAGGTGGACAGGGACACTGGAGGTGAAGAAACCGGTTAAGAGCCTGCTATTGGAATTGTCCAAGCCAGGTGTGAGGTGGCACTGACCAAGTTAGCACTAATAGAAAGAAAGGGGAGGAGACATCATAATGAAATTATCCATTGTTCCCGGCAACGAATTAAAAGGAGACGGTAAAAGAGAATGGCATCCCAGGTTTAGCTTGGGCCAGCAGAAGCATCTGAGTGCACAATTGAAAACAGGGGCCTACTTCTCAGGAGATGAGTTCTAAGTAGATTTGGGAATTAGAGGTCACTCTTAACTGATTTAGCCCATCCTGAAGTGATAGCAACTGATGAAATAGGCAGATAGACAGATAGACAGACAGATAGACAGATAGACAAAAGATAGACAGATAGATAGATAGATAGATAGATAGATAGATAGATAGATAGATAGAAATTAAAAATTAACTGATTTGGCCCAGATCTGAAGTCATGAAAAAGGATGACACCACCAAGGGGTGAATGAATGAATGTAGCACGAGAGTGAGAAAGATCAAAAAGAGAATTCTGAAAAATCTCATTTACATTCACGTAGTCCTAACAAGAGGAAAATAGTTGGTGCCAAACAAAGGAAAACAGGGCAGGGCACACAGGTGCAGAAGCCAGGGGAGAAAGGGCGTCAAAATCCCACTGAGGGGACCAGATGAAAAAGTGGCCAGTAGTAATTGGAGGTCGCTCTTAACCGAGTGTTAATTCCAGGCGCAGGTAAGAAACATGGGGAAGAGCAGTGCAAAGCACGTGCGAAGGAAACGATGCGGCAGTGCGTGAGGATGGTGGCCCCAAGCAAACAGCAGGATGGGCCAGGTGTTGAGCGTGACAGCCCAGCCCAGAGAGGTTTTGTTTAGGGTAGGCGAGACCTGAGCATATTTGCAGAAGTCAGTGAAGCCATTGCAGAGAGCTCAACTATGCCGAGACACAGAGGGAGAGGAGATACCTGATGGGGATAAAGGTTAAGGAGTCAAAAAGAAAAAGAAACGAGAGCCTGGTGCGACCTGAACAGCCTTAGAAAGGGAGCTGCTAACAGCTGTGGTTTATTAGCACTGATGTTTCTTGTCCACACTTCAAAGCGTAGCTTCAAGAGCACGGCGATCTCTCCTAATTACCCAGCTCCTCTGCCTATCCTATATATAGCCTTAGGCCCTTAGTAAATGCTCTCGATGACAGTGAAGGTGGTCTATTCCCACTTTGCAGACATTCCATTCTTCTTTTTTTTTTAATTTCAAAATATTTATTGAACAAAAGAATAAACATAAGCCCCAAAGAAAATATGACAAACTTCATACGTAAAATGTAATTTTCCCCTAATTAATATAATTGCTTTCTGTTCATGGTTTATAAAATAACTGATGTTTCCCTTCTATCCCTTTGTACCCATGTGTATCTAGCAGAAATGTTCTTTGCTCTGGCTACAGACACACAGAAACTTGCTATTGATTATTATGTTCAAATGTTTATTTCCTTTCCCCAGAATAAACTGGGGGACTGGTACTGTTTGGATTGATCACAGGACAGAAACTCAGGAAGATCTGATCATCTTCCTCCTGCAACCTCCTCTTCCCAAGTTCAAGCGATTCTCCTGCCTCAGACTCCCAAGTAGCTGGGATTACAGGCATCTGCCACCATGCCCAGCTAATTTTTTTCACATTTATGAGAAAAAAATGGACACAGTGGCTCGATAACAGGAACATCGCTGAATGTGTAGATATGGCACCCATCACTAACATTATAAAAGGAAATGGACCTCATACCTACATCCAGGTAAATCCCCACTCTTTGCAACCGGGGACTCACCCAGAGAAAAGTCAAGGGCATAGTGCTGTTAGAAAAGATCTGCCCTTTTCTGGAACCCACAGTCCAGAAGCCGAGTTCTGAAGAAAGTACAATGTCCCCTGTCAATTCACAGATTCCTTACAAATGCCCAAATCCCATATTTTGCTGGTGCCCACATCCACTTTCCAGTAATAGTGGCCGGAAGTGAAGCGAGAGGTCCCCAGGACGCACAGTGCGGAGCTGAACCTTTCAGCCTGCTCTTTCCTGTTCTGTCTGAAATCCGCACATGGGACGCTCCTCAGGTCTTCAGAAATGGTAATAGTTGCTTGGCTGTGTCCACATCCCAGGTCATATCCACTTGAAACTTCTTCATCCTTGGGTTCATCCTTAGAATCGATTTCAGCTTGGGCTCTAGTTCTTGATGATGGAAATCAGTGCCCTCAGCTTGTACTTGGGCTTGATGTCATTCTTAGAGGCCACAGTGCATAAGGGGCATAGTACACCTTCCCCACGGGGCTCCTTCTGCAGTGAATTGACACATTGGAGGCAACAGGCACATCCACATTTCAGTTGCACCGGTTCTTCAAGATCATTTAGACAAACACGACATCTAATTACTTGGTTGAAGTGTTCAGCCATGGCAAATGTCTTTCCGAGTTTCCTCCCCTGGCCTCCAGCTGCTTCTGCTGACCGCTCAGATCTCCATTCCATTCATTCTTACACTGTCTTTCAGCAGAACGTGGGGCAGGTATTGTTGTCAGGGCCAGAAATGGAAGCTCAGATCTGGATGCCAAAATCAAAGTTGGGAAAGGGGCCCCTGTTTCCTGTTGCCCCCTAGATAGCCCTCACGTTGCTCTGCAAAACTGCAATAGTCACTTAACCCCCCAGGCACTCACACCAGGGGAAGAGCTTTCAGAGAAGGCTAACAGTTCCAACAAAAATACTTGAACTCTCTTCAGTTCCTTGCATGTGACCTTGATATTTTCCCTTACAAATGAACCACAGTAGCCCCGAGAAGTATGGGGAAAGGGACCAGATGGACAATTAAATAAAGGGATTATATTTCTCTAAGAAATAGGACCAAACCATGAGCTTGGTTATATTCATAGTTTTTTACTTATAGCCAAGTGTATACACTTTTATATTTTTCCAAATGTATAAAAGCTGCCAACAATCTTTCCATTTGTTAGGAATTGCACTTAGCGATTCCCCTGCATGTTTATAATAACAAGGGCTTACTATGTACCAAATACTGTTCCAATCACTTTACACATATTAGCTCATTTAATATCCTGTGGAGACTCTTGCTGTTGGCACTGGAATAGGTTGTCACTGTTGGGTCCAAAGAAACATGGATGGTGCTGACTTTCCTGCTTCTGAGATCCCCGCTACCAAAGGTGTCCAGGCTGCTCAGGCTAGAGTGGCTCACCAGTGTGGGAAGAGGATAGCTCCCCCTCTCCAGTGCTACAATTGACCAGGGCTGTCCCATGACAGAATTGTCCTGGGCTCCCAGTGTCAGAGCTCTTTAGGTTCACTGCTAAGGACTTTCCCATTGGGCAAAAGGCATTGCCCAGGATGACTGAGGAGGGGAGGCTCCAGCATCTGCTGCCGGAACCATGGTTCTCCTTTCATCATTGGACTTGGCCAAGGGGCCTGACCACTGTCACATCAGTTTCTGCCCTTGGGGTTATTTTATCCAGAGAGCCTCAATTGCCCATATCTGTCACTGAGCCTTGGTCAGGGCCATCCCAGCTTGTAATAGCACTTATTCTCTAGGAAGAAGGATTGATATCTGCCATTATCTTTCTCTGAAGACCTGTGAATTCCTAATGAACATTACCCTTGTCTCACACAGCAGCCATTAAGTTCCTCCTATCCATTAGGTGTTTTCAGGTGTTTGGTTTCTTTGGGGGGTACAAAATTAATTTCAATCACATTGGATACCTTATGATAAATCTCTGCTGTCATTTGGGTAGAGGAAAGTAATCTATATCTTCTAAGGACAATAATATTTTAAATTCTCTTTGAAAAAGATCTCACTGAATTGTTGAAATTCTAAAAAACACCATAAAGGCTAATATAAAATGAAATATTTAAGGCTGGGTGTAGTGGCTCACGCCTGTAATCCTAGAACTTTGGGAGGCTGAGGCAGGCAGATCACCTGAGATCAGGAGTTCAAGACCATCCTGGCCAACACAGTGAAACCCCATCTCTACTAAACACAGAATTAGCTGGGCATGGTGGCGGGCGTCTGTAATCTCAGCTACTCAGAAGACTGAGGCAGGAGAATCGCTTGAACCTAGGAGGTGGAGGTTGCAGTGAGCTGAGATGGCGCCACTACACTCCAGCCTGGGCAACAGAGCAAGACTGCCTCTCCCCAGAAAAAAAAAATTAATTAAAAAAAAATCTTTAACTAAATTGCTGAATAGAGTGGATAGCCTCTACAAGGGCTCCTAGTGAACCTCACCTTTCGACATACATACCTTTGCTCTTGTTTAATCCCTTCCCCTCAAGTGTGAGCTAGACCCACCTAGTGACTTGCTTCTAACAAAAAGAACATGGTGAAAGCAATGGATTGTCACTTTCAAGATTAGGTTACAAAAAGACTCTGATTCTGACTTTTCTCCTGTTATCTGGTCTCTCTGTCTCTCTCTGTCTGTCTCTCTCTGTCTCTCTCTCCTCTCCCCTTTACTCTGGGTGAAGCAAGCTTCCATGCTGTGAATAACCCTGTGGAAAGACCCGCAAAGAACTGGAGTCTGGCCAGTCGTGAGTTTGGCTCTGTGGCCTGCTGACAGCCTCGTGAATGAGCTTGGGGGCAGTGTCCTCTATGAAGCCTCGAGAGGACCACAGCCCTGGCCAACATCTCGATGTCAGTCTCTCTTGTGAGAGATCCTGTGTTTTCTTTAGGCTTATGAAGAGTCTCAGACACCCAGATCAACTGCAACTGCACCTTGATCCCTGCAAGACAAGAGCCTTGCGATGCATGTCTGCTGCTTTCATCCCCTATGTTTGGGGGTTATTTGTTACATAGCAGTAGGCAGCTAGTGTACTGAGTATTGGTAATACAACGTATTTGGCTCTATGTAAGACTCTGGCTTCAAGACTGTTTGCACGCTCTGAAACCTTTGTTGATACTTGAAGGAAAAGTCAGTGACTCTGACCCAGGGTGTCTCTCCCTGAGCCCCCCGGCTCCATGGCTGACTGACAGAGTATCTCTGGGTTAAATACCTCCACTTTCCTTGTCTTTAAAAAAGTCTGATCATTTCCACCTTACTTTTCAGAGTTACACCAGTAGAAATAATACATGTAAAACCACTTTCAGCAAGTGAAGGGCTGCACACACATAAAATGTTTCGTTTTTAGCAGCCAGTCCTGGCCCCATTGCCATTTTCTGTTCTTATTTTTCTAAATACATCCATCTCTGGTACGATCCCAATTGTGCCGTGTCGTGTTTAGCCTGAGAAATACGACCAACTGAAACTGTACACAACCTGGCGAGGCTAAACGCGGCATTGGGTTGTTACTGAAATGCAGTGAGTGTGTTTTCAAAGCGTGTTTCCCTCCTCTAGGGAGTCGGCTGTCAGAGGACATCCTGGCCTGTGGAGATGAGCACTTCCTCCCGGAATCGGGGTGGAGCCAAGGTTGAGGGCTTTCCTGGTGTTACTCGTCTAACTGAAGCCTCTTTTCTGTTAAGCAGACAAAGAAAGTGCCCCATGACTTCCTGCATCCTATTCTCCGGGGTGTCATCCTTGTAAGGAAATACTGACTTTAGAGAGGAAATGTGTTTGCGAATATAGAAAAAATAATTAAATCATGTAAATCAAATAAGATGTATGAGGTTTTTAAAGAAACTAAAGAATCAACTGAACCAAATCTCAATCCAACCGTATGAATATCTGATTTAGCTCAGTGAATTAACACAACTTATCAAACAATAGGTGTCCAAAATGTTTCTGTGGTGTTTAGGCACTTTTGTGCATTTTGTAAAATGACTACAGTGAATTTGTAATACTTTGGTGATCAAAAATGGAAAGGAATCAATTAGAAAAGCCTTCAGTAAATAGTGCAGAGAGTGTTTTCTTATTTTTGTAAAAGAAATGCAAAAATAATAAGCTTGAAATGGATGAGTGGGAAGGAGTAGGATGGGAGGTAGGGATGGAAATGAGCCTTCTCAGAGTACAACTTTTTATATCATTTTGATTTTTGAAAGACATAAATGTTTTACATATCCAAAAAACAAAATTAAATTCAAATGGATTTTTCAAATTCTAAAATTGAATGCAAACAGAAGCAAGTAAGCATAAATATATATGTCAAATTTAAGAAGTAACCACAAAGAGAAAAAAAGTATTTCAAGTAACTTTTAATTTTAAAAATATTTTGATTCCGGCTAACTAAACTTACTTTTTTTCCTCCTTATTTTTTTTGCAGAGGTGGGATCTTGCTATGTTGCCCAGGCTGGTCTGGAGCTCCTGGCCTCAAGTGGTCCTCCCAACTTGGCTTCCCAAAGTGCTGGGATTATAGGCACAAGCCTCTGTGCTCAGCCCTCAATTTACTCTTATTTCTGACTGTCATCTATAATGGGATATATTCTTAGGCCAAAAAGAATGGCAAATAAATTTGAAACTTGACTTACTAGTTTTGTTGATAGCAGTAATGTTGGTATTTGTCATGGTTCATTTTACAGGTCAACTTTACCAGGCCATGCAGTGCCCAGACATTTAGTCACACACTCTCGGTGGGCCTGTTGGGGTGAGATCGACCTATGAGTTGGTAGAATGAATAAAGGCAGACTGCCCTCCCTCCTATGGGCAGGGCTCATCCAATCAGCTGAAGGCCTAAGCAGAACAAAAAGACTGACGCTCCCATGAATAAAAGAGAACTCCTCCTGCCTGACTGTCTCCGAGTCGGGAAATCATTCCTTTTCCCTACATTCAGACTTAAACTAAAACATCGATTCTGTCAGGGTCTCAAGCCTGCTGGCCTTTGGCCTGGCTCTCCTGGGTCTTGCTGGCTGCAGATCTTGGGATTTGTCAGCCTCTGTAATTGCATCAGCCAGTTCTTTAGAGTAAGTCTTTGTTTACTGTATATAAATATATCTTAGACACACCTTTATTGCATATATATATATAATATGTTTATTTATATATGTTTATATATGTACATATACACATTATATATGTTTGTTTGTTTTGAGATAGAGTCTCACCCTGTCACCTAGGCTGCAGTGCAGTGGTGCGATCTCAGTGCAGTGGGGTGATCTCAGTTCACTGCAACCTCCACCTCCTGGGTTCAAGCAAGTCTTGTGCCTCAGCCTCCTGAGTAGCTGGGATTGCAGGCATGTGCCACCACTCCTGGCTAATTTTTGTATTTTTAGTAGAGATGAGGTTTCACCATGTTGCCCAGGCTGGTCTCAAACTAGTGGGCCTAAGTGATCCACCCGCCTCAGCCTCCCAAAGTGCTGGGGTTACAGACATGAGCCACAACACCTGGCTGATAAACATTATATATGTTTATATACATGTTTATAGATACACATCTAAAAACACATACACACAAATCCTTTTGGCTCTGTTTCTGTGGAAAACCCGAAGACATTATTGTAATTCTAAAACAGTTCTATTTTTATTTTGGATAAAGCAAATAAGGAACTATAATAATCTACTTAGGAAGCAAGGTTCTCTCTGTAAAAGAAAAGAGATAAAAATACAAAGTAAAGGAAGATGAGAGAAGCCCTATGCCATGACATTTGTGCAGGAAATGTCATTAAGAACTCATGATCATGTTGAAAACGCATCTCCCAGCTTTGCTCACTGAAATGGCCAGAACACAACCAGTGCCCAGATTTTGGCTTCTAAGTGTCATTCCAACTAAAAGGAACCAGGGCTCCCTGTAGAAATGGCTGACTTTAGATCTGGGCAGAAAAAGCACAAGATGAGCCTGAGATGACTTGTGCCAGAAAGGGGGTTGGGGGGAGGGGGTGAGGGAAAGAGAAATAAAGGTGGAAGGAGAAAAGAAGCTCCTCTTTTACAGAATTCCAGCTAATAAATGTAGAAAAGATTCTCGAATTGAAAAAATCATTTTGCAGCTCTCAATATAATAATTGATTCAGGCAGAGATCTTCAGGGATGCTTTAACAGCTGGACACAATACTGTTAGTGACGAGGTATATATACAGTCTCAAAGTATCGCCCTACAGATAATTTGACAGTTGAAAATGACAGCAAACTGCTTCTATACAATGGAGGGGTCTGGTGGTCCCAGTCTTAGCCAAAATAGCAAACTTGCATCACAAATATTAGGACAACCTAATAGCATGTGCCTCTTGATGTGATGAAACACAAGTCCTCAAGGTCACTTCTGTAGTGTTCTTACCAATGTTGTTTAAGCTGAATCTAATCACACATTTAGACCTCAAGTACTCTTACAGAAAAAAAAACAGGAGCTACCAGGGACACGGTAAACACCACCACGAAGAGACAACCAGATCCATCTGGAAGGCAGAATACGGCACAAGACCATTGGTCTGAATTCTTCAAAAAAATGCGTGCCAAAAGATATAAAAGCATGTGGCCTGTTCTACTAAATAGAAATTAAAGGGCAGTAGCAGTCACGTGCAATGCTTGAACTTTAGTAGGATTCTGAATTGCACAATGGAATATATATTGCATGAGAAGATAGTATGAAATCATTCAATTTATTTATTTATTTATTTTTTGAGATGGAGTCTCGCTGTGTTGCCCAGGCCAGAGTGCTGTGGTGCAATATCTGCTCACTGCAACCTCCACCTCCTGGGTTGAAGCAGTTCTCCTACCTCAGCCTCCTGAGTAGCTGGGGCTACAGGCACGTGACACCATGCCAGGCTAATTTTTAATTTTTTTAGTAGAGATGGGGTTTCACCATGTTGGCCAGGCTGGTCTCGAACTCCTTACCTCAGGTGATCCACTGGCCTCAGCCTCCCAAAATGCTGGGATTTCAGGCATGAGCCACCACACCTGGCCAAAGTTGTTCATTTTATTAAGTATGACAATGATACTACAATTAGGTAGGAAACCATGCTAATTTAAGGAGATGGAAGCTGAAGTGTTTAGAGGTGAACTGTTCTGATGACTACAATTCATATTCAAATAATTAAGCAAAAAGAAGTGGATATATGTATATAAGCATACAGAAAAAAAGAGGGAGGGAGTAGTAGGGGGAGAGGAACAGAAAGAGAAAAGGAGAGGGGAGGAGGGAAGAGAGAGCGGTGCACTCAAGTGTGTACTGGAGGGAGAACACGCAAATGGGGCAAAATTGGTGACTCCGGTCCAAAAGTGTAAGAATTTCACTTTATGAATTTTTCCATTTTTCTGCACGTTTGAATATTTTCAAAATGAGAAATTGGGAGGAAGGTCCTGATGATAATAGTTGGGGAAAATCTAGTGAGGCTGCTGCAGGAAAGGTAATGATGAACCCGTGATCTCAGATAAGAATAGTAACTTCCCCCGCAGCTGGGGAGGAGCGCAGCTGTCAGTCAGGGATCACCCTGTGAGGCTGTGTGCAGCACTAACGTGAAATGGCAAACCTAATCCACGTGCCCCGGGCCATTGCTACAAAAGCAGTGGGCACTCTTCCTGGGCAGCCTCATCTTCCAGGGAGCCAAAGCTTGCAGCATGAGAGGGTCTCTTTTTGGAACAAGGGTCAGGGAGGGAAGTCAAGTCCAGGCTTGGCTTTGAGAGATCACTCGTCAGTTACATAAACAGGACGAGAAAGCAGCAAAGTGCGCCGGCGGAAAGGAATGTGCCGCTGAAGGAAGAAACGTGGGCTCCGAGCTGGAAGCTTAATATAATTTTATACATAACAGCAATGTTTCCCAATTTCCGGGAGATATTTTGGCTCTTGTTAACAGAGGACTTTCTGTGACCTCTCAGTGTGTTTCAGTTCTTTCACCTGCCTCTACCCATCCTGCCCCCAACGTGCTCAATGATTTCCAAGACCTCTGTACCCTCTCCCTCCTCCACATCACTAAAAGAAATCCTGTGCAGTTATCTTCTTCAATGACTGCTCAGGGCTTTCAGGCCCAGCCTTCCCTGAAAAGCCTCCTTTGTTACTGTTTTTTGGAGGTTTTTGTTGTTGTTGTTGTTGTTGTTGTTGTTATTTGCTTGTTTTTTTGTTTGTTTTTTGAGACGGAATTAATCTCAGCTCACTGCAACCTCTGCCTCCCATGTTCAAGTGATTCTCCTGCCTCAGCCTCCTGAGTAGCTGGGATTATAGGTGCGTGCCACCACGCCCAGCTAATTTTTTTGTATTTCTAGTAGAGATGGGGTTTCACCATGTTGGCCAGGCTGGTTTCTAACGCCTAACCTTGTGATCCACCTGCCTCTGCCTCCCGAAGTGCTAGGATTACATCACGAGGCTACTGGGGTTTTGAAAGAACCACATGTAAACCTAGAGATTCCCAACTGGGCACAAAGAATTATGGTTTCACAGTGTGAAACAGAATCACATGTTTTTCAGGTTCTCTATTGAATTGACTATTTTTAATTTACTACAAGCAAAAACCTCATCCATGTTGAAAGGGTGTGGTCAAAGCTAACGTTTAAAATACACACAGAGGGTGGCACTCGTCTTTTGGGTAGGAATCTATTTGTATTCCTGTGCTCAACTGTGCCACGAGGGGTAGGTTCAGACCAGCTGATGATGCCGCCTGAGCAGTCATAAAAGAGAAGAGACCAGAAGCAGAGCGCCTTGCAGAATGCCCCACTGCTCCACTGCCTGCGTGAAATCTGTTGAATATCGCTTGTGGCTTTCCACAGACTGCCTTGAAAAATCAGATTACGAATGTTATTGAGTCCAGGGATAAGACTGTTGCTTTTGTTAATCCGACAAGTCCCTTTCTCCATAAAACGTCCGTGTGCCTGTTGAGTACTCAGTATATTTACGCTTAATACCGGCTAAAACAACGTACGCTCCTTTTTGTGCTTGGAACACGGTTTTGCCGGGTGGTATCACAAGCCGGCTACATCTGCTTTCTGTTCCACCCTGGCTGCTGAGATGTTGAGCCAAATTTGAAGGCCACCTCTGCCAATGCAATCAAAGCCTTATGGCCCGCATTTGGGTTACTATTCTTATTTTTGCATCCTCATAATTTCCTCTTTTTTTTTTTTGAGATGGAGTTTCGCTCTTGTTACCCAGGCTGGAGTGCAATGGCGTGATCTCGGCTCACTGCAACATCCGACTCCTGGGTTCAGGCAATTCTCCTGCCTCAGCCTCCTGAGTAGCTGGGATTACAGGCACACGCCACTGTGCCCAGCTAATTTTTTGTATTTTTAGTAGAGACGGGGTTTCACCATGTTGACCAGGATGGTCTCGATATCTTGACCTCGTGATCCACCCGCCTTGGCCTCCCAAAGTGCTGGGATTCATAATTTCTTTTTTGTTGTTGTTTGTTTGTTTGTTGAGGCGGAGTCCTGCTCTGCCAACAGGCTGGAGTGCAGTGGTGCGATCTCGGCTCACTGCAACCTCTGCCTCCCAGATTCAAGCGATTCTCCTGCCTCAGTGACTCATGATTTCTTCTTACCTTGGTTCTAGCTCTGTAAGTTGCCTGGAATCCTCTTTGAATGAGGAGGTGTATAAGGGATGGGAAAACACCGGTTGACGGGAAAACACCAGTTGACCGTAAAACACAGGAGAGGTTGCTCAGGCTCCCATTTCCCTCAGTTTGTATATTCATCAGGGGACCGTGGGACGCTCTTTTTCCCTATTCAGGAACAATAAGATGCACACCAGCAAGCCTGAGCCATAATCCTATATAAGAACAGCACATGTATGGAGAGCAGCTCTCTATAAATGCAAAAATATTCTGCAGCAATTTTCCCCATTGCTGTTGTGGAAAGCCAATAAACGAAGCAGCCATTATGGCATTTTATGATGCACAGACTACATCAAGAAACAAACTGGTGCCACAGAGCATTCCCTGCCGAAGGTATCAGACACACAGACATTTCCATAATGCACAGACTGCACCTGGAGACACCTGAGAGAAACAGGAACCGGGCCAGACACTTGATAGTCACTTACTTTGTAATCTCCATGTGACAACTCTGTAATGAAGCCATCTTATTCTGTTTCACACACAAAAAAACTGAGCTTCATAGGAAATAAATTGTCCAAGGTCAAGTAACTGCAAGAAAATGGCAAAGCAAGAGTTAAAATCAAGGTGTAGTCCAGGCATGGCAGCTCATGCCAGTAATCCCAGCACTTTGGAGGCTTATGTGGAAGGCTAGGAGTTTGAGACCAGCCTGGGCAACATAGCAAGACCCCATTTCTACAAAAAGTGAAAGAAAAAATAATGCTGGGTGTGGCGGCATACATCTGTACTTCCTGCTACTGACTACTCAGGAGGCTGAGGCAGGAGTATCACTTCAGCCCAGGAATATGAGGCTGCAGTGAGCTGTGATCATACCACTGCACTCCAGCCTGGGTGACAGAGTGAGACCCTGTCTCTAAAAACAACAACATCATACAAAACAGCAGCAATAGGCCAGGTGCAGTGCCTCACGCCTATAACCCCAGCACTTTGGGAGGCCAAGGCAGGCAGATCCCCTGAGGTCGGGAGTTCAAGACCAGCCTGAACAATTTGGAGAAACCCTGTCTCTACTAAAAATATAAAATTAGCCAGGTGTGGTGGTGCATGCCTGTAATCCCAGCTACTTGGGAGGCTAAGGCAGGAGGCAGAGGTTGCGGTGAGCAGAGAGCACACCATTGCACTCCAGCCTGAGCAGCAAGAGTGAAACTCTGTCTCAAAGAAAACAGCAGCAATAAAAGACATGGTGCATCTGATTTCAAAGCCCTGACTCACTGCAGTGTGCCTAAAGCTCCCATTCAATGCCTATCTTTGCCCATTTCTCCCAAGTCACGTGCATGAATGTCACTTTCCCTTTGAAACAGCCTCCTGACGAAGCTGCTACATGAAGTCTATAAAGCATTTTAATTCTTTGGAGTAGGCGAACCTTAAAAACACAAAGCCGTGTGGAACGAGGCCAAGGAAACACTGGATAGCTGCCTAGCTTGATTTTGGGTCCCTGTGAGAATTGGGAAGCAAATGTCAAAGAACAGATCCTGCCCCCTGGCACCCATGGATGTCACAAAAAATTCATGGAAGCTCCTAGAGAAATCCTTCCGCCTGTGTAAGACTTTTGTAACCCTAATATATAAGTGCTGCCCTGTGGCTGGCCACTGTGGTGGCCACAGTGCTAATGCCAGTGCCCCATACTGTTCAGCTCTGAGGTCCCTCACCTCCTACCTACCTCCTACCTGGGCAGCCGCTGTTCCCAGCCAGGGCTGCTGACACTTTGGGAACTGTCCTGACCAGTGGATGTGACACACTCTGAGCTCCCTGCAGACCCCTCGGCAAACCTGCTTCAGAGCTGGTGCCTGTCACATCTCATGTCCCTCGGAGCTGTCTCAGATGGCATGTCCTAAAATATCTCTATTCCCCTCCAAAGAGAATGTCTGTGCTCCTCTTTTTCCCATAAGTTTCCATTCCTTTCCCCTTTCTTGTGGCTCCTCCTGCTTCCATGCTGATATTACTAGCACTGGTCTCAGTTCCTTATCTGTGCCACGCTGTCTCCCATCACCCAGCCTTTGTGTGGGCTGTTCCCTCTGTCTGGGACGCCAGAACATGTGCCTGTCAAATAATTTGGATGTTTGTCCCCTCCAAATCTCATGTTGCAATGTGACCTCCAGGACGGATGTGGTGGCTCACACCTGCAATTCCAACACTTTGGGAGGCTGAGACGGGCAGATCACCTGAAGTCAGGAGTTCTAAGACCAGCTTGGCCAACGTGGTGAAACCCCATGTCTACTAAAGATACAAAAATTAACCAGCTGTAGTGGCACATGACTGTAGTCCCAGCTACTTAGGAGTCTGAGGCAGGAGAACTACTTGAATCCAGGAGGCAGATGTTGCAGTGAGCCAAGATCGTGCCATTGCACTCCAGCCTGGGCAACAGAGTGAGACTCCATCTTAAAAAAAAAAAAAAAAAAAAAGAGAGAGAGAGAAAGAAAGGAAAAAAAAGAAAAATAAACTCCAATGTTGGAGGTGAGGGCCTAGTGGGAGGTGTTCGGGTCATGGGGGGTGGATCCCGTATGAATGTCTTGGTGCCCTCCCCACGGTCCCCATGGCCATGAGTTCACATGAGATCTGGTTGTTGAAAAGAATGTGGTTCCTCCTCCCCCCCCCTCCTCCTCCTCCTCCTCCTCCTCCTCCTCCTCCTTCTCCTCCTTTCTCTCTCTCTCTCTCTCTCTCTCTCTCTCTCTCTCACCATGTGACATGACTGCTCTCCCTTCACCTTCCATGGAAGCTTCTTGAGACCCTCACCAGAAACAGATGCTGGTGCCATGCTTCCTGTACAGCCTGCAAAACTGTTAGCCAAACAAATCTCTTTTCTTTGTAAATGACTTAGCCTCAGGTACTCCTTTATAGCAACACAAAACAGACTAACACACCTGCCCCAGGTCCCCTCTCTGGCTCTGATGGGAGCTCTTCTAGGTAAGTCATCTCCTCTGAGCCGAGCTTTTGACTTCTTCAGGCAGTTACTCTGAAGTCCTGTTACACCCTTGGGGTCTTTAACTTTCATCACCTTGTCACTGCTACTGATTGTCTGTCTGTCCTGCTGGCCTCCTGGCCCTTTAAGGGCAGGAGCCTCACCTGTGCTGGCCGCTGCTCCATAGTTCAACAGTGGCTGGCACAGAGCAGAGGCTCAATCAGTGTCTGATGGTGAATGAGTGATCCTCTTAAAGAATGAAGATCTAACTCAGACTGATGCTGTCACAATGGTAATCATAATATGTCCACAGATTTATGCAGTTTTTCACACCATTTAAAAAGTGCTTTCTCCCAGCACTTTGGGAGGCTGAGGTGGGTGGATCACCTGAGGCCAGGAGTTCAAGACCAGCCTGACCAACATGGTGGAAGGCCCATCTCTATTAAATACAAAAAATTAGCTGGGCATGGTGGCACACGCCTGAAATCCCAGCTACGTGGGAGGCTGAGGCAGGAGAATCACTTGAACCTGGGAGGCAGAGGTTGCAGTGAGCTGAGATTGTGCCATTGCACTCCAGCCTGGGCAACAGAGCGAAACTCAGACTCAAAAAGAAAAAAAAAAATCCAGTGCTTTAGCGTATATTATTTTTATAACCCTTTAAAGTATGTGTTTCTTATAGAAGCCTTGCATTTTTCAAATCTTTTATTCTTTCTAGTATATTTTTTGCTTTGGAATTGGTATCAAGTCCCATCTCCCTATAATTTTTCATTTATAACTGACGTTCATTTAGCCACTTTTTTTTTTGAGAGGAAGTTTTGCTCTTGTTGCCCACGCTGGAGAGCAATGGCACAATCTCGGTTCACTACAACCTCCACCACCCAGGGTCAAGCGATTCTCCTGCCTCAGCCTCCTGAATAGCTGGGATTACAGGCATGCATCACCACACCCAGCTAATTTTGTATTTTTAGTAGAGATGGGGTTTCACCATGTTGGTCAGGATGCTCTCAAATTCCTGACCTCAGGTGACCTGCCCACCTCAGCCTCCCAAAGTGCTGGGATTACAGGTATGAGCCACTGCGCCTGGCCATCATTTAGCCACTTTACCTAAGATTTCTTATTAAAAATTCAGAAACGCTCTTGTGATTCCAATTTTATACCTGGGAAAAATAAGGTCCCCTTGGCTAGTCAAACAGAGGCCCAACTAAGCCTGGGCTGTCTGACTTCAGGGTCATGGTCTCCGCAGTGAGCTTCACTCACTTTTAGTCAATGGACAGCTCCTGATGCACCCTTCCAAGTTCACGTTGCCATTGGTGACCAGCCCACAGTCTAATTCCACCCTAGTCCTACTCACACACCCACACGACAGGAGCGTGGTAAACCAGAGCCTTTCTAGATTTTCACTCTGTGCGTTTCAGCACAGGGCAAAATACATGTCATTTTAAATGTCGGCATTTTCAGCAGAACCAAAACTGACAAGAACGAATGGCATGGTTGAAGTTGCTTTTGCCAAAGCATATAAAAATGGTCAATTTCCTCCCAAAAGAAAGTGGAAACATAGTTGGAATACAGAAATATAACCCATATCATCCTAACAGCAGCTCCCCAAACCCCAAGTGGCCCTCAGACCCACCTTGACTATTACTGGGTAGTAATTTTTTTTTTTTTTGAGATGGAGTTTTGCTCTGTCTTTCAGGCTGGAGTGCAATGGCACAATCTCAGCTGACTGCAACATCCACCTCCCAGTCTCAAGCAATTCTCCCACCTCAGCCTCCCAAGTAGATGGGATTACAGGTGCACACCACCACACCCAGCTAATTTTTATATTATTAGTAGAAGCAGGGTTTCACCATGTTGGCCAGGCTGGTGTCGAACTCCTGACCTCAGGTGATCTGCCTGCCTTGGCCTCCCAAAGTGCTGGGATTAAAGATGTGAGCCAATCCACCCCGTCAGGGTTAGTAGTTTTTCAGATTGATAAGACATGGGCCAGAATTGAAGCCAAGTTCAGACAACTCAAGTGTGAAGATCCCCCTCAGCTCTAATGTTGGTGGCTTTCATGGTGGAAAAGGGTATTTGTCCCTCCTGGGAGATGCTGCTGTTAGTGTAGCACATGTACCCCTTGACTGTGGCTTGGCACAGGGATAGGCGATCAATCATTGTCTTATGAGTGAGTGAGTGATCCTCTTTAAGAATGAAGATCCAACTCAGACTGATGCTGTCACAGTGGTAATCAGATTTATGCAGTTCTTCATAGTTTAAAAAGTACTTTCTCCCAGCACTTTGGGAGGCCGAGGTGGGGAGATCACCTGAAGCCAGGAATCCAAGACCAGGCTGACCAACATGGTGAAACCCCATCTCTACTAAATACAAAAAAAAAGCTCTCTGGGGCTAACCTCGAAGCCATCCCATGCTTTCTCTTAATTAAATGAATAAATGTTGGGATGGGTGCAGTGTCTCATATCTGTAATCCCAGCACTTTTTTGTGTTGAGTCTGAATCTCGCTCTGTCGCTAGGCTGGAATGCAGTGGCACTATCTCAGCTCACTGCAACCTCTGACTCCCTGGTTCAAGTGATTCTCCTGTCTCAGCCTCCCAAGTAGTTGGGATTACAGGTATGCACCACTATGCCTGGGTAATTTTTGTATTTTTTAGTAGAGACAGGGTTTCACCATGTTGGCCAGAATGGTCTCTATCTCTTGACCTTGTGATCTGCCTGCCTCAGCCTCCCAAAATGCTGGGATTACAGGCGTAAGCCACCAAACCTGGCCAATCCCAGCACTTTGGTAGGCTGAGGCAGGAGGATGGCTTGTGGCCAGGAATTCGAGACCAACACTGGCAGCATAGTGAGATCCTGTCTCTACAAAAAAAAAGTTTTAAAATTAGCCGGTGTGGTGGTTCACACCTGTTGTTCCAGGTACTCGGGAGGCTGAGATGGGAAGATTGCTTGAGCCCAGAAGTTTGAGGCTGCAGGGAGTTATGATTGCACCACTGCACTGCAGCCTGGGCAACAGACTAAGACTCCGTCTTAAATAACAATAAATAAATAAAGCATATTAATTTAACATAATCTGACAAATAACAGTGGACTAAAATGCCATCTTCCGGTGCCTGTCATCCTCAGAGTGGGCTGGCATGAAACACATTCATTATGGGCTGAGTGCAGTGGCTCACGTCTATAATCCCAGAACTTTGGGAGGGCAAGGCAGGCTGATATTTGAGTTTAGGAAATTAAGAACACCCTGGCCAATGTGGTGAAACCCCGTCTCTACTAAAATTACAAAAATCAGCTGGGCATGGTGATGGGCACCTGTAATCCCAGCTACTCAGGAGGCTGAGGCAGGAGTATCACTTGAACTCTGGAGGCAGAGGTTGTAGTGAGCTGAGACTGCAGCACTGCACTCTGGCCTGGGTGACAGAGTGAGATTCCGTCTCAAAAAAAAAAAGAAGAAAAGAATGTAAAAAAGAAAGACATTTATCATGGGGAGGTGGCACTGGTGTGACCTGAGGAGTGGAAGCTTCGGCCAGTCTCCCAGAGCAGGAGTGAATGGGCTATTCCCCCTTCTCCACTGGGGAATTGCTCAAAAACAAGCAAAACAAGAAACAGAAACACAACTGGAAGTCAGCTGTCCCCTGAAGCCTGGTGGTGAGGAAGGGCTACCAAAAGGGGCAAGAGGGTCCAAGGGGCTGGCTGTGAGGGTGCAGCTGAGTCCTCCAGGCTCAGAGACTCCCTACCCGAGGAGCACACACATCCATCTCACGTCTGAGAAAACACGGACAGGTGTTGGACAAGGGCTGGGGCCTTCGCTGAAATCTTGAGACCCAAAAACGCAGCACAGGATGGGGAAAGGTATGGGCAAGGCCTCATTCCGGACACGGTGGGGAAATGTTCACAGGAACCCACAGGCTCTGGTGAAAGGATTCCTGCTTGCCTTGAACATAATCCAAATCGTCCCGGAAGTGTTAATAGCTGGCCCAGGAAGAACTCTCCTCATCCGAAGATGAGAAATAACTGAGAAAGAACCCACTCAGCAACTGATGCTGGACAATCGGGTCCCAGCTCCTCTAATATGGGCCATGACTCACTGTTCTGGCCACACAGTCCTCTGGTGGCCCTAGACGAGACCCTGCCCCAGCCTTGCTCTTGACCTGTCAAGAAGTGATGCAGGGAGCACTTTGCACTCCCAGAAGGCTGTGGCCTGGAGCCAAGGGAGGAAATCCACCTCTGCAAGAGGACTCTAGGATGCAAGATGTGTTTCAATCCATCCCTGGAACCACCTACCTCTCAACTTATTGTTACATCGAATAAAGGCTAAGTTTTTTAATAGGTATTTTCAGTTACTTGCAGCCAAAAGCATCATAATGAAAAATGGTATAGAATGTGCCATTTGTGAAATATAAACAGATAAACTAGCAAATAAATAATGCAAACACACATGCTTATACAGAACCATAAATGAGAAACTAGGAGAAGTGTTGCTTTGGGGGAAGAAAACAGTCTCATGGGGATAAGGTGAAAGCAGGCCCTTTTGTCCACTTTGGAATTTTTTAAATTTTAATTAATTAATTTATTTATTTGAGACAGGGTCTTGTGTTTTGCAGGCTGGAGCACAGTGGTGTGATCATGGCTCATTGCAGCCTCGAACTCCTGGGCTTAAACGATCCTCCTACCTCAGCCTCCCAAGTGGCTTCAACTACAGGTACACCATGATGCCCTGCTGATTTTTTAAATTTTTGTAGAGATGCGGGTCTCACTATGTTTCCAAGGTTGCCCTTGAACTCCCAGGCTCAAGTGATCCTCCCACCTCAGCCTCCCAAAGTGCTGGGACTACAGGTGTGAGCCACAGAGCCCAGCACTTTGGAGATGTTTTTCCTCTGGATATACTACCTAGCCAAAATAAGTATATATATTTTTTAAATCAGGAGATTCTCATTGCAAATAATTGCTGCTTCACTCTCAGGGTTCCAGGCTATAAACAGGCTCACCTACCTTGGGCAAGGCATCCACATGTCTCCAGTCCTTGCCTTTTCAGCCTCTCCCATTTGCCCTCCATTTCTGCACACGGTGCTGACCGCCAGACTCTGCCCCAGATCCTCTGATATTAGCTGCAATTCCTGATTCTCGGGGAACTCGAGGCAAGGCGTTGCCTCCAGGACCTCTGGTTGGTGCTGTCCCATCTCCACTGCTTTGCTTGAGACCACTCTGGAAGCAAATCTGACCCTGGGTGTATTTTCCTCATTCAGAAGACTGTGACCCCAAGTTGAATAAACACGTGGCCAGCAATCCCAGGAGACACCACAGGCAGGACTGAGTGCCACGGGGGGCACGTGGACTGTGAATATGAAATGAGCTGCTGATGGAAACAAAAAAGTCTTTGCAAGTCAGCTGGTAGCTCCTGAGGAGATGATTTTCTCCCCGAGTAGATAGAGAAGCCATGAACTTCTGGTGAGAAAAACAGCGCCCAGCACAGGCACTAAACACAAGGATGCCCAGAGCAGAAGTTGGCCATTCTGTCCACGATGACCAGGTTGCACATGATTCTGACACACAGAGACTTGTCTAGGTTGAGGGTGAAGAAACACAGTGGCCTGTGGGCCTGAAGGATTACTCTTGCCTCCCTGAAAAGTGGGTGCGTGGGGAGCTGGGAGCGCATCCTGCAGAGGGGAGGGGGCTTCTGAAGCCATTGGCTGAAAGAGAGCTTGGTTCTTCCCCACGTGGGCTGGGAGACTCACATCTAATCTACTTCATAGTTCATATTCTAGGGTAGTAAATACCTTTCTTCGCTTTTTTTGGGGGAGGGGGGCGTGGTGATACAGGAAGGGAAAAGAGACCAATAACAAGTGATTTGACTCTGTAATAATATTTAACAACTCTTGAATTAGGTGTCTGCACTGTATTGAAAGAAAATATTTGGCTATTGGATTAAAACCTAAAAGCCCTTAGAATAACAATAAAGTACAGTTCTGACAACCCAAAACACAGTGAACGTGAGCCCCAGGAGAGGTCTGCAGGCTTGATCCAGAAGTGCAAATGCAAGCCTAAGATCTCTTTGAAGTCTTACGCTTGGTCTTTGAAATTCATCCAGTTTTGCCTTCTACCCATGAATGTTTATTTTAATATGAAAATCATGCATTTTCTCCTCTAAAAATCACTCAGTCAAACCCAACGCTCTAGGAGGGTGTGGCAGGGGAACACATGGCCCAGTTTCAGATGCCCAGGGATTTGAATCATCAGGTGTCCCTAATCGCCAGGCACATTTAGACAAAGGCTGGTTGGTGATTGGGCTGCCATAGATGGCAAGGGCAGGGAGCACAGGTGCCAGGCTCTGGGTGATGGCCAGACACACTACACAGCACCTTTCATCAAAGAACTAGGAAAAAATAATTATACTGGGAGTCACACACACAGGCTTACAGGACCTCTAATATCCTTTGCATCCTGATTATACTCTGCATTAGTACAGGGAGGTTAGGCTGAGATAACAAAATAAACCCAACGTGCACTAGCTCAACATCAAAGAAATATAAAACCTCGGCCAGGTGTGGTGGCTCATGCCTGTAATCCCAGCACTTTGGGAGCCCAAGGTGGGTGGATCACCTGAGGTCAGGAGTTCAAGACCAGCTTGACCAACATAGAGAAACTCAAACTCTACTAAAAATACAAAATTAGCCAGGCGAGGTAGTGCATGCCTATAATCCCAGCTACTTGAAAGGCTGAGACAGGAGAATCACTTGGACCCAGGAAGCAGAGGCTGTGGTGAGCCGAGATTGCACCATTGCACTCCAGCCTTGGCAACAAGAGCAAAACTGTCAAAAAAGCAAGCAAACAAACAGAAAAAACCCCAAATATAACAGCTTACAGAGGGTTGGGTGGACAAGTCTACCCCATGCAGTCATATGAGAACCATGTAGTCACACGCCGATGGTGGCTGATGGTAGTCATCTTTAACATGGAGCTTGCCTGAGGGTTGTCACCTCAACCACCCAGAAGACAAAAGAGCATGTCTGAGCATGTCTGCAAAGTTTTTATAGGCCAGACCTGGAAATGACAGATACATATGGCTGCTCACAGTCCATTCATGAGCACTCAGTCATATGATCATACTGGGGAAACACATGGCCCAGTTTCAGATGCCCAGGGATTTGAATCATCAAGTGTCCAGAATCACCAGGCACATTTAGACAAAGGCTGGTTGGTGACTGGGATGCCATAGATGGCAAGGGCAGGGAGCACAGGTGCCAGGCAGAGGTTGTGGTGAGCTGAGATCATGCCATTACACTCCAGGCTAGGCAACAAGAACAAAACTCCATCAAAAAAACAAGCAAACAAACAAAAAACCCCCAAACTGCAGGTATGAGTACCCCCATTTGTCCAAGAGCAAGAGTTATTTTGTTAATTACTTTTTTCTTCTTTTCCCTTTCCCCCTTTTTCCTTGTTCCCCACTTCCCACTTAGTTCTTTAGAAATGCAAGTGAAACCTCCACCTGCCAGACACTCCCCACAGGGCCAGGTGATTTAACTACCTGTTTACTAAGCGGCTCCAGAGCCACAGCTCTCTCCCACCAGGAGATCACCTCAAGAGACAATACGCAATTTGCAAACTAAAGGAGCATGATGGAACTTCTCCCACCTGGAGAGAATCTCAAGACAACGGCCACCTTATAACCTAGCTCTACCCCTGATGGCACCAGCTGGACCACCCAGTACATATGGCAACAAAGTGAGTCGGTAGGCCCTGCACCTGCTCGCTCCCTCTCTGCATGCCGTTCAGGCTAGGTTCCCTTCTTTTTTTTTTGAGACAGAGTTTCGCTCTTGTTACCCAGGCTGGAGTGCAATGGTGCGATCTTGGCTCACCTCAACCTCTGCCTCCTGGGTTCAGGCAATTCTGACTTAGCCTCCTGAGTAGCTGGGATTACAGGCACACGCCACCGTGCCCAGCTAATTTTTTGTATTTTTAGTAGAGACGGGGTTTCACCATGTTGACCAGGATGGTCTCGATCTCTTGACCTCTTGATCAACCCGCCTCGGCCTCCCAAAGTGCTGGGATTACAGGCTTGAGCCACCGTGCCCGGCCCCATACTTTAATTATATAAAAGACCTCCTGCCCCCAGTCAGTGAGCTACTGGAAAATTGACTGCGTCAGTTATTTATTTCTGAGCATCCGTTTTTCCCAAAGCTTGATCTGATTCCGTCAATTGCAGGCTCTCTGTAATGAAATTAATAAAAATACTTGTCACTCTAAGGAATTGACTGGGTACATTGACTAAGAGGTCTGGAGACCTCCTTAAACTCTCTCTTCTTAAAACTATCTTCCATTTCAAACTTTTAACCTAGAGTTCAAGAAGCTTCTATGACACTAATTTAAAATAGAGCCTCGCTCTGTTACCAGGCTGGAGTGCAGTGGCATAATCACTGCAGCCTCTGCCTCCTGGGTTGAAGCAATTCTCCTGCCTCAGCCTCCTGAGTAGCTGGGACTACAGGCATGTGCCACCACGACCAGCTAAGTTTTGTGTTTTTAGTAGAGATGGGGTTTCACCTTGTTGGCCAGGCTGGTATCAAACTCCTGACCTCAAGTGATCCACGTGCCTCCACCTCCCAAAGTGCTGGGATTACAGGCATGAGCCAGCACACCCAGCCAACACATGACCTTTTTTCACACTAAGTTTGCCCTGCTACCTTCATTGGTTGATCTAGAGCAAATAAGGTTTGTTTTGCAAACTCAAATCGTCATTATTTGCAACATATAAAACAGTATTATATCTATGACAGATCTTCCTCCTAAGTGAGACATTTAGGAGGAAGTTCAAATTTAGAACTACTGTTTTTCTGGTTGCTTTTGACTAGAAAGTGAACATTCCAGGTATAGTTTTGATGTTTGTCTCACCCAGATGTTGAAATGTGACCTCCGGTGGTGGTGGTGGGGCATCGTGGGGAGTGTTTGCATCATGAGGATGGATCTCTCATGAATGGCTCAGTGCCCTCCTCGTGGTGATGAGTGAATTCTCCCTCTGTTAATTCACATGAGAGCTGGTTGTTAAAAAGAGCCTGAGCCTCCTTCTCTGTCTTTCTCACTGTCTCACCATGTGACACACCGACTCTCTTTCCCTTCTACCATGACTAGAGGCTTCCTGAGGCCTCACCAGAAGCTGAATAGATGCTGGTGCCATGCTTATATAGCCTACAGAACCACGAGCCGAATAAACCTCTTTTTTGTATAAATTACTTAGACTATGGTGTTCCTTTATAATAAAGCAAAACAGACTAACACAGTCCCCTACCTGCATCTCTCAGCCAGCATCCTACACAAGGCAGATTATATAGATTCACCTTACCAAGGCAAGAGCCACCTTGGATTTGTACCATTTCCTCCCAGGCCTTCTATTTCCAGAAGGTCGGGGCTCATTTCAAAGCATTGGGGCTCAGATAGGTCTGTCTGCCATTGCTTTATCTTTCCTCTTAGCAACCTGGTGGCACCACATCAAGTCTCTGTACAGTATGTCCTGAGCTGTGCCTTTGATCCTTCTCCCAAGGCTAGAGTGTGCTCTCTGTGTGACATGAAGGCCCTCCATTCATGATAAGTATTCGGGAAGACTGCATCTGAATTCAGGTTTGCGAGTCTTTGGG
Organism: Callithrix jacchus; assembly: GCF_049354715.1. Classification (NCBI taxonomy): domain Eukaryota; kingdom Metazoa; phylum Chordata; class Mammalia; order Primates; family Cebidae; genus Callithrix; species Callithrix jacchus. The sequence continues at coordinate 30,270,881 of NC_133508.1, forward strand.
GAAAACGCATAGGTGGTTCTTGAAGCTCCAGTTCCATCGTACAGGAAATATTATGTCAGCTGCAATTGAACCAAAAGAGGGGAAATTCCATTTTTAAAGAGATGGTTTGAAACCCAAACCATTACAAACATCTGGTAATATGGCGTAATGTAGGATAAACATGATTTTAAATGCAGCTTAAAGGGCGAGCTGAATACCAGAGCCGTGAGTGAGTGAGCTGCTACTGACTGCCCAGAAAAAATCAGCCTCAGTAACCTTGGGGCTTGGGTTTTAGCATCCCTGCTAAGATAGAAGGCAGAGTTTTCATCTCATACAAGTAAAGACTCCTACAGCAAGTAGGAACACTTAAAGAACAATAATCTCAATAGAAGATTAGACTAGATAAATATCCATGTAATACACAGTGGCATTAAGAGAGAGCTTTTGTGTTACTTGGTGCACTGGGAGTCAGAAAAAAAAAGGCCTTCCTGGAAATTTATAGCTGCACTTCATTCAAATTTGGGTTCAAATTCACACTATCAGCATGTTCACGAAAAGCCAAGCAAAGACTATGAAAATGGTTCCAGCCAATAAAACCCCCCAGGGGACCAAACATAGGCTGCACAAGATTTTCACAGAGGATGAGCTCACAATCAAAACCTCTAAAGTGCCTGAGGAAATAATCCACCATGATTAAGAACCAGCAGACATAACAAACGATAGTATTAGAACCCAAGGACTTCAGAAAACTGGATAATCTTATAGATTATAAACTAAGAGTATTTGACAAGATTAATGTCAGAAAGAAAGGAAATCAAAACATAAGGAAATAATAGAACATTATCAAAAATGAAATCGGGTAAAAATAAGAAGTATTTTATTAAAAATAAAAATAAAAATCTAGCCATACTGGGCATTTCATGCCTGCAATCCCAAAACTTTAGGAAGCCAAGGTGGGAGGATCGCTTGAGGCCAGGAGTTAAGACCAGCTTAAGCAACATAGCAAGTCCTCGTCTCTAAATAATTTTTTTTTTAATTAGCTGGCATGGTGGCATGCACCTGTAGTCACAGTTACTTGGGGATCTGAGGGAAAAGAATTGCTTGAGCGCAGGAATTAAAGACTGCAGTGAGTGGCTGGGTGTGGTGGCTCATGCCCATAATCCCAATACTTTGGGAGACCGAGGCAGGTGGATTACTTGAGTTCAAAAGTTTGAGACCAGCCTGGGCAACATGGTGAAATCCCATCTCTACTAAAAATACAAAAACCTAGCCAGGCGTGGTGATGTGCACCTGTAGTCCCAACTACTTGAAAAGCTGAAGTGGGAAACTGGCTTAAGCCCAGGAGGTAGAGGTTACAGTGAGCCAATATCACACTACTGTATGTACTCCAGCCTCTGCACACTAGAGCCAGACCTTGTACCAAAAAAAAAAAAAAAAGAAAGAAAAAAGAAAAGAAAAATGAAAGACTGCAGTGCACAATGATTGTGCCACTGTACTCCAGCCTTGGTGACAGAGTAAGACTCTATCTCTAAAACAAAACAAAACAAAAACAAATTGAGTAATTAAAATGAAAAACTCAGGAGCTAAGTTTCACCGGAATAGACACGGCTAATTAGAGAATCAGTGAACTGGAAAGTAAACTTGAAGAAATCATACAACATGCAGTACATAGATCAAAAGATGCAAAACACTCAGAATATGTAAATCCACAAAGAAATAAAGCAAAACGCTGGTTGTCAGGGTCTGGGGGAACAGGAGAATGGAGACCAATTACTTATGTGTATAAGGCTTTCTTTCAGAATGATGAAAATATTTATTACTAGATAGAGATGATAGTTACATAACATTGTGGCTGTACTACATTTCACTTTAAAATGGTTAATTTTATGTGAATTTTTACATCAATAAGAATATATTTTTATGAAAGAGATATTCAGATAGAATGAAAATATCCAAACACATCTAATAGAAGTTGCAGAAAGAGAATTAAGAGAATGAGGAGAGCCAGTATTTATAGAGAGAATGGCTGTACATTTCCTGGAATTTATCAAAGACGTGAATCTGTGGCTTCAGGAAGTACAACACACTGTAAGAAAAATAAATAAAACAAGTCCACATCTGAATACATCAAGATAAAAATGCAAAACACGAAACAAAGAGAAGATCTTAAAAGTCACCAGAGAGGGCATTCTTTAGGCTGATAGTAAATACATTCTAATAGGAGCAATAAAAACCGAAAGGCATTGGGATAATACCTTCAGAGTGCTGAAAGAATACAACTCTTAATCTAGACTTTTACAAGCTATTGTTCAAGTGTGAGGGAAATTTAAAAATATTTTCAGGGCAGGATGGTAGCTCACACCTGGAATTCCAGCACTATGGGAGGCTGAGGCAGGCAGATCACCTGAGGTCAGGAATTCAAGACCAGCCTGGCCAACATGGTGAAACCACCTACGAAAAATACAAAAATTAGCTAGGTGTGGTGGTACATGCCTATAATCCCAGCTACTCGGGAGGCTGAGGCAGAAGAATCGCTTGAACCCAGGAGGAAGAGGTTGCAGTGAGCTGAGATTGCACCACTGCACTCCAGTCTGGGTGGCAGAGCAAAACTCCACCTCAAAAAAAAAAAAAAAAATATATATATATATATATATATATATATTTAAAAATATATATATATATTTAAAAAATATATATATATATATATTTTTTTTCAGACAAACCAAGACCGAGAGCATTTAGCCCATTAACTCTCACTGAGTGAACACTTAAAAGATTTCTTTAAATTCTTTTAATTTCTTTAAATGTTGGAAGAAACCATTAAACCCAGAAGAAACAAATAAGATGTAAAAGCAATGGTAAGCTACGAGATTGGCAAGCATTCAGAAAAATCTAAACAAGGAACAGCTATACAAGAATGATGATAGTGTTTAGGAATGAAGTACAAAAGTGAAATAAAATACTAGACAACAATGACATGTTTGATTGAGGAGAGTCAGAGGGATAGGGAGTTAAGCATTCCAACACCTGTGTACTGTGCAAGAGGAAGACAGAAATGACTACTGAGAAAAGTCGTGGCTCCCCACTGTAATTCCAGCACTTTGGAAGGAAAAGGTGGTAGATCACTTGAGGTCAGGAGTTTGAGACCAGCCTAGCCAACATGGCGAAACCCCATCTCTACTAAAACCACAAAAATTAGCCAGGTGTCGTGGCACATGTCTGTAATCCCAGTTACTCAAGAGGCCGAGGCATGGGAATCATTTCAACCCCGGGAGGGGGAGGTTGCTGTGAGCCCAGATTGCACCACTGCATTCCAGCCTGGGCAACAGAGTGAGACTCTGTCTTTAAAAAAAAAAAAAAAAAAGAACAACAAGTAAAGGCTTTGCTAATTCAGGAACAAAGTTAAAAACTGGAGAGTAGTCACAGAAGAACAGAAATAGAATAATAGAATATATACCTTCCAAAACAGCAGCCAAGTAAGTAAGAAAAGGGAATTAAGAAAATGTAATCATTCCAGTAGAAAGCAGAAAAGGGCAAACTCAGAAGAGAAGAATGTATGTGTATTGTAAACACAAAACAATGTGGTAGAAATAAAGTGTTTACAATAAATGTGGGCTACATACAATATGTTAAAATATAAGTATATATAATATGAATCGATTAAACGTATGTGTTCAATTTAACTCAGTTCATGGAAAAGGATGCAGCCCAAAAAGATTTAATACAACTGATTATACACATATGGAAAGAATTATCTTACTTCTAATTAAAGAAAAAATGAATTCACATACAGATTTTTAAATAACAACCTCATTCCTAAAAATCCATATGTATACACAGGCATATTTAGGCAAAAGCATGAAGGGTCATACACTGAAATATGCATGATCCCTGCTCTGGGTACCAGGACTATGGGTAACTTTCTACTTTGTGCTTTACTCTTTATTTTCAAAGGAACACACATTACTCCTGAGATTTGAAACAACAAAGAACACATAATTTCAAAAGTAAAGAAATCGATGTGGCTGGATGGGGGTGGGTGGGGGTGGAAGTCAGGGGCAGAAGGAAGCAGATGGTAAGAGGTTGGTCAAAGGGTACAAAACATTTCAGTCAGACAGAATGAAAGAGTTGTGGAGATCTATTGTACAGCATGAAGACTATAGCTAATAACAATGCAGCTAATGTAGCCTATAGTTGAAAATTACTGAGAACATATTTTAAAGGTTCTTATCACAAAAAAAAAAAGGTGATAAAGGCCGTGTGAGGTGGCTCATGTCTGTAATCCCAGCACTTTGGGAGGCCAAGAAGGGAGGATCACTTGAGCCCAGGAGTTCAACCAGCCTGGGCAACATAGTGAAACACCATCTCTACAAAAAGCAAAAAAATTAGCCTGGCATGGTGGTGCATACCTGTGGTCCCAGCTGCTCCAGAGGCTGAGGTGGAAGGATCACTTGAGCCCAGAAGGTCAAGGCTGCAGTGAGCCATAATCATGCCACTGTACTTCAGCCTGAGTGACAGAGGGAAACCTTGCCTCAAAAGTGAAAATAAAAAATAAATTATTCTTAAAAATGATAAATATGTTAGGGGATGGATACACACATTAGCTGAATTTAATCATTTTACAATGTATGTGTAGTTCAAAACATCATATTGTGTACTGTAACATAATTTTTATTTGCCAGTTATACCTTAATAAAGCTGGGATAATTAATTAATTAATTTATTTATTTATTTTTGAGACAGAGTCTCACTCCTGTCACAAAGGCTGGAATGCAGTGGCACAATAATGGCTCACTACAGCCTCCACTTCCGTAGCTCAGGTGATCCTCCTCCCTTGGCATCCTGAGTAGCTGGGACCATAGGTGTAGGCCACCATGCCTGGCTAATTGTTTGTACTTTTGGTAAGTAGAGATGGAGTTTCGCCATGTTGCCCAGGCTAGTCTCAAACTCCTGGGCTGAAGTGATCCTCCCACCTCAGTCTCCCAAAGTGCTGGGATTACAGACATGAGCCACTACGCCTGGCCTAATTAATTTATTATTTTTTTTAAAGAAGAAGAATGAAGATAATCATCCCTTGGCCCAGCAGGAAGCTTCTTTGTTTCTAAAGCTTCCTGGTCTAACACCACGTTTCCCCAGCACCCAAGCCAGCCAGGTTCTTTTCAGCAAGCCCCTCCTCTCCAGCTGTGTCTCTTGGCAGCCGTCTGGGCCACCCTGGGTCAGCTGCTTACCCTTTGTTTTCTGAGTCCAGCCCAAGAAAACACCCAATGGCCTGTAGAGGCACATAGGTGCTTCCTTTATGTCATCTCAGGAAATGGGCCCAGGTGTGCAGTTCACAGTGGTAGAAAAAAGTGATTCATTAAATTCATTCAACATATGTTTACTGAGCACCCAGACATTGACAAACATCATGCTTTTAGGTCATGCAACCTTGAATTCAAGGACATTAACTTATGAATTTAATCCGCCTCTTCCACGCTACTGTTCTGCTGCTTTCTGTTGATGTTGAACAAGACTGCAACAATAACGTTGCCTTTGACATAGATATAAACCATAAACTCCTCCTCTGGCAAGATTACAAAAATTCTACCTTTGAGAATAAGGCTTCCCTGGTTCATAAATAAGTTCATGCATGCTAACAAAGGTCCCAGAAATTATTCTGTTGCAACTAATTTAGCGCCTTCATCGAGTTCCTGTCTTTTTTTTTTTTTTTTTTGAGACAGTCTTGCTCGACTGTCGCCCAGGCTGGAGTGCAATGGCGCGATCTCTCCTTACTGCAAAACCTCTGCCTCCCAGGTTCAAGCAATTCTCCTGCCTCAGCCTCCAGAGTAGCTGGGATTACAGGTGCACACCACCACGCCCAGCTAATTTTTTTATTTTTAGTAGAGACGGGGGTTTCACCATGTTGGTCAGGCTGGTCTTGAACTCCTGACCTAAGGTGATCCATCCGCCTTGGCCTCCCAAAGTGCTGGGATTACAGGTGTGAGCCACCACACCCAGATGAATTTTTCAGTCTTTAATCAAGGCTGTGCAGCATCCCTTCCCATTACTGAAATAAAATCAAGTCTGTGGCACATAGGAAATGTGCTCCTATAATATTACTTTTCTAGTCTCACATTTTAATTGGAGAATTGATCGTCCCATTTGAATGAAGTCATCCTGCATAACTGAAATTTAGAAAATGATTCCCGCTGAAAGAACATTTTTCATCTCAATTTGCCTAAATCTGATGATAGCCCTGGTAGGTTTGACTTCACCCTCAGGAATTACCCGCAGCTCTTTGGAGGCAAACCTGAGGGATTTTTCAATCTTTCAGTGAGATCACTTTTTAAAAAAATCTTCCTCGACTTCTGTAGGACCTTGACTTCTCAGCACCTCTTACAAAAGCACTATGCAGGTCCACAGGCCAGAATGCTTTGCAGTCAGAGTGCCCTTGATTTAAAAGGCTGCCCTTAGGCCAGGTGCAGTGGCTCACACCTGAAACTCAGGAGGCTGAGTTTGGAGGATTTCTTGAGGTCGGAAGTTGGAGCCCAGCCTGGGCAGCATAGTGAGACCTCATCTCTAAAATGTAAAAAATAAAATGCTGCTCTTAAAATGGATGTTTTTTAATCTGTTATGAATTCGATTACTCTTCATGGTTGAGATGCTAAGGGGACCTCACTTAATTAAACAGGAAAACGTTTTACCAAGAAGAAATCAGTCTGAGAAAATGCAAATAAAATTATTTATTTATTTTCGAGACAGGGCCTCGCTCTGTCACCCAGGGTGGAGTGCAGTGACACAATCTCAATTCACTGCAACCTCTGCCTCCTCGGCTCAAGTGATCCTCCCACCTCAGCCTCGTGAGTACCTGGGACTATAGGTGCACGCCACAACACCCCAGCCAATTCTATTTTTCATAGAAATGAGATCTCACTATGTTGCCCAAGCTGGTCTTGAACTTCTGGCCTCAAGTGATCCTCCCACCTCAGCCTCCTGAGTACCTGGGACTATAGGTGCACGCCACAACACCCCAGCCAATTCTATTTTTTATAGAAATGAGATCTCACTATGTTGCCCAAGCTGGTCTTGAACTTCTGGCCTCAAGTGATCCTCCCACCTCAGCCTCCCAAAGTGCTGGGATTACAGATGCAAGCCACCACCTGCTGCCTAATTAATTATTTTTTAAGAAAGAAGAAGACTGGGGGTAGTAGTTCACGCCTATAATCCCAGCACTTTGGGAGGCCAAGGCAGGTGGATCACCTGAGGTCAGGAGTTCGAGACCAGCCTGGCTAACATGGGGAAACCTCATCTCTACCAAAAGTACAAAAATTAACCCAGCATGGTGGCACATGCCTGTACTCCCAGCTACTTGGGGACAGAGGCAAGAGAATTGATTGTACCCAGAAGGCGGAAGTTGCAGTGAGCCAAGATCACGCCACTGCACTCCAGCCTGGGCAGCAGAGCAAGATTCTGTGAAAAAGGAGAAGAAGGAGAAGAAAGAAAGGGAAGGAAGGAAGGGAGGGAGGGAGGGAGGGAGGGAGGGAGGGAGGGAGGGAGGGAGGGAGAAGGAAGGGGAAGAAAAAAAAAAAAAAAAAAGATTATTCTTTGTTTCTGGGCTTCCTGGTCTAATACCACATTTCCCCAGCACCCAAGCCAGAAGATGTCGTGTGGTCCAGCCCTAGAAGGGAGATTTTCCAGAGGTTTTCAGAAGCACTGCAGAGTATATTTGACTAAAACTACCTATGCACTGACCCCAGTCCCATAGTGGTAACCATTATATAGTGAAGCTGTAGGGAAAGGAACAATTACCTTGACTCCTCAAAACTATATAGTTGAGGCAGGGCGTGGTGGCTCACACCTGTAATCCCAGCACTTTGGGAGGCCGAGGAGGGTGGATCACCTGAGGTCGGGAGTTTGAGACCAGCCTGGCCAAAATGGCGAAACCCTGTTTCTACTGAAAATACAAAAATTAGCCGGATGTGGTGGCGCGCACCTGTAATCCCAGCTACTTGGGAGGCTGAGGCAGGAGAATCGCTTGAACCCAGGAGGCAGAGGCTGTGGTAAGCCAAGATTGTGCGACTGCACTCTAGCCTGGGCAACAAGAGCAAAACTCTGTCTCAAAAAACAAACAAAAGAAAAGACAAACAAAAAAAAAAACCATAGTTGATAAGGCACAAGCTGATGATAATATAGTTCTAAATTCTCCCGCATTAACTAATGGACCTGCAGACACTGGAGAAAAAATAAATGAACCAACCACTGAGCTCCCTCTGCAGGTCCCTGAGAGTAGTAACTGGCCACCTTTCCAGTCTTGGCTTCCTTGAAAAAACAGAAGACGGTGGTCACCAGAGACTACAAGTACTTTAAAATAAAATAAAATAAAATGTGCTGCAAACAAAAAAGAAAAAAAAAACCCCAACAACTTTCTGTGGTGCATTTTATAGTAGCAGAGCAAAATGCAGTATTTTAAACAAGTATGTCAAATAGAAACTGTCCTGGTAATGTCAGTTTCACAGAGAGTGAATAAAATAGCATTGCCTAGTTAAAGTATAATCCAGGCTGCAAGGTATGATTTCCAACTCCAATGGAGAAAAGCCTCCCTGACGTTTTGAAGCTGCTCTCATGAGAAAGGAATTAGTCAAAGACGACAGAAGCACATAGACATTTATTTTTCCTTCTTGCACCCGTGAATTTCCATCTGCTCCCTGATAATACCGCACCATTCTCCGCATAAATAAAATGAGACTGGGTTAGATCATGTTTTGAAGTTCCTTTAAGCTCTGAGAAGAAACAAACATGTGAGAGACATCATAGGTATTTGTCACCAAAGTATATGTTAAAGAGAAGATGGTTTCTATCTCCAAGTTGGTATAGAAGGCATAATTGGAAGACCTCTGGTCAAGTTCCATCTCTGCCATAACTCATGGTGAGATTTTGAGTGAGTCATCTATATCAGTGTGAGTCTACTCATCTGTATAAATAAGAATACTTGAGCCAGGTGTACTGGCTCACCCCCATAATCTCGGTACTTTGGAGGCTGAGGCGGATGGATCACCTGAGGTCAGGAGTTCTAGTCCAGCCTGACCAACATGGTGAAACCCTGTTTCTACTAAAAAAATAAAACAAAATAAAATAAAAAATTAGCCGGGCATGAGGGTAAATGCCTGTAGTCCCAGCTACTCGGGAGGCTGAGCAGGAGAATTGCTTGAACCTGGGAGGTGGAGGTTGCAGTGAGCCGAGATCATGCCACTGCACTCCAGCCTGAGTGTCAGAGCAAGAGTCTGTCTGAAAAAGAAAAAGAATACGAAAAACTGTCAGTCAACATTTTGGGAAGCCAGGTGGGAGGATTGCTTGAGCTCAGTCTGGGCAACATAGTGAGACCCCCATCTCTTAAAAAACAAAAACAAACAACAGTAGATGAGAACACATAATGGGAAAAAAACCTCCATTTTTATAGTAGCAATAAAAAAAGATAAACAACCTACAAACAAACCTAACAGGAAATTTCCATGATTTATATGAAGAAAACTTTAAACACTACTGAGAGAAACAAAAAAAGGTCAACAAATGGGAGGGTGCCTCACGTTTGCAGGCGGACAGAACATCACGTACATGTTAACTCTTTCTAAATTCATCTGTTAATTTAATACAATCCCAAAAAAAATGCCAGCCAGGTTTTGTTGGAACTCAGCAAATGGATTCTAAAGTTCATATTAAAAAGTAAACAAGCAGCGACCAGCCTGGCCCACATGGTGAAACCCTGACTCTACCAAAAATATAAAAATTAGCCAGGTATGGTGGTGTGCACCTGTAGTCCCAGCTACTGAGGAGGCTGAGGCAGGAGAATCACTTGAGTTAGTGAGGCAGAGGTGGCGGTGAGTGGAGAGCTCACCAATGCACTCCAGCCTGAGTGACAGAGCAAAACTACATCTCAAAAAAACATAACAGCTGGGCGCGGTGGCTCACACCTGTAATCCCAGCACTTTGGGAGGCCAAGGTAGGCGGACCACAAGGTCAGGAGATCAAGACCATCCTGGCCAACGTGGTGAAACCCCGTCTCTACTAAAAATACAAAAATTAGCTGGGCATGGTGGTGTGTGCCTGTAATCCCAGCTACTCAGGAGGCTGAGGCAGGAGAATTGCTTGAACCCAGGAAGAGGAGGTTGCAGTGAGCCGAGATGGTGCCACTGCACTCCAGTCTGGCGCCTGGTGACAGAGTGAGACTCGGTCTCAAAAAAATAATAATAATAATAACAACAAAAAGCAAGGGAGTTTCTGAAAATAAGTGTGATAAGTCATTTCAGATATTAAAACATATTATAGAGCTGTAAAGTTAAAACAATATGATATATCGGCACATAAATAGACAAATCAATACAAGAAAACAGAGACTCAGGCCCCAATACAAATTGATGTTTACTATATATTAAAGGTAGGATTTAAATCCCTGAGAAAAGATGGATTATTTAAGAAAATGTGGTGGGATACTATTCATATATTAGGATAAATTCCAGATACTTTTTTTTTTTCTGAGACAAAGTCTCCCTCTCTTGCCCAGGCTGGAAGTGATCTTGGCTCACTGCAACCTCCGCCTCCCGATTTCAAGTGATTCTCCTGCCTCAGCCTCCTGAGTAGCTGGCACTACAGGCATGTGTCACCACACCCAGCTAATTTTTGTATTTTTAGTAGAGACAGGGTTTCATCATGTTGGCCAGGCTGATCTTGAACTCCTGGCCTCAAGTGATGTGCCTGCCTTTGCCTCCCAAAGTGCTGGGATTATGGGCGTGATCCACTGGTGCCTGGCCCAAATTCCAGATACTCTGAACTCTTAAATGAAAGCAATAAAATCACAAAGTATTAGAGGAAACAATGGGATAATTTTAAAATAACGCTGAAATGGGGAAGCCTTTCTTAGCTCTAAGCAAAAAAATTGATATATTTTTCCATATAAAAGTTAAAAATATTTACACAGCAAAAGCTACAATACCAAAGTCAAAAGACAAATGGCAAATGAGAGGGCACGTTATAGTCAAATCTCCCTAATACAGAAATAATTTTATCATAAAAAATTTAAAAGATAATAAAGAGTTTTATAAAAGACAGAGTTAACAGAATAGAAAATTCAAATAAGCCTAAAACTCTAAAAGATACTCAGCCTAACTTATGGGAAAGCAAAGGCAAAGTAAAACAATGACATTAGTTTTTACTTATATTTTTTAAAAATGGATGCTACTCTCTTGGTGAGGGGTTAAAGTAATAGGCACCCTCAGCTGGGCATGGTGGCTCACACCTCTAATCCCAGTACTTTGGAAGGTTAAGGCAGGAGAATTGCTTGAACCCAGGAGCTCAAGTCCACCCTAGGTAAGGTCTGTCTTCATAAAAATAAAAACTATACATATAAAAGAAAAACAGAATTTTTAAAATTTAATTTTAAAAATTAGTAGAAGATTATTTGAGCCCAAGACTTTAGGCTGCAGTGAGCTACGATCATACCACTGCACTCCAGCCGGGGCAACAGAGTGAGAGGCCATCTCTACAAAAGTAAAAATAGAATGAAATGAAATTAAAAACGCTACATTCCTACCAACCAAACCATACTTTGTAATTTCTCAAAGAACCAACAGAGGGCACAAAATCATTTAACACTATCAACTTAAAACTTCTCTAAAATGGAATTTATATCCTGAGTTTAAAGAGAACGGAAGAAACAGCAACTTAGAAATTCACGGGGATTAAGTGTTTTATATATGAAAATGAAGCTAAATTAGCTAAAAATAAATATCAAAAGGCACAAGGTATCTGCTATAAAGAAACACTGCAAGAGTATAACAGTCTGTAGAGAGAGCACGTTAAAACAAAGTATTAAAAACCCATCCTAACAAGACAAAAAAAACATTATAACAAAGATAAATGACATTTTGTCCTATTTTATATACTATAAAGAAAATATAACAGTGATATAAAGAACTGTACATATTTTTATTTTCATGTTAGAATTTAGCAAGAAATCACAAAAACTTAACTCCATGGGCTACTTGAGGGAAATCCACAAGTACTGAGGATTGGTTTGTTGGTGAACACTTGAGTTTAATTAAAACTGCTCTAACCTTGATTTTCCGAACCAATTTTCCATAATGATTATTTATTTAATAGATAACATAGTGAAATCAAACTCATGCAATGAGAAGTTAAGAAACTCCTATTGTGAACCCAGAAAAAATAATCAGCACAAAAGAACTTATTCCAACTCCACTTTTTAAAGCAAACAAGTCACTAGAATATTGCAATGCACACAGGCTGAACAAAAGCCCTGTTGAGACCACTTTCTGACTTAAGATGACATTTGTTTAGTACACAAAGTTGACTCTTTCTAGAGGCAATCCAGAGATCAAATTCAAGTTGTTATTTTATTTTCTAAGTATACTTAGATGACTTATACTATAAATAGGCATCTTTCACACTACCAGGTTACACAAGTAAAAACAATGAAATATACTTCTCAGAGATTAGATATGCTAACATTTTACTAGATTGGTGCAAAAGTAATTGTGGTTTTTAATTACGGTTTTCATAACTAATGCCGTAACCCTTTGTGCAGGAACACCAAATTATCAATAGGTATAATGTAAGAGAAAGGATTTCCTACTTTTCAATCCAAGTGTTCACATTTAAAAAAAATTATTATTCAAGCATGTTTAAAAGAGTTCGGGAGATCTGGCAAGATGGCTGAATAGGAACGGCTCTAGTCTGCAGCTCCCAGTGAGACCAATGCAGAAGGCAGGTGATTTCTGCATTTCCAACTGAGATACCCTGTTTATCTCATTGGGACTGGTTAGGTAGCGGGTGTAGCCCATGAAGGCCAGGCTGAAGCAGGGTGGGCATCGCCTCACCCTGGAAGTGCAAGGAGCTGGGGCCTCCCTTTTCTAGCCAAGAGAAGCTATGAGGAACTGTGCTATCTGGCCCAGATAATATGCTTTTCCCAGTTTTTGCAACCCACAGACCAGGAGATTCCCTCGTGTGCCTACATCACCAGGGCCCTGGGTTTCAAGCACAAAACTGGGTGACTGTTCAGGAAAACACCAAGCTGGCTGCAGGATTTTTTTTTTCATACCCCAGTGGTGCCTGGAACCCCAACAAGACAGATTCGTTCTCTCCCCTGGAAAGGGAGCTGAAGCCAGGGAGCCAAGTGGTCCCATTCAGTGGGTTCCAATCCCACAGAGCCCGGCAAGCTAAGAACCACTGGCTTGAAGTTCTTGCTGCCAGCACAGCAATCTGAAGTCGACCTGGAGTGCTTGAGTTTGATGGGGGCAGGGGCATCCACCATCACTGAGACTTGAGTAAGAGGTTTTTCCCCTGACAGCTAAGGAGGCCTGGAAGTTCAGACTGGGTAGAACTCAACACAGTGCTGCAAAGCGGCTGTGGCCAGACTGCCTCTCTAGATTCCTCTTCACTGGGCAGGGCGTCTCTGAAAGAAAGGCAGCAGCCCCAGCCAGGGGCTTAGAGATAAAATTCCCATCTCCCTGGGACAGAGCACTTAGGGGACGGGGTGGCTGTGGGTGCAGCTTCAGCACACTTAAATGTTTCTGCCTGCTGGCTCTGTTGTCTTGGTTCTACTTGGAGGGATTCTATTCCAACTGGTCTGGAGTTTAGCTTGGGAATCTGTATTTTAAGCACTTTGTGTGGGTCTAACATACTGATGAGCAGTGAGTGCCTTTTGCCATTGGTCTTAGGGTCGGCATTCATTCCCCCAGTGACCTTGGCCTAATCAGCACCTTTTCTCCCCACCTTCTCTAGTGAGGGCATATCACAGATTTGTAATACAGAGTCTTTGTCATGGTCTGCATTCCATCCTGGGATCCTCTAGCTTTCTAAATAATTTTTAAAACTTGCATATATTAAGGTTAACTCTTTATGCTCTAACATTCTATGGGTTCTGACAAATGCATAGTGTAATAAATTCATCATTATACAATAGTTTCACCATGCTCAAAAATTCCTTATGCTTCACCTATTTTACCCTCTCCCTATATTTTCGTGGGTTTTTTTCATTTTCAAGTGAGCAGATATTTTAGATAAATAATGACATATGCATATGGGTAATTAGAAACCAATGTAATCTTTAATTACTTTGCATAATATATTCATAATAAATAAAAAGTTTGTCAAAATAATATGATTATAAACTATGTTTATTTGGTACCTTACCCGCCTTATGTCCCATGTTAGGTATAATAACTGACAGGCTAAAACTTTTCTATTGAGAGTATTAGGCTCTTTTGGAAAGAGATGACAAAAAAATTCCAGAATATCACTATTCTAGATGAGGTCTAGATGAGGATCTGGCCCCTGTGGCAAGTGGCAAAGTCAGTGTTTAAATATGGTTCAACATTCCACGGGACCAAGCATCCTTTCAGAACTGTCATGAATCTAATGGTTTAGAAACCTTCTTTTGTATGCAACCAACTTTTGCCCCACCCCATTTTTTAAGTCTAAATCATGTTTATTTACACACTCAGTTTTGTAACAAAGGTAATGTGATGCCCACTCTGCACCCAAGATTGGAGCAAAATGCAGAAGATAATTTATTTACCCCCATGCTTGTCATCAGTTGCTATTTTTCCACTGACTACAGTTTTACGGTCTCAAGAGCGAATCTCATGGTGGTTAAACTTTTATGACTTACGTTCATTCAGTATCCTCAGCTGTCATGTTTCTCAACTTGCTGTCAAGTCACAGAAATATTTTTTTAAGATATGTCTAAGGGAAGCAGTGTGGAAACTTAGACAAAATTTGTAGCAAGACTTCTTGAGAAACTAAAGCAGGCAGCTTCATACACACACACACACACACACACACACACACACACACACACTGCCTTGCATCACGCACGCTGCCTTGCATGTAAAAGGACAAGAGATGAGTCCTTTGGGAAAGGCAGGCGTAACTCAAGAACATTGCTTTGCTTGTACCTTGTAATTCCCAGGCTTGAGTTTCTGCTTTCAGTGTTATTTCTGGCTCCAGCAGGCATGGTGCAAGGAAAGGCATGGTGCTGGAGTGGGGAGTAGGGAAGGCAGGAAAGTGGAATGGAGGGAAGGAGGCACTGGGTAGGAAAAGGGGAAGGAATGAGGCAGAAAGTGAAAGGAAAGGAGGAAGGAAGAGGAGTGATGAAGGGGGGCAGGGAGGGAGGAAGATGATCTCCTAGGTACTTGCTGTGTCTCAGGTCATGGGCTACTTGTTTTACCTTCATTTTCTTATTTGGATGACCAAAGCGACACCAGTTATATCAAACGAGAGGGGTAAAAATGATGGAGAAAATCAAGAAAAGCAAATGTCAGAAGCAAGACCTTCATGCAAATTTTTCTCCCAATATGCCTTTTTCCCACCATTTAACCTGATTAAAATTTTCTGCCTGTAACATACCCTCTTCTGATCATAGATAACAAGTACGCAACCTTATTATTGCATTATTAGTCATGAACCTTGAATGCTTTTGTCTTCATAGGCATTAAAGAATTTCCTCCATTAAAAAAATTAAAACTATATTTTAAGGTTTGTGTAAAGTTGAATACATCAATGGTGTTGATAGTCCTGTCCTTCCCAGGGAATGTGACATCAGAAGTTAGGGAGGAAGTACCTGGGGCAGCCTGGGCTTTGTCCCTCTCTCCTCTCCTACATGGCTGAGTGTTCAAACCTTGTTCAAATAAGGCAAACGCCAACCTGTAAGCAATCCAGCTGTTTCTGTACCATGCTTCCGATTTTTGTACGTCAGTTTTACATTTTGGTCTATAAATTTGTTCTAATCATGAAGCAACCCTGGAGTCTCTCTGAATCTGCTGTGATTCTGAGGGCTGCCCGATTTGCAAATCTTTAATTGCTCAATTAATCTCCTTTATATGTAATTTGGCTGAAGTTTTTCTTTTAACAAGTTGATACTATAATTTTTACCCTTTAGTCTGTTAATGTGGTGCATCATATTTATTATTATTATTATTTTCTTTTTTTGAGACGAAATCTCACTCTGTCGCCCAGGCTGGAGTGCAGTGGTACGATCTTGGCTCACTGCAACCGCCGCCTCCCGGGTTCAGGAAATACTCCTGCCTCAGCCTCCTGAGTAGCTGGGATTACAGGCATGCGCCACCATGCCCAGCTAATTTTCGTATTTTTATTAATTTGTTTATGTTGAAGCATCCTTGCATCCCACTTGATCGTGGTGGATGGCCCTTTAAAGGTGCTGTTGAATTTGGTCTGCTAGTATTTCAGTGGGAATTTTTGAATCTCTATTCATTAGAGATATTGGCCTTTGATTTTCTCTTTTTTGTAATGCCTTTGTCAGGCTTTGGTATCAGGGTAATGCTGGCCTCATAAAATTAGTTGGTAAGTATTCTCTCTTCAATCTTTTGTTAGAGTTTACGAAGGATTGGCATTATTCTTCATTAAAAGAATGATGGAATTCACTAGTGAGCTCAACTGGTCCTGGGTGTTTCTTTGTTGGGAGGTTTTTGATTACTGATTTAATATCCTTGTTTGTGATTGGTCTGCTAAGATTTTCTATTTCTTCATAATTTAGTCTTGTTAGTTTGCCTATATGTTTCTAGGAATTTATTCATTTCTCCTAGGTTATCCAATTTGTTGGCATATAATTATTTATACTAGTCTATTATCCTTTGTATTTCTGTGACATCTGTTGTAAGCTCTCCTCTTTCACTGCTAATTTTATTTGTTTGAGTCTATATTTAACATTTCCCTGAGTCTGGAAAGACAGAACAAACCCATATTATATGAAGCTGATGGATTGCAAGGAACCAATAAAAAATGCCTAGGCGTCAAGAGATAGAGACCATCTTGGTCAACATAATGAAATCCTGTCTCTACTAAAAATACAAAAATTAGCCAGGCATGGTGGGGCCCACCTGTAGTCCCAGCTACCTGGGAGGCTGAGGCAGGAGAATCGCTTGAACCCAGGAGGCGGAGGCTGCAATGAGCCGAGATGGCAGCACTACACTCCAGCCTGGCAACAGAGTGAGACACCACCACAAAAAAATTAGCCTAGGATCCCACTAAGAACCAGTCTCTCAGCATTTATGTAAGCTGCATCGGATGGATAAAATCTAGATTGCATGTGCCTCATTTGCACCGCAACTGAGGGACTTTGAAAGGCAGCCCATCTTGGGTTATATTTCTCAAGGGCCACATGACACCCTGGGCAAAGCTTTGAAGGACATCCTGACTCCAGGGGAAAGAGGAACAAAACCCAGGCTGTCCCAGGTACTTCCTCCCAAACTTAGGATGTTACATTCCCTAGGTAGGACAGGACTGAGGCCCGAGTTGTTTCAGGCAATTTCCCCCTGCCTCAGGATAACACAGTCCTATCGCATTCTATAGTTATTCTTGAGAACTACAAGTGAATTACTTTGGGCAGTATAGCCATTTTCACGATATTAATTCTTCCTAACCATGAACATGGAATGTTTCTCCATCTGTTTGTGTCCTCTCTGATTTCGTTGAGCAGTGGTTTGTAGTTTTCCTTGAAGAGGTCCCTTACGTTCCTTGTGAGTTGTATTCCAAGGTATTTTATTCTTTTTGTAGCAAACAAAAACAAGCAATGGGGAAAGGATTCCCTGTTTAACAAATGGTGTTGGGAAAACTGGCTAGCCATGTGCAGAAAGCAGAAACTGGACCCCTTCCTGATACCTTACACTAAAATTAACTCCAGATGGATTAAAGACTTAAACATAAGACCTGGCACCATAAAAACCCTTGAAGGAAATCTAGGCAAAACCATCCAGGACATAGGAGTAGGCAAGGACTTCATGAACAAAACAGCAAAAGCATTGGCAACAAAAGCCAAAATAGACAAATGGGACCTAATGAAACTCCACAGCTTCTGCACGGCAAAAGAAACAGTCACTAGAGTGAATCGGCAACCAACAGAATGGGAAAAAATTTTTGCAGTTTACCCATCTGACAAAAGGCTGATATCCAGAATTTACAAAGAACTCAAACAGATTTACAGGAAAAAAACAAACAGGCCCATTCAAAATTGGGCAAAGGATATGAACAGACACTTTATGAAAGAAGACATATATGAGGCCAACAATCATATGAAAAAATGCTCATCGTCACTGGTCATCAGAGAGATGCAAATCAAAACCACATTGAGATACCATCTCACGCCAGTTAGAATGGCGATCATTAAAAAATCTGGAGACAACAGATGCTGGAGAGGATGTGGAGAAAAAGGAACACTTTTACACTGTTGGTGGGAGTGTAAATTAGTTCAACCATTGTGGAAGACAGTGAGACAATTCCTCAAGGCCTTAGAAATAGAAATTCCATTTGACCCAGCAATCCCATTACTGGGTATATATCCAAAGGACTATAAATCGTTCTACTATAAGGACACATGCACACGAATGTTCACTGCAGCACTGTTTACAATAGCAAAGACCTGGAATCAACCCAAATGCCCATTGATGATAGACTGGATTGGGAAAATGTGGCACATATACACCATGGAATATTATGCAGCAATCAGAAATGATGAGTTTGTGTCGTTTGTGGGGACATGGATGAATCTGGAGAACATCATTCTCAGCAAACTGACACAAGAACAGAAAATGAAACACCGCGTATTCTCACTCATAGGCGGGTGATGAAAAATGAGAACACATGGACACAGGGAAGGGAGTACTAAACACTGGGGTCTATTGGGGGGAAAGGGGGAGGGCCAGTGGGAGGGGGAGGTAGGGAGGGATAGCCTGGGGAGAAATGCCAAATGTGGGTGAAGGGGAGAAAGGAAGCAAAACACACTGCCATGTGTGTACCTATGCAACTGTCTTGCATGTTCTGCACATGTACCCCAAAACCTAAAATGCAATAAAAAATTTAAAAAAAAAAAAAAAGAAAGGAAAAAAAAGAGAACTACAAGTGAGATAGGGAAAGAACGGGGTGGTCCAAGATCACTCTCAAGAGCTCACTGTCCTGCAAAGTCCTCTCTTTTTCTTAGTCTAAGTTTTGCCAATCTTACTCCTATTTTTCAAAAGACAATTCTTAGTGTCTCTCATCTTTCCAATTGTTTTCCTCATCTCGGTTTCTTTGTTGACTTTGGGTTTAGTTTGTTCTTTTTCCATTTCTCTTAGGTGTAAAGTTAGGCTATTTTGTGAGATCTTTCCTTTCCTTTTTCTTTTTTTTTAGATGGAGTCTCACTCTGTCATCTAGGCTAGAGCGCAGTGGCAAATCTCCACTCACGGCAACCTCAGCCTCCTGGGTTAGAGAAACTCTCCTGCCTCAGCCTCCTGAATAGCTGGGATTACAGGCATGCACCACCATGCCCAGCTAATTTTTGTATTTTTAGTAGACACGGGTTTTTGCCATGACCAGGCTGATCTCAAACTCCTAACCTAAGTGATCCACCCACCTCAGCCTAAAGTGCTGGGATTACAGGCATGCGTCACCATGCCCAGCCTCTTTTTTCTTAATGTAGGCATTTATAGCTATAGACTTTCCTCTTAGAACTGCTTTTGCTGTATCCCATAAGAATTTCATTCCATACTCCACACCAAATATAAATATCAACTCCAGATGAACTATAGACCTAACATAAAAGTAAAACTATAGAATATCTAGAAGAAAATCTGTTGCCTTGGGTTAGGCAAGGATAGGATCCCAAAATCATGACTTAGAAAAGAAAAAGATGGTAAGCTGGACTTCATCACAATGAATAACTTCTGCTCTTCAAAAAATACTGGTAACAGACTGCAAAGATAAGCTACAAACTGGGAGAAAATACCTGCATATTTTCTATCAGATATAGGACTTGTATTCAGAATATATGAATAATACTCAAAATTCAATAAGGACTCTTTATTTCCATAGTTTTGTGGGTACAGGTGCGTTTTGGTTACATGGATAAGTTCTTCAGTGGTGATAACTGAGATTCTAGTGCACCTGTCACCTGAGCAGTATACACTGTACCCAATATGTAGCCTTTTATTTTTGCTCCCCTCCCAACCTTCTCCCCACCAAGTCCCCAAAGTCCAGTGTATCATTCTTATGGCTTTGTATTCTCATAGCATAGCTCCCACTTGTGAGAACACGATATTTGATTTTCTATTTCCGATATAAATATCATCTGAAGTTGATATTTATATTTGGTGTGGAGTATGGAATGAAATTCTTATGGGATACAGCAAAAGCAGTTCTAAGAGGAAAGTCTATAGCTATAAATGCCTACATTAAGAAAAAAGAGGCCGAGCGTGGTGACGCATGCCTGTAATCCCATTACTTCATTTAGACTAATGGCCTCCAAGTCCATCCAAGTTGCTGCAAAAGACGTATTTCATTATTTATGCCTGAGTAGTATTCCATGGTATGTATATACATATATATATATATATATACATATCACATTATCTTTATCCATTTGGTTGATGGCCACTTATGTTAATTCCATATCTTTGCAATTACTAGTTGTGCTGCCGTATACATGCATGTACATGTGTCTTTTTATATGATGACTTCCTTTTCATTGGGTAGACACCCAGTAGTGGGATTGCTGGATCAAATGATGGTTCTACTTTTAGTTCTTTAAGGAATCTCCATATTGTTTTCCATAGCAGTTGTACTAATTTACATTCCCACCAGCAGTGTAAAAGTGTTCTCTATTCACTGCATCCATGCCAACGACGATTGCTTTTTGACTTCTTAATTACGGCCATTTTTGCAGGAGGAGTAAGGTGGTATCTCAGTGTGCTTTTCACTTGCAATAATTAGTGGTGTTGGGTGTTTTTTCATATGCCTGTTGGCCATTTGTACATCTTCTTTTGGGAATTGTCTATTCATGTCCTTTTGCCCCTTTTCGATGGGATTATTTTTTTTTTTTTTCTTGCTGATTTTAGTTTCTTGTAGATTCTGAATACTAGTCCTTTGTTGGGTGCATAGTTTATGAATATTTTCTCCCACTATGTGGGTTGTCTGTTTTCTCTGCTGATTATTTATTTTGCTGTGCAGAAGATTTTTAGTTTAATTAAGTCCCATTTATTTATTTATATTTTTATTGCATTTGCTTTGGGGTTTTAGTCATGAATTTTTTGTATAAGCCAATGTCCAGAAAAGTTTTTCTGATGTTATCTTCTAGAATGTTTATGGTTTCAGGTCTTAGATTTAAGTCTTTGATCTATCTTGAGTTGATTTTTGTATAAGGTGAGAGATGGAGATCCAGTTTCATTCTTCTGCGTGTGGCTCACCAGTTTTCCCAGCACCATTTATTGAATAGGGTGTGCTTTCCCCAATTTGTTTCTGTGTGCTTGTCGAAGATCAGTTGGCTGTACGTATTTGGGTTTATTTCTAGGTTCTCTATCCTGTTCCATTGGTGTATGTGCCTGTTTTTATGCCAGTACCACGCCATTTTGGTAAATAGAGATTTGTAGTACAGTTTGAAGTCAGGTTTCGTGATGCCTCCAGATTTGTTCTTTCTGCTTGGCATTGCTTTGGCTACTAGGATCTTTTTTGCTTCCATATGAATTTTAGGGTTTGTTTTCTTCTAGTTTTGTGAAGAACGATGATGATATTTGTATGAGAATTGCACTGAATCCATAGGATGCTTTGGATAGTACATTTTCACAATACTGATTCTTCCCACCCATGAGCATGGGATGTGTTTCTGTTTGTTTGTGAAATCTATGATTTCTTTCAGCACTGTTTTGTAGTTTTCCTCATAGAGATCTTTCACCTCCTTCGTTAAGTATATTCCTAAGTATTTTATGTTATTTTATTTATTTATGTTTGCAGCTGTTGTAAAGGTGATTGAGTTCTTGATTTGAATCTCAACTTGATTGTTGTTGGTGTATGGCAATCCTACTGATTTTGAAACCTGAGACTAAATTCGTTTATCAGATCTAGGAGTTTTGGATGAGTCTTTAGGGTTTTCTAGGTATACAATGATATCATTGGCAAACACCAAGAGTTTGACTTCTTCTTTTCCAATTTTGATGCCCTTTATTTCTTTCTCTTGTCTGATTGCTCTGGCTAGCACTTCCAGTCCTATGTCGAATAGAACAGAACAGAAGTGGTAAAAATGGGCATCCTTGCCTTTTTCCAGTTCTCAGAGGGAATGCTTTCAACTTTTCCCCATTTCGTATAATGTTGGCTGTGGGTTTGTCATATATGCTTTTAATACTTTGAGAACTCATTTTTTAATGCAAAAGATTTGACCAAACACCACAATGAAAATGATGTAAATATGGCCAGTAAGCACGTGAAAAGATGCAAAGCATCATTAGTTACTAGGAAAATGCAGATTAACACTAAAATAAGACCCCATTACATGCTCATTTGTAATAAAGTATCTGACTCCAATTTTGATTTTGGTAGCTAATAGCTTTGAAGCACACCTCTCTGTCTCCTGCCAAACAACTGGGAAAGCTGATGAGAAAACTGGTGTTCCCTTCTTTAATGCCAGTGGGAAGTTTAGACTGTACAACCCTGACCTATGTTTAAGAATCTTCACTTCTTCACCTACCTCTTAATCACCACTGAATCCCTAAGCCAGTCTCCTTCCCTTGCTCTCTCAAGCCATTTTCTTTGTTGCTGTTTTTGAGATGGGAGTCTCACTCTGTCACTCAAGCTGGAGTGCAGTGGGACAGTCACAGCTCACTGCAGCCTCAACCTCCCTGGCTCAAGTGATCCTCCTGCCTCAGCTTCTTGAGTAGCTGGGACCACAGGCACATGCCACCAAGCCTGGCTAATTTTTAAAAATTATTATTTGTAGGCCAGGCGAGGTGGCTCACCCCTGTAATCCCAATGCTTTGGGAGGCTGAGGCAGGAGGATCAATTCAGCTCAGGAGTTCAAAACCAGCCTGGGCAACATAACAAAATCCTGTCTCTATTAAAATTAAGAAAAATTAACCAGACATGGTGGTGTGTGCCTGTAGTCCCAGCTACTTGGGGGCTGAGGCAGAAGGACTGCTTGAGCTATGGAAATTGAAGCTGCAGTGAGCCCTGATCATGCCACTGCACTCCAGCATGGGCGACAGAGACCCTGTCTCAAAAAAATAAAATTATTTGCGGAGACAAGGTCTCACTCTGTTTCCAAGGGTGGTCTTGAACTCCTGGGCTCAAGCAAGGTGTTTGCCTTAACCTCCCAAAGTGCTGGGATTACAGCCCTGAGCCAATCCACCTGGCCTCTCAAGCCATTTCCTTTTTCTTTTTTTAAAATATGGAATGCTTCACGAATTTGCCTGTCATTTTGTTCAGGGCCTATACTAATCTTCTCTATATCACTCCAATTTTAGTACATGTGCTGCTGAAGCAAGTTTTCAAACCATTTTCCAACCAGCTGGGAAGCCTTCCCTGATCTTCTCAGAGACTCATTATATAATAAATCCTTTCACATCTTTTGGGGTGTGTGTGTGTGGGGGGGCATTATCAATGTTGGATTCTGGGTGAGGGTCCATTCTTCTTAAAAAGAATGACTATAACATCATTAAATGGCAAAAATGTAAAAGCCTGACTATATTAAATGTTGGTGAAGGTGAGGAGGAAGTGGAACTATTTATATACATATCATAAGAACGTGAAGTTTAAAACCACTTTGGAAAACAATTTGACAATTTTTTGAAAAGCCAAATATATATCTACTGTGTGATGCATTACTTCCATTCTTAGGCATGTGCCCAAGAAAAAGGAAGCATATGTTCATATAAAGACTTGTATACGATCAGTCACAGCAGCTTTATTTATAACACCCCCAAACTGGAAACAACCCAAATGATTCATAAAATGGAACACTATTCGGCAATAAAAGATTGAACTATGCTATTATTGTGTCACTACATTCCAGCCTAAGTGACAGAGCAAGACCCTGTCTCAAACTAACAGAAAAACCCCAAAAGACTAAACTATCAATATATGCAAAAACATGAATGAAACTCAAATTAATTATGCAGATTCAAAGAAGCCAGACAGAATACATACCGTATCTTCCCTTTATAACATTTTTTTAGAATATACAAATATCTATGGTTATAGCAAGCAGGTAAGTGCTTGCGTAGGGCCTGGGTTGGGAATGAAGCACAGCCAGAAAGGAAAAAGAGGGAGGGATACAAAGATGCATCATGAAGGCCTTGGAAGTGACAAACATATTTAGTATCTTGATTTTGGTGATCGGTGTACATGTCAGAACTTACACTATTGTACATTTTAGATATGCAGTTTCCAATATGCCAATTATACTCAATTTGAAAAAAGGAAATAATTTCATGGCAAGTTATTGTTGATAGAAAAGAGCTTCATCCATGGTATCCATAGGGATGGTAAAAATAAATCAATACAAAAAAAAAAAAGAAAAGAGCTTCAGGGACTGTTTCCTGGGCATTTCAGACACCTCCTATCATATGGTATTCTCTTAAATTTCCTTCTTTTTTCTCTGAATTCCATCTACCTCTTTCTTGATTTGCACTTTCATTTTGATGAAGATACCCCTCAGTGACATAGAAAGGGTAGTTTATTGTAAAAATATTTATTCCAGCATTAACTTATGACAGTTTGACTAGCTACAGAATTCCAGGTTAGAATTACTTCTCCAACAGAACTTTGAAGGCATTGACCATTATCTTGCTACTCCATGCTGATGTTAACAAGATCAAACCTATTCTGCTTCCTGATATATTCCTTTTCATATGTCCTTTGGTTTCCTTGTACATAATCTTTCCTTCTCTCCCCATCCGACATCTCCTTGGAGACCTACAGAATCTTCTAATTGCACCCATCACAGTTCGTGGTAATGTGCTTCAGTGTGAACTTATTTTTACACATTGTGCTGCTTATTCAGTCACTTCTGTTAACTTGACAGTTCATATCCTTCAATTCTGAAAAATTTTTTTGTTGATGATTTCCTCTATTATTCAGATTTTGGACCTACTGTTCTGCTCCTTTGCTTTTTCTTTTTTGTTTTCTCTCTCCTATTATCTTTAATTTGGGGGAGGTAAAATTTCCTTTATCCACCAGTGCTTATATTACGTTTTAAAAATTTCATTATATTTCACTTTTCAAGAATCTTTTTGTTCTGAGTGTTTACTATGTATGAATCTGTTCTCTAATGGATGCATGTATTCACTTGTCTCTCCCAAGTATATTAGGAAAAGTTTTCATCTTTGAGGGGCTCTTGCTCCCGTATAGTTTCTATCCTTCGAGTTTGTTTTGGTTTCTTCCATGTTAAGAGGCTCTTCTCAGATATCAAGTGCATTATTTCTCTATTGCTGCACAAACTCTCAGAAACTTAGTGGCTTAAAATACCACAAATTCATTATCTTACAGTTCTGGAGGCCAGAGAGCCTAAAATCAGAGTGTTGGAGAAGCTATACTCCTATGAAGAACGTTTATCTGATGTGCCCATAATCATTTTTTTAAAAGTCTGTTTTGGAGCATCAATGATGGTTACATAATACTTGCCGGTCTCCAGTTTCCACAGGGGTTATCAGTGGTGAGACTACGCTTACATTCAGCTTTCAGTTTTTACAAGACTCAGACATACTTGAAGGAGCCCTTTTCTACCTTGGCAGCCTCCCCCTCAATTTTTTTGATGGTTCTTTTGTTGATCAGATGCTGGGCTTACCTGAATCTACATGTCAAATGACAGTAATGTTGATATGATTCTTTGCTATTCCCATTTTGGCCTTAACCCATTTATGCCAAAGGTTGCAAATTTTTGGGGGTGGGGGAAAATCAGACTTTGGCAATGACCTTGAGCAGTAGGATATAATTAACTCCCACAAGTTTAGAGTTCCAATAATGGAACACTAGGCATAAATGCGTTAATTTAGTGTACTTATACGTTGGTGGCAAACTTCTTGTGAATAAAGCACTCACAGTCTCCTTTTGGCTGGAACCGATATCCCTGACTTCTTGTTGGCTGTCAGCAGAAATTGCTCTCAACTTTTAGAAGCCACCCTCAGGTCCTAGCCATACGGCCCTCTTAAACATGAAGTTTACTTCTTCAAAGCCAGCAGGAATTTCTCTCTCCAGCCTCCTAAGAAGGAGTCATATTATATAACATAATCACAGGAATAATTATACCATCACCTTTGCAATTTAATGCAACCCAATCAAGGGAATGAGTATTCCATCAAATTCAGATTGCAATCACAATCATGGGGAGGAGATTTTCCAGGATGTGTGCTCCAGAGGATAGAAGTCTCAAGAGGTCATTAAAGAATCATGCCTAAAACATCATGCATTGGTTTGAATCTTTCTTTTAGAAAAAGAAGTTTAGGCCAGGCCTGGTGGCTCACGCCTGTAATCCCAGCACTTTGGGAGGCCGAGGCAGGTGGATCATGAGGTCAAGAGATCGAGACCATCCTGGTCAACATGGTGAAACCCTGTCTCTATTAAAAATACAAAAAGTTAGCTGGGCACGGTGGCGCGTGCCTGTAATCCCAGCTACTCAGGAGTCTGAGGCAGGAGAATTGTCTGAACCCAGGAGGTGGAGGTTGCGGTGAGCCGAGATTGTGCCATTGCACTCCAGCCTGGGTAACAAGAGCGAAACTCCGTCTCAAAAAAAAAGAAAAAGAAGTTTAAAGATTTAGAATGGAAGTTGAGCTCCTAAATTTGTCTTGTTGCCATTTTCTCAATACCTTTAAAAATCAGTAGCTAAGAACACGAGAGGATAGGGAAAGAAAGTAATGTTTATTGATTACCAAGTATATACCAGGGATTGTGCTAGGTCCTTTACGTTACAGTTTATTTAATGTCAGAAAAGAACTACATTTGAACCAAGGAGGTACTATAAGAAATATGTAACCAAATGGTAAGTACAGGTAAGAAAATAGACATCATAGACTGGACAAAGAAAATGTGGCATGGAATACTACATAGCCATAGAAAATGATGAGTTTGTGTCCTTTGTAGGGACTTGGATGAATCTGGAAACCATCACCCTCAGCAAAATGACACAAGAACAGAAACTCAAACACTGCATGTTCTCACTCATAGGCGGGTATTGAACAATGAGAACATGTGGACACAGGGAGTGGAGCATCACACACTGGAGTCAGTTGCAGGGGGCTAGGGGAGGGACAGCAGGGGGTGGGGAGGGTGGGCAGGGATAACATGGGGAGAAATGCCAGATACAGATGATGAGGGAATGGAGGCAGCAAACCACCTTGCCATGTATGTACCTATACAACAACCCTGCATGATCTACACATGTACCCCACAACCTAAAGTACAATTAAAAAAATAAAAAAGAAAGAAAATTAGACAGTAACAATCATTAATTTGAAAAGCTAAATCTAGTATTTTGAAAATTTCCTGAAAGTATGATCGGGTATGATTTTGATGGGCCTGGAAAACAAGTTCTCTACATTTCCCAGTGAAATTTAAACATTTTTTCTTTTTAAAGCAAACCAGATTTTAGTTGCACAGAATTAAAAACAGACTGTATTATGTAACTAAATTTAATGTCCTAGAGTATTTTCTCCTAAATCATGCTGCACATATTTTATTAATCTATGAATAAAATCTATTCCAGGATGGTACTGTACATATTTTATCACAGTCAAATCTTTCTTCATCTAGAAGATCAAATATAGCTAATGTTGCTTCGAAAATGGGAAGTACAAAAAGCTTTAGAATTAAGAAATATTTTAAACCACATTTAGATTCAAATATTGTTTGATACAACTTTTATCCGGAAGCATCAAGAAGCTGGAAATTCTGTCATCCAGAGGAATCAAAATAAAAACATCAAATAATTTCAGTTCTTCATATAATTTTATAAAATATTTAAAGACTTGAATTAAGGTCTCTGATAATACAATTGTGCCAGAATGTATTTAGCAAATTAAAAATATGAGTTGAAAATTAACTCAAAATAATGACAGCAATTTTCGTTAATTCTGTTACTAAACAAATGTAGGCTACTGAAAGTAGCTGAAAAACTACAAAAATAAAAGTCATAGAAATAACTGACTCATACAAACACCTAAATTATTTCACCCATGTAAAAAATACACTAAAATGTTTTTTCATGAATAAGATATCCTAAAAATAACATATGCCTAAAGTTCAAAAGAGACTTTTTTCTAAACTCATAAATCATAAAATTTTTAAGAAGCATTTGGCCTAAAATGCTCTATTCTTGATCTCAACCCAGGTAAGTATTTTGGAAAACTGAAAGAAAAATTGCATTTCATAGTTGTTTGAGGTATCTCAATGTGGATGGGAAAAAAAGATATTTTTCTCCTTCCTATTTGGGCATTTTGTGCCCATATTCACACATGGCACAAATTTAAACTTTAAATTCGCATGTACAAAATCCTCTATGAGGAAATCACAGTCCAGATATAAAAGCTGGCAATTTCTGATTTCTGAAGCACAGCACAGAACATTTGCAGTGCCCAGCTTATTTTAGTGGTGAACTAGGCATTCATGTCAGCCAGATTTTGTACTGTTATCCAAAGCCTAATTGAACAGGCACCAGCAAGTGACACATTTGAAGGCTACTTACAAGGAAGCAAACTAAATAAATAGTGCACATTTCTATAAGAGTAAATATATATAAGGATCAGAAGCTGGAGTCAAAAAGAATGATGTCCAGTAATGGGAGACTAGGTAATATCCATCAACTCTCTCACTTAATGAAAACCACCAGAAAAGCTTGGCAAAACGGGCCGGACGAGGTGGCTCATGCCTGTAATCCCAGCACTTTGGGAGGCCAAGGTGGGTGGATCACCTAAGGTCAGGAGTTCGAGACCAACCTGGCCAACATGGCGAAACCCTGTCTCCACTAAAAATACAAAAAAATTAGTTGGGACAAGCAGGGTCTGGAGCAGACCTCAGCAGTCGTACAGCGAAGGGGCTAGACTGGTAGAAGGAAAACCAAGCAACAGAAATACTTCATCATCAACATTCAGGGTGTCCACTCAGAGACCCAATCGAAAAGTCAGCAACTACGCAGTCGACCAGCGGACAAATCCACAAAGATGGGAAGAAACCAGCGCAAAAAGGAGGAAAACACCCGAAACCAGAACACCTCGCCGCCTAGAAAGGACCAAAACTCCTCATCAGCAAGGGAACAAAGCTGGACGGAGAATGACTGCGACGAAATGACGGAATTAGACTTCAGAAGGTGGATAATGAGAAACTTTTGTGAGCTAAAAGATCATGTATTAAATCAATGCAAAGAAAATAAGAACCTTGAAAAAAGATCTGAAAAAAGATTCGAGGAAATAATAACAAGAATGGATAACTTAGAGAGGAATATGAATGAATTAAAGGAGCTGAAAAACACAATACGAGAACTTCGCGAAGCATGCACAAGTTTCAATAGCCGAATTGACCAAGCAGAAGAAAGAATATCTGAAGTCGAAGACCAACTCAATGAAATAAAACGAGAAACCAAGATTAGAGAAAAAAGCGCAAAAAGGAATGAACAAAGTCTCCAAGAAATGTGGGACTATGTGAAAAGACCTAACCTACGTTTGATAGGTGTACCAGAAGGGGACGAAGAGAATGAATCCAAGCTGGAAAATACTCTTCAGGACATCATCCAGGAAAATTTCCCCCACCTAGCCAGACAGGCCAACACTCAATTGCAGGAAATACAGAGAACACCACAAAGATATTCCGCAAGAAGAGCAACCCCAAGGCACATAATCGTCAGATTCAATAGGGTTGAAATAAAGGAGAGAATACTAAGGGCAGCCAGAGAGAAAGGTCGGGTCACCCACAAAGGGAAGCCCATCAGACTCACAGCAGATCTCTCGGCAGAAACACTACAAGACAGAAGAGAGTGGGGGCCAATATTCAACATTCTTAAAGAAAAGAACTTTCAACCCAGAATTTCATATCCAGCCAAACTGAGCTTCAGAAGTGAAGGAAAAATAAAATCCTTTGCGAACAAGCAAGTACTCAGAGATTTTGTCACCACCAGGCCTGCTTTACAAGAGCTCCTAAAAGAGGCACTACACATAGAAAGGATCAACCAGTACCAGCCATTCCAAAATCACACTGAATGCTAAAGAGCATCAACATAATGAAGAATCTACAACAACTAACAGGCAAAACAGCCACTTAGAATCAAAATGGCAGTATCAAATTCACACATAACAATATTAACCCTAAATGTAAATGGACTAAATGCACCAATCAAAAGACACAGACTGGCAAATTGGATAAAAATCCAAAACCCATCAGTGTGCTGTATCCAGGAAACCCATCTCACATGCAAGGATACACAAAGGCTCAAAATAAAGGGATGGAGGAAGATTTACCAAGCAAATGGAGAGCAAAAAAAAGCAGGAGTTGCAATTCTCATCTCTGATAAAATAGACTTTAAAGCAACAAAGATCAAAAGAGACAAAGAAGGCCATTACATAATGGTAAAAGGATCGATACAACAAGAAGAGCTAATGATCCTAAACATATATGGACCCAATGCAGGAGCACCCAGATACATAAGGCAAGTTCTTAAGGACTTACAAAAGGACTTAGACTCCCACACAATAATAGTGGGAGACTTTAACACTCCACTGTCAATACTAGACAGATCAACCAGACAAAAAATCAACAAGGATATCCAGGGCTTGAACTCAGACCTGGAGCAAGCAAACCTGGTGGACATTTACAGAACTCTCCACCCCAAATCCACAGAATACACATTCTTCTCAGCACCACATCACACCTACTCTAAAATTGACCACATAATTGGAAGAAAAGCACTGCTCAACAAATGCAAAACAACCGAAATCATAACAAACAGCCTCTCAGACCATAGTGCAATCAAGTTAGAACTCAGAATTCAGAAACAGACCCAGAACCACACAGCTTCATGGAAACTGAACAACTGGCTCTTGAATGTTGACTGGGTAAACAATGAAATGAAGGCAGAAATAAAGAAGTTCTTCGAAACCAATGGGAACGAAGACACAACGTGCCAGAACCTCTGGGACATATTTAAAGCAGTCTCTAGAGGAAAGTATATAGCAATAAGTACCCATATGAGGAGAATGGAGAGATCCAAAATTGACACCCTATCGTCAAAATTGAAAGAGCTAGAGGAGCAAGATCAAAAAAACTCAAAACCCAGCAGAAGACAAGAAATAACTAAGATCAGAGCTGAGCTGAAGGAGATTGAGACACGAAAAACCCTTCAAAAAATCAATAAATCCAAGAGCTGGTTTTTTGAAAAGATCAACAAAATAGACCACTAGCCAGATTGATTAAAAAGAAAAGAGAGAACAACCAAATAGATGCAATAAAAAATGATAAAGGGGAAATCACCACAGATTCCACAGAAATTCAAACCATCATCAGAGAATATTACAAACAACTCTATGCGCATAAACTAGTAAACCTGGAAGAAATGGATAAATTCCTGGATTCCTGTGTCCTCCCAAGCCTAAACCAGGAGGAAGCTGAAACTATGAATAGACCAATAACAAGGTCTGAAGTTGAGGCAGCAATTAAGAGCCTACCACACAAAAAAAGCCCAGGTCCAGACGGGTTCACAGCCGAATTCTACCAGACACACAAGGAAGAGCTGGTACCATTTCTTCTAAAACTATTTCAAACAATCCAAAAAGAGGGAATCCTTCCCAAATCATTTTATGAAACCAACATCATTCTGATACCAAAACCCGGCAGAGACCCAACGAGAAAAGAAAACTTCAGGCCAATATCCATGATGAACATAGATGCAAAAATCTTCAATAAAATATTGGCAAGCCGATTGCAACAGCAAATCAAAAAACTTATTCACCATGATCAAGTAGGATTCATCCCGGGGATGCAAGGCTGGTTCAACATACGCAAGTCTATCAACGTAATTCACCACATAAACAGAACCACAAACAAAAACCACATGATTATCTCAATTGACGCAGAGAAGGCATTTGACAAAACTCAACAGCCCTTTATGCTAAAAACCCTCAATAAACTCGGTATCGATGGAACGTATCTCAAAGTAATAAAAGCTATTTATGACAAACCAACAGCCAATATCATACTGAATGGGCAAAAACTGGAAGCATTCCCTTTGAAATCTGGCACTAGACAAGGATGCCCTCTTTCACCACTCCTATTCAATATAGTACTGGAAGTTCTAGCCAGAGCAATCAGGCAAGACAAAGAAATAAAGGGTATTCAAATAGGAAAGGTGGAAGCCAAATTGTCTCTATTTGCAGACGACATGATAGTATACCTAGAAGACCCCATTGCCTCAGCCCAAAAACTCCTGAAACTGATAAGCAACTTCAGCAAAGTCTCAGGATATAAAATCAATGTGCAAAAATCACAAGCATTCGTCTACACCAATAACAGACTTAAAGAAAGCCAAATCAAGAGCGAACTGCCATTCGCAATTGCTACAAAAAGAATAAAATACCTTGGAATACAACTCACAAGGAACGTAAGGGACCTCTTCAAGGAGAACTACAAACCACTGCTCAACGAAATCAGAGAGGACACAAACAGATGGAGAAACATTCCATGTTCATGGTTAGGAAGAATTAATATCATGAAAATGGCTATACTGCCCAAAGTAATTTACAGAATCAACGCTATTCCCATCAAGCTACCATTGACTTTCTTCACAGAACTGGAAAAAACCACCATGAACTTCATATGGAACCAAAAGAGAGCCCGCATAGCCAAGTCAATTCTAAGCAAAAAGAACACAGCGGGGGGCATCACACTGCCGGATTTCAAACTATACTACAAGGCTACAGTAATCAAAACAGCATGGTACTGGTACCAAAACAGAGATATAGACCAATGGAACAAAACAGAGGCACCGGAGGCAACACAACATACATACAACTATACAATCTTTGATAAACCTGACAAAAACAAGCAATGGGGCAAGGATTCCATGTTTAACAAATGGTGTTGGGAAAACTGGCTAGCCATGTGCAGAAAGCAGAAACTGGACCCCTTCCTGACACCTTACACTAAAATTAACTCCAGATGGATTAAAGACTTAAACATAAGACCTGGCACCATAAAAACCCTAGAAGAAAATCTAGGCAAAACTATCCAGGACATAGGAGTAGGCAAGGACTTCATAAACAAAACACCAAAAGCATTGGCAACAAAAGCCAAAATAGACAAATGGGACCTAATGAAACTCCACAGCTTCTGCACGGCAAAAGAAACCGTCACTAGAGTGGATCGGCAACCAACAGAATGGGAAAAAATTTTCGCAGTCTACCCATCTGACAAAGGGCTGATATCCAGAATTTACAAAGAACTCAAACAGATTTACAGGAAAAAAACAAACAGGCCCATTCAAAAGTGGGCAAAGGATATGAACAGATACTTTACAAAAGAAGACATATATGAGGCCAACAATCATATGAAAAAATGCTCATCGTCACTGGTCATCAGAGAGATGCAAATCAAAACCACATTGAGATACCATCTCACGCCAGTTAGAATGGCGATCATTAAAAAATCTGGAGACAACAGATGCTGGAAAGGATGTGGAGAAAAAGGAACACTTTTACACTGTTGGTGGGAGTGTAAATTAGTTCAACCATTGTGGAAGACAGTGTGGCGATTCCTCAAGGCCTTAGAAATAGAAATTCCATTTGACCCAGCAATCCCATTACTGGGTATATATCCAAAAGACTATAAATCGTTCTACTATAAGGACACATGTACACGAATGTTCATTGCAGCACTGTTTACAATAGCAAAGACCTGGAATCAACCCAAATGCCCATTGATGATAGACTGGATTGGAAAAATGTGGCACATATACACCATGGAATATTACGCAGCAATCAGAAATGATGAGTTTGTGTCGTTTGTGGGGACATGGATGAATCTGGAGAACATCATTCTCAGCAAACTGACACAAGAACAGAAAATGAAACACCGCATATTCTCACTCATAGGTGGGTGATGAAAAATGAGAACACATGGACACAGAAAGGGGAGTACTAAACACTGGGGTCTATTGGGGGGAAAAGGGGAGGGCTAGTGGGAGGGGGTGGTGGGGAGGGATAGCCTGGGGAGAAATGCCAAATGTGGGTGAAGGGGAGAAGAAAAGCAAAGCACACTGCCATGTGTGTACCTACGCAACTGTCTTGCGTGCTCTGCTCATGTACCCCAAAACCTATAATCCAATAAAAAATTAAAAAAAAAAAAAAATTAGTTGGGTGTGGTGGCATGTGCTGACAGAGTGAAACTCCATCTCAAAAAAGGAAAGGAAAGGAAGGAAAAGGGAAAAGAGATAAGGGTATGGGAAAAGGAAAGGGAAAAGGAAATGGGAAAGGGAAAGGGAAAAGAGATAAGGGTAAGGGAAAAGGGAAGGGAAAGGAAAATGGGAACGGGAAAGGGAAAAGAGATAAGGGTAAAGGAAAAGGGAAGGGAAAGGGAAATGGGAAAGGGAAGGGAGAAGGAAAGGGAAAGTGAAATGGGAAAGGTTAAGGGAAAAGGAAAGGGAAAGGGGAAAGGGAAAAGGAAAGGGAAAGGGAAAAGGAAAAGGAATAATGGAAAGGGAAAAGAAAAGGGAAAGGGAAAGGGAAAAGGGATAAGGGTACGGGAAAAGGAAAGGGAAAGGGAAATGGGATAATGGAAAGGGAAAGGGAAAAGGAATAATGGAAAGGGAAAAGAAAAGGAAAAGGGATAAGGGTAAGGGAAAAGGAAAGGGAAAGGGAAACGGGATAATGGAAAGGGAAAGGGAAATTGGAAAGGGGAAAGGGAAATTGGAAAGGGAAAAGGGATAATGGAAAGGGAAAAGGAAAGGGAAAGAGAGAAAGCAGCCTGGAAACACAAAAACAGCTGCTTGAAAGCATCAGAATGCTAACAAGGCAGTGAAAACTTACAACACTGTGGCGAAGTAGACTTAAACAGGCGAGCCTAGCATTTGGGGCTGCTTTCCCTGCCAGAGACATCTGCTGATGAGGTAGATCAGAGCGGAGTAGAGGTTTTAAAAGACTCACAGGGATGGGAGACAAAAAGGACTTCAGGGCCTGCCAAGGAAAAGGGCCCCTGGTCAGCACTCCAGGCTTTGGACTGGGATCCTCCCTGCCACAGTGTGAGTAAAGACGAACGAGAATCTGGAGTTGCATCCAACTCCAAAATCTCAAAGCCTTTCTGGTCAGTGATCCAGGATCATAAATACCCCTACCCACTTCCCAGAAGCAAAAGTCAATCCTTTCTGAAGAGAAAACACCATCCTCCCTCGAAGTAATTCCTACTGTTTCTCCCATCCAATGTCAACATACAATGCCACCACTGCCACCACCAGGTACACCAGGAGAGAAGTCGACCTCATGAAAAACAAACAGATCACAGGGGACCACATGATCAAGTGATCAGACCCAGGCTTTAAAATAACGGTGTCAAACTGAAAACACATACTGAAATTGAGACTACAATAAATGGATTTTTAAAATTAGATGCAGATGAAAAAAACTGATAAAGTGTTGCCTAGGTCAGAATTCTGGCCGAACATGGTGGCTCACACTTGTAATTCCAGCACTTTGGGAGGCCTAGGTGAGTGGATCACCTGAGGTCAAGAGTTCAAGACCAGCCTGACCAATATAATGAAACCCCATCTCTACTAAAAATACAAAAATTAACCAGGTGTGGTAGTGGGTGCCTGTAATCCCAGCTACTCAGGAGGCTGAGGCAGGAGAATTGCTTGAACCCCAGGTTGCAGTGAGGTAAGATCACATCACTGCCCTCTAGGCTGGGTAACAGAGCAAGAACTTGTCTCAAAAACAAACAGAAGTAAATTCTCGGAGTAAAGACAGACACAAGAATAGAAAATACAGGAAAGTATAGAAGAGACACAGGGAATTAAGCAAAAAGGTCTAATAAATGTTAAGGTGAATCCCAGAGGAATGAAGGCGAATGTAGCCAAAGCAATATTTGAAAATTGTTTTCTAAAACTAATAAAAAATATTTTCAAGTCATTAAGTAATGTTGAACAGCTCACATGTGAACAATGTTGAACAATCATATGTGCTGACATCATCAGCATAACCTATGTTGTAGGAACTCCCCAATTCCTTATCTTCAATAAATTGCAAGAGAAAAAAGAGATGAAGCAGAAGCCTGGAGTCTCTAAGAGGGTTAAGAAACAGACCAGCCAATCACAATATGTGGACTGTATCTGGATACTGATTCAAACAAATGCACTAGGAAAAAAGCTATTGTGATATCCAAAAGACAATGGGGAGCTTGAACAGTGATCAAATATGATGATATTCTTACAGAATTACTGTTTTTGTTTGTTCCATTTTGGTCTGACAATGATTTTGTTATTACGTTAGAACAAGTTATCTTTTAGAAATACTACATATTTACCGATGAAATGACAAAATGGAATTTGCTTAAAATAATACAGAAGTGGTAAGTTACTGGGTTATAAATTAAAGGCAATTGGTCATAAAATAATTGTTGAAAGAGGTGGTAGATTGTGTGCCAAATTCATTACACTTTTCAATTTACTTTTGCCTGTGTTTAAAATTCTACATAGTAAAGTTTTATGTAATTATTAGCGAGCTTGCTTTCCTCGCTCATCAGCCAGGTTCCTTGCTAATAATCCACCTTTTACTGCCAGTTTTCAAGACAGTGTAGAACTAGAGAGAAATCCCAATATGCTTTAACTCTGTAAGAGGAAAAGCTTCAGAAATGTAACACTTCCATCGCACCTAACAGGTTCAACACGTTAAAGGATTTTGGTGATGTGGAGCATGACGCAGACTTAATGTGTCATCTTTTCATTAGTTTGTCCCATTTTATTTGACAGCCTCCATTACAGTAACTTCAAAATAAACCCAGGCAAAAATAATAACCTACAATTTAACTTTTCACTAATAATTAATTACATTTATTTTGTTTTTTGAGACAAAGTCTCTCTCTGTTGCCCAGGCTGGAGTGCAGTGGAGTGATCGACTCCCAGGTTCACACGATTCTCCTGCCTCAGCTTCCCGAGTAGCTGGGATTACATGTGCCTGCCACCACACCCAGCTAATTTTTGTATTTTTAGAAGTGACAGGGTTTCACCATATTGGCCAGGCTGGTCTTAAACTTCTGGCCTCAAATAATTCTGCCCACCTCGCCCTCCCAAAGTACTGGGATTACAGGCTTGAGCCACTGGGCCCAGCCTACTTTTCGTTAGACTTGGCCTGTTCCAAATTAGGTATTTTCCCCATACCATGTACTCATCACAGTATAGTATCTAGAGTTTCAAGTCAGATCCTTTGATCCTTTTTTTTTGAGGTGGAGTCTCAATGTCGCCCAGGCTGGAGTGCAGTGGCACAATCTTGGCTCACTGCAACCTCTGCCTCCCGGGTTCAGGCAATTCTCCTGCCTCAGGCTCCGAAGTAGCTGGGATTACAGGTATCTGCCACCACACCCAGCTAATTTTTGTATTTTTAGTAGAAACAGGGTTTTGCCACATTGGCCAGGCTGGTCTCGAATTCCTGACCTCAAGTGATCCACCCTTCAGCCTCCCAAAGTGCTGGGATTACAAGCGTGAGCCACTGCGCCTGGCCAAGTTAGACCTTTTTAATATTCTCTTTAAAATTTGTCTTAGCACCACATTCTAGAAGCTTAGAAACTTTGCTACATATTTTTGCAATAAATTCATCTTAGAAACATGAATAATGCCTTTAATCTCACTTTGACTCCACTGAGTACTGAAAAGAGTGGATACACACACATACACAGATAACATAAAACACAAGCAACCACACTGAAAATATCAAGTGCATTTTTTAATCATTTGTGGTGATTTTATATATCCTGTATCATAGATACTACAGATTAAAGATTCTACCTACAGTAGACACTTTCTGGGAGTTGCTACATGGGAATTCCAGAGGAATGCTATAATGTTATATTCTTTGAAATCTGTATCCACAAGTTATTCAGTTCATTGTGGAAACCCAAATAAACCTTTCAAGTATTTAAAATAAAGTTTCCAACCTCATACCAAAATGAAAAGTGATTTCTGTTCATGTTTTCATTCCTTTCCAAGTATATACTGTGAAAAATTGATCATTAGTAAGGCTTTACATACAGTCATATGTAAGCCACGAGCTGTTACTTCCCGCTGATAGCTTTCAACTACTGAAGCTTTACGTTCTTATTAAACACTAAGCAGAAAGACTCTTCTATGCATAGAAAGCCAGTTACCTGCTGGCCTTTTGTGAAAAATTTAATAGCCAAATTTTATCTAAGTGAATGATAAAACCTATAGTACTGAAATTTGTTATTTGTTATTTTTTTAAAGAAAGGAATCATGGCGTGGGATGGTGGCTCACATCTGTAATCCCAGCACTTTGGAAGGCTGAGGTAAGCAGATTGCTTGAGTCCTAGAGTTCGAGACCAGCCTGGGCAACTTGGTGAAACCCTCTTTCTACAAAAAAAAAATACAAAATTTAGCTGGGAGTGGTGGTACACACTTGTGGTCCCAGCTACCCAGGAGGCTGAGGTGAGATGATTGCTTGAGCCTGGAAGGTGGAGGTTGCAGTGAAGTTGAGATTGTGCCACTGCAGTCCAGCCCAGTCTGGGCAACAAAGCAAGACCCTGTCTCGAAAAAATAAAAAATAAAAAAAGGGAACCATGATCTAAAACTACCAGGTATCAACAGATTAATCATCTGAAAGCATTGTTATTTTACACGAAAACCATCCATGGGCTGGGCGCGATGGCTCACGCGTGTAATCCCAGCATTTTGGGAAGCTAAGGCAGGCAGATCACCTGAGGTCAGGAGTTAAAGTCAGCCTGGCCTACATGGCAAAACCCCATCTCTATTAGAAATACAAAAATTAGACGGGTGAGGTGGTGTGCGCCTATAAAGCTACATGGGAGGCTGAGGCCTGAGAATTGCTTGAACCTGGGAGATGGAGGTTGCAGTGAGCTGAGATCACAGCATGGCACTCCAGCCTGGGCAACAGAGTGCGATTCTGTCTCAAAAAAATAAAAATTAAAAAAAAACATTCATGTTTACCAGTGAAGATATACTCAACCTCCTTAACTTGCAGTTGGCAGTTCTTCCCCATCTCGCTCAACCTTTACTTCTGAGTATCACATTAAAAACTACATCCTAGCCAATCTGGACCTGTAATTCTCCAAACACACACAGCTACTACCAACTGAATGTTACACTCTAGAAAGTGGAGTTGCTACTTCAACAAGATGCATCTGGTTGGTTGCCCTGTCTGGCTTTGCTGCAGACCTTCAGCGTTTGCTTATTTACATAGGCAAATAAAGCATTTCCCTGCCATGGCACCATCAGGCTCTAAGGAGCAGAATATGGCTGTACTTGGAAGGCCAAGGAAATTCTAGGAGCATGAAATGAGGTGGAACAATCTAATTCTGCTCTCACCTGACTACAGTGTATGTCACCTGACTAGGGCTCTACACCCGACTAGAGCAAAATAAAGAGGCCTGTAGGAAATGACAGCAGGAAAAGTCATTTCAACTTTCTTTCCCTTCTCCTTTATGGTAACCGAAGGCTTGGTGAATGAGATAATTACACACTGTTTTCCTATAATGTCTCAGGCTAATCGCTATTTCCTAGAAAGTCTCTGGTCAATTCTCTAATTTTCTAAAGATGGGTAATAGCTCCAGAAATTATCCTAGTGGGCTATAGCTGAAATCGACTTGATCTGTCTAGTCTCATATCAAAATTACTTTCACATATTTAATAAAACTCATTGTAGCTGAAAGTTACTGAATGAAAGCCTAGTAATAGTTAGAAAAGAAAACTTGAAAAAAGTTTTCCTTATCATTGCAATTATTTTTAATTAGGAAATGGCAGTGACAAATAATTGCTAGTTATCATTATCATGTAATAAAAATATTTTTTAAAATCTGGGGTACACAGGAGGCGGAGGTTGCAGTGAGCCGAGATCGTGCCATTGCACTCCAGCCTGGGTAACAAGAGTGAAACTCCGTCTCAAAAAAACAAACAAACAACAACAAAAAAATATGGGTACAATACACTAAAGTTATGAGAAAATATATTTGTCTATAGTCTATATTCAGTTAAATAAACTTTAAAACTGTGTATTAAAAGGTCTTTGTGGCCAGGTGTGGTGGCTCACATCTGTAATCTCATCACTTTGGGAGGCCGAGGCGGGTGGATCATGAGGTCAAGAGATTGAGACCATCCTGGTCAACATGGTGAAAGCCCGTATCTACTAAAAATACAAAAAATTAGCTGGGCATGGTGGCACATGCCTGTGATCCCAGCTGCTCGGGAGGCTGAGGCGGGAGAATTGCCTGAACCCAGGAGGGGGAGGTTGCGGTGAGCCGAGACTGCGCCATTGCACTCCAGCCTCGGTAGCAAGAGCGAAACTCCGTCTCAAAAAAAAAAAATTAGCTGGGTGTGGTGGCATGAGCCTGTGATCCCAGCTACTTGGGAGGCTGAGGCAGGAGAATCACCTGAACCAGGGAGGTGGAGGTTGCAATGAGCCAAGATCACTCCACTGTATTCCAGACTGGGTGACACTAAGACCCATCATCTCAGAAAAAAAAAAAAAAAGGTCTTTGTAGGTCAGGTGCAGTGGCTCACTCCTGTAATCCCAGCACTTTGGGAGGCCAAGGTGGGTGGATCATTTGAGGTCAGTAGTTCGAGACCAGGCTGGCCAACATGGTGAAATTCCGTCTCTACTAACACTAACACACAAAAATTAGCCAGGCATGGTGGTGGGCACCTGTAATTGCAGTTACTTGGGAGGCTGAGGCAAGAGAATTGCTTGAACCTGGGAAGCAGAGGTTGCAGTGAGCCAAGATTGCACCACTGCATTCTAGCCTGGGTGACAAGAGTGGGACTCCCTCTCCAAAAAAAATAAATAAAGGTCTTTGTGGATTTAAAATCAATCACATAATTAAATCTGATTCTGAAAAGTAAAACAGCTTAATGTCATGGTTGTCCTACAAATTACCAAAAAGAAAATGCTAACACATACACATACTTTATGTGCTTAAATAACCATTTTATACCTAGCACCAACCTAAAAAAGAAAATATCTGATTAAATATCTGTGAACAGAAGAAAAAACATTCATTTAGAAACCCTTAAGTGGTTAATGCTTTTTAAATCAATATGGATTTTTAGCCCAAAAAAATAAAGAACAAATTAAAATGACTTTTAAGGGCATTGCCTGTAGAGAACACTGATGTTTGCTGCTATCAAATGTGAAATCCAATAGCACAGCCCCAAGGACACAGAATTCATTTGCTTTGTAATGATGCTATTACTGTTTCTTAAAACATCCCAAGCAAAACCCATTACAATTCCTGACATAAAATTTAAATAGGAAATTTTTTTAAGTACTACAAACTCTAAATCTGAATTTGAGTAGCAAAAAAGATAATTAGATGCCACAAACACCGAAAGGTAAGTTAAAGAGAAGTAACATTTACTACACACCTCCATCCCTCGCTTAATCCTCACAATGATCTGACAATGGTCCACATTTTACAGATGAAACAGCGGCCCCAGGAGACTGAGTAACTTGCCATGGAGCCAGTCTGGCTCAAGTCTCTTTTTAAACACTACACTACTTTTCTTTTTTTTTTTTTTTGAGACAGCGTCTTGCTCTGTTGCCCAGGATGGAGTACAGTAGCCCAATCTCCGCTCACTGCAGCCTCTGCCTCCCAGGTTCAAGCAATCCTTGTGCCTTGGCCTCCCGAGTAGCTGGGACTACAAGCGTGCACTGCCACACCCAGGCCTTACTTGCTTCTTAAATAGAAAGTTACTCCACAGAGGCCGGGTGCAGTGGCTCACACCTGTAATCCCAGCACTCTGGAAGGCCAAGGCAGGTGGATTACCTGAGGTCAGGAGTTTGAGACCAGCCTGGACAACAGGGTGAAATCCCGACTCTACTAAAACTACAAAAATTAGGCAGGTGTGGTAGCATGTACCTGTAATCCCAGCTACTTGGGAGGCTGAGTCAGGAGAATGGCTTGAATCCAGGAGGCAGAGGTTGCAGTGAGCTGAGATTGTGACATTCATTGCACTCCAGCCTGGGGTGACAAGGGCAAAACTCGGTCTCAAAAAAGAAAAGAAAAAAGTTACTCCACAGAGAATGTAATGGAAATTACATTTCAATACACAGATGACCCTGAACAACATGGGTTTGAACTGCACCAAGTCCATTTACTCACAGATTTTTTCCAACCAAACTTGGATTGAAAATACAGTATTGACAGGATGCAAAATCTGGCTCAAGTCTCTTTTTAAACACTATACTACTTGCTTCTTTTTATGTGCGAGGTGGAATTCTCCCATGCACGGGCTCCACAGGACTGACTGAAGGAGTTGAGTGTGTGCAGGTTTGGGTGTACATGAGATCATCCTGGAATCAATTCTCTGCAGATACTGAGAAACAAGTATGTCTATTTTCTACCCGAAGAGGGGAGTTCTCAAAAGAGATGTGAAGGAATACTGAAAATACCACATTGCAGTTAGAAACAGGGTTTTATTTCTGAAAACAGAAAAATCAAACAATATTTTAAAAATCCAATCTACTGATGTCATCATATTTGGCTTGGAATATAAGAATGCAGTAACTGAAGTGTCTGTTCTAAAAACATAAACATTTTTTGATATCAGTACCAACCCACTTTAATGTATATGTAAATAAGAGAACTTTGCTTGAAAAATACAAATATACATATTCAAGAGCACTACCAAATTTTGAAGCTAATGTACTCATTGCCAGCATATTATATATAATTAAAAGTCATTTTAAATATTTTCTAAACAGGGACTGATGTGGATATCAACAATGGTTTCATCCTAAAACTGTGTTTTAGTATTTGTTTAGTATAGTTTCTCTATTTAGTTAAAGCACATTACAATAATCTTTTACCATTCCTTGTGGCTAGTTTATTTTCATTTTTTTAGAGATGGAATCTTGCTGTGTTGTCCACGATGGATTCAAAATCCTGGGCTCAAGAGATCCTCCTGCCTCAGCCTCCTGAGCAGTTGGGACTACAGGAATGCACTGTCACACTCCAAGCTGACATTGTAATAAAGTGCCACTGAGTATCAGACTGAAAACATCCCAGAACTTTAGACCAGGTAAAGGGAGCCAATGAGAAGATCATTGACATCAGATGAAAGCTGAGATCTGTGAAAGTTTCAAACCAGTTTTTCCAAGCAGTCCACAGATGATTTGATAGGGTAAGACTAGTTCCTTACACAACATAGCAGCCGTTATGTTTGAGTACTAATTTGTCTTTTCCCATTGGTATCTGTGAAATTTTCTGTTCTGTTACTTTTTATGGATTCTAACAGGACTTTGATCCTTTCATTTGCAGGCTTTCTGCTTTTCTTCTTGCCCAGGGATTTTCTGCTTGCTCCAGATGGTAGCAGCAGGGCTACCAGGCCCCAAGGCTGATTGCCTGATATGGAAGGTCCATCTAGATGTTCCTGTTGTAAAATCCAGGTACTTTCTTGGGCCAAATCTACAAATTTTTGCAGCTGGCTTTGATTTACATTTTTGCTTATATTGAGAGAAGTTTCAAATGGATTCTGAATGTACAGAGGAGAAGAATCAGGTTTGTTTTGCTCCCTTCCCTATAGATGATGACACAGAAGAAAAAGTGAGTAAGTATATGAAGGGCTTATGATGATGTCACTGCTCAGGTACGAGGTATCTGGGCTAAGTCAACCAACAAAAGTATTTTTTAAAATAATGTAACTTTTACCTAACAAGGTGGAGCATGAAAGGGGAAAAAATGATTAAAAACGGCAGAAGGAAGATGAAGATGTGTTTATTTCTGAGACTTGCTAAAGACATACCTATTATGGTGGAAACAGAAACCCACCAAATGAGAAACCTTACATTAAATATATTAATGTTTCCCAAGTATGAGATGAGGAAAAAAGAGAAGAAACAAAAGATTATTCATTATTTATTTAAAACACTAGGAAGTTTCCATTATATTCCTGTAGATCCAGCAATATGGCAGGGCCCTGCCACATAAGACAGTATCTCATAAAAAGACGCCTGTAGTCCAAGCATTTTGGGAGGCTGAGGCAGGTGGATCACTTGAGGTCAGGAGTTCAAGACCACCCTGACCAACAAACTCTGTCTTTACTAAAAATACAAAAATAGCCAGGCGTGGTGGCGCATGCCTGTAGTTCCACCTACTTGGGAGGCTAAGGCAGGAGAATCACTTGCACCCGGGAGGCAGAGGTTTCAGTCAGCCAACATCATGCCATTGCACTCCCGCCTGGGCAATAGTGAGAATGTCTCAAAAAAAAAAAGATATGCTAAAGCTATGAATCATGTGACCAACATAAGCCATTAGTCTATATTATCTTTTCCTCTTTCAAATGATACTATAAATATTAATTCATATTACAAAGCCAACGGTCAGAATTCCCCAGTGTGAGCAGCAACTGTTTATTCCCTAACTTATTTCACGGTTGGCACCTCTGAACCCCGGAGTACAAAAAGGGTGAAGAATTTTGTACGCTTGATGACCTTTTCCTTCTAGATTGCATTTGCAGTGCTTTCTGCATGCTTTCTCTCTCCTCTCTCCAATCTTTTATTTTGACAAAGAGTC
This sequence comes from Callithrix jacchus, assembly GCF_049354715.1. Classification (NCBI taxonomy): domain Eukaryota; kingdom Metazoa; phylum Chordata; class Mammalia; order Primates; family Cebidae; genus Callithrix; species Callithrix jacchus. The sequence goes on from NC_133508.1 coordinate 30,315,386, forward strand.
AATGAGAAGGATAAGAGGGAAGAATGAGAAAAGGAGAAGTGAAGAAATAAGGAGAAAGAATGTCTGGGTTTGTGTTTTATGAAGTCAATCTGGTAAGTTTTGTAACCAAGTAGCCAAATGCTAAACAGAATAAACACAGAGGACTATCCCAAGTTATATCCCACTTGTAAACAAATGTTGTCTAGGCTTCTGCCTGACTGATTTTCTTTTTTAAAATAAAAAATATCTTTCATCCCAGCTGCTCAGAGAAATCCAAATCATAAGTTCATTTACTCTAAAAAAAAAAAAAAAAAAACACCTAAATCCTAAGGGCTCAAATGGAGGGAATCACTGAAATCTATCTTTGGGACTTAAATTTATTCCATTGAAACAAATCCAGTTTAAAAACAACTGTATGTAAATTATATCTTTCAGAAAACTTTCTGGAATGTATTCCACATTGTGAGGCAAACAGCATTAGCACTAAGTGAGGACAGAAGTCCCACGGCATAACGACAAAGGTAGATGCTGAAGAGCCGGCTTTTGCTCTTAATGTAACACGATGACTGATCTTAGTCAAGTCATGCAACTTCTCTGGACATCAACCTCCTGGTTACTACCCATTACCATAGAAAAGAAAGAAAATCACATTTATTAGAGTGTTTTGAAAACAGTTAATTAAATATTAGTACAGAGGAACACCAGATTCTAATAACTAAATAATAAAACATTACTTACCTGTCGAATATTTATGGAATTTTTATTGAAAGCAAAATTGCCGAAATATTCAAAAAATTCCTTCAGTAGCAATTCTGTAAGAAAATAAAATAAGGACAATCAGAGGAAAGCCTATTTCAATCCAAAAAGGATAAAGTGAAAAGAAAAACACTTACCTAACGTTTCTGTGTTCTCTGAAGGTTTAATTCTATTCAAGTCACGAACAAATGTGCAGTTGTTGCTTTCTATTATACATTTATCTTCTGCATCTTAAACACAAATGAAAAATATTTCTTTTTTCCCCCCCGAGACAGAGTCTCGCTCTGTTGTCCAGGCTGGAGTACAGTGGCATGATCTCTGCTCACTGTAGCCTCCACCTCCCAGGTTGCAGCAATTCTCCTCCCTCAGCCTCTCGGGTAGCTGGCATTACCAGTACATGTCACCACGTCTGGCTCATTTCTGTGTTTTTAATTGAAACAGGGTTTCACCATGTTGGCCAGGCTGGTCTCAAACTCCTGACCTTAGGTGATCTGGTCAACTCATCCTCCCAAAGTGCTGGGACTACTGGCGAGAGCCACCACGTCTGGCCTATTTCACATATTTCAAAGATATTCCCTTTCTCATAATAAAAATCTATGATTGAAATAAATTTAAGGCTGGGCACAGTGGCTCACACCTGTAATCCCAACACTTTGGGAGGCTGAGGCAGGTGGATCACTTGAGGTCAGAAGTTGGAGACCAGCCTGGCCCACATGGTGAAATCCATCTCTATTAAAAATACAAACATTAGCTGGGCATGGTGGCATATGCCTGTAATTCTAGCTACTGGGGAGGCTGAGGCATGAGCATCGCTTGAACCCAGGAGATGGAGGTTGCAATGAGCTGAGATCAGGCCACTGTACTACAGACTGGGCAACAGAGTGAGGAGTCTTAAAAAACAAAACAAAACAAACAAACAAATTTAAATAAATTTCTACTCTATTATTTATTTAAATCATAGATTTTATAAATGATTGAATAATTATGATTTAATAATGATTTAATCTATGCTTTCTTGTCTGACGATGTTAATTTCACTATGGTATAACTAATCTCAAATCTTTTTATCTTCTTTTAATGGAGTTATATTTAAAAAAAAGACTTGAGACTAGTTATGCCACAGTGAAATTAACATTTAATTTAGCATACTAGAATTATTGTCTAACAACCACCCAATGATTCCTAATCAATTTCTGAGGTAATCAGTTTTCTAGTAACAGATGAAACTGTAGAGTTCCCCCATCATCCACCAAACTAAATTTTGGCACTATCTCTAAGTCAATACTCAGTTTACATCCCCAAATTCCGTTCTTAATATTTTCATTCATGACACAAACTGAATGCTAACTGAAAAAGCTTCAGGTAATTTCTAAAATGTAGCACTGTAAAGTAACTGGAATTCGGTAATTCAGTAACACTCAGTAACAGCACATTAGATTCAGGCATTCACCTTTCCTACTAGTATTTATATCTTTAGATGTATTCATTTTCCTAATAATTGATAAATACACAACCACCATGAAATCCATGGCCCATGCTATCTACAATAGATCATAAGCTGTTTTCAAGAGCAAATTCCTACTCTTCAGAAATCTCATCAATGGCTACTTCCTACCTAGAAGCATTTCATAATTCCAAACTGGCTCTCCATCCTTTTTGCTCCACTCACCATGTGCACTTATCCAACTGCACTCTGACTGTCTGCATGCTGTCCACTCTGTGCCCCAGTCTGGAACTACAAAGGTCACTCTCCTATTCATTAATGCCCACCTCCCCACCATCTGCTCCCAACAAGCATCTAGCATATAGCAGCCATATAATCAATAATCTGAATGACTGCTAATATTTTTTAATTTTTATTTTTTTTAATTTTTTTGAGCTGGCGTCTGGCTCTATCACCCAGGCTGGAGTGCAGTGGCACGATCTCGACTCACTGCAACCGCCTCCCAGGTTCAATTCTCCTGCCTCAGTCTCCTGAGTGGCTGGGATTACAGGCAAGCAACACTACGCCCGGCTAATTTTTGTTATTTTTAGTAGAGACGGGGTTTCACTATGTTGGCCAGGCTTGTCTTGAACTCCTGACCTCAAGTGATCTGCCCACCTCAGCCTCCCAAAATGCTGGGATTACAGGCGTGAGCCATCACACCCAGTCCTGATATTTGATTTTAAATGCCTATAATCACCAGAAAGATAAATAAGACTCCTGTACATTTCTGTCTCCCATTTTTGTGGTTTTTGTTATTTTTTTTTGTCAAGACCTGGTTACTTACATAATTTCTCAAAAATTATTCTACATTCTAACATTTTAAACAGCACATTTTATGTGTTCTACTATATAATTTATAGTATGCTGAAAGAGCTATATAAAATGTGTGTGTGTGTGTGTGTGTGTGTGTGTGTGTGTGTGTGTGTATATTTCTACTTAGATCCATTTTTTAGGGACCTGGGCACATGTTTTACTATGTCAACTGATTAATAGTTTCTGCTTTTTGTGACACAGTGCCAGTCACATATATTGATGCTCTTTTAGCTGCTGTGTCTTTTTTCAGGAATGAATCTTCCATTAAAGCACTAAGCACAGAAGTAAATGTAACAAAAGCTGCAAAGCCAGAAAGCATGGAAAACACAAGAAAATAAAAGACATATGAGAGAAAGTAGTGGAGATTACAGAAAACACAAAGAAACAGAACAATTCGAGAGGAACCAAATATGAAAGCTAACATCATGGTCCATCTTGCTCAGTACAAAAACAGCCCTCAACTTTAAAACGTTCATCCAATCGTTTTGAAATCTATATAGTGAACTCCTGCTATGAACCCAATACTATGCCAGGAATAGAAGATGCAGGGATGAAGCAAAGACAGCCAGCCCTAGAAAAGCTTGACCACATTGAGGCAGGTGGATAAAAGAACTGCAACAATCTAACAGTTATTACAATACAGATGTGTACCAAGGGCTTGGAAACCAACAAAGCACTACCCACTGGGAAGCAGAGAGCACGGCAAGAAAAGACCTAACAAATGAGATCCTGTACTGGGTTTGTCTGTCTTCTCTGGCTTAATCTTGAGGAGGTTCTCCATTGAAAAGGGGGTGGGCAGGTAGAAGGCCATTTCAGGCAAAAGCATGGAGCAATGAAAAAAAGCATCAAACATCTGAGGCTCATCAAGGAGATCAGGAGTGGCTCAAGCTTCCAGCTGGTACACAGGAATCAATGTAAGAGAACAGGATGAAAAGGAGGCTGATAAAGGGCCCTGCACACAATGTGAAAAAGTTTGGTCTTTATCTTAGCTTAGGTTCTAAACAGTAGTTTGTACAAAGTCCTAGAAGTTCTGGAAGATATTCTAGAAATTCATGCTGCCTTCTATTAATAAACAAGCAAGGAAGCAAAGTATTTTTTTCTTTTAAAAAGAACAAGTTAATACTTTATTTGTACATCAAATGAGAGGTGCTGCTTAGAAGAAATGAAATGATTGTACAGATGAATCAAGTCACTTACATGATTAAATGCAGAGTACTCAAGATGGGTTTTTTATTGTTTCACAGTTTAAAATTGTTTTCTTCCTTAGGTTTAATGTCCACCAATGTTGAACTACTAGTAAAAATTAGAAAGTATAAAAACCATGGATTTTGAAAAAAAGGAAAAGGGGGAGGAAAATGTTGATAAATTCTCCTCAAAATGATCTTCACCCCATTTTTAACATACATTAATCTTAGACAAGTTATTTTATAGCAATTTCAAAAACCACAGGTGACGGAAAGCAAAAAGCATATCAAATTTTGCTGGGCCTTTATTGGCAATTCACACCTACAATGTGCTATATGCCAAGCAACAATTGCAAAAAATAGTCTGAAAAATGATCTTACTGTATTTAAAAACTAGCACAAGAATTTAAAAACAGTGAATTTGATGTTTCAAGTGAAATATTAAAGAATTCCAAGCTAGTTTTGCTTGTTTTGATGCCATAAGATGTGAACACATTTAAATTTATTTTAAAGTAGATTTGGACTAAAAACTCAACAGGTCATTTAAAATTTGTGCACATATCATATTCTTTTCCTAAAATAATTAGTGGAAGCTAGGCACAGTGGCTCATGCCTATAATCCCAGCACTTTGGGAGGCTGAAAAGGAACATTGAGCCTAGGAATTTGAGACCAGCCTGGGCAATACAGTGAGACCCCATCTCCACAGTTTTTTTTTTTCATTAGCTGAGTGAGTGGTGGCACAAGCCTGTATATCCCAGCTACTCAGCAGGCTGAGGTGGGATAATCACTTAAGCCTGGGAGGCAGAGGTTGCAATGAGCCAAGACTGCACCACTGCACTCCAGCCTGCCTATAAGGCAGAGCACAGTGGCTCACGCCTGTAATCCCAACACTTTGGAAGACCAAGGTGGGAGGATCCCTTGAGCCCAGTTCAAGACCAGTATAGGAAACACAATACGACCCCATTTCAAAAAAAAATAAAAAAATTAGGCAGGTGTGGTAGTGCATGCCTGTAGTCCTAGCTACTCAGGAGGCTGAACTGGGAAAATTACTTGAGCCCAGGAGGTCAAGGCTATAGTGAGCTGAGATTGTGCCAATGTACTCTAGCCTGAGCAACAGAGCAAGACCCTTTCTCAAAATAAATAAATAATAAACAAAATTTTTTTAAAATTAGACATTTTAAAAAAGATACTAGAAAGTTACTGAAGGACTGAAAAAAAAGAATAACACTATCGTAAGTAATTTTGCAAATCACTCTGTTAACTAAGAATGGATTGGTGGGAACCAAAATGGAGATAAGGGAGAAAGACAGTATAAACTTCCCAGGCAGAGGACAACAGGGGCCTGACCTGGGAAGGGGTGGCAGGACTTGTAAGACTAAGGAGGCAATCAAGATGCTTAGGAGTAGCCTACCCCAATTTTGACTTTCTTCCACTCCTCTTTTTCACACCTACTGTTTCTTAGTTTCTAAACTCCAAAAGTTCCGTGATTTTTCCCCACGATGGTTTCTATAAGAGTAGCAGTAAGCATCAGTGCACACAGCAGGTAGTTTAGCAGTGAAGATCTGCCCATATCTTATGTATGCCTTGCTTCTCCACTAGATTGTGAGTTATCTGAGAACACTGTTCATATCCCCACTCCTCCAATAACACCTGACGCATAGGAAGTAATCAGTAAATACTGAAAGAATGACACTAAGGGCTGAAATGAGCTCAGATATGCATGTTGCCATTTTAATTTCAAAAGTGAGATACATGACCACCACTCTACCCCACTGAAAACTTCCCATTTTCCCTTAACCTAGCAAATCTCGATTTTTATTTCTTTTTTTAGGCTAGTCAAGTGAAGCAGTGGGAGTGGAGAAGGAACAAAGACATTTGTAACTGGTTGTGATTAGTTGTAAACACAAATTGAGCGTTTTTTTTTTTTTCTTGGAGACGGAGTTTTGCTCTTGTTAACCCAGGCTGGAGTGCAATGGCGCGATCTCGGCTCACTGCAACCTCCGCCTCCTGGGTTCAGGCAATTCTCCTGCCTCAGCCTCCTGAGTACCTGGGATTACAGGCACGCACCACCGTGCCCAGCTAATTTTTTTTTGTATTTTTAGTAGAGACGGGGTTTCACCATGTTGACCAGGATGGTCTCGATCTCTTGACCTCGTGATCCACCCGCCTTGGCCTCCCAAAGTGCTGGGATTACAGGCATGAGCCACTGCGCCTGGCCCAAATTGACCTTTTTTTAAGGTCAATTTCAAACTACATCAAACACTTACAGTGTTGACAGGAAGAGATCACTTCTAAAGTGGATAATAAGTGATTATTTTATCACTTAGCATGGAAGAAATAATTTAATCTGAGAGAAAAAAAGCAGACTCCAGGCAGAAAAACAGTGTGAACAAAGAGCTAGGATGAAACGTTCCAGGAACAATCACAGCACTGGCTGGAATGTGGAACACACAGAGAAGCAGAGAAGAGGCTGGAAAACTGGGCTGTGTCTAGAGAGCTAAAGATTTTAAACACCAAGCTATGGAAATAGTTTGAGGTCTATTCTATACAGAATGATCCCTTTTAAGGTTATTTTAAACAGGAAGATTCAAGAAAGCATTTAATCGAATTATCAGGCAGCCATTACATAAGATGGGTAGAAGACAGAGTATGCATTTTCAATGTATGTACCCCTTTATTATCTTCCTTTTAGCATTTACAATTGCAAGATTTTACAATATAACTTCTCCAGCAGGTCTCAGCAAGGCTGAGACATAAGAATCACTTGAACCTGGGAGGCATTTATAAAATCATTCATAATACAAACTAAATAGTGTGTCAAATTTTAATGCACCTAAGATTGCTTATAAACTTAATTAAAAACACATTTAGAATATTTGAAACATCATGAAACAGTTTTATTAGTATCTCTAACCCAAGTCTAAACACAGGTTCAGATTTGAAAGTCATCTCTGAGACTGTGATCCAATCAAAAGTTGTATCTGAAGAAGTTGCATCTGAAAAAGGTCATTCTAGACTTGGTCAACTGGGGGAGAAGCTCTAGCTATCTCATGACTGTGGGAAACGACCCTGCCAACTGATTCAAAGAAAACAGAACTCTCAAAAATCCTAAAAGCCCTAGCTTCCCAGATCAACTGCTCTCATGACCCCGGTAGGCTTTAAATAACAATAATAATAATAATAATAATAATAATAATGATAAAAAGTTTAGATTCACAAGGCTTAGAAGTTAAGACAAATTTTGTGACTAAGAGAAAAAAATAGATGGGACTTTGGTAACACATGGTAATTATATTTGCTCATAACATCAGAAAAAGAAAATGGAGAAGTTTTTCTTTCTAGTCTTACCTGCTAGAGTTTGTAAGGAATCCAGTGTTGGAAGAATAGGGGGTGATCTTCTCTGGAGAAAAAAGATGACCATCATTGTAAGGGAGAAATTTGTAATCCATGCACCAGGAATACTGCTTGTTAGTGAATGTGCTCGAGCCCAGCATCGTACAGTGAACACTAAGGCTCTCACTCTTGAGTCTAGGGCACCATATATATAAAGGAGTTCAGAACTTGTCAAGGCAATCCTTCAGAAAATAAAAACAGAAATATTTTCAAATCCCCAAATTATAAACCAAGGGTAAAATTAAACATATGCCAGGAAACATATCTAAACATCCTACTATATCTGAATATATTCAGAACATCATATTAGGTAATCAAAAGCATTATGAATCTGCAATATAAAATTTAGTATTAATGGCTGAATATCAAATATATTTATTCCCATTAAAACATCCCCTTAATCCTCTTAAAATTGACAATTAAAATATAGGCTGGGCACAGTGGCTCAAACCTGTAATCCCAGTACTTTGGAAGGCTGAGGCAGGTGGATACTTGCGACCAGGAGTTCAAGACCAGCTTGGCCAACACGGTGAAACCCCCTCTCTACTAAAAATACAATAAATTAGCCAGGCACGGTAATGTGTGCCTGTAATTCCAGCTACTCAAGAGGCTGAGGCACAAGAATTGCTTGAACCCAGGAGGCATGGGTTGCAGTGAGCTGAGACCAAGTCACTGCACTCCAGCCTGGTGACAGAACGGAAAAAAAAAAAAAAAGAAAATGTAGATCTAGGGCCGGACGTGGTACTCACACCTGTAATCCCAGCACTTTGGGAGGCCAAGGCGGGTGGATCACCTGAGGTCGGGAGACAAGACCAGCCTGGCCAACATGGTGAAACCGCATCTCTACTAAAAATTAAAAAATTAGCTAGGCGTGTTGATGCATGCCTGTAATCCTAGCTACTTGGGGGGCTGAGGCAGAGAATCACTTGAACCCAGGAAGCAGAGGCTGCAGCCAGCTGAGATCACGTTTTTGTACTCCAGCCTGGGCAACAGAGCAAGACCCTACCTCCAAAAGAAAAGAAAGAAAATGTTCTAGAACTTAGAATTTTTAAATCAAAGTTTCTAAACATGATTTAAATAATAAGTAAAACACACAAAGCTCTTCATAATTATTAACGGATGGCCTGGCACAGTAGCTCATGCCCGTGATCTCACGCACTTTAGGAAGCTGAAACGGGCCGATGGCTTGAACTGAGGAATTCAAGACCAGCCTGGGAAACATGACAAGACCTTGTCTCTACCAAAAATACAGAATTTAGCTGAGTGTCGTGTCACACACTTTAGGCCCAGCTACTTGAGAGGCTGAGGTGGGAGAATCACCTGAGCCCAGAGAGGTCAAGGCTGCAGTATGCCAAAACTGAGCCACTGCACTCCAGTCTTAGCAACAGAGTAAGATAGCATCTTAAACTATATATGCATATACATATATCGTGTGTGTGTGTGTGTGTGTGTGTGTGTGTGTGTGTGTGTAAAATTGATAAAGACAGAGAGGTGTTTGCTGGCCGGGCATGGTGGCTCACTCCTGTAGTCCCAGCACTTTAGGAGGCCAAGGCAGGAGGATAGCTTGAGCCTAGGAGTTCGAGACCACCCTGGGTAACACAGTAAGACACTGTCTCTATAAAAATAAAAAACATATATATAAAATAAAAACAAAATTTTAAAATTTTAATTTAAAAAAGATAGGTGTGGTGGCATGCATCTGTAATCCTAGCTACTCGGGAGGCTGAGAAAGGAGGACTGAGCCCAAGAGCTCGAGGCTGCAGTGAGCTATGATCACACCACTGCACTTCAGCCTGGGAAACAGAGTGAGAAGCTGTCTCTAAAAAAGTAAAAACAGAATTAAATTAAATTAAAAATATTAAGTTCCTACTGATCAAAACGTGTCTTACAATTTCTCAAAGAATCAACAGAGGGCACAAAAAATAATTTAACAGCATCAAGTTAAAACTGTCTCTAAAACGGCATTTACATTTAAAAAGTACAAAGAACAGAAGAAACAAGGCCAGACGTGGTGGCTCACACCAGTAATCCCAGCACTTTGGCAGGCCGAGGTGGGCGGATCATCTGAGCTCAGGAGTTCAAGACCAGTCTGGCCAACATGGTGAAACCCCGTCTCTACAAAAATACAAAACTTAGCCAGGCATGATTGAGTGTGCCTGTAATCCCAGCTACTCGGGAGGCTGAGGTGGGAACTGCTTGAACCCGATAGGGGGAGGTTGCACTACAGTGAGCTGAGATCCTGCCACTGCACTTCAGCCTATGTGACTGAGCAAGACTATGTCTCAAAAAAGAAAAGAAGAAACAGCAACTTAGAAATTCATGGTGATTGTTTTATGAAAATATTTATTTTAAGCTAAATTAAGCTTAAAATAAATATCAAAAAGCTTAAGGTATCTGATATAAAGAAGATAACACAATTACAAAGATATATGTCATTTTGTCCTATTTTACATACTATAAAGAACACAGGATGATAAAAAGTACAGTATATATCTTTATTTTTTATATTCAAATTTGACAAGAAATCACAGACTTTGCTCCGTAAGTTTGACTTGAGAGAAATCCACCAGTACTTAGGATTGGCTTGTTGGTGAACACGAGAGTTTAATCAAAACTGCTCTAGCCTTGATTTTCTGAATCTATTTTCAGTAATGATTATTTATCTAACAAATAACTATAGTGAAATTTAACTCATGCAATGAGAATTTAAGAGATAAACTTCTCAATTAAGAAATTTTTCCCTACTGTGGGCCAGACTCAGTGGCTCACGCCAGTAATCCCAGAATTCTGGGAGGCAAAGATGGGTGGATCACATGAGGTCAGGAGGTCAAGATCAGCCTGGCCAACAGGGTGAAATCACATCTCTACTAAAAACACAAAAATTCACCCAGCATGATGGCACACACCTATAATCCCAGCTACTTGGGAGGCTAAGGCACAAGAATAGATTGAACCTGGGAAGTAGAGGTTGCAGTGAGCCAAGATCATGAGCCACACTGCACTCCAGCCTGGCCAACAGAGCAAGACTCTGTCTCAAATAATAATAAAATAAATTTCCCCTGTTATGAATCCAGGAAAAATCATCAGTAAAAAAGTATTTATTCCCACTCCACTTGTTTCTAGCAAACAAATCGCTAGGAGAACACAATGCACATAGCATGAACAAAAACCATCCAGTCTTAAGCTCTTCCGACCACTTTTGGACCTAAGTAAAGAGGACATTTGTTTAGTACACAAAGTTGACTATACATCTAAAGGCAATTCAAAGGTCAAATTCAAGTGGCTATTTTATTTTCTAAGTATTCTTGGAAGACTTATACTATAAATAGGAATCTTTCTTTTTTTAATTGTACTTTTTTCTTTTTTTGCCATCAGAAATTCATGCTAAAAGGTAGGCACCTTTCACATTACACACTACCAGGCTGCACAAGAATAATAAAATACATTTCTTCTTAGAGGTTAGATATGTGAACATTTTAACACAATATCCTAACACTATTTAGGAACACCAAATTATCAACAAGTATAATATAAAATATTTCTTACTTTTCAATCCAAGTGTTCGAAATTTTTAAAAATTATTGTTCAAGCATGTTTAAGATTCCAAAGCCACTGTTTCTGTATGAGAAAAACTAAGCTAATACGTTAGAATATTCATATTTAAAATAATAAACGTTAAGAGATGGTACCTATTGTTCGTAGTCAAATCACACTGCAATCCAGAGGCCTGGTGTGAGAACCTCACGAGCGGACACCGAGCATTTAATATTTTTTGCACACCCACACAACCAGGGCTGAAGTTGTCAAGGCACTCTCCTATCACAGACAGGATCTTCTGAGTTGCAATTCTTTCGGAAGGAACATTTTTCACTTGAAATTCCATCAGAAAATTTCCTGAGGTCTGAAAAATAAAAACATTTCTAAATAGGAGCTTTTGGTAAAAAAACGATTTCTTAATAAACTTTTGTAAAAGGATGTTTTAAATCATTGCTGGCAAAACTTCGTGAAATCACAGCCAAAAGCAAACTTAAAAGGTCCTCAGTTGCCTTTTGCTTCTCCAGAATATAGAGGAACACAAAACACTAACTTGAACAACCACTGGTTTTTGTAATTAACCTAGGAACTACACTATAATATAAATCATAAAGTAATATTATGCACAGGACCACTCACTCTATACATTCATTGAACATACACTTGTCCTTTACACTGGCCATTATAATCTATGCTATAAACCCACAGCAGTGGGGAAGTACAGGCACAAGAATAGTTCATCAGTAGAAGAAAACAGGCAGTATAAATAGGCTTGCATACAGCAATTTAATATTTAATATTTAAGGCTGCAAATTACTAGGGGAAAATTCCTATTCAACAAATGAGTTAAGTGGCCATCAAAAAAAATAAACTAGATCCTTTGTTAAATACTAAAACTCACCAGGTATGCTGGCTCACACCTATACTCCTAGAGCGCTTTGGGAGGCCAACGCAGGTAGATCACTTGAGTCAGGAGTTTGAAGCCAGCCTGACCAACATGGTGAAACACCATCTCTACTAAAAACACAAAAAAATTAGCCAGGCGTGGTGGCCAGTGCCTGTAATCCCAGCTACTTGGGAGGTGGAGGCAGGAGAATCACTTGAACCCAGGAGGCAGAGATTGAGGTAAGCCAAGATCATGCTACTGTACTCCAACCTGGGCAACAGAGTGAGACTCCATTTCAAAAAAATAAAAAATTACTAAAACTCAGTTAAATTTGCTGAGCGTTGTGGCTCAAACCTGCAATCCCAGCACTTTGGGAGGCGGAAACAGGCGGATCACTTGAAGTCAGGAGTTTGAGACCAGCCTGGCCAACATGGTAAAACCCTATCTCTACTAAAAATAGAGGCAGAAGAATCTCTTGAACTCAGAAGGTGGAGGTTGCAGTGAGTTGAGATCATACCACTGCACTCCAGCCTGGGCGATAGAGCAAGACTCCATCTCAAAAAAAAAAAAAAAAAACAAAACTGAAATAAATTCAACATGGATCAAAGACTAAAATGTAAAAAGTACATCAGTAAAGTACTACAAGACAAAGAGTTAATGCCTTTACAATCAGAGTAGGGAAGGATTCTGTAAGCATAACACAAACTTAGAGAAGACACAAAAGAAGTAATAAGATTGCATAATTAAAACCACCTTAAGGCAAAGCATATAATCACTACTAAAGAACAAGGCAAATAACACATGTCATACAATTTATAATTTATGACAGTTTTATGCAAATGAAAGGGGGAACCCATCACATTCTAAAAATAGGCAAAAAAGACAAAGAAAAATTGACAGATGAAATAAAAATGGTGAAAAACCATAGTAAAAGTTGTGCTTATTTTCTAGAAACTAAATAGAAATTAAAACAACAATGAGATTTTTTATTTTTTGGCCCAACAAAGACAAACAGGTTGGTGACCAGAACTAATGGGTAGGGGAAAACATGTATATTCTGTTGACAGGAGTGTAAACAAGGGACATTCTTCTTATAGAACCTGTCCATATCTATTGAAACTTGTATAATACGTTGGCTATTAAAATGGTTAGAAATTATGTCATTCCTTGAGAACTACTATCAATGTCCTTAAAAAAAAAAAAAAAAAGGAAGAAAGAAATTATGTCAAAGGAATATTTGCATAGATGAGTCAATTTCCAAAGATGTTCACTTACCGCAGTACTAATCAGGTGGTTATACACCTTTTGGGAGTTTTATCTAGCTTAATCAAGTTCCCTATCGACAACTTTTCCCTCTTCTAGAATTCATTCCTCCTACAGGGATGAAGGCCCAACAATGCTTATTTACCATGGAAATCTATCCCCTTCCTTCCGGCTGAATGGACTGCGCAAGACAGCTGATCTAAGCACTGCAGGAGTATACCCCGCATTCATTTGGAGATCTCTACTGGGAACTGGTTACTGGGAACCAGAACTAAGGTTCAGAGGCAACCATGCGGCTAAAACATCCAACTCAGAAGCTTTGGGGCAGGCATATCTATAAAAGCATGAAAAAGTAAAGAAAATCATTGGGGCTGAGGAGGAAGGAGTTAAGGACAGGGAGAAAGCAATAAATGAAGCAAAAATATGTAGAGAGGAACAGAACACTTCCTGAGTTGTTTTGTCGTTGCTTTTGAAACAGGGTATCATAGGCTGTGTGTGGTAGCTCACACTTGTAATCCCAATACTTTTGAGAGGCCAAGGCAGGCAGATTACTTGAGGTTAGGAGTTTGAGACCAGCCTGGACAACACGGTAAAACCCAATCTCTACTAAAAATACAAAAAAAAAAAATTAGCCAGGTATGGTGGCTGTGGCCCCAGCATTTGGGAGGCTGAGGCAGAATTGCTTGAACCTGGAGGCCTAGTTACAGTGAGTCGAGATCGTGCCACTGTACTCCAGCCTGGGGTGACAGAGTGAGACTCAAAAAAAAAGGAGGTATCACTCTGCCACCCAGGCTGGAGTGCAGTGGTACAAAAAATAGCTCACTACAGCCTCAACCTCCGGAGTAGCTGGAACTACAGGTACACACCACCACACCTGGCTAATTTTTTACTTTTAGTAGAGAAGTGGTCTCACCCAGCCTACATTGCCCAGGCTGGTCTTGAATCCTGAGCTCAAGTGATCCTCCCGCCACAGCCTCCCACAGTGCTGTGATATAGGCATGAAGCACCAGGCCCAGCCACTTCCCGGGTTCTTGATGGTTTACACTTCTTACTTCTAGTCCTTTCCTAAGACTCCTCCATATTCCTGGCCCTGTGTTCTGTGATGCCTCCCCTACCTCTTTATTTAAGCTAGTTTGTGTTATTTCTGCTACATATAATCAAAGAATATTAACTAATATATATCTGGCAATAAAGAGGAGAAAAGTTCCCTGGTGGTCTAGTGCCTAGGATTTGGCACTTTCACTGAAAGAAGGGAAAAAAAGATACCACCCTCCTTATCTACAAAAAGATGACTGGTTAAATAAATTATGATACATTCATTTAGTGGAGCATTTTACAGCCACTAAGGACAACACAGTAGACTGAATTACCAAGACACTACTAATGAAGAAAAAAATCAAGTTATAATTTGTATAAAGTTATCATCTGTAAACACTATGTTCTGGAGATTTTTTCTTTTTCTTTTCTTTCTTTCTTTTTTTTTCCAAGCATTTCTATATGTAAAGGAATGTAAAAATCCAGAATATATTAAATTATTCATAGGGTTATCTCTGGAGGCAGTGGGACCATTAGCTATACTTCTGTTGTCAATTTCTGTATCTGTCACTTTATAATCAGAAAAAAATAGATTAAATAAATCCATTACTGTATGCAAACAATCCCCATAAATGTGGTATTTTCTCTACAGATTTGTTGTTTATTTTTATATTAAAAGGACTAAAAAATAAATTTCCTTTAAAAAATTAAAATTTCAGGAGCCGATGCTCAGTTCTTCACTTGAAACAGTAGATACATCAAGTACACACATAGGGCACTAACCAAGCACGCGCATGCACACATACACACGCACAGCAGAAAATCTAGAAATAAACTATTTTAATTTCAACTGTCATGGAAGTTTTGTGTCATTTCCCCAAAAAACACAAATTTTATTTTATGATTTAGTCTTGTTTTTATTTAGAATTATTTAAGAAAAGGGGGAGCTGAGTGCAGTGGCTCACACCTGTAATCACACTTTGGGAGTGTGATTACACTCCCAATACTCTGGGAGGCCAGGGTGAGTGGATCACTTGAAGGCAGGAGTTCAAGACCAGCCTGGCCAACATGGCGAAACCCCATCTCTATTAAAAATACAAAACTTACCCGGGCATAGTGACATGTGCCTGAAGTCCCGGGAGCATAGCTTTGGCTGGGCACAGGGCACAGTGGTTCACCTGAGGTCAGGAGTTCAAGACCAGCCTGACCAATATGGTGAAACTCCATCACTACTAAAATACAAAAATTTGCCAGGCATGGTGGTTCCTACCTGCAGTCCCAGCTACAAGGAAGGCTGAGGCAGGAGGATTGCTTGAACCCGGGAAGCAGAGGTTGCAGTAAGCCAAGATCATGTCATTGCACTCCAGCCTAGGCAACAGAGAGAGAGACTGTCTCAAAAAAACAAAACAAAACAAAAACACATAGACTTTTTAACAGTGTAATTAAATCAGAGCATTCCTTATATTATTTGGGAGGATGGAAGAGATACTGGTTAACTTTACAGTGAGCAAAGATTGCACCACTGGATTCCAACTTGGGCAACAGAGCAAGACTCCACCTCAGTCAGAGTAAAAAGCAAAGAAAAGGCACAGAAAATAGGAAATAAAAAATAAAACAGGAAAAATTAGTCCAAGAATGATCGGAGTAACAATAAACATATTGAACTCAAAGACTGACAGACTGGAGTAAAAGCATACTGCTGCTTATAAGAGATACACCCAAAATAAAGTAACATATGTAAGGCTGAAAATAAACAGAAGACGTGTGAGACAAATAGCAAACAGCCATATTAACAAATAAAATAGAACTTAAGAAGAAAGCATTTATAGAGATGAAAATGGCATGTATGAGGGATATAATCTCATGATAAAGCAATCCAACAAGTAGATATAATAATCATACACCTCTATTTAGCTAATATAGCCTTTGGATAAAACAAAAATCAAAAGCATTTTAAAGAAAAGTTAACAAAACCAAAAATCATGAGATGTAAAAATATTTCAGTAACTAAATCACAAGGTTTAAAAGAAAAAATCAGTTAAGATACATAATTTGAATAACACAATAGGCAACTTTGACCTAACTGAAAAGCTTCTGAACCCTTGAAAAGAATAACTACTTTATTGCATATGTACAGAATATTTGCAAAAATTATCACATAGAACAATACGAAGACTTTACAATTCCTTTTTTTAATTTTTTTTCTTTTTTGATCTACCATCTCAGCTGTATACAATTCCAAAGAATAAGTAACAAATATTCCTTATTCTTTAACCATAATATTTAATAAATTTAGAAATCAACAGTTATAACTTTATTAAGTTAGAAGATGTTCCTTTTCTACTTTCTTAACTTTAAATGATTACAGTGGTCAAAAGAAATAGACTTACCTTGTGAGTGCTGAGGCTTCTGGTTTCATTGAGATCCAAAAACATGTCCAAGTCACATCCTAACTTCCCAAAAGTATTCACTGAGGAGCCAAAGGGTCTGACTATGCAGTCGGGAAAATAAGCAGCTGCTATGTCTTCAATAAGAGAACAGGTGAGATATCGAAGCTTAGTGTTCTCCTCTGTTAGCTGGAACTCCTTCAAGAGAGTGTTCAGCTGATCATCAATCTAGCTGGCCAAAACAAAACAACAAAAGATAGAAAACGTACAGGTCATATAAAAGAGTTACCATTTACTTCAAAAGATTTGGTGGCTTTGGAGACCTACCTTAGAAATATGCAAGGCCAGGCACGGTGGCTCACGCCCGTAATCCAAGCACTTTGGGAGGCCGATGGGGGCTGATCACTTGAGGTCGGGAGTTGGAGACCATCCTGACCAACATGGAGAAATCCCATCTCTACTAAAAATAGAAAATTAGCCAGGCGTGGTGGAGGGCACCTGTGATATCAGCTACTTGGAAGGCTGCAGCAGGAGAATCACTTGAACCCAGGAGGCAGTGGTTGCAGTGAGCTAAGATCATGCCATTGCACTCCAGCCTGGGCAATAAGAGCAAAACTTTGTCTCAAAAAAAAAAATGAAAAAAGAAATATGCAGTATTTTCTTGTTCAGTCTTAAAAGTGGATTTTAAAAAATACTCTTTAAAAAGCACTGAGGAGGCCTGAGCGCCTGGTGGCTCATGCCTGTAATCCCAGTACTTTGGGAGGCCTAGGCGGGAGAATCACATGAGGCCAGTAGTTTGAGACCAGCCTGAGCAACACAGTGAGACCTCATCTCTATTTCGTTAAAGAAATAAATTATATAATATTTAAAATTTTCAAAAACTCTGAGCAATGCCACTAGCAAAATAAAAGTGGGCTAGAATTAAAACTCTGTAAGCAATGAGTATAAAGTATTGTTTTAGGAAAACGAAAGTAGTAGCACACCCCAGAAGAGGTCAGAACAACCACACAGTAGACATTTTAAACCCAAGGGGATGAAAGACCAACGTTAAAGGGCAAGAAAAACTAGAAACACTTAAGTATTGAAGGCCCAGCACCTCTCAGTTTCTCAGAATAACAATCCTGTCTATTCACTAGAAGACTGGCATTAAAATGATACCATACTGAAACCGTGAAAAGTATCTGAAATGAAAAAAAAAAAACAAAAAACAAAAACATAGCTCCAAATGCCCTTATTTGAAACCAACACTGAAAATATCAACTGGCTAGGCACAGTGACTCATACCTGTAATCCCTTTGGAGGCCGAGGCGGGAAGATCACTTGAGCTCAGGAGTTTGAGACCAGCCTGGTCAACATAACAAAACCCTGGCTCTACTAAAAAGATACAAAAACTAGCTGGGCATGGTGGCATGCATATCTAGTCCCAGCTACTCAGGAGGCTGAGGTGGGAGGGTCACTTGAGTCCAGGAGTCTGAGGCTACGGTGAGCTGAGATTGCACCACTGCACTCCAGACTGGGTGAGAGAGCAAGACTCTGTCTCAAAAAAAAATAAAGTAACTGAACTAAGCATTCAACTCAAAAATAATAAAAGAGGCCAGGCTTGGTGGCTCACACGTGTAATCCCAGCACTTTGGGAGGCCAAGGAGGATGGATCATGTGAGGTCAGGAGTTCGAGACCAACCTGGCCAACATGATGAAACCCCATCTCTACTAAAAATACAAAAAATTAGCTGGGTGTGGTGGCTGGCGCCTATAATCCCTGCTCCTTGGGAGGCTGAGGCAGGAGAATCCCTTGAACCTGGGAGGCAGAGGTTGCAGTAAGCCGAGATCACGCCATTGCACTCCAGCCTGGGCAACAAGGGCGAAACTCTGTCTCCAAAAATAACAATAATAAAAGCAAGTATAGGAAATAAATTAGAAGCAAAAATTTTCTTATTAGAAAATTAAACCCTAAAAATAGTACTTTGATAAAAAGCCATAAGTTGATTCTCTGGAAAGACTAACAAGGTCTGGCAAGTCTGAATAAGAAACACCAAGACAAATACAAACAATATTTGAACAGAGAAAAGACACAGAATCTTGGGTCAGGCACATTGGTTCATGCCTATAATCCCAGCACTTTGGGAGGCTGAGGTGGGCAGATGACCTGAGGTCAGTAGTTCCAGATCAGCCTGGCCAAAATGGCGAAACCCCGTCTCTAGTAAAAATACAAAAATTAGCTGGGTGTGGTGGTGTACTCCTATAGTGCCAGCTACTTGGGAGGCTGAGACAGGAGAACTGCTTGAACCAAGGTGGTAGAGGCTGCAGTGAGCCAAGATTGTGCCACTGCACTCCAGCCTGGGCAACAAGAGTGAGATTCCATCTCAAAAAAAAAAAAAAGAGATAGAATCAGAAAGAAGACATTTCAAAATGGATAGAAAACCATGTACAATTTTATGTCATTATGCTGGAAAGAGAAAGAAAACCTAATTTGCTCAAAAAGCCCAAAAACTCCAAAGAATGTGGGAGTACAAATGGGGCATGGCGGGGAAGGAGTAGAGGATTACTATCACTTTTCATTCAACATATCCTGCAATTTGAATTTTTTAAAAGCAATCCCATTTATTTATAGAGATATTACAATTGTAATAAAAATATTAGCACAACAAATGTAATAATGTATTTTTTTAATATACCTTGACTAAGTAGGGTTTATTCTGTGAATGCAAGAATGACTCGACATGAGGAAATCTACAGTGAATATACAGTTCACTACATTAAGACATTAGGAGGGGGAAAAGAGACATTAGGAGAGAAACCATATATAATCTCAAGATGCTATGCCAGTCATCAAGATAATCTCAATCAGGTGCAGTGGCTCACACCTGTAATCCTAGCACTTTGGGAGGCTGAAGTGGATGGATCACGATGTCAAGAGATTGAGACCATCCTGCCTTACATGATGAAACCCCAACTCTACTAAAAAAATAGAAAAACTTAGCACCTCTAGTTCCAGCTACTTGGGAGGCTGAGGCTACAGTAAGTCAAGATCACGCCACTGCGCTCCAGCCTGGGTGACACAGCGAGACTCCGTCTCAAAAAAAAAAAAAAAGATAATCTCAAATGTCAAAACTCAACATCTGCTCAATGCTCAATGTGTTGAGCATGATGACATTATTTTGATTTTATTTATTTATTTTTTTTTGAGACGGAGTTTCGCTCTTGCTACCCAGGCTGGAGTGCAATGGCGCGATCTCGGCTCACCGCAACCTCCTGAGTAGCTGGGATTACAGGCATACGCCACCATGCCCAGCTAATTTTTTGTATTTTTAGTAGAGACAGGGTTTCACCATGTTGACCAGGATGGTGTTGATCTCTTGACCTCATGATCCACCCGCCTTGGTCTCCCAAAGTGCTGGGATTACAGGCTTGAGCCACCGTGCCTGGCCTCTTTTTATTTTTTTTTATTTATGTATTTATTTATCTATTTTAAGACAGAGTTTTGCCCTTCTTGCCCAGGCTGGAGTGCAGTGCTAGCTCGGCTCACAGCAACCTCCGCCTCCTGGGTCAAGCAATTCTCCCACCTCAGCCTCCTGAGTAGTTAGGATTACAGGCATGCATCACTACCCCTGACTAGTTTTGTATTTCTAGTAGAGACGGGGTTTCTCCATGTTGATCAGGCTGATCTCAGACTCCCAATCTCAGGTTATCTGCCCTCAGCCTCTCAAAGTGCTGGGATTACAGGTGTGAGCCCCTGTGCCCAGCCTTGATGACATTCTTAAAAAGCTAGAAATAGAAAAAAACTTTCCTTCATCACATTATGCATCCATCCCCACCATCCATCTCCGTAACTCTTTTTACCTTTTAAAACTGAAGATCTATCTCCGTTAAGCAGTAATGTAGCTTAAATATTTTACAGGAATCTTTATCATACATTAAAAAAATACGTATTTCTAAAAGTTGAAGTATACCTAAAAACTTACATTTTCTGCATCACAAAGTACTTCAAAAAGCTTCTTGCTTGAAGGTGGCAACTGATTACTCATCTGCACACGTGACCGTTCAGATGTCTGGTTTTTCAACTTCAGATTGAAGAAACGTGATCTGAATGGAATTGCCACCTCCATGCCCTTGCTTGGAGCGTGAGTCTCATTCTGCAGTGAACGTACACTTTCCTTCTGGCAAAATTCTACGACAGCATAGAGACCCTATACCAAAAATATATGAAAAAACTGAACACATTTCACAAAATATCTAACATATTTTAGCTCATATTTTAAAACAATTATCATGCTACAAAATATCAAGCTTTTAAAATTTACAAATGATATGATCCTACCACAGCATTATTTTTACCCATTTTAAGTAGATTAAGGAGGAACACTGGGCTGGGCGAGGTGGCTCACGCCTGTAAGCCCAGCACTTTGGGAGGCCGAAGTGGACAGGTCACCTGAGGTCAGGAGTTCAAGACCAGCCTGGCCAACATGGTAAAACTTCATCTCTACTAAAAATACAAAAATTAGCCAGGCATGGTGGTGGGTGTCTGTAATTCCAGCTATTTGGGAAGCTGAGGCAGGAGAACTGCTTGAACCTGGGAGACGGAGGTTGCAGTGAGCCAAGATCACACCTCTGCACTGTAGCCTGGGTGACAGAGTGAGACTCTGTCTCAAAAAAAAAAAGAAAAAAAAGAAAATGAACACTGGAAAACGATGTTAGACAAGAAAAGTTGAAAAGAATGCTGAAGCAGAAAAATAAAAAGTCCAAAGGCAAAACAAAGATCCCCTCCCACTGGCCTTCATATCCATAAAAGGGACTATCTAAAGTATTTAAGCTGGGTGTAGCGGTGCAGGACTCTAGTCCCGGCTACTCCAGGGGCTGGAGGATCACCTGAGCCTAGAAGTCGAGGTACACTACAGTGCACTATTATGGTACCTGCGAATGGTCACTGCACTCCAACATGGGCAACATAGTGGACCCTGTCTCTTAAAAAATAAAATTAAGCATTCAAATAATGAAATCAGTCATAAATAACTTATAATCCTAAAATACTGCTCTAAGAATTTCCATTCTCATATCAAAAACAAAACTCATTAAAGAAATCTAGATAAGGAAGACGCCTATAGCCAAGAAAACCTAACTACCAAACTGCAAAAGGCGAAAGAAAAAACAACTAATGGAGACCGCTACCCCTGAAAAGCATAAACATTAAGTTAGACTGTTTTTCAAATACTTACAAAGCTTTCATAGAAGAAATGATTATTAATAGATCCATGTTGGGATAAATATTTAAGAAACTTTTTTTCACTGATTTTCTCTGGGCAGTGTATTAAAACAGTCCGTTGTGCCTGTTCTCGTCTTTCATTTTGCATCTCAGAGAATCTCTTTTTGGGAATCTTGTCTTCAAAGCCTGTGAATGAGACAAAAACATTTCCACCACACAGACAAAATTTTAAAAATATTTTGATAAGGTGTTCAAAGACTTTATACATGACTAAAAACAACTTTACCTAATCTATTATTTTCTTCTCTACCTTTGTAAGTGTTAAACTATACTGCAGGAGTCCCCCCATGACCCACAGGGGTTATGTTCCAAGAGGCCCGCAAATGCCTAAAAACCTCAGATACTACCAAGCCCTGTATATACAATGTTTCATTTTACATATAGAAGCTATGATGAGGTTTAATTTATAAATTAGGCAAATTAAGAGATTACTAACAATGGTCTGGGCCTGTAATCCCAGCACTTTGGGAGGCTGAGGTGGGTAGAATACTCGAGGTCAGGAGTTCGAGACCAGCCTGGCCAACACGTTGAAACCTCATCTGTACTAAAAATTAAAAAATTAGCCAGACATGCTGCCATGCGCCTGTAGTCCCAGCTACTCAGGAGGCTGAGATAGGAGAATCACTTGAAACCAGGAGGCAGACTTGCAGTGAGCCAAGATTGCGCCACTGTACTCCGGCCTGGGTGACAGAGCGAGACTCCATCTCAAAATACAAAAGCAAAAAAAAAAACCTTAACAAAATTCTGAAGAAATAGAACAGAAAATGTAAATGATATATAGAAATCAGCAGAAACTTTTAGCCTCATTTTCTTCCAAAAGGCTACAAAGCTGATGGATCAAGGAAATACTCCATACCCACTATTTTACCTTTTTTTTTTTTTTTTTAATTTAAGAGACAAGGTATCCCTCTGCTACCCAGGCTAGAGTGTGGTGGCACAATCCCAGGTCACTGCAATCTCTACCTCCAGGTTTAAGTGACTGGCATGCTTCAACCTCCCCAGTAGCAGGGATTACAGGCATATGCCACTCCTGTCCAGGTAATTTTTATATGTTTTGTAGAGACAGGGTTTTACCATGTTGGTCAGGCTGGTCTCGAACTCCTGACCTCAAGGAATCTTCCCTTCTTGGCCTCGCAAAGTGCCGGAATTACAAGCATGAAGCCACCGTGCCCAGCCTGAAAATACAGCTTTTAACTATGTGCCTTCGCCTCCATTCCCAATGACAATTATTTAACATTAATCTCTTATTTCAGGCCTCTATCACAATAATCTGACTCCTAAACTAGTCTCATTCACTCTACAATGACAATTCTTTAACATCAATCTCTTATTTCAGGCCTCTATCACAATAATCTGACTCCTAAACTAGTCTCATTCACTCTAGTTTTGTTTTTCTCAAGCTGTCCTTTGGCAATTATGTCGTCCACATAATTGCCAAAATGTTCTTTATAATGTGGTCTTTTTGGCAGGGCACAGTGGCTCACACCTGTAATCCCGGCACTTTGGGAGGCAGAGGTAGGTTGATCACAAGGTCAGGAGATCAAGATCATCAGAGCCAACATGGTGAAACCCCGTCTCTACTAAAAATACAAAAAAATTGGCAGTGCATGCCTATAGTCCCAGCTACTCGGGAGGCTGAGGCAGGAGAATTGCTTGAACCCAGGAGGTGGAGGCTGCAGTGAGCAGAGATGGCGCCACTACACTGCAGGCTGGGCGACAGTGCAAGCCTCCATCTCAAAAAAAAAAAAAAAAAAAAAAAAAAAAAAGTCTTTTGTTTTTAAGGCTTACTCTTTGACTTCCCTGCTTAAATCCTTTAATAGCTTCCCCAGTGCCTTTAAGGTCATATCTAAACTCCAGAGCCTGGGTATAAAGTGCTTGCACCATGTCCCAACCCCCTCTTTCATGTCACTTATACCATTTCTTTGTTGTATTTTTCACATATGCTTCTCTACACACACTATGAACTACTTATGCCTTCTTCCTTCTGGTTGGAATCCCCACCTTCTCATTTTCTGTCTGGCAAACTCTCATTCATCCTCCAAATCTTGCTTAGGTCTGTGAAAACTTCTGACTCTTCATGATAGAATCTTTTCCACCTCTTTATTACCTAATTTCAACAACTATGAAAGAATGTAATTCATAGCATTATATTTATTTATTTAACAATATGGACGAATACCACCTTCTTCTTTCTTCTTTCTCTCCTCCTCCTCCTCTTCTTTCCTTTTCTTCTTTCTTCTCTTTCTTTCTTCTTTCTTTTCTTCCTTCTTTCTTTCTTCTTCTTCTTCTTCGACAAGGTCTCCCTCTGTCATCCAGGCTGGAGTGCAGCTGCACAATCCCAGCTCGCTCCAATCTCTGCCTCCCAGGTTATGGCAATATGGAAGAAGAACCTTCTTCCATATTACGGACAGAGACTTTTCCGTTTGATCTCAGTCTACCGACTGTCCTTCCGCCAAGTGGTCCTTATTTCCTTCTCTTATGCTACAGGCTCTGCCTAGACCATCTTACCATTTTTTCAGTTGTGACTGCCACCTACACCTCTTGTCTCTGACTTTTACTGAGTCTAAACTGATATCCAACTGCTTGTTACAAAATAAAAGTCAAACAGTGTAGAATTTTCTTTTTTCTTTTTCTTTTTAATTTTTGAGACAGTCTCGCTCTGTCGCCCAGGCTGGATTGCAGTAGTGTGATCTTGGCTCACCACAATCTCTGCCTCCGGGGTTCAAGTGATTCTCCTGCCTCAGCCTCCCAAGTAGCTGGGATTACAGGCACATGCCACTGTGCCAGGCTAAGTTTTATATTTTTAGTAGAGATGGGGTCTCACCATGTTGGCCAGGCTGGTCTTGAACTCCTGACCTCAGGTGATCTACCTGCCTTGGCCTCCCAAAGTGCTGGGATTACAAGCGTGAGCCATGGCACCTGGCCCGAACAGTGTAGAATTTTCTAAAGTAGAAGCACAAGTTTTCCCCCAGTCCTCTTACCCTAACAGCCAACCATTAAGTTGTGGTACTTATCTTTTCAGACATTTTCAAGGCATATGTAAACATATACATATAGATAAACATCTTTTACACAACTGAAATTTACTGAAATCTTACTATGTATTCTATTCTCTAACATGCTGTAAGATATTTAATGCACTGGAGACATCTTTCCATACCAGTACATACATATTTATTTCTTTTAAAATATATACTCTTAAATACATCATAGTTTAGCCAAATCTCTATTGATAAATATTTAGGTGGTTTACCACTTTTCACCATTACAAACAATATTGCAATGTTATCTGTATGCAATGTCTCTGCACATTTATGCAAATATATCCCTGCAGGTGGATGGCAGGCAAAGAGCAGGGATTACATTTGAGAACGAGATAGAAAAGTTTGATTGAAAAGATGGAACAATTTGCTTGAGAAGATGAAAAAGGCAGAATCTAAAGACTTGAGCAACAGTAGGTAAAGAATGATATAGACACAAAGACGAAGTTGTGAAGGCGGGAACAAAACGCTGAGGTAATTTACAGCCTCACCAAAGGTTTATCAAACCTATGAATAACAAATGAAGAGGAAAAACTAGTAAGTGCTAATATTTTGTGACAGACTGAAATGTGCAATGGTCTTAAAATACAATATGATAAACACAAATTAACGTTAAAAAATGATTGAACAGGCCGGCGTGGTGGCTCATGCCAGTAATGCCAGCACTCTGGGAGGCAGAGGAGGGTGGATCGCTTGAGGTTAGGAGTTTGAGACCAGCCTGGCCAACACGGTGAAACCCCGCCTCTATTAAAAATACAAAAAATTAGCCAGGTGTGGTAACACGCACCTATAATCCCAACTACTCAGGAGGCTGAGGCAGGAGAATCGCTTGAATCTGGGAGGCGGAGGTTGCACTTAGCCAAGATCTCACCACTGCACTCCAGCCTGGGCAGCAGAGACACTCTCTCTCAAAACAAACAAATAAATAAATAAAATTAAAAGACTGAATACTATCTTTCATTTAGAATTAAAAACAAAATAAAGATGCATGCACATGATGGGGGAAAAATTAACCTAGCACAGTTTTATAAAAGAGGCCTGAACTGTTTTGCTATGAATACATTTAGAGGGTAAAAAAGAAAAAAAGAAATAAAGAAAAAGAAAAATGGAAAATAAAAGAGGCCCTAAAGTTTGACTGGATGCAACTCGAAATGCATCAAAGGAATGTCTTAACTTGTGGACTGAGGATAGGAAGAGACTGAATACATACACAAAAATTCAAGCCTTTTTAAGACAGATGTTCTTAAAAATCCAAATTTAAGGGGTAATAGCACTTCTTTGCTACTTACTAATCAGGCCACATAGAGAGTATATGTTCTGCTCTGGATGTAACAGTTATGAAGGATATTAATGAGCCAGAGAGTGTCCAGAGAGGAATAACAGAAAGTCTAGAAACTCTAATATACAATTAAATCATTACAGAAAAAGAGGGAATTTACAGCCTGAAAAAAAAATAAAATAAAATAAAATGACAAACTAATGAGAATCTGAGAGCTGAGCACTGTCCTTAAATATTGCACCTTCTCTTAATAGCTTTCCAAGCACTGTCACATACACACACTTCTGAATTTCACAATACCTTTTAAGATAGATAGTGTAGTTCTACCTTTAAAGATGGCCCTACCTTGGCTGCTGGCACCCAAACAGCAGCTAAACCTTGTTCAGGTAATAGTTCAGGTAATACTAGCACACTCTTTGTTCTGTTAACAGCACACCCCTGCTGGTAAAAAACCACTCTATGTGGTTGTGATGAAACTGTCACAATTACTCCCACCCCATGAGATAGGGATTATCAGACTATTCTGGATACCTCCTCTTCATCCAAAGGGTTGGCACGATCAATCAGAAGCCCAAACATGTGATCATCAAGCTGCTGGTGACCATCACCCCCACCATCATCATCCCATGTAGAAAAGTCTGAGATTATAAGGCGGCTAAACAATAGCTAAGGAAAATGACAATCTCTCACACTGACCAGTCAATCCAACTGACCTTAAAGTATGAGATATGTCTCTTTCTGGAGTTTGGTTACATAGATTGGTATAGTCTCCCTTTTCTACTTAAACTATTTTGAGTTAGTTTCTGTTAGCCATATCAGAAAGAATCCTGAATAATACAGTACACACTCTTGTTACAGCTCTTTCCACTACTCACATGAAAGCTATGTCAAAACTAAGACCAATGAGGAAATGGGAAGTTAGCAGATTTTAACTCACTGTAAATATTTTTCAACCATTAGAACCTGACCAAAAACAGAATTGACTGACTTATGAAACAATGTTCCTTATTGTTATGAACTGTTACTAGGAATGTTTTGGTAATGAATCCTCACTCACACTGAAAGAAAAACTGAATTGGATATTTCTCAAGTTCCTTCCAATTATAAAATTACACGCTTCTAGGTGAGTATAAGGTGTAGTTATCTGTTCTTTTTTTACAATGGTAAAGACATCCAAATGAAAATTTTGTTATGTCCCACAAGAATCCCTGAATATTCGGCCATGTTTCCCTAATGATATAAAATGAAACATTTCCTTAAAAAAGAAAAATATCAAAGCTACAGTAAATGAAGATTATAGCCCTGGAATTCGACGTGGGTTTTATTGGCCGTGGGTGCAGTGGGCCGAGATTGTGCCATTGCACCTCAGCCTGGGCGACAGAGCACGACTCCGTCCCGAGAAAAAGAGAAGTGAGTTTTACTCTTTTTGCCACTGAATACTTGAGTTTAGCTTGAACTACTCAAACTACCCTTGGACTACCCTGTTTCTGAATCTATAAGATGGAGTAATAGTATTTCCTTCCACACCTATGCCGCAGGGTTGTTTCATGTCTCAATGGGCATATGAACACACTCTCAAATTTAAACTCTTATACAAACGTTAAATTACCATCGCTTTTTTCTGGGCAGAATCCTTAAATTTTCAGTGTTACTTCGAAATTTTCAACAGATGCAGCTTCCACTAAATACAATTCAATCAATATTTCAATAAAATATTATATAAAGTAAGATTTCTCACTGCGTGTCAATATGTCTTTTATACAATCTGATGGAGACAGCTGCTTACTTTAGGGAAAAATAGCTCCAAGGAATCATAGAAATCAATACATTTTGTTTGATAATTTGACTAAACGTCTAAATTAATTGAGCTAGTGACGTTGCCCAAGTTATTTAGCTCTTTAAGCCTTTTTCTACATCTGTAAAATGGACACAGTGATACATTTCTTGCAATATTGTTTTAAGAACTGTAAATACCATATATAAGCTCTTGAGTCACAAAAGCGGTAACAGTGGCGTCTCAACAAACAAGGAAGCGTATAAATGTAGAACGAACGCGGGACAATAGCCTGTGGCAGTGAATGCAAATCTATTACCAGACTGATTTGGTTCAAAATGGCCAAAAAGAATAAAGTAAACGGCAGTAAATTTCACAGGCAAAACCCTACGTCTAGGAACCAAGAATCCTCGTCATTCATCAGGCTACACTATACTCGGCCTCCAGCAACAACTTAATGTATCAAAATCAGAAATATACGTAAATGATGAAGCGACTGGCTCAGGTGTGTAGCTTCACTATCTTTGGGAACACTGTTTCGTCAAACTGTAAAGTGCTAGCAAGCTGGGGTCCCGGAAGTCTAAACAATTCCATTACTGTACACAGAAGTCGCCCCCGAAGAAACGTCACACATCTCACTTCTGCCTCGGCAACGGCGGCGACCCTGGGTTCCCCTAGTAAGATCAGAGGAGAGGACAGGACACAGTCCCAGCCTCTTACCAAAGGGCCCAAGACCGTTTCCACAGACCACGCGTTCGCCCGGGATCCCAGACTCTTCCCCCTTCCCTCGTCCGCTGTGGGACTGGGCTACAGAGCAAACCGAGACCACGGCGCCATCACCTGTCTCCTTGCTCCCCGAAGGCTGCTCGTCTCTCCTGAGGTCTTCGGCCACAGTTCCCGGGCAACTCAAAAGCCTGAGGACAGGCCGCTGGACCCGAGTTCTTCTCTGGGCATATAGGTGCAAACGGGTTAGGAGACCCACTCCGGGAACCGCCATTGTTAAAAAAAAAAAAAAAAAAAAAAAAGCACAAGCGCCCAGATGAAAGGTCAGCGCATTTCCGCGCATGCGCCCGGGGGCAGAAGAAATGGAAAGCCTCGAGGGTCAAACTAGGCGAAAGAAGTTCGCTTTTAGAAGAAGAAATTGAGACCAAAATGGCCGAGCTTTCAGACACGGTTTACGTCCACAGTCATACAGTTTTCCAAATGAAAATCTTCATACAAGGAGCGCTCCACCTACTCTTGCAAATAGCGTCATGAAAATAGAGCCAGAGCCCAGGCGCAGTGGCTCACGCCTGTAATCCCACCACTTTGGGAGGTCGAGGCAGGTGAATCACCTGAAGTCGGGCGTCCGAGACCAGCCTGGCCAACATGGGGAAACCTTGTCTCTACTAAAAAATACAAAAAATTAGCTGGACGTGGTGACACACACCTGTAATTCCAACTACGCGGCGGGCTGAGGCACGAGAATCACTTGAACCCGGGAGGTGGAGGCTGCAGTGAGCCGACATGGAGCCACTGCGCTCCAGCCTGGACAGCAGACAGAACATGACCTTGTCTCTAAAAAAATAAAAGTTGAAATAATGGAAAGGCCTTTAACCTCTGAAAGGGGCACCAGGAGCAGGGAGGGCACCATCTTCTTCCTTGAACCATGTGAGGACATTTTACAACCTCTGCCAAGATGCCTCGATTCAAATTAAAGTGGTTTTGCCAGCCCCTCCTCCAAGTGAGAAGTGCATACTTCATCTCGAAGCCATAGGAAAGGCATTAGAAAGGACTGGTTCAGTCTTCTCATTTTGGACATGGGAAAGTGGGGCACAGATCAGACAGGGACTGGCCACAGGACACACCTGCGGAGTCACAGCTTAAAGTCAGAGCTCTGCCCTTGATCCAAAGCTCTTTCTCAGTTCCTGTATCGTAACCGGTGGTCCTTGCTCTGGTGCCTGGGAAAGGGACATACGGAACAGCGCAAAGAAACCTGCAACTGAAGGCAGCCCCCCAGGGAACACACTGCTCCTCCCATCTGCCCCCTCCTCGCCTTGACCCAGCACTTTTCTGCCTCACCCATCTGGTCCTTTCTGGACTGGAGGCTCAAGGTGGTACAACCACCAACTCTGTGTGTGCTGTGTGTGTGTGTGTGTGTGTGTGTCCCAAAGGAACAGAGCACTGCCGAGTTCAGGCTGATCATTAGCTCGTGGACTGTCAGCAAAATACATTCACAAGAGGGCTATGGGGCCGGGTGCGGTGGCACAGGCCTGTAATCCCAGCACTTTGGGAGGTCGAGGCGGGCGGATCACGAGGTCAAGATATCGAGACCATCCTGGTCAATATGGTGAAACCCTGTCTCTGCTAAAAATACAAAAAATTAGCTGGGCATGGTGGCGGGTGCCTGTAATCCCAGCTACTCAGGAGGCTGAGGCAGGAGAATTGCCTGAACCCAGGAGGCGGAGGTTGCAGTGAGCCGAGATCGCACCATTGCACTCCAGCCTGGGTAAGGAACAAAACTTCATCTCAAAAAAAAAAAAAGAAAGAAAGAAAGCTATGTGCTGTTTTGTCTTTTGCAGTGATGTCATGTTGCTCATGGTTTTTTTGTTTTGTTTTGTTCTGTTTTTTTAATGAAAGAAAGAGAAAGAGAAAAGGGGGAGAGAGAACAGGAGTCTTGCTCTATTGCCCAGGCTGGAATGCAATCTAAAAGTAGGTATCAAAACCTCTTTTATGCCGATAATTGTGTTTAACAGCAGAGACAGAAAGGAATACAGGAAGAAAATAACAAGCAAACAAACAACCAATATTTCATTTAAGTCTGTGAAATGCTATGCAAATGCTGAAGAGTGATTTACTTCCAATTATGTGGTCACTTTCAAAATAGGTGTGATGTGATACTGAGAAAAATGTATGTTCTGTGGACCTGGGGGGAAGAATTCTATAAATATTTACTGAGTTTACTTATTCCACGTCTGAGTTCAAATCATAAATGTCCCTGTTAATTTTCTATCTCGTTGATCTGTCAAATATTAACAATGTGGTGTCAAAGACTCCCACTATTATTGTGCGGTGGTCCAAGTCTCTTTATAAGTTATTGAAAACTTGTCTTATGTATCTGGGTACTCCTATATTGGGTGCGTATATATTTATGATCATTGACTCCTATTGTTGCGTTGATCCTTTTATCATTATGTAATGTCCTTCTTTAATGACAAAATGTTGCTCATGTTTTATGTTTTTCAGAGTTCATTAGTTTCTATTTGTTGTCAGTTAATATCCAGCTCAATAGATTGAATAAGTAGAATACCCTCAAACTGAAAGTCACATACATAAAATATAGTGAAAAATATGCCACCCACTTAACCTAGAGTTGAAAATATGTACATATTAATTTTGTGTAGTCAATACTGGACAATGGGTAAGTGCACAGGATCCCAGAGCTAGACTGCCTGGGTTCAAGTTCCTACTTAACCACTTGCTGGCTGTGAACTACTTGACAGCTTTAAGCCTCAGTTTCTTTTTTTTTTTTTTAACTTAATCCCAAATGTGATAGTAAGTCTCAGTTTCTTGATCTGAAAAACAGATGTTACTCAGTGAGAGTCTGTGAAAACTTTAAAGTACACTGCCTGGCTCAGGAAAGTCCTCAGCTTTAGCCACTATTAGCTATGATTATTATTGTGCTGGCTACACATGCATTAAAAAAATGAGGCAAGAAAATGCTCAAGGATAACAACCAAGTACCCAAATTATCTCATCAGACCGAGAGAGATGCCAGTGTGTGTATGCTCATGTTTCAGCTCAAAGCCCTTTTCTAGAAGGCTCTTAAACTCAGAGGCCCTGGCAATATCAAATTTACTTTGCAGTGGAGCCATTACTTTTGTTGATCAATGCAATTGACATAATGCTCTCTTTTTTTTTAAGCACCAACCACGTGCCTAGAGTGATCTGTGTCAAGAAGAGCATGCTTCAGATGGCTGGAGTGAGCAATTCAACTTGTGAAGAATGAGAAATGATAGTGTTGAGACAAGAAGCATAAAATCCCAGGGGAAGGTAGGAATCACTGAGAGTCAGGCAAAAGAACTGGTGTCCAGTAATGAGTCAGGCTTTGTCAGCCTCTGGCCCTACAGATGACTCTTTGGAGAGGAAAAAATTCAGCCAGGCCTAAGGCCACAGATCCTAAGGGACTGCTGGCAGCTCTAGGAAGAGAAGCAGAGGGTGGCACCTGGTTGAAAGAGGGGGCTGGGGGACATGGCTTGAGCCTGTGTTTACATATGGAGTCCCCTGATCCTTGAGACTGAGACTGCGGAAGGAGATCATGCCTGGATCAGGGGACCTCAAACCAGAACTCTTCCCACCCACACCTTCTACTTTTTTAGGCATCTTTGACTGCAAACAACAGACAAATTAGTTGGAAAGGTCAACAGATTCTCACAATGGTGCCTAGAGGCCAGGCCTAGCTGCCTTTTAACCTCTGACTGGAGATGATGCCAATGGCCCATAAGTACACATTGGAAAATCTTTACATTCATAGACATGCCATGCCCCAGAGACAGCTGTGCAGGGTCTTTATGTTTGGGGTGCTGTGCTGGCAGGTGGCTTATAAATATGTAGAATTGGCCGGGCGTGGTGGCTCACGCCTATAATCCCAGCACTTTGGGAGGCTGAGGCGGGTGGATCACAAGGTCAAGAGATCAAGACTATCCTGGTCAACATGGTGAAACCCCGCCTCTACTAAAAATACAAAAGTTAGCTGGGCATGGTGGCGCACGCCTGTAGTCCAAGCTACTCAGGAGGCTGAGGCAGAAGAATTGCCTGAACCCAGGAGGCAAAGATTGCGGTGAGCCAAGATCGCACCATTGCACTCCAGCCTGGGTAACAAGAGCGAAACTCCAACTCAAAAAAAAATAATAATAAAATAAAATAAAATATATATATATATATATATGTGTGTGTGTGTGTGTGTGTGTGTGTGTAATATTAAGTGAAAAAAACAAATTCCAGAAGGATGTATACAGCATATCTTATATAACTTGGAAAACAGCTGAAAAGAAAATGTATATATAGGCCGGGCATGGTAGCTCATTCCTGTAATCCCAGCACTTTGGTAGGCCAAGGCAGGAGGATTGCTTGAGGCCAGAAGTTCAAGACCAGCCTGGGCAACAGAGCAAAACCTGTCTCTACAAAAACTAGAAAAATTAGCCAGGTGTGGTGGTGCAGGTTTGCAGTCTCAGCTACTCATGAGGCTGAGGGGGGAGGATCTCTTGAGTTGGGGAGTTCAAGGTTACAGGTGGCCATGACTGCACCACTGCACTCCAGCCTGGGCAACAGAGTGAGACCCTGTTTCAAAAAAAAAAAAAAAACTGTATCAAAAGGATCTCTAGGGAAAATAGAGACATCCGTACACACATTTCATAGCAGCATTATTCACAATAGCCAAAAGGCACATGTTACAGCTTGGGCAAACCTTGAAGATATTATGCTAAGTGAAATAAACCAGGCACGAAAAGACAAACACTGTATGATTCCGCTTGTAGGGGCTATTTTGAGTAGTCAAACTCAGAAATAGAAAGTAAAATGGTGGTTGCCAGCATCTTGGAAGGAGGGGAAAACAGGGAGTTATAGATGGGTGTAGAGTTTCAGTTTTGCAAGATGGAGAGAGTTCTTGGAGACGGGGCACAGCAGCGTGAATATACTCAGCAGTACTGAACTGCACCCTCAACAATGGTAGTGATGGGAAATTTCACGTCATGTTATTTTATCACAAATTTGAAAAGAAAAAAGGAAAATCCCAGCACTTTGGGAGGCCGAGGCAGGTGGATCACGAGGTCAAGAGATCGAGACCATCCTGGTCAACATGGTGAAACCCCGTCTCTACTAAAAATACAAAAAATTAGCTGGGCATGGTGGCACATGCCTGTAATCTCAGCTACTCGGGAGGCTGAGGCAGGAGAATTGCCCGAACCCAGGAGGCAGAGGTTGCGGTGAGCCGAGATCGCGCCATTGCACTCCAGCCTGGGTAACAAGAGCAAAACTCCGTCTAAAAAAAAAAAAGAATATGAGATCCAGGAAAGTGATTACCTGTGGCAGGGGGAAGTGATAAGGAGTCGGGAACATGGGGAAATGCTGTGTCACCAGCTTTAAGTTGTCACAGTCCTAACTTTAATTTTGCATAGTAAACTGCCTTTAAAAATGGTGCTTATTATATTTTTAAAATAAACAAACATATTAAAATGCTCCTGCATTTTACCCGTGGGAGAGTGTGCCATGAACCAGGGGTTAGATCAATCCAGTTATCTGCACCTGAAGAGAAAGACAAAATTATCTGTAGGAAATTATAAATTGTTTTAAAATTTAAAACAGACCTGAACAGAACCTTGTTAAATCAACATCTGATAACAAATCTGAATCAGAATAAGTCAATTATCACATTTATTATGGATCAATTCTATTAAAAAGTAGAGATTAGAAATTTTGAGTGGCCAACTTGCAACCAAATTGGCATGTAAACATGGGCAGGGCATGGGCATCGGAATGTTTTCAAGCCTCTAGGTGATGCTAAGCTCTCCAGGTGCAGCCATTGAGAACCACTGGCATAGCGGCTGGTCTCCTGAGACTTACCCTATCTCAGTCTACACTAATCTTAATCTGAGTTTAGCGCCTAAGTTAAGATCTTTGGAGACCCACGACACTGCAAAAATTATTGTGCTGAGCCCCTGTTTGTTTTGAGATGGGGTTTTACCCTGTCATCCAGGCTGGAGTACAGTCGCATAATCAAAGCTTGCTGTGGCCTTGATTTCCAAGGCTTGGGTCAACCTCCCACCTCAGAATCCTGGGTGGCTGGGACCACAGGCATACACCACCACATCTGGCTAATTTTTGTATTTTTTGTAGACATGGGGTTTTGCACTGAGGCCTTAAGTAATTTCTTTCTTTTCTTTCTTTCTTTCTTTCTTTTTTTTTTTTTTTTTTTTTTTTTTGAGACAGTCTCCCTCTGTTGCCCAGGCTGGAGTGCAGTGGCACAATCTTGGCTCACTGCAACCTCTGCCTTTTGGGTTCAAGCAATTCTCCTGCCTCAGCCTCCCGAGTAGCTGGGACTACAGCCGCATGCCACCACGCCTGGCTAGTTTTTGTATTTTTAGTAGAGACGGAGTTTCACCATATTGGCCAGGTTGGTCTTGAACTCCTGACCTCGTGATCCGCCTGCTTCAGCCTCCCAAAGTGCTGGGATTACAGGTGTGAGCCACCTCACCCCGCCACCCTGAGTAATTTCATAAAGAACACCTTAGGAAATGTCCAGCATCATGGATTCTTACCTTCACTCAGGACCCACAAGGCCCCACATTCTGACAGATTTTATCAGACAAATTGCACTCAGTCACGCTTCATTCATTTTCCTCGGAGAATTCCCAGGTTACATAGAATTGAGATAATCTCCCTATCTCCCTCTCACCCCCATGAAGACACTCTGTGTTTTTGTTTGCAATACAGTTGTATATGGATCAATATTAGATTTTCATGGTGTTTTTTGCATTTTGCAACTATTGCTCAAGCTGGCGACCCAGAACAAGCACTAGCTTTACAGTCAAAGACCCCTGAGTTCTAGTTTCAACTGAGAGACTGTGAGCACATCACAAGCCCACTCTGATCCTATATCCCAGGTGTATAATCACCTATTTCCCATCAATTACCAAGCTGGAGAGAAAAGTGCCCACTCTGCCCCGTACACAGTAGGCGCTTGGTAAGCTTAAGTTCTCTTGCTTCCCCACTAACCTAATGTATTACAGGAAAGACAGATGTTGGCAATGGCACCTGGGAGAGTGCAGCTATATGCCTCACAATCCTACCAATGAAAATTCTGAATTGAGCTTCAATTTCTCCTCTACAAAATGAGACAGGACAGCAGTGGGTAGAAGAGGAGGAGCTTGGCTTTGTTAGTTTAAGCCCGTCTGATTCTGTAGCGCGGGCTTCACTGAGGGTCCAGCCTACTCCCCAGCCAGGGCTTCGCGTGCTCTGAATGTCTTTTGGCCAAGTAAAGGCTGTCCGGGATCGGGGTGGGGAGGCGGGGTGACGAGTAGTGGGTTGGAGAGAAGCAGCTCCCCCACATAACCAGCAGGTGGCACCAGAGCAGCGCGGAAGCCGAGGATTTTGCTCCAGCCTTCCTGGAGACCCCGGCAGGGGGGTAAGTCGAGGCAGAGGTGGTGCACATCACTCAGCTGGGCGGCGGCAGGAAAGCGACTGTGGATCAGCCCACACCCTTTGAAATCGACACCCTGGGTCTTCTGGCTGATTTCCCCTCTTTGGTAGGGCGATCATATGATTTATCATCCAAAACCAGACACTTTGGAAAGTGAAAGGGCCGCTATTATAATTGCACCGCGACAGCAGACAGAACCTTAGCTGTACCTTGCAAACCAGAACATATGGTCACCCTATGCTCCGGTCAGTGTTTCCTCCTTGTTTCCATTCTTTCTTTCTTTTTTTTTTCTTTTCTTTTCTTTTTAAACACACAGCATTCTTTTTCCCCGAGCACCACAGCCTTTGAAAATGCCCTCGCATTCGGGATATTTTCGGCCATCCAACATCTGCTTTCGCACCTTGAATCTCAGCAGTCTCTGAAGTCACCCCAAAGGCTGGTTTTAGCTTCTAGTCAGAAGACTCTGGTCTGTACCTTACCATCCCCATGACTCAAGAATTAAGGATGTCAGATGTGGAACAGTGGCCCTTATCTACATTTTGGTACCTCTTTCTTAATTTATTCCTGTGATTTTGTTCTGAGTGCTCATGTCCTTTATCTCTTTGAATTCACGTATATTAGTTTATCGAATTGCAAGTAGACAAGCCCCATTAAGCAGGATGCTTATATTTCCCAGATCATCCCATTACTCCATTCAACCCCCAATTAGCGTGCCATTTATCGCTTGTTTCTGATCTCTCTTCACTTAACAGGCTCATAAACATCCATCCATTGCCAAAAGGACTCCAACTGTTCTCACTTCCGTTTTTAGTTGATTCATTGCTAGCCAAGTAATGATTTATCTGGGGGAGTCATTAGTAGAGAATTGTGCCCTCACATTTATTTTTATAGTTGGATTCTGCTGATTAATATCTCTGTCATTCTCACATTGCAACAAATGACTATGGGTTTCTGTCTTAACCTAAAATCTAGGTTAGAAATTTGATCTTATCCAAGTAAGATATTAATAGATAATGTTAGACTTTTAAAATAATTTGACCGAAACTTTTCT
The DNA here is from genome assembly GCF_049354715.1 of Callithrix jacchus. Lineage (NCBI taxonomy): Eukaryota > Metazoa > Chordata > Mammalia > Primates > Cebidae > Callithrix > Callithrix jacchus. The sequence goes on from NC_133508.1 coordinate 30,352,684, forward strand.
CAGCTAAGAATGACACTCGTGGTCACAAATATATATGTAAGCAAGTGGAAATTTAGGCTGTAAATAGATAAACTCAAAATATCATGTTTAGAGACGAGATTTTCCTTTTTTTTTTTTTGAGACGGAGTTTCGCTCTTGTTACCCAGGTTGGAGTGCAATGGCGCAATCTCGGCTCACCGCAACCTCCGCCTCCTGGGTTCGGGCAATTCTCCTGCCTCAGCCTCCTGAGTAGCTGGGACTACAGGCATGCGCCACCATGCCCAGCTAATTTTTTGTATTTTTAGTAGAGACGAGGTTTCACCATGTTGACCAGGATGGTCTCGATCTCTTGACCTCGTGATCCACAGCCTCAGCCTCCCAAAGTGCTGGGATTACAGGCATGAGCCACTGCACCCAGCTTTTTTGTTTTTTTTTTTTTTTTTTTAGTAAAGTATATTTGCTATGGTTGGAATATTTGTGTCTTCCCCAAAATTCATATTGGAACTTAAACCCCAACGTGATAGTAATAAAAGGTGGAGTCTTGGCTGGGTGCGGTGGCTCACACTTGTAATCCCAGCACTTTGGGAGGCCAAGGCACGTGGATCAGGAGGCCAGGAGATAGAGACCATCCTGGCCAACATGGTGAAACCCCGTCTCTACTAAAAATACAAAGAATTAGCTGGGCATGGTGGCACACACTTGTAATCCCAGCTCTTCAGGAGGCTGAGGCAGGCTGAGAATCGCTTGAACCTAGGAGCTGGAGGTTGCAGTGAGCCGAGATAGCGCCACTGCACTCCAGCCTGGTGACTGAGTGAGAGTCCTGCTCAAAAAAAAAAAAAAAAAAAACAAAGAGGTGGAGTCTTTAGGAGATGACGAAGTCTGGAGGGAAGACCCCCTCATGAAAAGGGTTAGTGACCTTATGGAAGGGCTTGAAGCGGCGACCTAGCTCAGTTTTCTTCTTTTGCTTTTCTGTCCTTTCCACCATGTTAGGATACAGCGTTCCTCATCTCTGGTGGACTTGGCATTCAAGGCGCCATCTTGGAAGCAGAGAGCAGCCCTCACTAGACTACATACCTGCTGGAGCCTTGATCTTGAACTTCCCACCCCTCAGAACTGTGAGAAATACATTTTTCTTCTTTACACATTACCCAGTCTCAGCCATTTTGTTATAGCAGCACATGCCACAGATAGTAACTGGCACAAAAGGAGGGCGTGAGCTCATCCCAGAAGGAACGAGGAGCGAGTGGTCACGAGTGGAAGAGATGGCCAAGAGCAGTGGACTAAGGAGAAGCAGAAGCTGCAGACTGTGGGGGGGACAGCACACAGGGAAGGAGCAGGCAGATCAGGGGCCGAGAACCAGCGTCCCCAGGGGCTGGACAGCAAAGAGAGAGACAGCAGGCAGTCAAGTCACATAGTGGCCTGGTGCCTTCCTTAGCTCCGGCTTCGATAACAAATTATAACAAATTGCTAGGTGGCTTAGACAGTAACTTATTTTTCATAGCTCTGGGAAGTCAGAGACCAGGCTGCCAGCATGGTTTGGGTTGAGTAAGAACTCTCTTCTTGGTTTCTCCTATGGACACCTCCTTGCTATATCCTCACATGGTAAAGAGAGAGAGAGAGAGAGAGAGAGGCTGCTTGCTTGTGTTTCTTCTTCTTATAAGGGCACTAATCCCATCAGGCAGGATACAAACATTCCGTGCACAGCACCTGGGAAGGCTCAGTTAGGTCTAGGGGAAGGACAGGGTGCCAGAAGGAGCAAAAATTTCTGTCCATCTGGCACTCTCTTCCCCCTCCTCCTCCGCTCCCTCTATCTGCTCCTCCTCCTCCTTCTGATCCCCTCCCTTCTTCTCTGAAACTCTCCACTGCACTCCTAGACTTTCTTCATAGAACTGGAGGGGGATGCCTGAACTGGCCTGGACTGCCCAGCCTGTAGAGCTCTGGGAGCGGGGTGGGGCAGGTGGAGTGAACTCAGCAGCCCCCAGTTTTGCTCTTCCGTGGCTGTGACTGGATCTCCAGGAAGGACTTTGACTGTTCCAGGTCTAAGCATTGAAAATGCTTTGGGCTTCTCCACAGGGGAGAAAATTCAAAATAAAAAGAAAACCATAAACCATACAACACAACTTTTATGTGGATGCTAAAAATAAGTTTTTTCTTAAAGTTTTCGATGGCAAAAGTCTGACTATTTGGAAGCTGAACCTCCTTTGCCCTCTTTTGGAGGAAGTACTGGTTTTGTAGTCACCCCAAACCTACCCCGGTTTACCTGTGTACTGGGTCACCCAGCCCTGTGGACTGGTCCTTCGAAAAGGAGCTTTATCAAGCAAACTGAACACCTGCGATCCCATCCTATAATGACTTGATGAGTCCTGGGAAAGCGCCCACCTTTGATCGTTTCCTTGAGACTCATAGAGTCTCCAGCCCATGCACACCAGGGCAAAGACCTCTGGAGCCCTAGTATTCTTCCTGGGGAGGGGGACACAGTGACCTCTCTGCACTATCCCCTCACCCCCACCCTAATGGCTCTGCAGGGGAGAAGGGCCTTGATGCATTATTCAGGGATCTTCAGGGCCAGCTCTCAGCTGATTCCCAACATGAAACTCACTATGAACTGGAGCTCAGCTGAGCTGGGGAGACCCAGTAAACAGAAGCCATTCCCCAGCCTGGACTGGGAGCAGGGGGAAGGGAAGGACTGTGATCAGCATCAGTCTTGCGGGCAGGGGCCCAGAAGCTTGGGGATTCTGGGGATGCCTTGGCCGGAGGATCTAGGACCCTTCAAGATGGGTGTCTAGGAAGAGGGGAACGTGAGCTACTGAATCCATAGCAGAGACCCCGGCCATGGCTCATGGTGGTATGTGGGATTCCTGGAGCAAGGCCCAAACCTGGCATGTGGCAAGAGCTCAAAAACTAATGATGGGATCAAATTCCCACCAGCAGAGTCCGTCCAGAGTCACCGAGAGCCTCCTGCCACCCTGGCCTGTCTCACTGGGGTTCTGCCTTGCTGATGCTGAAAATCTGAAGCTGTTGACAGTAAGCAGTTGGTAGCCCTATCCCAGGCTGGTCCTTCCTGGCCTTGGGCCACACACTTCCAGAAAGCCCTTGTCCACTGCAATGTGGCTTCCTCTGCTCCAAGTGTGGATCTGGTGTGAGCTTAGCACTGGAAGTCGCTTGGCTGGATTCAGACTAGGTCCCAGGACAACAAAGCCACTCATTAACCATGTGGTCTCAGGCAAGTGACTTAACTCCTCTAAGCCTTGATTTCCTCATCCATAAATGAAAACTAATACCAGTCTTTATGATCAGAGGTCACAGAGTGAACCTCTGTGACAGAGCACAGTGTCTGGCATAAAAGAAGCACTAAGCATGCGTTAACTGGATGAATGGGGAAATGAAGCAAGTGGGGCCTCCCCAGGGATTGACTTACGGAAGTATCTCCTGGCTTGCTCCCCATGAGGATCTGGACCAAACCCTCCCCATCACTCAGAAGGCCTCGGGGACTAGCAGGTGATAAGGGAGGAGACAGTGACGGTGAGGGGAACACCTCCAGACCTGGGAGGTTCTTGTGGGGGCCCTTCCTGGCACCAGGAGATGAGGGAGAATAGGATGAAAAGCAGGAGCTTTCAGGATGGAACTGTAGGCTCTCAGTTTACATGATAAAGCTCCTTTTGGAAGAGGTAGAAATAACACTGGTTCCATGATGAAGCTTCTTTTGGAAGAGGTGGAAATAACACTGGTTTTAAGAAATGATTTCACTTCCATGAAATAACTGCAAAGGGCAGAAATAAATGTGAATGGCTAACCCAAATTCAGTCCTCTCCAAAAGGCATCTAGGTCTCTGAAAACTGGTTTTGAAGGAGGCTTCTCCCTGACTCCCACCCAGACCCTGCCCCTAAAAGGTGAGGGGTCCAATCGTCTGGGAGGGGAAACAGCTTCAGTCCTGCCCAGCTCTGGTTGTTCTTAATGGAAGAACCACCTACTTTTTTTGGTTAACTCTTTGTTCTGTGATCTTTGTCACTCTGTCACTTTTCAAAAGCTGGTTTTGGGGTTTTTTTTTGTTGTTGTTGTTTGTTTTTTTGAGACAGGGTCTCACTCTGTCACCCAGGCTGGAGTGTAGTGGTGTGATCTCAGCTCTCTGCCTCCCAGGCTGAAGCGATCCTCCCACCTCAGCTTCCAGGTAGCTCGGACTATAGGTGCACGCCACTATGACTAGCTAATTTTTTTTTTTAATTATTGTAGTGATAGGGTCTTTCCATGCTACCCAGTTTGGTCTCAAACAGGGGCTCAAGCAATCCTCCTGTCTCGGCCTCCCAAAGTGCTGGGATTACAGGCGTGAGCCATCTTGAGTGACAAAAGTTGTGATCTTTATGTGTCAGCAGGGAACATCAAGAAAGTAGAAGGTTGCTTGGCTTGGAGATTTTGTTGCCATCCTAGGTCTTGGGGCTCTCTTATCTGGAGCTGCAGCAGACATTTCAGCCACATCTCATAATCCTGATTTCAGCTCTCCCACTACCTGACGACCAGGAGCTTTTCTAGAAAGCCTTAGCCTGGCATTGTGACCTTTACCATGCATTGGGGTAAAGAATGGATTGAAAAAAGGTCTATCTACTCCAAAATGGCAGAGAGGTCAGGCATGGTGGCTCATGCCTGTAATCCCAGCACTTTGGGAGGCTAAAGCTGGCTAATTACTTGAGGTTAGGAGTTCGAGGCCAGCCTAGCCAACATGGTGAAACCCATCTCTATTGAAAATACAAAAATTAGCCAGGCGTGGTGGCACACACCTATAGTCCTAGCTACTTGGAAGGCTGAGACAGGAGGTTCACTTGAGCCCAGGAAGCGAAGGTTGCAGTGAACTGAGACCATACATTGCACTCCAACCTGGATGACAAAGTGAGACCCTGTCTCCAAAATAAATAAATAAAAATAAAAGCTAAGGCTGGGCGCGGTGGCTCACGCCTGTAATCCCAGCACTTTGGGAGGCCAAGGCAGGTGGATCACGAGGTCAAGAGATCGAGACCATCCTGGTCAACATGGTGAAACCCCGTTTCTACTAAAAATACAAAAAATTAGCTGGGCATGGTGGGGCGTGCCTGTAATCCCAGCTACTCAGGAGACTGAGGCAGGAGAATTGCCTGAACCCAGGAGGCGGAGGTTGCGGTGAGCCGAGATCGCGCCATTGCACTCCAGCTCGGGTAACAAGAGCAAAACTCCGTCTCAAAAATAAATAAATAAAACAAAAATAAAAATAAAAGCTAAATACATAAATAAGTAAATATATTGGTCCAGGCACAGTAGCTCATGCCTGTAATCCCAGCACTTTGGGAGGTCAAAGCTGGTCGATGACTTGACCCAGCAGTTTGAGACCAGGCTGGGCAATGTGGCCAAACCCTGTCTCTACGAAAAATACAAAAATTAGCCAGGTGTGGTGGCATGTGCCTGTCCTCCCAGCTGCACAACAGTTTTGAAACACATGAACTATGACATTCTTGCAAATTCTATGAAACTGTGTCTTTTATTTTTAAAATCATGGAAGTTTTGCATTTTCTTTATTATTTCTATGTTTGTTACAGTGTAACAATCATGCTTCCTCTAACTATACAGTTAAAATACTTTGTTTCTCCTCAAATTGGCTGAGTACAATTGAACTCCTCCACTCTCATGCTTTCCCCCAGCCCTGACTGCCAGGGATTTCTGCGCTCTTATGTGAGATCCACGGCTCTACCGCTGGGGACTTCTTGACCTCCTTTGTCAAATGCCCGAGTGTTCAATGAATGATCAAACATGTCAAAGTCAAATAAAATACAGAAATGAAGCACTTTTCTCCATGCAGACCAAGAACGCTTATTTTCTATGTTTGCATTCATATTAATTTTTGACTTATGGAGAGTTTTATTACTTTACTTACATGTGATTTTCAATTGTTATCCCCTCTTTAATAATGAGTTCTATGAACTTAGACCCCAATAAGCCCATGAGTTCAGATGCACAGTCACCCATAAAAGTACAGCATTACTCATTTCTATACTTTGTTTCGTTTTGTTTTGAGAAGGGGTCTGACTCTGTTGCCCAGGCTTAAGTGATCCCCTCATCTCAGCCTCCAGAGTAGTTGGCACTACAGGTGTGTGCCACCATGCCCAGCTAATTTTATTTATTTACTTTTTTTTTTTTGTAAATACATCATCTCCCTATATTGTCCAGGCTGGTCTTAAACTCCTGGACTCAAGCAATCCCCCAGCTTAGTTCCCCAAAGTGCTGAGACTACAGGAGTGAGCCACTGCACCTAGCCCACTATTCCTGCCACATTTAATACTAAGTCATGCCTTCTTTTCTTCCCAAATAAGAAAGGAAGAAAGAAAGTATTCTTGAAAGAGGCAAGAGAGAAGAGAGATCGCTGTCCCATGTTTCTTTCCTCTGCAGGCTGTTGTACCGTCAGAGCCATCTGTCACTGGCTCCCTTAGAAAATGCTACTGCTGCCAGACTGTCTTCCTGTGGGCAGAAGTGACTGGAAGTGTACTTCCAGTGGGTTGCAAGGCAGAGGACACAGCCTCTAGTTGGATAGGGATCTGCATCTGGGAAATAGTTTGACCCCACTCCTGGGGATGGAACCCATGCTTTCCTCCTGGGTCAAGCCACTTTCCCTTCATCTATGGTAACCCAGCTGCGTTAGAAAAGGAAAAGCCCGCCTGGGCAGCTGCGTAGCTAAAGGCTCAGGACATTAAACACTAGGCTTGTTCTTCTTTGTCCCAGTGTATGAAAAAACGAACACTCCCTGAGTCACAAAAATAGGCCTTTAAACTGACTTTCTAAAGAAATTGTTAGCTGGGCATGGTGGCTCATGCCTATAATCCCAGCATTTTTGAGAGGCCAAGGCGGGTGGATCACCAAAGGTCAGGAGTTCGAGACCAATCTGTCCAACATGGTGAAACCCCGTTTCTACTAAAACACACACACACACACACACACACACACACACACACACACACACAATTAACCAGGCTTGGTGGCGGGTGCCTGTAATCCCAGCTACTTGGGAGGCTGAGGCAGGACAATCACTTGAACCCAGGAGACTCAGGTTGCAGTGAGCCAAGATCACACCACTGCACTCCAGGCTGGATGACAGAGCGAGACTCCGACTCGAAACAAATAAAAAATAATAATAAATAATAAACTGTTGCCAGGGGAGGCTACTCACCCTTGTAATGTTAGCACTTTGGGAGGCCAAAGCGGGTGGATTACTTGAGGTCGGGAGTTCAAGATCAGCCTGACCAATATGGTGAAAACCCGTCTCTACTAAAAACACAGAAATTAGCCAGGCTGTGGTGGTGCACACCTGTAATCCCAGCTACTCAGGAGGCTGAGGTCGGAGAATCCGGAGCCAGAGTTTGCAATGAGCCAAGATGGTGCCACTACACTGAGACCCTGTCTCAAAACGAAAGAAATGAAAGAAGCTGTTAAGATCTCCCTACAGCTTCTGCAAACTATGTCAAACATTCAATAGTTCCTTAGTTGGGTATTTCCTTTAAAATGTCCTGTTTCTTATCAATGTTAGATATCTTTCCAAGAACTCAAGGGAGATTTGCAGTGGGATCATCCAGTTCATATGGTAAACATGAAACCACTGCCACATAGCTTGTGATGCAATAAAGTAAGTGAAATAAAAGAGGCACCAAAGGAAACCGGAAGCTTCCATATCTTAAAGAGAAAAACCACAGTGATAAACCTTCAACCTGCCGAGTGGTTACCCAGGTTTCTCCATGCACTGGAGAAACTCCATGTGGGGTTTCTGTTACTAACCAGAGCCCTGTTGAGTTGCAGGAAAAACCCAACCACCACCAAGCTCTGCTTTATTTTTCTGGGATCAAGGAGGTTAATTTTGTTCCCTCTATTTATGCCTTTTGTTTTCTATAATCAAGGAAAGTAAAGCTCAAAGGGATTAAGTGGCTTTTCTAAATCAACAGCTAGTATCAGGCAAAAAAAGAAAAACAAAAGGGCATCTGGATATTATATAACATTAAAGCCCATGTTTTCTCTTCTACCCCAGACTTTCCACCAGGCAAAAAAAACAGGTTCAATTACTATGTAATTGATTATATTTGATTACAGTGTATTTATGGGAACTACATAAAGCAACATTTATTTATAATTTTCTTTTCTTTTCTTTTCTTTGAGACTGAGTCTCACTCTGTTGTCCAGGCTGGGATGTAGTGGTGAGATCTCAGTTCACTACAACCTCAGCCTCTGAGGGGTGGTTCAAATGATTCTCCTGCCTCAGACTCCTGAGTAGCTGGGATTACAGGCATGCACCACCATGCACGGCTAATTTCAGTATTTTTAGTGGAGACAGGATATCACCATATTGGCCAGGCTGGTCTTGAATTCCTGACCTCAATTGATCCACCTGCCTTGGCCTCTCAAAGTGCCGGGATTACAGGCATGAGCCACTGCGCCCGGCCTATAATATTCTTTACTGAAAGGAGCTGCATGTTATAGTTGTAATAGATGGAATTTGTGGGCCCAAAAATTTGGCTTCTGGCCAGGTGCGGTGGCTCATGGCTGTAATCTCAGCACTTTGGAGGCAGAGGTGGGCGGATCACCTGAGGTCGGGAGTTCGAAACTAGCCTCACCATCATGGAGAAACCCCGTCTTTACTAAAAATAAAAAATTAGCCAGGCATCATGGCACATGCCTGAAATCCGGGCTACTCAGGAGGCTGAGGGAGAAGAATCACTTGAACCTGGGAGGTGGAGGTTGCAGGGAGCCAAAATCATGCTACTGCACTCCAGCCTGGGCAACAAGAGCAAAACTCCATCTCAAAAACAAAGAACGAAGAAACAAAGTTGGCTTCTGGGTGTAGTTCTGTTATTTGCTAGTGATGTGATTCTAACTAAGACACCCTCTTGACCTCAGTTCCACCATTTATAAAGTAAAAGTGTTAGATTAAATCACCTGTAAGATATTTACTTTGAGAATCTATCCATATCAATTAATAACAAAATGGAAACATGGACTTCAGTGACAAATGATTATTCAACCACAGGGACTTATACCAGGTTGCTATAATCTATAGCATTATGTTTATGTGAGCATCACAGTCTCAGAAGTATCCTTCGTGACCTAAGTAAGTTCTGATCCAAAAGCGTCTCTCCCCATCCCACTCACTTCCTTCACCTTGCTCATTTCCTTCTTGGCAGGTGTCATAAATTGTGCACTTACGTGCATTTATTTATTTGTCCAGTGTCTGTCTCTCTCTCTCTCTCTCTCTCTCTCTCTCTCTCTCTCTCTCTCTCTCTCTCTCTCTCTCTCTCCCAGACTAAACTCTAGACTCCATGAAGGCCATTGAGTGTTGTGCACTGCTACTCCCCAGCACCTGAAACTGTGACTGGCACATACTACACTCTCAAATATTTGCTGAATGAATGGATGAGGGAGCAGATTGTCTTTAAAACAATATTGTGGTTATTCTTTTCTTCTCGCTTGCAAAGCTGATTTTAGAAGCAGATGCCAGAGATAAAGGTTATGAAATCTTAATATCTGTGCTTTACAAAATCAGAATGATGTTCACTAAAATGTTGACAGCAATTATCACTGATCTGAGTGTTGGGATTGGTGGGTAAATTTCATTATCCCTCTTTTCCAGCACATCTTTAGTAAACAGGAATTGTTTTGCAATCAGATTTAAGCTTTTAAAAAGTATAAACTCTTAGTATGCTCTCTAATTTGCTATTCTTCTGGGAGCAGTTAGAACTATAATCTGTGCATGAGGATGGGGAGCATCTGAAATGTCCCCAAATTTAACTAACTAGTGCCAAGAAGATACATCTCAATATTCCAGTATCTCCTTCTGCCAGGATATCTCTACACCCAGTCTATGCTCTGTGGATCTCAGATCTGAGGGATAAAACTGGGAGATCTGACTGGGTAGCAGTTCACTTAGCTAGCACCACTCATGATGGTGGGTTTCAAGCAAACAAGGATGTGGGAGGCAACCTGGGCTCCCACTCAGGGCTCATGCAGAAGCGAAGAGGGCTGGCCAGTGGCTTCATGGTTGACAGTAGCCGATGAGTAATGTGGGCTTTATCTCTGGGACCTGTAGCAATTTCTGGAGTCCACTGATGTGCCTAAGTGTGTCTTGAATGAGCAAGTGGCTTAGCACCTGCTAAGTCCAAGAATATAATAATACAACAGCTATATCATTTTGAAGGCAACACATTTGAGTTAGAGTTTTGGCCATGTGCATGGTCTGAGTGATCCTGGATCTCCAGATTTCAGATTCCTCAAATACAAAACAAGCCTAGTTACAGCAACTTTCAGAGTCACTGTATCAGTGATATTAACTGAGTAAATGAAAGCATGTTTTTCAAAAACACTTTAGTGCAGTATGAATATATGCAATACACAATTTCACTTCTCTCCTATGGTCAGAGCTGTGGGTTAAGAGGTTTTGATATTATAAAAAGTAAAATGAAAAGAAGATAACTTTTCTTTTTCCTATTATATAACAAAGAAACCAAAGCTCTCCAAGTTTAAGTGACTTGCCCAAGGCCACACGTACAGAAAATGGGGAAGCAGAGATCTGAATTTAAAAAGTGTTCTTTTCCTTGGTTAGTATTTCCCAGGAACATTCCCCTCTTGCTTTCTGAAGTTCAAATTTCAGGGGCCCAAGCCTGCCCCTACTGAATGAGAATTTCCTAGGTGATTCTTATGAGACAAATGGAAATCACTGATCCTAAACCAAGCCATCATCAGCATGGAGTTAAGGTTCTGAGTGAATATGTCCCCTTCACTGCCTGCTGTGACAGGCTGGCCATTCCCATGCAGGACTATCCTAAGGCAACAGCCTGACCCTCAGGACAGGTGATGGGTAATCTCCTCTTCCCTTGATTAGGCTATTGGAATAAGGATGGAGCTACAATAACACCTCCACTAGCGAATTGAGGCCACAGCCACCATTTATTGCCTGTGATTTTGCTACTCAGATAGAAGTAAGATTGACAGATGTAGCAGGGCACAGTGGCTCACGCCTGTAATCTCACCACTTTGGGAGGCCGAGGCAGGCGGATCATGAGGTCAGATCAAGACCATCCTGGCCATGATGAAACCCTGTCTCTGCTAAAATGTAAAAAAATTAGCCGGGTGTGGTGACACACACCTGTAGTCCCAGCTACTCAGAGGCCAAGGCAGGGGAATCTCTTGAATCTGGGAGACGGAGGTTGCAGTGAGCTGAGATTGTGTCACTGCACTCCAGCCTGGCGAAAGAGCAAGATTCTGTCTCAAAAAAGAAAAGAAAAGATTGACAGATGTGGTATGAAATATTAGAAAAGGGCCAGGCGGCCAGGCACGGTGGCTCACTCCTGTAATCCCAGCACTCTGGGAGGCCAAGGCACGTGGATCACCCGAGATCAGGAGTTGGAGACCAGCCTGGCTAACATGGTGAAACTCTATCACTACTAAAAATACAAAAATTAGTTGGGCGTGGTGGTACGAACATAGTCGTTCCAGCTACTCAGGAGGCTGAAGACAGTGGATTGCTTGAGCCCAGGAGTTTGGAGTTGCAGTGAGCTACCATCATCACCACAGCACTCCAGTCTGGATGAGAGTGAGGCCTTGTCTTAAATAAATAAGTAAATATCAGAAAACCTAAAGTAGGTCAAAAGTACCAGAAAATATAAACTCTGCCCATTGGCAGTGGTGTGCTAGTAAATATTTGAGAATCAGCTTTCTGAAAGCCCTGCCCTGATGCATAGTATTTGCTGATTTCTGTGATGTAAATCTTCCCGCCACGACGTACTTCAAGTTACCAACATGAGAACACAGAATGCAGTGTTGGAAAGAGAGACACTTCATTAATACAGTGTTTCCACACACAGGCGATATGATAGACCTAAGTAACCCAGAGAGCCTTAAGAAGGGACAAGTGTAACACAATTATCATGAAGTGGTGAGTTTTTCATATTTATTATCTATGTCTTTAATGTACACTTTATTTTCTTGGAATTTTAAAATTAAATTTAATTTATTTTTGAGATGGGTTCTCACAGTGTTGCCCAGGCTGGAGTGCAGTGTTGGATCTCAGCTCACTGCAATCTCCACCTCCTCAGCTCAAGCGATCCTCTCACCTTAGCCTTCCAAGTAGCTGGGACCGCAGGTGTGAGCCACCATGCCTAGCTAATTTTTGTATTTTTTGTAGAGGCAGGCTTTCACCCTGTTGCCCAGCTTGTCTCAAACTCCTGAGTTCAAGGGATCCACCTGCCTTGGCCTCCCAAAGTGCTGAGAGTCCAGGTGTGAGCCATGGCACCCAGCCAAGAATTTTATTTATTTTATTTTGTATTTTTTGTATGAGACAGAGTCTTGCTCTGTCACCCAGGCTGGAATGCCGTGGTGCCATCTCGGCTCCCTGCAACCTTTGCCTCCCAGGTTCAAGCGATTCTCCTGCCTCAGCCTCCCAAGTAGCTGGAACTACAGGCGTGTGCCACCACGCCCGGCTAATTTTTGTATTTTTAATAGAGACAGGGTTTCACCATGTTGGTCAGGCTGGTCTCGAACTCCTGACCTCAGGTGATCCACCTGCCTTGGCCTCCCAAAGTGCTGGGATTATAGACATGAGCCACCGTGCCAGGCCGGAACTCTATTTTTAGTAATGGCTATGTTTAACAACTCGTTCTCACACACAGATCCCTGAAAAGTTTAATGCTGGCTTTGGTTAAGGCTGTAACAAGCGACTGCAGAATGCCACTCTCTTTACGAGTCTCTGGGCAGGGAACTGTTGTTTTAGGAAAAGTGTTAGCCTGGAAGATGAGGATTTGTGCTATTGCTGGCTGGGTGAATGGGGAAAGATGCCTCTCTCTGCCTCAAGCATTCTTGGGAATGCCGTAGAAACAGGCCTGAAGCTCCAGCAATACCTCCTCCCACTTTCTATTTCCCTGTCCAGAACTGACTGCCTCAGTGTCTCTGGGTGGGAGGAGGCAGCACGTTTCTTTGGGTTCCTGCAGACCTGGAGAAATTAAGGCAGGACTACTTTAAGGGTGAGCAAAACTAGTGTTCTATGGTGTCCTGGGCTCAGCCCTCCCACAATCTACTCCCAAGAGATAGCTGAAATGCCTTGACAGCCCCTCCCCTGAGTTAGAGATCAAAGATGAAAACATTAGACCCAAAAACTGCCTGAAACTCATTCACTTCTTCAGCCAGCATAGGAAAGAAGCTCGGCTGGGAGAGCAGGCTGAGACATTTCGCAGCTGGCACATGGCAACCCTGTTTTCCCCAGTGGGCACCAACAAATCCCAGCCGCACACAGAGGTGCCTTTGCTGCAGGCGGCAGAGCCCCTGCCTGTAGATGCAGGAAGCTGTTTATTTGAGTTTAGAGTCAGCCAGGCATGGATTAGAAACGGATTTCCCTGGACGCCTAACCTCTTTAAACTCATGTAAATCCCACGCATAAATGGAGAGAATAGGACCCACCTCAGGATTGTCATGATGGTCACAGGAGATAATCCATCCACGGGGCTCAGCAGAGGCCCCAGAACATAGTACATGCTCAAAATGCAGTTGCTATTAATTTATTTTTATTTATTTATTTATTTTTGAGATGAAGTCTTGCTCTTGTTGCCCAGGCTGAAGTACAATGACTCAGTCTTGGCTCACTATAACTTCAACCTCCCAGGTTCAAGCAATTCTTCTGCCTCAGTCTCCCAAGTAGCTGGAATTACAGGCGCCGGTCACCACACGCGGCTAATTTTTGTATTTGTAGTAGAGATAGGGTTTCACCATATTGGCCAGGCTGGTCTCCAACTCCTGACCTCAGGTGATCCACCCGCCTTGGCCTCTCAAAGTGCTGGGATTACAGGCATGAACCACCAGGCACGGTAGCATTCATTTTTTTTTTTTTTTTTTTTTTTTTTTTTAAAGACAGGGTCCTGCTCTGTCACCCAAGCTGGAGTGCAATGGCCTGATCACAGCTCACTGCAGCCTCGACCTCCTGGGCTCAATCGATCCTCTCACCTGGACCTCTTGAGTAGATGGGACTACAGGTACCCCCACCACATGGGCTAATTGAAAAAAAATTTTAAGAGATGGGGTCTCACTGTGTTGCCCAAGCTGGTCTCCTGGGCTCAGGTGGTTCTCTCAGCTCAGCCTCCCAAGCTGTGGGGTTACAGGGTGAGCCATGGTGCCCAGCCTTGTTTCCTTTGTTTATACATTTACACTTGCATGTACAGCATGGGGATCAGAGTGCGTATATGTTTTTTTAACCAATTCCTCCCCCTGCCTGAACAATATGTTGACAGCAGTTCCCTCCCTTTCCAGGCAGCACCTTCACTGTGCAGTATTTTCAGGCCCTGCATTGCAGGTTGGGGAGAGAGGACTGTGAGTGCGTAAAGGAGTGACAGGAGGCACTTTGCATATGGGTAATCTCCACCAACTCAACTGGGGCTCCACCACAGCATTTAGCCCTAGGCAGTTTAGGGAGATAGGGAGCTGGAGGGAGCACAATTGCTGAGCCTTTCTACCCCTTTAAAAGTGTGGTAAGTGAGGCTTGCTGCCGTGGCTCATGCCTGTAATCCCAGCACTTTGGGAGGTAGAGGAGGGCGGGTCACTTGAGGTCAGGAGTTCGAGACCAGCCTGGCCAACATGGTGAAACCCCATCTGTACTAAAAATACAAAAATTAGCCAGGCATGCCTGTCATCTCAGCTACTTGGGAGGGTGAGGTAGGAGAATCGCTCGAACCTAGGGGGCAGAGGTTGCAGTGAGCTGAGATCACACCACTGCACTCCAGCCTAAGTGACAGAACAAGACTCTGTCTCAAAAAAAAAAAAGTGTGGCAAGTGAAAGCTAAGCATGGGCGTGAGGACAGAGCCTTGCAGAGTTCCCGGGTGCAGGCCGTGCTATGCCATGGTCATTTTGGAAGACCGTGAGTAAGAAACCCTACACGAGGACTTTCCACTTTGGAGGTGGAACAGAGGAACAGACCAATAGTTTCTGTTCTTACAGTGTGGTTCAAGAACCTCAAATTTGGGGAAGCCACAACACTAAGTAAGTAAAATTCTTAACACTTAGCATACAGAACAGTGCTATTTAGGCTCTTTGAGTGACCTAAATTTTAGTTTTCTGCGCATGAGAACAGATGGTCTTGGTTTATAGGCCCAACTTACACCCAGCCTTCAAGATAAACAATAGCCACAGCTGAGTGAATTTAGGAACTCCCCTTCCCTTCCCAGGGTTACTGGGGACTTCTCTCCCCTTCCCCTAAGGGAGGACCTCATCTCTCCTGGGCCCCATTTCCCTTGCTCACTTGCCGTTTTCACTTTACACAGTAAAAGGCAAAACCTGGTGAGCACAGAAATGTTTGGAAAGGGGAGGAGAAGGAAAAAGAAAAAAGGAGGATGGAGAACACTGTCCCTTTCAACCTTGTCTTCATGGGTGGATGGGAAGTGGGGTGGGTCTAAGAGCATAGCCTTTCCCACAGCTGTACCATGAGTACATTATAGATACTCATCTCTATTCCTTAAGGCAGGCAGGTGGGCCTGTGGCTCCAGAGCCTGGTGTCTTTGCAATCTCACCTAGGCTGTTTTAGAGGGCCACTGGGGGACAGCAGAATCTAATCATGCACCCTGTGGTCCCCACAGGTCTAAGGGACAGCTCTGCTCCACCCCACGATACTAAGTGAGACTGAACAGGTTCTCATCAGCCAGCAGCTGCAGGACACACTGCGTGGTCATGAACAGAGACCCAGTTTGTGCTAGAAGGAGTTTATGTTTCAGCTCACTGCAACCTCTGCACCCTGTTTCAGGTATTGGAGCAGATGGCCACAGTCCAAGGAGCAGCCAGTGGCAGGGGTGGGGCATGGGGTGGAGCTGTTGGTTCCCACAGTGGGAAAGGCGTCTCTACTAAAAATACAAAAATTAGCCTGGTTGGTGGCGGGCGCCTGTAATTCCAGCTCCTTGGGAGGCTGGCTGAGGCAGGAGAATTCCTTGAATTTGGGAGGCGGGGATCGCGGTAAGTCGAGATTGCATCATGGCACTCCAGCCTGGATGACAGAGTGAAACTGTGTCTCAAAAAACAAAAACAGGCCGGACATGGTGGCTCACACCTGTAATCCCAGCACTTTGGGAGGCCAAGGTGGGCGGATCACCTGAGGTCAGGAGTTCAAGACCAGCCTGGCCAACATGGTGAAAACCCATCTTAAAACAAAACAAAGAAACAAACAAACAAACAAAAAATTTTATTTTTGAGACAGAGTTTTGCTCTTGTTGCCCAGGCTGTAGTGTTGTGCATGAGCCACTGTGCCTAGACAGAAAAACTTCAATTACATCTGAAATCCACTCATATTATCATAAAAAACCTATACACATCTGCCGGGCATGGTGTCTCACGCCTGTAATCCAAGCACTTTGGGAGGCCGAGGTAGGTGGATACCTGAGGTCAGGAGTTCAAGAGCAGCTTGGTCAACATGGTGGAAACCCTGTCTCTACTAAAAATACAAAAAATTAGCTGGGAGGGGCGTGGTGTCAAGCACCTGTAATCCCAGCTACTTGGGAGGCTGAGGCGGGAGAACTGCTTGAACCTGGGAGGTGGAGGTTGCAGTGAACTGAGATCGTGCCATTGCACACAGGCTTGGGTAACAGAGTGAGACTCCATCTCAAAAAAGTAAAAGAAAAAGAAACTTATACACATCAATGAATGGAAAAAGAGCTACTGGACTTCTAAAATCCAGTTTCAAATTGTTCACAATTTAAGACAATAATAATAGCTGTAAGTTTATTACCTAGGTGTCTGTAAGACTTCTCACCTGAGGTTATTATCAAAAGTATGAAGAGGTTGTTATTCAAACATCTTGATCAGCAAATATAGTATAGCTGTTTCAATATAAAACCATAAAGATAAAGTTACAATCATGAAATCATGCTCAAGTTCCTCTGAACTTTAAAACAGCTCATTTAAAGCTTTATTCAAATTCAGTATGTAATTATTTTCCTTCAATACTTTGTATTTTATTATTTTACAAAAAAACCTGCATATTTTCACCAAGTGACCTATAGCTATGTTCCAACTTATTGCAGTTTATTTTGTTCACAAAATTCCATATTTTATGAATATTAAAAACTGAAAAACAATGCCTCATATCGTATTAATTAGCCTAGAGCACAATTGTGGTTACATTGGTTAATGGGTCAACAGGGTTACCTACCCATCGTTAATATTTTTTTTCTGTGAGTAAAATAATTCAGATTTCCAAACTACATATTACAAACCCATTAATGTCCCAACCTGTGAGTGGAGCAAGCCTCTTCAGGTAAACTGCAATTGGTTATCACCTCATTTGCAAGTGCATTTTGTTTGCTTCAAAAAGCTTCTATAGAGCTGCTTAGTAATGTGCTTTAGGATCACTTCTAGAATAACCCCCTGTGGTTGTGCACACTGGCTCAAGGGACTTCTCATTGATAGGTTTAAAACTTACTTAGTGGCTGGGTGCGGTGGCTCACGCCTGTAACACCAGCACTTTGGGAGGCTGAGGCAGGCAGATCATGAGGTCAGGAGTTCAAGACTAGCCTGGTCAATGTAGTGAAAACCTTGTCTCTACTAAAAATACAAAAGTAGCTGGGCATGGTGGCGCTTGCCCATAGTTTTAGCTACTCAGGAGGCTGAGGCAGGAGAATCACTTGAATTCTGGAGGTGGAGGTTGTGGTGAGCCAAGATCATGGCACTGCACTCCATCCTGGGTGAGAGAGCAAGACTCCATCTCAAAAAACAAAAAACAAACAAACAAAAAAACCCACAAAAAAACAAAAAGAAACAAACTGAAACAAAACCTCACTTAGCTAGCATGCCCCTAAAAGAGCGGGATTGTTTTTGTAAATCTGAATAAAAAACAAAACAAAAGCCGGACCAAAAAAAAAAAAATGCACACACTTCAGGAGGCTAAGGTGGGCGGACTGATTGAACTTAGGAGTTTGAGACCAGCCTGGGCAACATGGCGAAACCCCGTCTCTAACCCTACCCAAAATACAAAAATAAGCTGGGTGTGGTGGCATGTGCCTGTAGTTCCAGCTATCTGGGAGGCTGAGGTGGGAGGATCACTTGAGCTGGGGAAGTAGAGGTTGCTGTGAGCTGAGATTGACCCACTTCACTCCAGCCAGGGTGACAGAGCAAGAACCTATCTCAAATAAATAAACAAATAAATGCAAAGAGTCCACAAACTTTTTCTTTCTTTTCAGTTGCTCTTTCCCTTTTGGCCTCCTTGTTAAAAACTTTACAAATATTTTCAAGTAAACTCACCCAATTCACCCCAAAAATGAAACCTGCTACGGTGTAAGCCAGGAGAAGCAAGAGAGAACCCTGCTAGCCCAGCATTTCACCAGCTCCCTAAAATGCAGCTATATTTGGGAGACTTCTATGTAGGAAGTAAGGCTAATAATGCAGTTCCCAGAAGATTAGGTGTGGTTTTAATGAGCTCACTCAAGGCGGGTGGGGAGGGTAGTGATTCCATGATTCTATTTTTAAAACTCGTGTAAAGATCATCCTTTGTTGTCTAAACAACAGAGGAGAAAGAGACGTCTCTCAATCTCTCACGTTACAATCAGAGGCAACAACCTGTGCTAACCCGGTTTCCAGCGAAAAGGCCCAAAGTGTATTGGTAACTTTTGCTTCAGCGCTTGAGAATGCCAAATTCCACCCATCCAGCGCGCAGGCGAGCGGGGATTCTCCTCCCCAACCCTGGCCCAGGCTGCTTTCGCAGCCTGGTTGGTGGAAGCTGCCTTCCCTCCCTCCACGATCAGAAAGGCACAGCCTTTAGGAAGCGGTTCCACTCTAGGTGCAAGGGACCGCCTGCAGATTTGGAGGGAATGGCAAACGTCCGGCTTCATGAGATGAATGAGTATAATATGAAATCGCTGTCGTATTTAACATAAGTTGGGGGATGACAGTGCCGAGTCAGACAATCGGCCCTCGACGTTGGATTTGCTACCTGGGCTTGTCTGCGAGTTAAAATCCTGCAAAGAGGCCCCAGCTTGTCACCTCAGCTAACCTATGTCCTCCAGCAATTCTCTGAATACATCTTCAGGTCGGAATTGCAATTCATTTTTCATAGCAGAAACGTGGAGGGCTCTAGTGAGGGTCCAAGTCAGATTAAAAAAAAAAAAATATATATATATATATATATATATATATATATATATATATATATAGTATCTTTTAAATGTGAGACGAGGCCTCGCTCTATCGCCCAGGCTGGAGTGTCCTGGCACAATCGTAGCTCATGGGAGCCTCGAACTCCTGTGTTCAAGGAATTCTCCCACCTCAGCTCCGGAGTAGCTGGGATGACACGCGTGAGCCACCATGTCTGGCTAATTTTTAGATTTTTTTTTTTTTTTTTTTTTTGTAGAGACGGAGTAGCTGTGTTGCCCAGGCTGGTCTCCAACTCCTGACCTCAAGTGATCCTTACGCTTCAGCCTCCAAAGCGCTAGGATTACGGGCGTGTGCCACCGCGTGGGGCCAGTTTTGCAACTATAGAAGGAGCACCCGCCTGGGCACCGAGAAGAACAGGGCGTGGACAGTTTGTGACCGCGTTTGATCTGGATTGTGCCCGGGACACCCCACGTCCTGGGCCGTAGGGCAGAGAGTGAGGATATCTACCTAACACGGTCCCTCGCCCTCTGCGCTCTGGTCGAATGCCTGGCTAAAATGGATGCTTGTTAGGTGGGAAATGTATGGGGAGGGGGTGTCGGGTTATTGGGAATGTCCCGCAGAGTGATTTTGGGAGAGAGGCGCTTTTCTCTAGAACTCTCTTCCGGTTACACCTGGAGTAAACGCTTTCCACTCGAGAAGGAAAACCCCAGATGAGCAGTTAGGGCTGAGGGTTAGAGGGGCGTGGGGGACGGGTTGAGTTCAGTACAGGTGCGCTTACTAATAAGGCGGTGCCGCAAAATAACCAATTTTAATAAAGGCTGTAAAGAAGAAAACCAGGTTCTGCAGGCAGAGTTCCCGGGCCCCCTGCCGAGTGCCCAACACCCAGGTTTCGGGCTCACCCTGCGACAGCCTCTTAGGAATCTCTAAGCCCCAGTCCCTGCGTGCGCACCACGGATCACTGCCCTCATTGTGTGTGGACTTGAAGCGAAATCTGGGAGAGGCGGGGCCGTGCTACTAGCAATCGGACCCACAGTCCGGGATCCCAGAAGACCCGAAACTCCCCCGCCTCCCGCAGCACGGATGGGAGGGCGTGCCGCGCCTCTGTGGCCCCAGGGCGTGGGGCGCTCGGAAAAAGCTCTGGAGACAGCCTCCGCGTCACTCCCGCCGGACCCTGGGACTCCAGAGAAGGGCGGAGGGCTCGAGTACACTAAGATATACTACCTTACCTGGGGACCTGGAAAGGGCACAACCGCCTCTTGCAACTCTGCCTTTAGGATGCCTTGGGTCACCAGGCCCGAGGGAAAACTCGTCCCTGTCCCAGGTCCTCCACTCGGGTCGCAGCTCCAGTACCCCACCCCTCCCCTAGCGCCTCTCAGCTCCTCCTTCGTCCCGCCTCCAGCTCCGCCCAGGCGCGCCGAGGGCAAACCAGAGGGCGGGGGGGGGGGCGCGGAATTTCCCAGCGCGGGGGCTCTGGCTTCCCCTTCAATCTGGCCTTCTCTTTCTGTTTACGGAGAGAAAGGGGAAATGGAAAAGTCGGGGAGGCGGTGGCCGGCGTCTGCTGCGCCGCCCCTGGGCCGGCTCAGACGCCATGAGTCAGGGTCAGAGCCAGGAGGTCTGGGCGCGCTGGCTACGTGGGGCTCACTAGTCCGTGCCGCTCCTGACGGTGCGCCACGCTCTGGGGTGCAGCGCCCTGGCTCCTGCTTCTGCCGCCGCCGCCGCCGGATCCCGGTGGCCCGGCGTGCCCGGCTCCCACTGGCCTGCAGCCAGCTGCGCACCGAACCGTCGGGGGGCCGCGGCTGGAGCGCTCGGCAGGCGTGGGAGCACCGAGGCCGCAGGTAACCCAGGATTGGGGTCTCGGGCGTGTCTTTCGGGTCTCATCACGCATGGGTGCCCGGGGATTCCCATGCAGAAATGGAAGGTGCCCCCAGCAGAGGGGAATTCTGGCGTGGGAAGGGGTGGCGGGTGTGCCCACAGCTGCGCTCGCGGGTCGCCGGCTGCACCAGGCACAGCTGGAAAGCACCTTGCGCAAGGCTCTCACGGGGTGCAGACTCGCGACTCCTCCCCCTTCCTCCTCCTTCCCGGATTCGCAGCGCCAGGGCAGTGCTGGTCTGGGCAGTGCTCCGGGAAGCGGGGACCCGCTGTCACTGAGCCTCCCGTCGCCGACGCCGCTGGGACTGCCGCACTCTACCTGCCCGATACCTGGTGAGTGCACCTCGGAGGCTGGAGGACGCGATTCTCCCAAATGACGGGTGCTTTGATAATTTACAAGCTTTTTAGCCTCCCTTGACTAAACGGAGAGAGAACCGGGAGGAAGGGAGTGGGAGTGTGGGTTGGCGGAGCCGAGAGACTTGTGAATGGCTGAAACTAAATTCAAGTTTGTAACCTGGACTGTATCCCGTGACTAAAGAGGTCATCGCAGAACAAGCATGCTGGGCTTTTGGTCTAAGAAAGAATACTAGGAGGAAAAAAAAAAGTTATTTTCACGGAAGTTGTTTTCGACAGATAAAGCTTGATCAGGACTCTGAAATTTTTCCAGCTCTGGGCGGAGAAGGACACTTGGGGAGCACAGGGATTGTCTCCAAAGTTAACAGGGGAAGGAAGGCCACCGGCTGCCTTTAAGAGTGAAACTTTGCGATGCTTATCTATTTCACTTTGGGGAAGACGGGATAAAAGGCTGCTCTTGATAAAAACAGGGAAAGAAAGGCTCTTGCAGTTGCTTTACATACCTGTGGCCTGGGTCGTTTGTGTCAAGGGGACTGTAATCCACTTCCAGCTGACGCCCCCAACTCTCTCCGAAGGATTAAGGTTTGTGTGCAGGACGCCTGGCAGGTGGCCCATGAAGACTTTATCATATAAGGAAAATGGGAACGTTGCGGCATCTAGAGGTTTTGAAGCAGAGTGGCGGTCCTTTCTTCTGAACGCCTGAAAGGCATCATTCCAGGGCTTTTTGAGAACAAAAACATAATCAGAGATGTGCCCTATTTTGGCAGGAATATATATACATATACGGAGTTTTGCTCTTGTCGCCTAGGCTGGAGTGCAATGGCCGGATCTCAGTTCACTGCAACCTCCGCCTCTCCAGTTCAAGCGATTCTCCTGCTTCAGCCTCCCCAGTAGCTGGGATTAGAGGCGCCTGCAGCCACACCCAGCTGCTTTTTGTATTTTTAGTAGAGACAGAATTTCACCTTGTTGGCCAGGCTGGTCTTGAACTCCAGACCTCAGGTGATCCACCCTCCTTGGCCTCCAAAGTGCTGGATTACAGGTGTGAGCCATTGCACGGGCCTAAAAAAATATTTTAGATGGGAAATAACACAAGGACTAGTCATTCTTTGTTAGGCAGAAGCATGTGCTGGTACATTGGCCATTTTCATTCACACTTGCCAGGAAACACTCAAATTTTGTTTGTGTATGTGGAAGCAGCCAAGAGTATTATGTTAATGATTAGGAACAGAATTTCCTCGCGATTTTATTGCTGATTTCTGAAATAATCAGTGTAACTAATTTTGACTGTATTTGCACATCTCTCCAATTCTAAAAGTTGGCATAATTTTCTGTTCGATTAGGAAACAGGAATTTTATGAAGTCTTTTATTATAAACTGTGTTGGGGGGAAATCATCTTATACTAAACGTCTTTAGTGCCAAACTAGAATACCTTCACAATCCAAATTTTCTCTAGATGGGTACAGATCATGAATAACCCAGAAACTATTAGCATATTGTGTGCTTCATTAAGGCTGGAAAGTGCTGAGGCTTTTTGCAGGAGCAGTTAGTCCGCGGACTGGTCAGCAGGGTTTCTGGGGAACACAGATTTGCGTGACAGGAGCCCTGTGTTGCTAAGGAATTAATGCAGGCACTGAGAAAATTCTCAGCATCAGACACTCCTCCACCTCCCGGTCCTGCTTCCCCTGCTTCCCGGTTTCTGGCAACCTGCAGTTTAGGGGTGTGGATCTGTGTGTTTAAGCTCTTGGGTTTTACATATAAATGCTTGAGACTTTGCAGGATTTAAAAACCAAAACCTTGTGTTATAGCTCTTTTAGGATTTGTCATTTAGAATTTCCAGTTTTCACAGGAACCCCCCCAATTAGAAAAAAAAAAAGAATAAAGAAGAAAAGAATATTACTACTACTAATTAAAAAAAAAAAAACCTCTAGAATTTGTCTTTCCGGATCAGCTGAGTGAATTTGAACTGTGTGGACTTTTTTCCTGTTTCTTTCTTGAGTCATGTTAGTACTGACAACATTTTTTTTTTCTGTCAAGTCATCCATTTGCTAAATAATCCAAGAGACTTGGATCCTTTCAACCTGAGGCCCCAAATTCGGCTGTTTTTATTTTAACTTCTGTGTTTCCATTAAATTCGACAAGCAGAAACTGCAGCTAAACAGCTCAGTAAAACCGAAGTCAAATGTTCCTCCATTAACCTAAGAAGTTCCTTTCCTAACTCAGTAGACTCCAAGAACCTGAATCACAATCTCCCTCGAGGATGTAGATCTCGGGAGGGGAAGCTGCCTCCTCACTCTAGATTTCACTGTGGTGATAACAGCCATCAAAGCGTTTCATGGGTTTCTGCCTTTTTTTTCTCTTTGTGTCTTGTTTTAGATGCTATCTTCTTACTTCGAAGAAGCCAGGGGAATAGATAGCCACGTCTCATTTGCAGATAAGAAAGGAGGCTAACGCAGTATCTGACTCAGTACTTTTCTCTCTCATGCATATAAAGCAGCTAAAAATGACACAGCTTATTTACCATGCCCCTGACCCTGCACTGAGCACTTTATAAGCTTGAACTCTTTTAATCCTCACCACCACCTCATGAAGTAGGTGCTTTTATGACTTCCATTTTACAGATGGGGAAAATTGAGGTCGAGAGAGGTTAAGAGACTTGCTCAATGTCAAGCAAGCAATAAATGGGGGTGCGTGAGGGGAGGGGGAGGCGATGAGATTTAATTCCAAGCAGTCTGAGACCAGAGGAATGTTGGATTGCCGGGTGCTAGACTGCTTTCCTTAGACACGATTTATACGTCAGAAAATGACCATCAAGTAAGTTAATGATGACACTAAATTGCAGATCGAGTGCAAATTTTTAAACTAAAATTCACTGAGAGGCAGATGGCTGGGTCGTGCATGCAGGTGGCTCTGCAGTGGGGCATTTCCTGAGCTTTGAACTGAACCTCCAGGGTGATCAGCGGTGTGTGGCTCTAGCCCTGAGTGTCTTGTTTGTTAAAGGTTTGTGTTTTCTAAGAACTTGAAATACCTGTGCTTTCGGGAGTGCCGCAATGCTTTAAGTAGATCAGTGTGCTTTGAAATTCTCTTAGATCTCTTATAGCCTTTTATCTTTTCTCCTTCAGAACAGAGTTCTTCTAAAATCCTGAGTAACAGTGTCACTTTTTAACCTTGCTTTACTTTCTTTTTCTCATCTACAGATCTCTAAGTGTGGCAGTTGATTTGTATATAAGAGCTGAAATGCAATTTTGGTTAATAGAGTCACTTGGCCTTGCTTATGAGAGATTTGACTTGCCTGGCTTCTTTCTACTACTTGCAGCTTCTAGAGGGCCATTTATCCAGATATTGGTCTTCTGGGTCCCTCAAGATGTTTGCCTTGCACTATTAAAAAATTTTGTTCTTAAAGGGAGGACAGCTGAATCACAGGTTAAATGTATCGTCATCTTCTGTTCATCACTGGGAGAACAAGGCTCCCTGTCCTTCTTCCAATGAGCTGTTTAACTCATTTGCATAAGAATTATTCCTGAAACTTGACCTATTGCCATCAAATTTGCTTAGATTGAAATCCATTTTACCAGCTTCTGGCTTTCAGGGCCTGAGTTTTATTTGCCAAGCTAGTTCCTGCTCTTAGCGAAGTAGTTGTTTAAACTCACCAGAGGCTTAAAAAAGTCATAGCGATTCTTGCAGGGAGGGTGCCACTTTGGGGGAATAGCTGGGTTGTGTAAGGTTGGAAGCCCTAAGGAGCCAGAAGCCTGAGGGGAATTCAAAGATTCCCCAGCTGCTCTTGATTCGTGGGTATGTTTAGTGAAAGTTGGCTGTCGGTGATACCACTGACTCCGTGAGCAAGAGTAAGCTCTCTGGATCTCAGCTTTCCCCTCTGCAAAGTGAGTTGGACTAAAGGTTATCTTAGGTCCCTTTCAACTCTGCACTGTCAACTTGAATTCACACACACAGTTGACACAGACCCTCATTTTCTAAAATAAAAAGCATATAAAATCCTGTTGCCAATCCTCATATGTCAGTTTCCCGTTGGTCTTGAGTGCAAATACAAATATCATAAGCTAAGGATTTGTGTTTTCTTTTCTAGACTCTCCAGAAAGTGCAACAGTAATGGAGTACATGAGCACTGGAAGTGACAATAAAGAAGAGATTGATTTATTAATTAAACACTTAAATGTGTCCGATGTAATAGACATTATGGAAAACCTTTATGCAAGTGAAGAGCCAGCAGTTTATGAACCCAGTCTAATGACCGTGTGTCAAGACAGCAATCAAAATGATGAGCGTTCTGAGTCTCTGCTGCTTAGTGGCAAAGAGGTACCATGGTTGTCATCAGTCAGATACGGAACTGTGGAGGATTTGCTTGCTTTTGCAAACCATATATCCAACACTGCAAAGCGTTTTTATGGACAGCGACCACAAGAATCTGGAATTTTATTAAACATGGTATGTTTCTTTCCCATCAGTTGAGTGCTGTGTGCTCAGCTTTCCTACTGCAGCTTCATTTAATGCAGAGTGGTGTCTGAACTTGGTTTAGATGGGCTGCCAGGTATGGTTTAAAAATATGTAATCATCACTAAGAAGTACCTCCATGTTAAAGATGCAAAAAAAAGTCTTCATTAAAAGTTCTATTTAAATAATTTAAATCACATTTTGGTAGTATTTCTACAAATAGGTAATTAAGAAGAATGTATTTTGGCCGGGTGCGGTAGCTCACACCTGTAATCCCCGCGCTTTGGGAGGCCAAGGTGGGTGGATCAATTGAGGTCAGGAATTTGAGAACAGCCTGGCCAACATGGTGAAAACCCATCTCTACTAAAAATACAAAATTAGCCAGGAATGGTGGTGGGCACCTGTAATCCCAGCTACTTGAGAGGCTGAGGCAGGAGAATCCCTTGAACCCAGGAGATGAAGGTTGTGGTGAGCCAAGATCTGCGCTACTACACTCCAGCCTGGGTGACTGAGTGAGACTCTGTCTCAACAACAACAACAAAAAATCAGAATGTATTTTAATTTAACAATTCGTTAGAAAGTTTATTCATCAGTTACACAGAAAAGAAAGGCCTAAGGAGATTCCTTCATCTGAGAGGGGAATAAACACTTTGTCACTAATTAATCTTCTTGAAGGTTGAATTATTTGTTCCTTTTTTGTCACATCTTGAAATGTTATTAATTCATTTCTTGCAAAAAAGCAATATGTAGGCAGTAAATTGCTATCCACAGATTTACTCTCTTTAATTGGCAAAGTATGAATGGCAAGTGATATAACTGCTTAGTCATCCCAAGTATGTAAATCATGCAAAATATTGTCGCAACATTTTGTTGCCATAAGAGTAGATCAGGTGATGTGCTTAGGTGTGCCTGGGATTCTGTCAGGCTTTTAGTATGTCAGGGGTGAATATAGGTGCTGGCTATAGGTAACCTAATTTTTAAAAAAAGAATAATTTGCCAAGAAGTAGGTCGTAACTTGCAAAAGATGCTTATTGGTGAAAGTGACGCCCTTTCTTTTGGTGTATCTAAATGGCAAAATGGCTAATTTAGGGGAAGGTCGGTGCTGAATGAGTACGGAGTCCAGACAAAGTACTTAATTATTTTGTTTTTTTGTATACCGCATTCATTTAGTTAGAAACAACACAGTAATTTAGGTCAGCTATGCAGTGAATTGTTTTGTCAGGAGCCAGTCGTATTCACCCGTAGCTCACCATGGGGCAAGATTACATTTTGTATTGTTGTGTGACTGCTTTGGTCTGGATCTACCAAGTTCTATTTAATAGTTGACTAAGTACTTTACCGTCAGAATATTTCTTCCTTTTATAAATGAGAAGTAATTAACTAGAAGCCATATCTGATTCTCCAGCTAAAGGACAGTTGGAGAACTCGGGTTCAGAGTAATATAGATGTCTATACTGAGAAGTATAATTGTGTGTTTCTCTCATTTTTAGCATATTTATTTGTTAAAATGGGTATTAAAAATTTTTTAATTCTCCTTCTATAAAAATGAGTACTTTAAATGAAAATATGCCAAAAACCAAGTTATTCTTGCTTGTAAATATGCAAACACATGCAAAGATGTTTGACTATTCCCCTATCCTATCTGGGAATGTACAGAAAGGAATTTAGGAAAATTAGAAGCCATACAAAGAAATAGCCTTCTGAAGTCTTTTAGGAGTGGGGCCAGAAAAGTTAATCCTAAAAAAGAGAGAGACTAAGACATTAAGAGGAGGGGTAAAATTGTATCAGCAAAGGGTTTGAGTAAAATGTTGTCATTACCTGCCATGGGTCCTGTGCTCTTTAAGAAGTACATAATTAAGGAGAATTTTCTCTTTTTTTTTTTTGAGACAGAGTCTCACTCTGATACCCAGGCTGAAGTACATTGGCATGATCTTGGCTCACTGCAACCTCCGCCTCCTGGGTTCAAGCAATTTTCCTGCCTCAGCCTCCTGAGTAGTTGGGATTACAGGCGCTTGCCACCCCACCCGGCCAATTTTTGTATTTTTAGTAGAAACAGGGTTCCACCATGTTGACCAGGCTGGTCTGGAACTCCTGACCTCAGGTGATCTGCCCATCTCAGTCTCCCAAAATGCGAGGATTACAGGTGTGAACCACCGTGCCAGGCCAGGACAAAGTTTAAGAGTAAACAAATAAGTAAAGGCAGGGATCTTGAAAAACTTTTAAAAGATTTTTATTTTAAAAATGATCAAGAATATATCTTATAAAACAAGAAGACTAAAAAACAGAATAGAATAAAAGGAGGACCTTAAAATCCAGTGGATCTTACACATGGCCTCACTAGGCAAATCGACCTAGTGGGCAGTGGCTCTGGGGTGCTGTGGTTGACTTTCCTGCCACTGACCTTAAAGATGGACTACATTGCTGTGCCTGCTAGGTAACCCCTCAGAGCTCCATGCTTCATAAATGAGAGCCTAGGAATGGGGACTGTCATCTCTGATCATTGTCACTTCAGTCAGGGTGGTAAGGGAGGCAAGGCTTGCTTTCGACTCTCTTTCATCCTCACGCGGTGTTCTGCTTGGAATCATCAGTGCTCAAGATCTTTCTGTTCCCATTATCTTACCCTCTACCCTACCAAAACTTTACTCGACTGGGTTTCATTTACTGCTCTCTGTCTCTCAGCTTTAGAAAAATAGCAGCTGATTATCTACTATACAGATTGGTTCCTAGGTAAAATCCATCTGTATGGTATATCCACATAGGGTTGGGGAAACTTTCAATGATTTAGTCATTCATTTGCTAGAGATAGCTGGGACATCTACATACAGTGCGTCAGGTCCTAGAGATAGTATGGAACAGTCTGTGCCTCTGGGAGTTTGCTGCCTGGTGCATGCAGGATGCAGTAGAATGGGCAATTGTCGTAAAGTGTGCTGCCTCCCAGAGCACCTGCACCCTGTTTGCTCTGGCAATGCGCAGGCAGGGTACCTTACATAGCCGTGAGTGTGGTAGAAGGAAGGAGAATGTCAGCACCGCCTTCCAAGAAGGATTGATGCCTAAGCTAAGGTCAGAAGCATTGAGTTGGAATCAGCTAGATGACGTGGAGAGGGTTCCAGATGGAGAGAACTGCACATGCAGAGACCCAGAGTCATAGAGACCTGATGTGTCAGGCAGCCCGCAACCACAACACCATGGAGTTACTTAGGGTGCAGAACCAGGAATTACAAAAGTATCCTGAAGCATAGGCATGTTTAGTGATTGTGTGTGTGTGTGTGATTTTACTAAAAACAATATTTGTTAAAGACCCCACCAACATCCAGCAAGACCTGGGGGAGACGCTTTAGGAGATTAACCTGGGAAGTGCTCTGCGTAAGAGTGCTGCATGTTATTTATCATCTACGCTGATTCATAACCTGGTCTGGGAACAAATAATCCAAAATGGGTTTCATACACTCAACTCTTTGGTGGTTTTACGGAAATGAAGGACCAGAAAACCTTCACCCTTTTTTTTTTTTTTTTTTTTTTTAACAACTTTATAGCTATAACTGTGAGATGCTGAAGATGTTCCTAGGGCTTAGTCATGGAGTCATGACCTTGGAGTTGAAAAGCCTTAAAGATACTTGAGGTCCAGCCCTCTGTCTGGGACTCAAATCACCCTGTTCATCATCTCCAATCATTGGTAGAACATTTTCATCTGCTCTTGAAAATCTACTGTGACAAGGTGCTTATCACACACCAGGACACAGAATTTCCTCTTTGTCCAGTCCTGATTGTAAGAAAGTTCTCTTCCTTATATTGAAGCAAAATTTTCATCTCTGACCGTTTAGTGCAAGCCCCACTTTTTGGCCATTAAAAAAAACTACCTGTGATGAGCAGTGGTGAAGATGATGGGCCCTGAATTAAAGTACCTGGGTTATGTAGTTCAGCTCTGAAATGGATTAGCTGTGTGACCTTGGGCTGGTCATTTCACCCCCTTTGCCTCAGTTTGCTCAAGCATAAAATGGGTATCATCATAACACTCTATAGGATTGATATTTGGAGTAATTAATGAACACATGACCTCATTACACACAGTGAGTGTTTAATAAATGCAAGCCATTGTGGGCGTTACTGTTGTATACAACTGTTACACCCCTTCCTTATGACAGTCCTTCCGAAATTGTTTAAATTCCATGCTCCCCAGATCTTCTCTCTTCTTTCACATACATTTCCAACTGTGTTCACAACTTCTCATGTATTGTACTATAAAATTTTCTCATCATCTTGGCAGGACCCTGGGAACTCAAGCTTGCATCAGTGTCTGTCTTAGAGCCAATTTTGAATGTGGGGATCCATTAGTTGTGATCAGCAGAGTAGGACAGAGCTCGCTTGGCCTTTGTGCTAGATAATATGTCTGCATGAATATAGATCAATACCATGTCTGTTTCATAGTAGCATATCATGCAGGTCACTCGTGGAATTTATTCTTACCCTAATACTTAAAATTTTTTCTCAAATGCTGCTTCTGGGCCCAGTGTCATTTAGTATAAATGATGGTGATCTGAATGAGGAAATAGAAAGTGTGCTTATAATGTCTGCCTTTAGAGATGATTTTGGTAAGTTGAAGAATTGACAGAGATAAACAGCATAGACTTCCCTAAGATGGTTTGATAGGGCTGGGTATGGTGGTTCAGGCCTGTAACCCCAACACTTTGGGAGGCTAAGGGCAGAGGATCACTTGGGCCCAAGAGTTTGAGACCAGCCTGGGCAACATAGTGAGACACTCATCTCTATAAAATATTTAAAAATCAGCCAGGTGATTTAGTCCCAGCTACTTGTGAGGCTGAGGTGGGAGGATCACTTGAGCCTGGGAGATTGAAGCTGCAGTGAGCTGTGATGATGGTGCCACTGCACTCCAGCCTAGGTGACAGAGCAAGACCCTATCTTTAAAAAAACATTTTTTTAAATAAGGGCCGCTAGAAAGAAGAAAAACATCCATCTCAAATTTAAATGCAGGGTTCAAGACCAGCCTTACCAACATGGAGAAACCCTGTCTCTACCAAAAATACAAAATTAGCCAGGCATGGTGGCGCATGCCTGTAATCCCAGCTATTATGGAGGCTGAGGCAGCCTCTTCAATCTCTTGAACCTGGGAGGCAGAGGTTGCAGTGAGCTGAGATCATGTGCTGCACTCCAGTCTCAGCAACAAGAGTGAAACTCCATCTCAAAAAAGAAAAAAAAATGTAATACAGGAGATCTGGAGCTAGGCAAGGAGCAGGCATTTGCAGAACTATGAACTGGTCAAGACTTGCACATTACACTGGAAATTCAGGGCGGGTCATGAAGGGAGCCTAGGAGAACTCACAGGTATTGAGAGCAGGGTCTCCTGTATGTGAGAAGTTATAAAATAGGGGTGAATGGGGGTGAAGGAACTTGCATTATTTGATCTATAGAGGAGAAGGCTAAGGTGTGCTCAGAAAATATGTAAACACATAAATAACTGAGTTATTTTTATAACCCGGCATTTAATAACTGGGGTTTCATCATAGCTCAGCTTTAATTATGGCCTTCTGGAAGATAAAAGGCTCTTACCCAGACTAGGAGATATGACTTTGGAGTCAGATAGATCTGAGTTGGAATCCTAATGCCTGCACTAACTAGCGTATTTCTTAACCTCTTGAAGTTAATTTCCTCATCTGTGAAATGAAGATAAAAATAGCAGTGAACGTCAAACAATTGTTGTAGACTTTGATGAGCTAATGTATTGAAGTACTGCGCACAGTGCTGTAGTTAGCACTCAACAAATGGCTGAAATTATCTTTTGTCCTCTTGGACACTGATTCAAAGTGGGTTATAGGCCAGGCACCTGTGGCTCACACCTGTAATCCCAGCACTTTGGGAGGCCGAGGCGGGGCGGTGGAACACTTGAGGTCACGAGTTCAAGACCAGCCTGGCCAATATGGTGAAACCCCATCCCTTCCAAAAATACAAAAATTAGTTAGGCATGGTGGTGCATGCCTGTAACCCCAGCTACTTGGGAGATTGAGGCACAAGAATCGCTTGAGCCCGGGAGGTGGAGGTTGCAGTGAGCTGAGATCCGTCACTCCCCTCCAGCCACTGCACTCCAGCCTGGACAACAGAGCCAGACCCCATCTCAAAACAAAAACAAACAAAAAAACAAATTGGATTATAACAAATTTAGATTGATGAAACTTTCATGAAGGTAAGCTGAACACAGATGGTTCACTGGAGGGTGCAGTGAAATCAGGCCTGCAAATATTTAATGACAAGAAAGGGAAAAGAAGCAAGTGCTGTTGAGTGTCATGCGTAGGGTTCTGTCTGAATGTGAAAAGGGACTAAATCCATCATCTTCTCAGCATGCTGCAAAAGAGGCCTCCAGCAACCAGAGGTGACATACTTCTTGAAAGGAGGTTATCTTTCAAACAAGGCAAGATTGCAATCTGCACGTATTTATGTTAGCTCTCAGGCCCCCGCACAGGGTCTCACACAGCAGAAGCACTCAGTAAATATTGAGTTTTGAAATTCAATGACTTCATATTTCTAAGCATTAGAGTTAGTCTCTGCTTTATTCCCTAATAGTGAACACATCTGTTTGTGGGATGTGTAGCTAAAATTAGCAGTGGTAGATTTGAATGAATGGCCCTTACAGTTACTAGAACTATTTCTGTAGCAGTGTCCCAAGAGAGAAGTCCCATGCATCTGCAGATGACTCAGGATTTCATGCTCTTCCCATGTGGTAGATTTGGGGATTTGTCACATTCCCCTTCAACTGCTGCTGCTTCTTTTAAATTTTACATGCAATGGAAAGGGCAGTCTCACTGTGTCACCCAGGCTGGTCTTGAACTTCTGGCCTCAAGCAATCTTCCCACCTTACTTAGCCTCCCAAAGTGCTGGGATTATAGGCCACAGCACCAAGCTGTTCAGCTTCTTCTGTTACTTGAAATAAGTTAAGGTCCTTTGACAGTTTCATAATTCCTGAGCCAGGCACTATGGCTCATGCCTGTAATCCCAGTACTTTGGGAGGTCAAGGCAGGCGTCTCATTTGAGGTTCGGTGTTCTAGACCAGCCTGGCCAACATGGTGAAACCCTGTCTCTACTAAAAATACAAAATTTTGCTAGCCATGGTGGTGCACACCTATAATCCCAGCTACTTGGGAGGCTGAGGTGAGAGAATACCTCGAACCTGGAAGGCAGAGGTTGCAGTGAGCCAAGAAAGCGCCATAGCACTCCAGCCTGGGTGACATAGCAAGACTCCATCTCAAAAAGAAAAGAAAAGAAAAAGATAGTTTCATAATTCCTGAATTCAGAATCAAAAGGCGTAATATTACTGATTACATTGAAAAACTGATACTGGGGCTATCTATACCTTGAAAGAACACTTTAGACATGTTATAGGCATGCATTCCAGATTGCATTTTTCATGGACCGCATATTATTTTGTTTTAGTTTTAATTATAATTATTTTCTCCTCTAATTTTCTCCTTTTTAAAAATTGGAATAAGTGGCCTGTTAGCACAGTAGTTAAAGTATAAGGCCTGCAACTGCAAGGTTGCTGGTTCAAATCCTCAGTGGAGCCAGTCTTAAACATTGAAATATTCTTTATATATAGTCAAATACACAGATGTTAAATGTCCAATTTTATGAAATTTGACAAATGCACAAGTCCTTGAAACCCACATTGCTATCAGAATACAACTCTTAATTTTTGTTTTATTATTTTAAAATTTATATTGTGTTTTTGTTATTATTTTTTTCTGTAGAGATGAGGTCTCGCTATGTTGCCTAGGCTGGTCTTGAACTCCTGGCCTCAAGTGATCCACCCGCCTCAGCCTCCCAGTGTGCTAGTATTACAAGGCGTTATCCACTGCTCCCAGCTGTCTCCTAATTTTTGAATCAACTAGTTTCAAAACTTGTCATTCTAAGAGTCGGCTTGCTCCTGAACCCTGGGATGTCAGGGGTCAGCCATCTCTTGTTCATGGCTGCCTCTGCAGCACCAAACACTGTGCCTAGCACCGATTTTGCACGTGATAGATACAATGTATACAATAGATATTAAGTGAGTAAGTAGATGAGAAGTAATTCTGCCATCACTTTATTTACATAGCATTATCAACTCATAGCTCTGGCTTAACTCATGGTTTTCCAAAATCTTCCATGATCTTCAATTAATCAGCTCTTTCTCTGTATGCATCATGTGTGAGTAATAGTTATGCAGACTAACAGGTTCGCACATTTTAATAGAGACAAGTCAACCTGCAGGCACGGTTTATATTTACGCAATCTTTATTTTCAGCCTTCTGATTGCAGTAGTCATGCTTTTTTAGATAAATAATTTTTAAAGTTCTATTTGGCAATTAATTACTCATGAGTAGGTGGAAATATGACCAGGTCTGACCAGGCGTATGTGTCTGTTACATGCTTTCTCTGACTTCCTCAAGCTCTAAATATAGTTATAGTGTCTGTACAGTTGGTAGGATTAACCCACAGTGACATTAATTTCGTAACTGTGTACCAGAATGCTTCTAAAATAGTCAGCTCCCTAATGGGTGGGGCTTAGAAAAAGCCAACTTGACTGAAGTTCTCACCCTGTCACATTTTTATTTTGTTGTAGGTCATCACTCCCCAAAATGGACGTTACCAAATAGATTCCGATGTTCTCCTGATCCCTTGGAAACTGACTTACAGGAATATTGGTTCTGATTTTATTCCTCGGGGAGCCTTTGGAAAGGTATACTTGGCACAAGACATAAAGACAAAGAAAAGAATGGCGTGTAAACTGGTATGTGTTTTCTAACTAGATAACCCACACTGTGTCTTTGGCATTCTGGCTCTTGTTTGTTTGTCCATTTGCATTAACCAAAGATTTTTATCCTTTGATTGGATCTTATCCAAGGGTGCACTGCCTCAAAGCATTTGTTTTTCTGGATTTGTGGGCTACCTGGGGCCATTCAGCCCCGAAATCTCTCTTTAGGCGCATAGTTGATTTTGATCTATATGATTAAAAGGAAAGTTCTGGTTTTTTAAGCACTGATTTGGATAAATAACATCATCATTCTTGGAGATAAGTAGAGAAGAGCCATTCAGCAAAGTAGGAGCAATTCTGTGTGCTTTTCCTTTCGTTCCACCCGCTGTGGAGCTGGCCAGGTAGAGGCAGAAACTGGAAAAGAGTAGCCTTCTCAGGAAGGCAGATTTAGGGGCTGAATTTAAATGCATCAGTGATTGAAAAGGCCCTATCCCGTTTTTTTGTTTTTTGGTTTTTTTTTAGATGGAGTCTTGCTCTGTTGTCCAGGCTGGAGTGCAGTGGCAAGGTCTTGGCTCACTGCAATCTCTACCTCCTGGGTTCAAGAGATTGTCTTGCCTCAGCCTCCTGAGTAACTGAGATTACAGGCACCCACCACCATGCCTGGCAAATTTTTTGTATTTTTAGTAGAGATGGGGTTTCACCACATTGGCCAGGCTGGTCTTAAACTCCTGACCTCAAGTGATCCACCCGCCTGGGCCTTCCAAAGTGGTAGGATTAGAGGCGTGAGCCACTGTGCCAGGCCCCTATCCCTTCTTATTAAACAATAACTGCCAAGGTGCCACTACTTTGGAAAACTGTATCTACTGAAGTTGAGCATTCACATCCCTAAGAATCAACAATTCCTCTCCTGCAGGTGCATTTACTCCACAGAGACCTGCCCACGTGGCCACCAAAAACTAAAAGCTAAGCGCTGGCATGTTCATATCAGCACTATTTGTAAGGGTCCCAAACTGGAAACTTTCCAGATGCTGAAATGAATATATATATTATATAATTTATATAAATATATAAAAATATTTTATATATATATATTATATAATGTGGATTAATGTCGTAACCATTATGTTGAGCCCAAATAGCCAGACACAAAATGAGATCTGTATGAGATTCCCGTTATATAAAGGACTAAAACAGGCAAAAACAAATCCATGTTACCGGATGTCAGGACAGTGAATACCTACCCTTGGAGAGTAGTGAATGGAAAAGGCCAAGAGGGGGCTTCTTGATGCTAGTAGACATCTGTTTTTGTTTGTTGTTTGTTTGTTTGAGACAGAGTCTAGCTCTGTCACCCAGGCTGGAGTGCTGTGGCACCGTCTCATCTCACTGCAACCTCAGCCTCCCGGGTTCAAGTGATTCTCCTGCCTCAGCATCCCAAGTAGCTGGGATTACAGACAATCGCCACCATGCCCAGCTAATTTTTGTATTTTAGTAGAGATGAAGTTTTACCGTGTTGGTCAGGCTGGTCTCGAACTCCTGACTTCAAGTAATCCATCTGCCTCAGCCTCCCAAAGTGCTGGGATTACAGGCATGAGCCACCGTGCCCAGCCTGACATCTGGTTTTTCATTTTGATTTAGGTGGAGGTTACGTTTGTACATTCAGTTGATAATTCATTAACTTGGACCCATCATTTTTATACTTTTTTGTATGTCTGTTTTGCTTTAATTATTTTTTTTAAGTACAGTAAAATAAAATACACTCATTTTTGATTTAACAAAAAATAAAATACATAATTAATATTATGTCCTGGTTTCTCTCATTGTAATAAGAGAATAGCTGGGATTACAGGTGTGCACCACCAACACCTGGCTAATTTTTGTATTTTTTGTAGAAATGGGTTTCAACATGTTGGCCAGGCTGGTCTCAAACTCCTGGCCTCAAGTTGGCCTCCCAAAGTGCCGTGATTATAGGTGTCAGCCACTGTACCTGGGCCCAGTGCTTATTTTAAATACATTGCTATAGCAGAATATAAACTGTGGCAACAAACACTTCATATCATCTCACAATAAACTGAAATATTAAAAATACAACCTAAAATCTAGGTACCGTAGATACTGTTGTCTAATATGTAGGAAACTATCTCTTTTGTGATTCATTCATAATTTTAAAACCTTGGATGGATTTCTGACCTCTAAATGAAAATAATAACTCATTATTTTGGTTTTTATTGTTTTGTTCTGAATTTTATACCTAAAGCTGACTGACATAGATAAAGGCAGATCTGAGGTGAACATTATAGTAACTGGGCAGTCCATTTTCATACAGGGCGGAGTATTCTTGAGGACATTTATTTGCCTTTTGTTTTTTGCATTGATCTATATTATATATTTTTAAGATGTCTTTGGGGTCAAGAATCTCATTCATATTGTTGTGTTCTAGATCCCAGTAGATCAATTTAAGCCATCTGATGTGGAAATCCAGGCGTGCTTCCGGCATGAGAACATTGCTGAGTTGTACGGCGCGGTCCTGTGGGGTGAAACTGTCCATCTCTTTATGGAAGCAGGCGAGGGAGGGTCTGTTCTGGAGAAACTGGAGAGCTGTGGACCAATGAGAGAATTTGAAATTATTTGGGTGACAAAGCATGTTCTCAAGGGACTTGATTTTCTACACTCAAAGAAAGTGATCCATCATGATATTAAACGTAAGTATCTTTGGACGTGGCTCAAAGAGACTATTCAGGAGATAGACAAGCTTCTTCCTGTAATCTGAAGACCCTCCATGGGTGGGGGTGGACAGCTCCCTCAGAGCACCGTCCATCTTCTTTCTCCAGAGACGTATCTTAGAATCATTCGAGGTTGCTAGAGCTTTCAAAGTCATAAGGAAAGATAACTTTCAGCAGTCATTGAAGGTTATAGTTACATACCTATTAGGTACTGTCCTGTTAAAAAGGCTTTTAAAATAGCAATTTAGGGTCGGCGCAGTGGCTCACGCCTGTAATCTCACACTTTGGGTTGCTGAGGTGGGTGGATCACCTGAGGTCAGGAGTTGGAGACCAGCCTGGCCAACTGGTGAAACCCCACCTCTACTAAAAATACAAAAAAAAAAAAAAATTAGCTGGGTGTGGTATCAGATGCCTTTAATCCCAGCTACTTGGGAAGCTGAGGCAGGAGAATCATTTGAATCTGGGAGGCGGAGGTTGCAGTGAGCCAAGATCACGCCATTGCACTCCAGCCTGGTTGACAAGAGCAAACTCTGTCTCAAAAAAAAGAAAAAGAAAAATAGCAATTTACTTAAAAACACAGAGACAGATATTTTTGAGAAACAAATCCCTTTTTCATTTTGTATACCAGCGGAACAATAATCTTTCACTAACTGTTTTCTAGGGCTCGGATATGATGAGGTAGTAGGCAAGAGAGACCCATGTAACCGTTAATAGCCAGTTCTAAATTAGAGTGGCACGACTTTTACTGGGGGAAAAGAAAATGGGTATTTGAGTTTTCTGTTTTAGAAAAGTGGCTTGACAACAGTATGTTTATTTCTAGGAGTTTGAAGCTCAAGTTCTTGAACATTATTAAGGGCTATAATCATTCATACCCACATTGACTGAATTCTTGATGGATCTGAAGTGATTTTCACCCAAACTCTGAAATTCATTCTCCTCTTTTGAATATAATACACCAGTCTCACAAGAGGAAGCATTTCAGTCTTTTCTGCTTTGAGATTCATTATGGTTTTAGGTAATGTTTTCATTTGACTTATGAGCATCTAAAACATTTTATCTTAAAAAGATTTCCTCTTATTTCAGCAAGCAACATTGTTTTCATGTCTACAAAAGCTGTTTTGGTGGATTTTGGCCTAAGCGTTCAAATGACTGAAGATGTCTATTTTCCCAAGGACCTCCGAGGAACAGAGGTAATTATATTCACATGAAAATCGTTACTATTTTATTAAGAGTAAAAAGGAAAAAGTGTTCCAGAGTTACCGTGGGAAAGAAGGACAAAGAAGGGGAAGAAAACCATTGCATTCAATCATTACTATCCTTGGAATACATTTAACGAGCACTTGCTCTATGCCAAGTACTAAGTTTAGTATATGATTTTTCATTTTGTTTTTTGCTGTGTTATTTATAATACGTAATAGTATTTATAATACAATATGCATCTTGATATACATAATATAGAACATCTGTAAGCAAAGTAATGTCAAAATAGATCAAATTGGCCAGGTGTGGTGGCTCATGCCTATAATGCCAGTACTTTGGGAGGCTGAGGTGGGAGGATTAGTTGAGTCCAGGACTTTGAGACTGGCTTAGGCATCAGAGCAAGACCCCATCTCTATAAAAAAAAATTGGTTTGGTGTGGCGGGACATGCCTGTAGTCCCAGCTGGCTGGGGAGGCTGAGGCGGGAGGATTGCTTGAGCCCAGGAGTTCAAGGCTGCAGTAAACCATGGGCACTTCAGCCTGGGTGACAGAGCGAGACCTTGTTTCAAAAAAAAAAAAAAGCCCCACAAAATAGATCATATCCACAGTTCAGCTTTGTTTTGTGTGGTTTTAGTTTTGGGTTTTTTGAGACAGAGTCTTGCCCTGTGGCCCAGGTTGGAGTACAGTGACCCACAATCTCAGCTCTCTGCAATCTCTACCTCCTGGTTTCAAGTGCTTCTTAGCCTCCTGAGTAGCTGAGATTACAGGCATGTCCCGCCACACCAAACCAATTTTTTTTTATGGTGGCATGTGCCACCATACCCAGCTAATTGTTTTGTTTTCAGTAGAGATGGGGGTTTCACTATATTGGCCAGGCTTGTCTTGAACTGTTGGCCTCAAGTGATCTGCTCAACTCAGCCTCCCAAAGTGTTTGGACTGTAGGGCCTTGTGTCTGGCCCAGAGTTCAGCTTTAATAATAGTTATAGATTATAGTTAATTTTATAATAAGCTTAGACTTAAAAAGCAGTATGTTATTTAATTCTTACAACAACCCAGTTGTTGTAAATGCTATTATTGTAAGCGATACTACTGTTATTCTCATTCGACAATAAAGGAAATAAGTTTGCAGAGATTAAAGTGTCCAAAATCACTCAGTGACAGACCCTGAACTTGAACCCAGTTCTTTCCTTTTTTTTTTTTTTTGAGACAGAGTTTTGCTCTTTGTTGCTCAGGCTGAAGCGCAGTAGCACAATCTTGGCTCACTGCAACCTCTGCCTCCCAAGTTCAAGTGATTCTCCTGCCTCAGCCTCTGAGTAGCTGGGATTATAGGCACCCACCACCACGCCTGGATAATTTTTGTATTTTTAGTAAAGATGGGGTTTCACCATGTTGCCTAGGCTGGTCTCGAGCACCTGACCTCAGGTGATCTGCCTGCCTTGGCTTCCCAAAGTGCTTCCCAAAGGCTTGGGCCACTGTACCCAGCCTGAACTCAGCTCTTTCTAAGTCTACGCCTAAGGTCAAACTGCTACATAACTTTCAAAAATATAATACTACATACATTATTAAAATAAGAAATGCCAGATATAGGTGATGGGGAGGAAGGCAGCAAATCACACTGCCATGTGTGTACCTATACAACAGTCTTGCATGTTCTTCATCTGCACCCCAAAACCTAAAATGCAATAAATAAAAAATTTACTATCTGTCTCTGCTTACTAAAGCAG
The DNA here is from genome assembly GCF_049354715.1 of Callithrix jacchus. Lineage (NCBI taxonomy): Eukaryota > Metazoa > Chordata > Mammalia > Primates > Cebidae > Callithrix > Callithrix jacchus. The sequence goes on from NC_133508.1 coordinate 30,392,820, forward strand.
AGTCATGACCACTAGATCGTGGAAATTTGGCATATTTTATTCATATAGTAGATACTCGATAAATATTTGTAGAATGAAATATATATATTACTGATATAACCAAACTGCTGAGTTTTGGCTCAATGATAGTCTTAATTATCATGGTCATTCATATTTATGAGGACTCTAAAAGCCTCTCTTTGAGCCTAGGAATCCTATAATAAACCTCAAGTAGTGAGCATAAATGTATCTTATTTAAAGATGTAAAATAGTTCTTGTGTTTATCTCATCTGTGAAGCCAAAAACAACCCAGAAAAGCCTTTCTTTGCTGACTCTAAATGAGATTCCAAAAAATGCATTCATGGTCTTTCAAATAATACATGTTACATTCACATCAATAGGCTGACTAGTTAATTCAATTAGCAAGTGTCCACTCAAGTGTCCGTTGAGTATCTGCTATGTGGCAGGTTGTTGTGGGCACTGACAAGGAAGCATCAGACCAGGCAGTGAGGACCATGCCTTAGTGGTACTCCAGTGGTTCCCACTCTTTGGTGGGAGGACCCACTTTAAATTACCTGAATTGTTAAAAGAGCAACCGTTTAGGGATGGGCGTGGGGTTCTCACACCCATAATCTCAACCGTTTGGGAGGCCAAGATTGGGTGTTTTTTTTTTTTTTTTTTTGAGACAGAGTCTTGCTCTGTCTCCCAGGCTGCAGTGCAGTGGCGTGATCTTGTCTCACTACAACCTGTCTCCCTGTTAAGCTGGGGGGTTTGAGACAAGCCTGAGCAATATAGTGAAACTTCATCTCTTTTGTGAAAGAAAGAAAAAGAAAGAAAGAAAGAGAGAAAGAGAAGGAAGGAAGGAAGGAAGGAAGGAAGGAAGGAAGGAAGGAAGGAAGGAAGGAAGGAAGGAAGGAAGGAAGGAAGGAAGGAGGGAAGGAAGGAAAAGAAAAAGAAAGAAAGGCAGGAGGGAGGGAGGGAGGGGGAGGAAGGAAGGAAAGAAAAGGCACAACAGTTTAGTTCACAGTTGATTGCGATGAACATAAGGTGTGATGCAAGCAGGATGGTAAATGGGTGTAAAAACTGCCTCCCTGGACCCTCATCACTACCGGGGGAAGCTTCACTGCCTGAGCCACTCAGCCCCGTGCCCTTCTCTTTGCTGAAAGTGCCGAGGTTACCAGATCACTCTTGGTGTTCAATCAGATGACAACCCTTAGTCTAGCTAGTATACGTGTTTCCCTGAACTGGATTGCAGCAGCAACAAAAAAAAATGATCTTCCTTTCAAACCAAGATTCTTCCAGCCTAGGCAACATAGTGAGACCCCAACACTATAGAAAGTAAAAAAAAAATAAAAAACAACTTTTTGTAAAACTTGCATGATAGCTCATGCCTGTAGTCCCAGCTATTCAGGAGGCTGAGGTGGAAGGATTGCTTGAGCCCAGGATGAGGCTGCAGTGAGCGGTGATTACACCCCTGCACCCACAGCTAGGACAATAAAAGAAGACCCTGTCCTAAAAAAACAAAACAAAACAAAAACCCCAGGATTCTATAAGCCCTTTCTCAACTCTCTCAGAGCCAAGACTCTCCAGCGCAGCAGAAGAAATCCTTGCTTTTGTGAATATTAGTGAAGTTATTATTGAAAATACTCGAGAGAGGATTCTTGATAGTTGTTTTCGAGCAGAACAATATTCAGAAGGGAAAACCGTAGTTTTGTTTTTTTTAAAGAATGCTCAGTCCCTAGGTCTTAAGAATACTTCACCAAAGTGTGAGATCTAATAAGACTTGATGCTTACGATATGTTTTCTTTGGAAAATGTTTCAGCATATTTGGCACTAGTCACGAGTTCAGATATGTAATATTCCACCACCCTTTTTCCTGGAACCAGTCTGAGAAACAAACTATTTATGGTATTAAAGATGGAAAATACTTTTCCTGGCAATGTGGTGAAGTCGAACATTTTGCAACATTGGAGAAAGAAGTGTTCCTTCTGGGGCTGTCCAGCAGAATGCTTGGATATGAGATAATAACGTATTTCACTCCTGAGTAGAATTTGGATCAAGTTATTTTTGGCAAATGCAAATTGCTTTTTATGAAGTGTGAAACTGAGCCTTGGTGTTTATAAATACAAACTCTCTTTTAATCAACCTGCATTTACCATCTGCTTAGTAAATGAACTCTTAGCATGAACTCTACCCTGTCATCAAGTTTTTAAGTATACAATACACTATTGTTGACTATAGGTACAATGTTGTGCATTAATTTTTTATCTTTGTGATATACTTAGTAGCAAAGCACACAGGAGTTGAAGTTTGACAGCAGCAAAGTTGTGATGTAACCAATGAAACCTTTCAATAAGCTTGCTTTTACTCTTCCTACTTAAAGAGCCAGGAGATCTAATTAGTCAGTCAGCTGTGCAGACTTGCTTGATGTTAGAACTTGATCGTGTGGTATTGCAGTCACAGACAATTTCCGATTTCTGCAGCACAGCTGCAAATGCAAACCCTGGTCACCCCTGTTTGATCTTTCTCTCTGAGCATTCATATTCAGAGCATTCTGTGGTAACCATGTAACACACATACAAGGTTGATCCAGCATATGCAGAATCGACTGGTTTTGAGTCACGTGGTACAAAGAATACATAGTGAATGCAAATTCACTATGTGAATAACAAATTAGAATTACTTTTAGAACTTAGTCCTTTTGAAAGCCCTTCTAAGTCTGCTTGGTTTTACCTACATAAATTAACGTGCAGTCATCACATGCGCACATACACACACACAGGGTCTTTCCCTTTCTAATAAGCATGTTGAGAGCTGAAGGGTTTGATCGCTGACTTTAAGGTTTTCTCTTGCTCTGGTGCTCAGACCTGAGGGTACAGAACTCCCAGAGAACCCTGTGTTGGCCCCACCGGGGCTGTTTCATGCCTTTGAATCAGCCAGCCTGTCGAGTGCTTGAACCTCTTGAACCCTGCTCCTCCCTGATCTGTCTGGTAGTTGGTAGAGCTTGAGGAACAAGCACTGTGAGCCGGGAAGCTCTGGGTTTCTGCCTGAAGGGCAGCACCCAGGCCAACAGGCTTATGGATGCTCCATCCCCGCAGGCTTCCTAGGCGTGCAGTCACGTAGAACCTACAAGCCTCTAGGCACAGCCCCTGTGGGCTACGCCAACAATGAGCACTCAGCCTATTCCTTGCCTTATTGGTGGGGAGGACGGGGTACAGGAGAGAAGATAGGCATCCTCTATGGACAGTTAAAAATACCCACTGCATTTCTTTTTGTATTTTTTCTTTTTCTTTTGTCTTTTTATTTATTTATTTATTTTGTCTGGGAATATCCTGATGAATCTTTTCTTTTTTATTTCATTGTGATAAGAACACTTAGCATGAACTCTACCCTCTCAACAAATTTTTAAGTAGACAATACAGTAGGCCTGGTGTGGTGGCTCACGCCTGTGATCCCAGCACTTTGGGAGGCTGAGGCGGATGGATTGTGAGGTCAGGAGATCAAGACCATCCTGGGCAACGTGGTGAAACCCCGTCTCTACTAAAAATACTAAAAAATTAGCTGGATGTGGTGGCACGAGCCTGTAGTCCCAGCTACTCGGGAGGCTGAGGCAGAAGAATCACTTGAACCTGGGAGGCAGAGGTTGCAGTGAGCCGAGATTGCACCACTCTGTCACCAGCCTGGTGACAGAGACTCCATCTCAAAAAACGAAACAAATATTCAATACAGTATTGTTGACTATAGGTACAATGTTGTGCATTAATTTTTTAACTTTGTGACACACTTAGTGGCAAAATCTTTCCAGAAAGTCCTCTGGCTCTGCTGCAGGGACAGCTTAGAACCAGAGCTCAGTTTAACCTGTTTGCTGAGAGCAAAAGGAAGTCTGCTCAGAAGTGGCTTGTAGGAAGGAGCTGAGCAGGGTTAGGGGGGAGACTGGGCAGTTTCTCCAGTTTTTGTAAGTTAGTTCTCTATTTACTTACCCTGAAGTGTGTTCCAGAAACACTGACCTCCATTCTCTTATTCACGTGGCAGTGTCCACGCTGTTTAGAGCAAAATATTGATAATTGAGCTATTCACTACTATACGTCTGCACCAGCCATAAATACAGATCACTGGTCACCAGTGCTTGCTCTGTTCCTTTAAAAACTTTTTAAAATTAAATTAGGTAACTAATTAGTTTGTAGAATTGGGGGTCTCCATCTTTTCCAGGCTGAGCTCAGGCAATCTTCCTGCCTCGGCCTTCCAAAGTGCTGAGATTAGACACATGAGCCACCATGCCCCACCTCTCTTTCTTTCTTAAGTTTAGAAAGAAACGCTTCTTACAGAAACTGTTTCTAAAACCACCCCTGTTTATTCAGCATGGACTCATGAAACCAAATATAACATATACAATGTTAATAGGGCTGCATTTAATAGTCACTGGGCTACATGGTAGGTAAAAATAACAGATGGTTCATAAAAATGACTCTTTAGGATCACGTTTACAACATACACTTTATTTTTTTAAGTTTTTCCCTTTCAAGAAATGTGCGTGAATACCCTATAGACTTCTCTCACCTTTTATCATTGCAGATATTTAGAGGGTTGGCAGTGTAATGGCAAACAGATGAAGAAGTCTATTTGTAGCTCATTTAACCATAAAAGGAATAGCATTTTAATAGAAAACTTAGCTACACCTGATCAGTGGATGGCAGGATTTTGATGAGTGGGAGTCTCAGATGGATTCCTGGTTCCAGGCTCTTTGCCACCCGATCAGCCAGAAAAAGGTTTTTCTTATTCTTTTGTTGTTTTTGATTTTTGAGACAGTCTTACTCTGTCTCCCAGGCTGGAGTGCAGTATCATGATCTCGGCTCACTGTAGCCTCCGCCTCCCAAGCTCAAACGATTCTCCTGCCTCAGCCTCTCAAGTAGCTGGGATTAAAGGCACCCACCGCCATGCCCGGGTAATTTTTGTATTTTTAGTAGAGATGGGGTTTCACCATATTGGCCAGGCTGGTTTTGAACTCCTGACCTGAAATGATCCGCCCACCTCAGCCTCCGAAAGTGCTGGTATTACAGGTGTGAGCCACTGTGCCTGGCCAGGTGTTCTTTGTCAGATTGCAAGGACACTTCCAGCAAGAGCGGCCTGGTTCCCAGGGAATGCCCATGTTATTCTCCCATCTTAAGGTGAATGAGCCAATTTCCAGAACTGAATTAGGGAAATGGAACCCCACACAAAGGAGGGGAATGAAACTGAATGTTTCCCACATCTTTTTCAGATTTACATGAGTCCGGAGGTCATCCTATGCAGGGGCCATTCAACAAAAGCAGACATCTACAGCCTGGGGGCCACGCTCATCCACATGCAGACGGGCACCCCGCCCTGGGTGAAGCGCTACCCTCGCTCAGCCTATCCCTCCTACCTGTACATAGTAAGTGGGGGGGTCAACCAGGGCTGGGGGGGTGAGTTATGCATGGCACAGGCTGGGAGGGGCTGCTCTGCCCTCTATACCTCCCCCATCTGAATGAGGCAGTGGTGAAATGACAGGTAAGCTACAAGTTCTTCCCATGTAGAAGCAAGCTTCATTCTTACAATGAAAACAACAATTTTAGTGGGAACTTACTAAAATGTGCATTGGGCATAATTTGTGCTATTCCATTGTATGTGTAATAATGCAATACTACTCAGTAGCATCAGAGTAGCATACATATTTCAGCCAAGGAAGTTGTATATGTTCTTTGAACACTTAAAATATTTTTTATTATGAATGTTCACACCAGCCTGGCTTGTAGTGGAACATGCAATTCCCATTTTACCGTTGATAAATTCAGGAGCAGACGCTTCTTTGTTACTGCATAGTGACGTTTGGGCCACTGATTGGAAGCTGTCACTGACACTCAAACCTAGCACTTATCTTTTGCAACACTGAACCAGAAGATGGGCTTAATCTTGTATCCTTTAGAAATTAAAGGGAACCAGGCATGATGGTGTGGCTTCAGCTGCATGGGAGGCTGAGGTGAGAGGATCACTTGAGCCCAGGAGGTCAAGGCTACAGTGAGCTGTGTTCATGATGCTGCACTCCAGCCTGGACGACAGAGCCAAGACCCTGTCTCTAAAGGAAAAGATAAAAGACATTAAAGAGAAGCTTGCTTGTTTGAGGGCATGAACTGCATTTGTTGCAGGGCATGTGGTGAGAAACTAATTCCTTTCTAGGTCCTGTTACTTTATTTATTTTTTGAGACAGAGTTTCACTCTTGTTGCCCAGGCTGGAGTGCAATGGCATGATCTCAGCTCATGGTAACCTCCACCTCCCGGGTTTAAGTGATTCTCCTGCCTCAGCCTCCCAAGTAGCTGGGATTATAGGTGCCACTTATAGCTGGCATGTGCCGCCATGCCCGGCTAATGTTGTATTTTTAGTAGAGATGGGGTTCCTCCATGTTGATCAGACTAGTCTTGAACTCCTGACCTCAGGTGATCCACCCGCCTTGGCCTCCCAAAGTGCTGAGATTATAGGCGTGAGCCACTATGCCCAGCCTCTAAGTCCTGTTACCAGTGTGCTTTTGCTGTTGAGGGTGTATCTCCATACCTTTCATGCTAAGAGAGCTGGTTTATTGCTAGATCCACAAGCAAGCGCCTCCACTGGAAGACATCGCAGATGACTGTAGTCCAGTGATGAGAGAGCTGATAGAAGCTGCCCTGGAGAGAAACCCCAATCACCGCCCAAGAGCCGGAGACCTGCTAAAACACGAGGCCCTGAACCCGCCCAGAGAGGATCAGCCTCGTTGCCAGAGTCTGGACTCTGCTCTCTTTGAGCGCAAGAGGCTGCTGAGTAGGAAGGAGCTGGAACTTCCTGAGAACATTGCTGGTAGGGCCACCCTGCTGTGTCCGCACCCTTGCTTCCCTTCTCTTTCCGTCCACATCAAACCTCTGATGTGTTCATGAAAGCACTTGGAAAAAAAGGAAATGACTTCTTGAGTCCCATACTTTGCTTGAGAAATTCCAGAAAGAAGATGAACAGAAGCATGCTTTGTTTTTAAATTGGCTAATTTAGCACCAGATTTTCAGTGTGAGTATAGGTAGCATAGTCATTGGAAAATGCCTCTGACTTGCTTGTTTGCAACACTGGTCTTTGAAACAAATTGAACATGACAGCTTTGCTGTTGGTAAAGTTCAAGGGTTCTGCTTGATTCACTTTTTCTTGCTTTCTTTTTTTTTTTTTTTTTTTTGAGATGGCGTTGCTCTGTCACCCAGGTTGGAGTGCAGTGGCATGATCTCAGGTCACTGCAACCTCCACCTCGCAGGTTCAAGCGATTCTGTCGCCTCAGCCTCCTGAGTAGCTGGGATTCTAGGTGCTTGCCACCACATCTGGCTAATTTTTGTATTTTTCGTGGAGACTGGGTTTTACCATGTTGGTCAGGCTGATCTTAAATTTCTGACCTCAGGCAATCCACCCACCTCAGCATCCCAAAGTGTTAGGATTACAGGCATGAGCCACCGCACATCAAGTGAGTTAGGGAAACAGCATAGCATTGCCCTGCATGGATAAAATACTGAGTTTGAAGTCAACTTACATTTCCATCTTCCTCTGCTTAAAATCTTGCCAGCCATGAATTTTTTCCACTTAGGAAAGTCAGTATGCATTCCAGGAGCACTGAATATGCAGGGAGAGGGGTTTCCATTTTTATTAAAAATCTGTGGCGTTCTTAATCCATTTAGGTCCAAACCCAGATGTCAAGCCTGGTATACTTGTTTATATTTCTTTGCTGCTTATCTGACTTTTGTGTATTTGAAGAGGACCATCTGACTATTGGAAAAATATGCCAGGATTTCTAACTAATTTCTTGTCTCCATTGACTCCTGTTTGAACTTTGTGGTCTATGTAATGGTTTTTTTTCTTTTCTTTTTTTTTTTGAGATGGAGTCTTGCTCTGTTGCCCGGGCCAGAGTGCAATGGCACTATCTTGGCTCACTGCCACCTCTCCCTCCTGGGTTCAAGAGATTCTCCTGCCTCAGCCTCCTGAGTAGCTGGAATTACAGGCACCTGCGACCACACCTGGCTAATTTTTATATTTTAGTAGAGAAGGTGTTTCACTATGTTGGCCAGGCTGGTCTTGAACTCATGACCTTGTGATCTGCCCACCTTGGCCTCCCAAAGTGTTGGGATTACAGGCATGAGCCATTGTGCCCAGCTGGTTTTATTAGGCCCCAAAGGATTTATTTCTCTGCAGAAGGAAGTTATTTATTATTTGATATGTTTTCTCATAACTTATTTTTTTAATATTTTCCTTTTCAGATTCTTCATGCACGGGAAGCACCGAGGAGTCTGAGATGCTCAAGCGACAGCGCTCTCTCTACATAGACCTTGGCGCTCTGGCCGGCTACTTCAATCTTGTTCGTGGGCCACCAACTCTTGAATATGGCTGAAGGACGACATGTTTCTCTAAATTAAGACAGCATTTATCTCCTGGAGGCTGGTTCTGCCGCCTCCACACAGGGACCCTGTATAGTGAATTGTACCATTTTTGAAGGAGCAGCGTGACCTCCCGTGACCCACGAATGTACCTCCAAGTGGCCCCTGTGTGTTTGACTCGTGAAGCTATCTGGTGTGCACCAGGCCTCAAGGTTCTCATTTCTCAGGTGATGTTATTCCAAGGAAGGAGTTTGCACGTTCACAGAAGAGTCGTGTCTGCTGACTGTTTCATTCGCTGTGCACTTTGCTCAAAATTCTAAACATGCCAGTCACAGGGATAATAGGGTACCTGAAAATTACTATTCTCGTTTCTTATTTAAGTATGGAATCTTCATTTTACTTGGAATAGTTGTGTTGTGTATATTGATGTATATAACTCTTTGAGCCTTTATTGGTAAATTCTAGTATACATTGAATTCATTATAATTTGGGTGACTAGAACAACTTGAATATTGTAGCAATAAGCTGGACTAGTGTCTTAAAAATGGCTAAGATGAATTAGAAGCCATCTGAGGGCAGGCCACTAGTGACAGTTTCTTTTATGTTCCTATGGAAACATTGTGTACTGTACATGCTATGCTTAAGACATTCAAAACACGTTGTTCTGAATGTGGATAAAACTGTGTAAACCACATTATTTTGGTACATCCCAAAGGATGAGAATGTGACCTTTAAGAAAAATGAAAACTTTTGTGAATTATTGATGATGCTCCTTTTGTAATTCTTCTGACTCAATTTTCTTTTAAGCATTTGTACATTAAAATAGCATACTGTGTATGTTTTATATCAAATGCCTTCATGAATCTCTCATATATATTTGTAACATTGTAAAGTATGCAAGTAGTTTTACTTAAAGTATGTTTTTATATTATGCAAATAAAACCCTTTTGTCCAATGTGATTGGTCAAATCAACTGAATAAATTCAGTATTTTGCCTTAGTTATTGTGAAGACTATGATTCTCACCTGGGACTGAGGACAGCCTATAGGAGCTGGGATATAGGTGAGAGGAAAATATGTATCATAAGAAGGCAACAAATACCAGGAGCTTTGCAAATTGTGTTAATACACTCCTTTTCTTTAAAAAAAAAAAAATATATATATATATATTTATATATATATATATATATATATTACCCACGATCTCTTGACCTCGTGATTCTCCCACCTCGGCCTCCCAAAGTGCTGGGATTACAGGCATAAGCCACTGCACCCGGCCAATACACTCCTTTTCTATTGTTCTTGTATGAAGCTATTGTCAACTGGAATGGTTTGCATCCCCGTGCTACATCGAGGTAGAAAAAATAATTGTGGCTGTGCCTGTAATCCCAACACTTTAGGAGGCTGAAGTGGGAAAACTGCTTGAGCCCAGGAATTCGAGACCAGTCTGGCCAACATGGTGAAACCCTGTCTCTACAAAAACCAAAAATTAGCCAGGAGTGGTGGTGCGTGCCTGTAGTCCCAGCTACTCGGGAGGCTGAGAAGGGAGGATCACTTAAGCCTGGGAGATGAAGGTTGCAGTGAGCCAAGATCATGCCACAGCACTCCAGCCTGAGCAATAGAGGGAGACCTTGTCTCTATAAAATAATAATGGTGAGCCACTGGTTTAGGGTTATGTGGCTCTATCTTGCACCTTGTTTTTATACATTTGTACTATCCTTGAATACATGCTTGCATGCTCTTTTTCCATTATTATTTGGCAAGATAATGACTAGCCATTGTAGCAGGTGGCTTTAACTCATGCGCATGAAATCTAGTGAAAACTGTTGAATGGAAGTCTATCATCCATGTAGCAAATAGTATCAAACACTTTCACCTGTTTTATGTAAAATATGCCATCCCTTGTAATCCATGTAAACATACATGAAATATGCATTGCTACCTCTTTTCTCTCAGAGAAGGAAATTGAGGCATAGTGAGGGTAAGTAACGTTATCCTCAAGCAAGTGAAGAAATAGCCAGTATTTGAACCCAGCCCTTTCTGACTCCAATACACATGTTCTCCCTCGTATGTTGCTGCTTGTAAGTTAGACATCAACACTGCAGAGGAAACAGGTGCCCCTCTGGTAAGGGCAGAGACAGATTGACCATGAAGCTAACAAAGCTTCAGCCTCAGGGCTCGTCACTTGCAAGGGCTCCACCATAGCTCTGTACCTAATTTTTTTAAATGTATTTTTTATTTTGATGAGTGGTTTTTAATTACATGAATGAATTATTAAGTGGTGAATTATAAGACTTTAATGCAACCATCACCCAAGTAGTGTATGTTATACCCAGTATGTAGTTTTTTTTATCCTAACACCTGCCCCCTCCACCTTTTTGTTGAAGCAGAGTCTCACTCTGTCACCCAGGCTAGAGTGCAGTGGCACGATCTTGGCTCCCTCCGTCTCCCAGGTTCAAGCAATTATTGTGCCTCGTGTCGATAATCCCAGTAGCTGGCATTATAGGCATGCGCCACTATGCCCAGCAAGTTTTTTTTATTTTTGGCAGAAATGAGATTTCACCATGTTGGCCAGGCTGGTCTCGAACTCCTGACCTCAAATGATAGCCTGCCTCACACTACAGGTGTAAGCCGCTACGACCAGCCCCATCCTTACCCATTATGTCACTCTGTATGCCTTTGTGTATTCATAGCCCAGCCTAGGCAACATTGCAAGACCCCATCTCTTAAAAAAAAAAAAAATAGCTGGGTGTGATGACTCATGACCACAGTCCCAGGTACTTGAAAGACTAAGGCAGGTGGATCGCTTGAGTCCAGGAGTTCGAGTCTGCAATGAGCTATGATCATGCCACTGCAACAGAGCAAGACCCTGTCTCTAAAACAAACAAACAACAGCAACAAAAAACAAAGGAAGCAACTTCCAGCCACCTTGATAATTCCTGCTTCAGGAATTGGATGGAAGCACTGGAACGCACTGCAGAAGGTATACAGAGTTTTCCAGCTCATGCCTTAGAGATGATCTTATTTAAGCCCTTTGCAAGATGGATGGGTAGATGAACATGCTCGCTGGAGGCACACAACCAGTGTTAGTGCCTCATCTTCCAATGGTCACAATCAGAAGGGGTTGCCCTTTGTGTTTTCCTTGAGGTTTGTAAAATATTGAGAAACAGACGATGGAGACTGTACCAAGAATTTACTGGACCTAATGGGAATTTGCCTAGCCTTGGAGAGATGCTTCTTATCTGAGGATCAGCCAGTGCCCCTTTAGCTAAGCTTCTACAGATGACTGCCATGCACCACAGTGGGACCCAGAGAGATGCTTCTTATCTGAGGATCAGCCAGTACCCCTTTAGCTAAGCTTCTACAGATGACTGCCATGTCACCAAGCACCACAGTGGGACCCAGAAGGGATTCATTCTGTTGGTCCCCTGGGTTCCTTGCTGATGCTTGCTCACTGTCTGTCGGACACAAGCAATTTGGTCTTTCATTGACAGCAAGTTTCTGTGGTGTAACTCAATGTGAAAGCCAGTGTTTCCTGGAGGGCCTGGGGGATTTTTTTCACAGGTCTGCAATGTGATTAGGAGTAAAGACTGCTTGATGCCATTCCCCATGGGCAGCCAGGAGGAATGTGCCCAGCAGGAGAGCAGGCCTACCAATGAAGAGTTGAAGTCTTATGGGACCAACTCTGGGTAAGGAACTGTGCTCGGCCCTGAAGGGAACACAAGTGAGAGAAGGTTCTAGCTCCTCTTAGCCACTCTCTGCTAAAAGGAAGCACGTTCCATTTTGGAATTGTTAGAAGGTTCTTTGATTTCATGTATATTTCCATCTGTCTCCAAAAAGACTTTTTTTCATCAAGTATTTACTTGCAATTTTGCCTTTTGCCTGTGAGCTGGATTTCTAAACGTCCATTTAATCTCCAACACATAAGAAAATGATGACTGAAAGAACATGGTTTAGGCATCAGCATCAGGTTTCAAAAGCTTACTTTGGGCCAGGTGCAGTGGCTCACAGCTGTAATCCTAGCTCCCTGGGAGGCCAAGGAGAGTGAATCATGTGAGGTCAGGAGTTTGAGACCAGCCTGGCCAACATGGTGAAACCCCATCTCTACTAAAACTACAAAAAGTTATCCAGGCGTGGTGGCACATGCTTATAATCCCAGCTACTTGGGAGGCTGAGGCATGAGAATCACTTGAACCAGGGAGGCAGAGGTTGCAGTAAGCCGAGATCACACCACTGCAGTCACTCCAGCATGGGCAACAAGAGCAAAACTCTGTCTCAATCAATCAATCAATCAATCAATCAATAAAAAACTCTGCTTTGAGCTAGAGAGAGGAGAGATGCAAAGTAGTCATTTACCAAGCTTTTCTTTTAACGTTTTTGTCAACTTTGTCTAAGATCAGTTGGTTATAGACATATAGCTTTATTTCCGGGTTCTCAATTCTGTACCATTAATCTATGCAACTGGTTTTTGTTTGTTTTTATTATTTATTATTATTTTTTTTAGAGACAGGGTCTCGCTATGTTGCTGAGGCTGGAGGGCAGTGGCTATTCACAGGCACAATCCCACTACTGATCAGCACAGGAGTTTTGACCTGCTCCGTTTCCATCCTGGGCCAGTTCACCCCTCCTTAGGCAACCTGGTGGTCCCCCGCGCCTGGGAGGTCACCATATTGATGCCAAACTTCGTGCAGACCCAGTCGGCATAGTGCACTACAGTCCAGAACTTCTGGGCTCAAGAGATCCTCCCACATCAGCCTCCCGAGTAGCTGAGACTACAGACATGTGCCACCATGCCCGGCAATGCAAGTTTTTATAGCAGTACCATGCTGTTTTGGTTACCACAGCCTTGTAATATTATTTGAGGTCAGGTAATGTGACGCCTCCAGCTGTGCTCTTTTTCCTTAGGATTGCTTTGGCTATTTGGTGGTTTCCTACAAACATTAGGGGTTTTTTTTAAATGTGAAGAAAACATTGGTATTCTGAATTACATTGAATCTGTAGATTATAGATTGCTTTGGGCAGTATGGTCATTTTAACAATATGAATTCTTTCGATCCGTGAGCATGGGATATTTTTTCATTTGTTTGTGTCATCGCTGACGTCTTCCAGGAGTGTTTTGTAGTTTTCCTTATAGAGATCTTTCACCTCCTTGGTTAAACCATACCTAGGTTTGTTTGTTTGTTTTGGTAGCTATTGTAAATGAGATTATTTTCTTGATTTGGTTCCCAGCTTTATTGTTCCTGATGTGAAGAAATGGTGCTGATTTTTGTACATTTATTTTATATCTGACACTTTCCTGAATTCATTGATCAAATGTAGGAATTTTTTTGGCGAGGTCTTTAGGGTTTTCCAGGATAAGATCATATCATCAGGCATTTTGTACTCCTCTGTGAACACCCTCATCAGGGTTTGTGCTCAGCTTTCTCCAGGCAGGGTGTGCAGATTCAAGCATGGAGCGGAGAGAGAATCATGCTCCTATTCTCTTGGGTAACGGTCCTTGGCTCCGGGAGCAGCAGCTGCATTTTCAACAACTAGGACTTGGACTACAGATTTCCTCCCACACTGCCTGTGTTTAACCTTGATGTGGGAAATCTGTCTTGTCACACTTCGAAATCACAGTGAGAGATGACCACTCATAGCCAGCACACAGAAGAACACAGCATGTGCTGCGTTTATTTTCAGGGCTGGGATAAATTCTGAGTACTTAACCAATTTCGAGACATCTGCTTCACCACACATTACAGAACTGAAGGTGATAAGCTGGCTATCTGGCTGCCTGGAGCAGAATGGCTGATTTAATGACATCTTGTTCATCCTGGTGACGGTACAAGGAGGTCAACCGGAAATACAAATCAATTCATAATCAGTTAGGAGCATAACAGTCTCTCATTACAGCTGTACACCAGGTGCCCTGAGCTGGTCTAGCAACTATATCATTACACGAATAACATTAAAGATTAGAACAGATATAGAATTTCCCTACACATGTTGGCTACTATTATCGTTTTAATTCATTAATGCTAACTAAATGTTCTCTCTAGGAAGCTTAATGAAATTCCACTTTATCTTTCCTGTGTGTATGTAGAATTTCAGCGAGTATTTCGTTGGAGCATATCTTCATACTGGTCCATTTATTAATTTGAAAAAAGGCTTGATACTTTTCAGCCTAATAAGCATTCTTCCAAGGAATCGACAGAGATGAGAAGGAAGGAGAATATTTTCAGCAAAAAGAAGGGTAATAGGCACTACGGAAGGAAGGCTTGGAGCTTATAGTGGAGTCAACTTTTGGTTCATTTTTGCTTTTTGCAAATGCACCAGTGACAGTGAGCTCACTGATGCTCTTGGAAAGAGGCTGAGAGTGGTGGCTCATGCCTATAACCCCAGCACTTTGGTACTCAGGCAGGAGGATCACTTGAGGCCAGGAGTTCAAGACCAGCCTGGGCAACAGAAAGAGACCCTGTCTCTCCAAAAAATAAAATAAAAAATTAACTACACATGGTGGCATGTGCCTGTAGTCCCAGCTACTTGGGAGACTAAGACAGAAGGGTCCCTTTAGCACAGAAGTTCAAGGCTTCAGTGAGACATGCTCATGTCACTGCACTTCAGCCTGGACAACACAGCGAGACCCTATTTCAAAAAAAAAAAGATAACAGAGAGAGGCTACAGCATGACAACAGCTGACATTAGGACAGTCTTCTGTCAATGTCTGGGCTTGTGTGAAAAGAAAATGGTGTCAACCTCACATACACGCACAACTCCCTTCTTGCTGTGTAGGTCTTTCTTCTGATTGGAAATTTGCATCTTGCTCAGATTTTGCTCCCAATAGGACAGAGGGCTGGGAGCTGATTCCAAGCCTCAGAGACTCAGAATCTCTCACAACTTCCCTGTGTGGACTTACTTGTGAGCCCTTGCCAGGGCCAGCAAGCAAGAAAGCACCAATTGTTTCTACCTTAATTAAGTTATTTAGGGAAGAAAGAGAAAGAACAAAGTAATTAATTCAGATTTTCTCACTGAAACTGAAAGTTCCTTTTTTGGTCTGGCCAGCAAGCAAGAGGGAACAGAAGTATTTGGCACACGCCTTCCTCATTCACCGGTTCAGCTTGTCCCTCGTCCTCTATATACTCTCCCCAGTCTCCATTCCCCAGCTCTGTTCTCCAGAAACGACTGCTGCTAGCAAAGGTAGTCTATGCATACACAGGAGTATGGGATGATATAGTGATTATGTAACACTCTTCTTCATAAACAACTGCAAATGTGCACGTGGTAGCATACTTTATACATAGCTCTCTACACTTTCGTTTTTATTTTTTGTTTGTTTATTTTTTTGAGACGGAGTTTCACTCTTTTTGTCCAGGCTGGAGTGCAATGGCACCATCTCAGCTCACTGCAACCTCTGCCTCCCGGGTTCAAGTGATTCTCCTGCCTCAGCCTCTGGAGTAGCGGGGATTACAGGCATGAACCACCATGCCCAGCTATTTTTTTTTTTTTAAGATGGAGTCTCACTCTGTCACCCAGTCTGGAGTGCAGTGGCTCGATCTTGGCTCACTGCAACCTCCACCTCCCAGGTTCAAGCAATCCTTCTGCCTCAGCCTCCCAAGTAGCTGGGATTACAGGCACCAGCCACCATGCCTGGCTAATTTTTGTATTTTTTAGTAGAGACAGGATTTCACCATATTGGCCAGGCTGGACTTGAACTCCTGACCTCAGGTGATCCACCCATCTCAGCCTCCCAAAGTGCTGAGACTGTACGTGGCCACTAATTTTATATTTTTAATAGAGATGGGGTTTCACCATGTTGGCCAGGCTAGCCTCAAGTTCCTTACCTCGGCTACTCTAGAGGTCAGGAATCCGAGAGTCAGGAGGCTGAGGCACAAGAATCACTTGAACCCAGAAGGGAGAGGCTGCAGTGAGCAGAGATTATGCCACTGCACTCCAGTCTGGGCAATAGAGTGAGACCCTGTCCCCCACCCACTCAAAAAAAAATTGTGGGATGCAGTTGAGAGTAGACACAGTGAAGTAAGTCTATGAAACTCACACTCCTTTTTTTAAAAAAATTATCTATTTATTTATTTATTTTTCTGAGGCAAGGTCTTTCTATTGTCCAGGCTAGAGGGCAGTAGCATGATAACAGCTCACTGCAGCCTCGATCTGTGTTCAAGGGATCCTCCCACCTCAGTCTCTCAAGTAGCTAGGACTACAGACATGCACCACCACACCTTGCAAATTAAAAAAATTTTTTTGTAAAGATGGGGTCTTGCTATGTTGTCCAGGCTGGTCTTGAACTCCTGGGCACAAGTGATCCTCCTGCCTCACCCTCCCAGAGGGTTGGGATTCCAGGCGTGAGCCAGTGTGGCTGGCCCCAAACTTCTTTTAATGTAAACCATATTGCAGTGTTGGCATTACTATCCCTGTTTGGTGTGACTAGACTAGAATGTCAGTACATTGTGAATTCAGCAACATGATGCCAAGAATTCTAAGAGCAAAGTTCTTCCAAACTAAGCCTCACCCTGGAGTTGGCAGGTGTGTTGAGGAGTGCTGGTCTCCTCTGTCCTTTGCTTTGGTGACTGAGGCTCAGAAACACGAAGATAGAGTGGGTCAGATCTGTCTCCTAGAGGCCAGAGCCCAGGTCTGGTCAGGGGAGGGCTGTGCTCAGTATTTGCAAAGTTTGTTCAATCAGAAATGGTCATAGCAGGGCTTGAGCCATTGTCACAGTTTTCCTGTTGTCAATCAAGGGAACAACCATGTAGGAAATGGACGCTAATATTTATTGAGTGTCTTGTCTGTAACTGATACTGTGGTAGTCGTTTTTTACAGATATTAGCAAACTAGGGAACTGAGACTCTGAGAGGTTGTGTAACTGCTGTGAGGAGAGCTGCTAAGACCAGGAAGCACTGACATTTGAAACCAAGTTCTTCTGACTCCAAAAATTATGCCCTTCCACTAAATTTCATTGTTTCATGATGTCACTGGAGGAAAGGGGAGAAAGAAACTTCTTACCAAAGCTTTGTTAAGATGAGAATCCAAATTCTATGACCCTTATGTCATTCCTATTTCTAAAAATGATGTTACTTGAATTATCAGAATGTTTGTTACTAGAACACACCCTCTTCTTTAAA
Organism: Callithrix jacchus; assembly: GCF_049354715.1. NCBI lineage: Eukaryota > Metazoa > Chordata > Mammalia > Primates > Cebidae > Callithrix > Callithrix jacchus. The sequence goes on from NC_133508.1 coordinate 30,410,302, forward strand.
ACAGAACTGTAGCGGGTGCAGTGGCTCATGCCTGGAAACCCAGCAACTTGGGAGGCTGAGGCAGAACGGTTGCTTGAGCCCAGGAGGTCAAGACCAGCTTGAGCAAGAGAGCAAGACCCTATCTCTATAAAATATAAATTAAAAATTAGCTGGGCATAGTGGCACTGGTCTCTAGTCCCAGCTACTTGGGAGGCTGAGGAAGAAGGATCACTTGAGTCCAAGAGTTCAAGGCTCAAGTGAACTATGATTGCACCACAGCACTCCAACCTGGGCGACAGAGGGAGACCTGGTCTCAGAAAAATAAATAAATAATAAAATAGAATTGTATAGAATGTAATCCTTGCTCAGAGAGAGCTAACAGACTTGTCAGACAATAAGATCAGCAACCTGAAGATGGCAACCAGGACATTCAGTGTAATTAAGGATGTGATTGAGAGGCGTAGACTGCTCTATTATTATCTACAGAATAGAAATGGAGCAATAATACTGTAATGACTCAGCCTGGCGTGGTGGCTCATGCCTGCAATCCCAGCACTTTGGGAGGCCGAGGTGGACAGGTCACTTAAGAATAGGAGTTCGAGACCAGCCTGGCCAACATAATGTAACCCTGTCTCTACCAAAAAATATACAAAAAAATACAAAAATCAGCCAGGCATGGTGATGTGCACCTGTAGTTCCAGCTACTTGGGAGGTGAAGGTGGGAGGATCAATTGAGCCTGGGAGGGGGAGACTGCAGTGATCCAAGATTATGATCCTGCACTCCAGCCTGGGTGACAGAACCAGATAGACTCTGTCTCAGAAGAAAAGGAAAGAAAGAAACACAAAGACAGACAGACAGAGAGACAGAGAGAGAGAGAGAAACAAAGAAAGAAGAAAAAGAGAGGAAAGAAAGAGAAAGAAAGAAAGAAGAAAAAAAGAAAGAAAAAGAAAGAAAGAAGAAAGAGAAAAGAGAAAGAAAGAAAGAAAGAAAGAAAAGAAAGAAAGAAAGAAAGAAAGAAAGAAAGAAAGAAAGAAAGAAAGAAAGAAAGAAAGAAAGAAAGAAAGAGAGGAAGGAAGGAAGGAAGGAACTAGGAGGAAGGGATCTGCCTTACTTAGAGTCTTTCTTGGACCAGGCTTCCTAGAAAACTGGGCATCAGGCAAAGCTTAAGTGCTAACATTTTATGGGAGGTCCAACTCCAGGTCAGTGAGAGTAAGACAAGAGGAAAGCGGGAAGAGGGAATCGCCGCAGGAGAGGAGGGGAAGCAAATAAAAGGAGCTTTACGTATTCCAGAACTGTCCGTGGCTTCAGGAAAACACACAGCTAGCGGCTTAGTCACATGGGATGTCTTCAGTGGAGCCGTAGCGAACACAGTGTCCCAGTACAGCCCACTAAAGGGGAAAAGGGAGAGGAATCTATTTTTCTCTCTCTCTCTCCTCTCTCCTGCCTCCCACTGGTCAGGGTTCCCCCATGAGTATTCTCTCTTCCTGCCTTTCTGGATTGTGTCTCCAAACACTTTTTTGCAGCTGCTGGGAAAGCCAGTTTCCACATGCTACAGTTCAGCTCTTCCTCCAGATCCATCAGTGACAGGAAAGACCAGAGCCTTCCAGGTCTGGTCATGCCTGGGCATCAGAACTGCTGCAACTCCCATCGGAGTGGGAGCAATGAAGCTGCGTGGGAGCTGAGCATCCTCCTGGGTGGAGGCTAGGGGTTGTCAGTCCAGCCGATAATGTAGGCACTGACAATAGTGATGGCTGATGATGAGGGTCTCCAAGAGTGAGCAACCAAGGGCATGGAAGACAGGTGGGGCCAGGAGTATGTAAACTCCCTCTGATACAGAGTTCCAAGAGAAGAGATAAGACCTTCAAATTAAGGTAATGTTAGAAAAATCTATTCATAAAGGCACTCTTTCTAGAGATAGCAGTATAAGGGTAGCATGAGGAATCATTTGGTAACTCTGGGCTGGTAGTAGCAGAGATGTTACCAAGTTCAGGCTGGAGGGATTTAGGGAAGAGCATAATTACTAGACTCCGAAGGACATTCAGGTAGAAGAGGTCACCTTGAAGGGAACAATGAACTTTGGTCAAGGGACACCACCAATCCCAGGGTAATCTCACAAAGTAAGAGGTAGGGCTGGTGCAGTGGCTCTTGCCTGATATCCCAGCATTTTTGGGAGACCAAAATGGGAGGATCACTTGAGCCCAGGAGTTCGAGACCAACCTGGGCAATAGAGCGAGACCCCATCTCTAGAAAAAAATTAAAGATTAGCTGGGCATGGTGGCTTGTGCCTGTGGTCCCAGCTACTCAGGAAGCTGAAGCAGGAGAATATCTTAAGTTCAAGAGGTAGAGGCTGCAGTGAGCCATGATCATACCACTGCACTTCAGCCCGGAAAACAGAAAGACCCTGTCTCAAAAAATATATAAATAAATAAATCCCCACAAAGTTTGAGGCTGAGAGTTCCAACCGGAAGCCAGAGAGTAAGAGACTATTGGGGTAGTTTCTCCAGGTCAGCCTCCTGGGACTCAGAGCTGGGTAGGGAGGTGAGGAGGGTGGATCTGGGGAGCACATGGAGCATCTAGTCTAGTGCTTTCTGTCTCCTGCCATTTTTAATTAAATGAGAGCTGCCATCGCTGTTTGCAGGGTGAGTAGAGTGAGTAGGGTGGCTGGGCAAGGGAATAGTGTCCCAAGCAAGAGAGGGAAGGTGAGCAAATGCCCAGGGGCAGGAACAAGCAAGGCAAGTTCAGGGAACACTGGCAGGGGGCGGGAGCTTGTTCCAACCACTGAAAGTTGAAGAATTAGAATTGCTGGTAAGTGGGTGGGGTTGTGCTTTGAAGAGCCTCGAAATAAAGCAGGTCAATTTCCTTTCGGTGTGACAGGAAAAGGGTTGCTATTAAGATTTTCAGATGAAAGCAAAATTAAATTATATCGGCGTCGGCAAAATAATAAATTATTTTATTTGTTTTTTGAGACAGAGTCTCGCTCTGTCGCCAGGCTGGAGTACAGTGGCGCCACTCGGCTCACTGCAACCTCCACCTCCTGGGTGTAGCTGGGATTACGGACACTCACAACCACATCCAGCTAATGTCTGTATTTTCAGTAGAGACTGGGTTTCACCACATTGACCAAGCTGGTCTTGAACTCAAGACCTCAAGTGATGCGCCTGCCTCAGCCTCTGAAAGTGCTGGAATTATAGGCGTGAGGTTCCAGGCCCTGGCCACTGTTGGCTTTTAATAATGTATTTAGGGTTCAAGTTAGTACATTTCAGTTACTTATCCTTAATTAATTAATTAATTTATTTATTAGAGACAGAGTCCTGCCCTGTCACTCAGGCTAGAATTCAGTGATGCCTTATAGCTCATCGCAGCCTCGAACCAGGTTCAAGCAATCCTCCCACCTCTGCCTCTCAAAGCACTGGGTCTCAGGCATGAGCCACTGCGCCTGGTCACTTACTCTTTAATAAACATTGTATGGTAACTAATTTGAAGCGCTAGTTATAAAATTATCCCAACTCAGCCACATGTGTTTGTTTCAAGAGTAAGTTCTCAATGGCACGTAATTGTTGTTTACTCAGGGATGTTGGTATCTGCACGCCCCTGTGGGCTTACACATCCCTATGTGTGGAACAGATTAGCCCCATAGTTTTAGAGATGACACAGAACTTGCATCACTTCAATCTGTCATTCAATGTGGAATTTTTATTCATTTTAAAAATGTAAAACTGTAAAACAAAGAGCAAGTTGTGCGGCGATTTTTTTTCTTTTTTTGGTATGGCAAACGCAAACTTTCATGCATGAAGTATTTTAAATCTGACTAATATCTTTAAAGTTAAGATTTATTTTTCTGGGGGCCAGGCACAGTGGCTCAAGCCTATAATCCCAGCGCTTTGGGAGGCCAAGGTGGGCAGATCATGAGGTCAGGAGTTCGAGACCAGCCTGGCCAATATGGTGACACCCCGTCTCTACTAAAAATACAAAAATTAGTTGGGCATGAAGGCACTTCCCTGTGGTTCCAACTACTTGGGAATTTGAGGCAGAAGAATCTCTTGAACCTGGGAGGCAGAGGTTTCAGTGAGCCAAGATTGTGCCACTGCACTCCAGCCTGGGCGACACAGCTAGACTCCATTAAAAAAAAAAAAGACATATTTTTCTAATTTTAATTACTAATTGTTGATTTAAAACTGATAAATTAGTCAAGAAAATAACTGGCTTTCTGTGTGTGTGTGTGTGTGTGTGTGTGTGTGTGTGTGTCAGTATCAGTAGTATATGACTTGAGCAACAACCTGGTGAAAAGGGAAAATGAGTCTCTCACAATAAAGATAAGCTTTTTCAGCCAGCACAGTGGCTCACACCTGTAATTACAGCACTTCGGGAGGCTGAGGCGGGTGGATCACATGAGGTCAGGAGGTTGAGACCGACCTGGCCAACATGGTGAAACCTTAACCCACTAAAAATACAAAAATTAGCTGGGTGTGGTGGCACAAACCTGTAATCCCAGCTACTCGGGAGGCTGAGGCAGGAGAATTGCTTGAACCCAGGAGGCAGAGGTTGCAGTGAGCTGAGATTGTGCCACTACATTCCAGCCTGGGCAAAAGAGCGAGACTCAGTCTCAAAAACAAATAAACAAATAAATAAAGATAGCTCTTTCTCTACCTTTCATAAGAGAGAAAAGAACGAAATAGGCTGGGTGCAGTGGCTCATGCCTGTGATCCTAGCATTTTGGATCACTTGAGGTCAGGAGTTCAAGACCAGCCTGGTCAATATGGTGAAACCCCATCTCTACTAAAAATGTAGAAATTAGCCAGATGTGGTGGCACATGCCTGTAATCCCATCTACTTGGGAGGCTAAGGCAGGAGAATCGCTTGAACCCAGGAGGTGGAGGTTGCAGTGAGCCGAGATCACGTCATTGCACTCTGGCCTGGGCAATAGAGTGAGACTCATGTCTCAAAAAAATAAAAACAAAAACCACAGTAGTGTTTAATTTTATAGTTTTATGGCTTCATAAATGTCTACTAAATACCCACAAAAAACACCTGCAGAGAACATAGATGGCTTATTTTATTTTATTAGTATTATTTTTTGAGACAGAGTATCACTCTGTTGCTCCTGCAGTGGCGAGATCTTGTTTCACTGCAACCTTTGTTTCCCGGCTCAGGTGATCCTCCTGCCTCAGCCTCCTGAGCAACTGGGACTACAGGCATGCACGATCACCCTTGGCTAATTTTTATATTTTTAGTAGAGATGGGGTTTCACCATGCTGGCCAAGCTGCCCTCGACCTCCTGGCCTCAAATGATCTGCCCTCTTCGGCCTCCCAAAGTGCTGAAATTCCAGACATGAGCCAACGTTCCCAGCAGATGGCTCATTTTAAAAGGTTAATTATTTGCATTGTTTTTGTTGGAGACTGCTTGCTGGTAAGATTTTAAAAACAAAACATGCTAGCAATGTAAGAACAGCCTCATAATAAATAATAATTTTAAAAAACAGAGCATGCAACTTGATAACTGGCATTCAGACTTGATAGTAATTAAATCTTAAAGATCCTGAACCATGAAATTGCTGAATCATATCTCCCCTTCTGAGAAAAATGGGAAACTTTGGCAATGGAACGTAAATTCCTAAACACTATTGATAAAATCCACTAAGTCAAAATATATTAAAAAAAAAAAAATAAGAAAGTTTATATGATCATTTGTACTTGATTATGTTTCTAGCCAAACAAAACTTTTTTGTCTGTGATTATAAAGCAGATATACCATCAGCAAACAAAAGAAATATTTTGATGCTAGTAGAAATAGACTTAAATTCCAATCCAGTTTGGAAGGGTCATTTTGTAAAAATTAAACATCTTTCTTTAGAACAGAGGTCCCCAACCCCCAAACCACGGACCAGAACTGGTCCATGCCCTGCTAGGAACCAGGCTTCACAGTGGGATGTGAGCAGTGGGCAAGGCATCGAGGTTTCATCTGAATTTACAGGCACTCCTCATTGCTCGCTTTACCACCTGAGCTCCTTCTGCCTCCTGTCAGATCAGCCGCCACACTGGATTCTCATAGGACCCTGAACCCTACTGTGACTGCACATGCGAGGCATCTGGGCTGCACGCTCCTTATGACAATTTAATGCCTGATGATCTGTCACTGTCTCCCATCACCCCCAGTTGCGACTGTCTAGTTGCAGGAAAACAAGCTTGGGGCTCCCACTGATTCTGTATTATGGTGAGTTGTAGAATTCTTTCTTATATATTACAATGTCATAATAATAGAAATAAAGTGCACAATAAATGTAATGCACTTGAATCATCCCTACCACCTACTCCTGTTCATGGAAAGACTGTCTTCACAAAACCAGCCCCTGGTGTCAAAAAGTTTGGTGACTACTGTTTTTTTTTTTTTGAGATGGAGTTTTGCTCTTGTTACCCAGGCTGGAGTGCAATGGCGCAATCTCGGCTCACCACAACCTCCGCCTCCTGGGTTCAGGCAATTCTCCTGCCTCAGCCTCCTGAGTAGCTGGGATTACAGGCACGCGCCACTGTGCCCAGCTACTTTTTGTACTTTTAGTAGAGACGGAGTTTCACCATATTGACCAGGATGGTCTCGATTTCTTGACCTCGTGATCCACCTGCCTCGGCCTCCCAACGTGCTGGGATTACAGGCGTGAGCCACTGCGCCCAGCCTGACTACTGCTTTAGAAGGTAGTTTTATTCCGTTTATGTTTTCAACAAAATTTAGAATTCATTCATTCATTTTTTTGGGAAATTGCATTAAAATCGTGGTAAATGTTTAAAAAGCAAAATACAGTCTTTTTGATGGAACTCCTAATATTTCATACAGTTATTAAATATTTGAAGTGATCAAATGTGTTTATATTAAAAATAACCAAATTAAAATAATCATTTTTGGGTGTCTTCCTTCTTTTTTTTTTAGATGGGGTCTCTGTTACCCAGGCTGGAGTGCAGTGGTGTGATCTCAGTTCACTGCAGCCTGTGCCTCTCAGGTTCAAGCCATTCTCCTGCCACAGCCTCCTGAGTAACTGGGATTACAAGCATGGGCCACCACGCCCAGCTAATTTGTGTATTATTAGTAGAGGTGGGGTTTCACCATGTTGACCAGGCTGGTCTTGAACTCCTGACCTCAGGTGATCCACCTCCCAAAGTGCTGGGATTACAGGCATGAGCCACTGTGCCAGGCCTGACATCTTCCCCATTTCTAAGAAGATGGGTGCTAAATGCATCAAACATTTATTGAAACAACTGGATATGGATGGATCAAACACAAACCTCTGCTGTGTTCCAGGAAATGGCAACAGCACTGCTGTGCCTGGCGTTCATGGTGGTCTTTACCAAAGGGCAACGGAGCCGGTCAAAGGCTTTCCTTGTGCTTTCTGCAAGTTATTCTCGGAACCTTTGCAAAGCTTAAACTTTTAAACATGCTTCTTCGTGTGTGATATTTTTGCAACTATGAAAAATTTAATTCTGTCTTTGTAGTCTCACCTCATCAGTGAAAAATGCTGCAGAGTGTAGGTAACACAAAGCATTTCCCAGACAAGGTGGAGCTCCCAGTATGGAGCTGTGCATATCATAAAGACTGATTCTGAAAGAGCGTTCCCACACTGTGAAGTTGAGGGCGTCAGTTCAGATTTTGCTGTCTGCTCTACAGTATTTCTATTTTCTAAATTACATTTTATCTGCAATGACATTTTAGACCAGAATAATCAGACATAAAATATCTGCAAGCAGCTGAAATTAGCCTTAAACGATGTGTAGTAAGCACTGAGCTTTAACATTGTTCCTTATGGACTGATGCACAGCAATTACAAAGAAGACTTTTAACTTCGCAAGGACAAAATATAAGCAATTGACATTAACATAGAAAATTAAATTAAATTGAGCATGGTGGCTCACACCTGTAATCCCAACAGTTTAGGAGTCCAAGGCACGAGGATTGATTGAAGTCAGGGGTTTGAGACCAACCTGGGCAACATAGTGAAACCTCGTCTCTATAAAAAATTAAAAAATTAGTCAGATGTGGTGGTACATGCCAGTAGTCCCAGCCACTTGGGAGGCTGAGGAGGGAGGATCCCTTGAGCTCAGGAGGCGGAGGCTGCAGTGAGTCATGATTGCACCATTGTACTCCAGCCTGGGTGACAAAGCAAGACCCTGTCTCAACAACAACAAATACAACCCCAAAACAAGCAAGCAAAAAATAAAATGTGAAAAAAGAAAAGAAAATTAAATTTTGAAGAAGAACAATATGGTGAAAGGACAATAGACATGGGCTTACATTGCCAGAAGAAACTCAAAGGGCATTGTTTGAATGCCCACCTTTTTTTTTTATCCCCCTAAAGAACTGGACACTGGTCATAAAGGAATAGATCAAATAATAACAACGTTTACTCTCATTTTGTCTTTTTTTTGAGGCGAAGTTTTGCTCTTGTTACCCAGGCTGGAGTACAGTGGCTTAATCCTGGCTCACTGCAACCTCTGCATCCTGGATTCCAGTGATTCTCCTGCCTCAGTCTCCTGAGTAGCTGGGATTACAGGCATACGCCACCACACCCGGCTAATTTTTGTATTTTTAGTAGAGACAGGGTTTCACCATGTTGGCCAGGCTGGTCTCGAACTCCTGATCTCAAGTCATCCACCTGCCTCTCCCTCCCAAAATTCTGGGATTACAGGCATGAGCCATCACTCCCAGCCCTGCCTTTGTTTTACTTGATTTTTGTAGAATAATTTTGAAAGTTTTTATTAAATATATTAGAAATCCATGATGTGCTTTCTAGCAAAGATATATAGAAGATAATGGAAGATTTTGAATGTGAAGACTTTTGAAAAGTGCTGGGATTGGGATCCATTTCAAAGATACAGAAATAGGAATAACATTATCATCTCTGGATTTTTTTGTAAAATGGGACTTAATGTGAATCTCTGCTAAACTATGTACCTTTCTTAGCTATCTGCATGTCTGTTGTCTCTTACGAAAAAACCTTTTAAAGTTAAAATTAATAAGAACTCTTCTTACAATCAACTATGAGTGAGGAAAGATGGGCAAATCTGAGTGTAGTAGCTGTTGGACATGAATACACAAAGACCAATTTTTACCAAGTCTTTGACAGTTTTGCAGGACAAGATAAATTAATTTATTATCCTTTATTAATTTATTATTCTTTACTACAGCTAATAAATATATATAGTTTTTGTCTTTAAAATACATTAATGTCATTAAAAATGTTATTTTTTTTCTTTTTTTTTCCTTCTTTTGTGGGCAAGAATATTAATCTTTTTTTAAAATTTTGTATAGAGACAGGCTCTATGTTGCCTAGGCTGGTCTCAAACTCTTGGGCTCAAACTATCCTCCCACCTTGGCCTCCCAAAGGAGCTGGGATTATAGACATGAGCCACTGAGACCAGCCCCAGAAACTAATTTATTATTTTTTACTCTAACATAGGGGTGTGTGTGTGTGTGTGTGTGTGTGTGTGTAGTGTGTATATCTTCATGTAGTTTTTCTTCTTTAAAAAAACATTAATGCTTGATCAATTCTGGTGTTTAAACCTGTGCATACTTCTCGGAGTTCCCATATTGTATTCTTCAGTTCCATTAATTCACTTATATTCCTCTCTAAATTGTCTATTCTCATTAGGATTTCGTCAAACTTTTTTCAAAGTTCTTAGTTTCATTACATTGGGCTACCACATGTTCTTTTAACTCACAGAAGTTTCACAGGATATCAGAGGTCTAAGACCAACTTAATGAAATAAAACGAGAAGACAAGATTAGAGAAAAAAGGATAAAAAGGAATGAGCAAAGTCTCTAAGAAATGTGGGACTGTGTGAAAAGACCTAATTTATGTTTGATAGGTGTACCTGAATGCGACAGAGAGAATGAATCCAAGCTGGAAAATATTCTTCAGGATATTATTCAGGAAAATTTTCCTAACCTAGCAAAGCAGGACAATATTCAACCCCAGGTAATACAGAGAACGCCACAAAGATATTCCTCAAGAAGAGCAACCCCAAGGCACATAATCATTAGATTCACCAGGGTTGAAATGAAGGAGAAAATACTAAGGGCAGCCAGAGAGAAAGGTCAGGTTACCCACAAAGGGAAGCCTATCAGACTTACAGCAGATCTTTCAGCAAAAACTCTACAAGCCAGAAGAGGGTGGGGGCCAATATTCAACATCCTTAAAGAACAGAACTTTCAGCCCAGAATTTCATATCCAGCCAAACTAAGCTTCACAACTGAAGGAAAAATAAAATCTTTTATGAACAAGCAAGTACTCAGAGACTTTATTACCACCAGGCCTGCTTTACAAAAGCTTCTGAAAGAAGCATTACACATAGAAAGAAACAACCAGTATTAGCCTTCCTAAAAATATACCAAAAAGTAAAGAGCATCAACATAAAGAAGAATTTACATCAACGAATGGATAAAACAGCCAGTTAACATCAAATGGCAGTAATCCTAAATTTAAATCGACTAAATCCCCCAACAAGAGATGCAGCCAAAACCCAACTGTATGCTACATCCAGACCCATTTCACATGCAAGGATACACAAAGACTCAAAACAAAGGGATGGAGAAAGATTTACCAACCAAATGGAGAGCAAAAATAAATAAATAAATAAAAAGCAGGAGTTGCAATTCTCGCATCTGATAAAATAGATTTTAAAGCAACAAAGATATAGTGGTAAAAGGATCAATGCAACAACAAGAGCTAACGATCCTAACACCCAGATACATAGAGACTTAGACTCCATGAGACAGAAAATTAATAAGAATATCCAGGACTCGAACCCAGATCCGGAACAAGTAAACTTATAAATATTTATAGAGCTCTCCACTTCAAATACACAAAATATACATTCTTGTCAATACTGCATCACACCTACTCCGAGGTTTAAATGAAATATTGCTTGGCCATTATTAATACCCATTTTTTAGAATAAAGCAACATTTCCATTCTCTCTCCCTCTTTTTCTTTCTCTTTCTTCCTCTCATTCACTCCTTTTTTTTTCTTTCCTTCGCTCAAAAAAAAAAACAAAAAAACATTAATGAACCAGGTGCGGTGACTCATGCCTATAATCCCAGCACTTTGGGAGCCTGAGGCAGGTGGATCACCTGAGGTCAGTAGTTTGAGACCAGCCTAGCCAACATAGTGAAACCCCGTCTCTGCTAAACATACAAAAATCAGCCGGGCATGGTGGCACATGCCTGTAGGTCCCAGCCACTGAGGAGGCTGAGGCAGGAGACTGGCTTGAACCCAGGAGGCAGAGGTTGCAATGAGATTAAATTGCACTCTAGCCTGGGAGACAGAGCAAGACTCCATCTCAAAAAGAAAAAAAAATTAAACATTAATGTAATTTAAAATATTAATCATTTACCATTTTCTTATTTGTGCTATAAATTTATTTTAATTCTGGGTTTTTTACTGGGATGCTTATATAGTTGAAGTTCAACAAAAGAAAAATTTCAAAGTCTGTGCTTCTTTTCTGGCCACAACTGTTATTTATTTTGCTTTCTGACTAGGACTGAAAGTAATTTTGTCATGTAGAGGAAGGATCTGTTATGTTAGGTATGCCCCAAAATAGAAATCTTCGTTGTAAGTTGTGCAAAGAGGGCTTTTTTTTGTTAAGATATTCAGAAAATAAATCCCCCAATCAAAAGACACAGCCAAAACCCAACGGTATGCTACATCCAGACCCATTTCACATGCAAGAATACACAAAAACTCAAAACAAAGGGATGGAGAAAGATTTACCAACCAAATGGAGAGCAAAAATAAATAAATAAATAAAAAGCAGGAGTTGCCATTCTCGCCTCTGATAAAATAGATGAAATTGCACTCTATTAATGCAACAAGAAGAGCTAACGATCCTAAAACCCAGATACATAAGACCTATAAAGAGACTTAGACTCCCTAGACTCCCACATAATAATAGTGGGAGACTTCAACATCAATATTAGATAGATCAACGAGACAGAAAATTAATAATGATATCCAGAACTTGAACTCAGATCCGGAACAAGTAAACTTCAGCCTCCCGAGTAGCTGGGATTATAGGCATGCGCCACCATGCCTGGCTAATTTTGTATTTTTAGTAGAGACAGGGTTTCTCCATGTTGGTTAGGCTGGTCTCGAACTCTCGACCTCAGCTGATCCGCCCGCCTCAGCCTCTGAAAGTGCTGGGATTACAGGTGTGAGCAAACACGCCTGGCCTATTTCTTTATTTTTATTTTATTTATTTATTTTTTTGAGATGTATTCTCACAGTGTCATGCAGGCTGGAGTGCAATGGCATATTCTCAGCTCACTGCAGCCTTGACCTCCCAGATTAAAGTGATTCTCCTGCCTCAGCCTCCCGAGTAGCTGGATTTTTTGACAGGTGCATGCCATTACACCTGGCTGATTTTTGTATTTTTAGTAGAAACACGATTTCACCATTTTGGCCAGGCTGGTCTCGACCTCCTGACCTCAACTGATCTGCCCACCTCAGCCTTTTAAAGTGCTAGGATTATAGTCTTGAGCCACTGTGCCAGCCCTCTTCCTTTTTTTTAAATATAGAAACTGCGTCTCACTATGTTGTCCAGGCTGGTCTCAAACTCCTAGGCTCAAGTGATCCTCCCGCCTTAGCTTCCCAAAGTGATTACAGGTGTGAGCCATCATGCCTGAACTGATACATATTGCCTGAACAAATGAGTGAATAAATGAGTAAATGGAGGACTCTATTATCTGTCAGTACACCTTCTGCTAATGGAACACGTGAATTATTAATAGAACTTCAACAGAATGTAAAAATATACCAAGAAGGCATCAAGGATGAGACAGATCATTGTGTAAGATTTCCGGAAGATTTATAAACTTTGACATGGGTTTTAACATCTTGGTTGTACACAGACTAGTTAGCGAGAAATTATGAACCATGAAGACAAGGTGTTTCCTTAATGAATACAATTTAATTTCAGAGGAAGCTAAGTGGTCAGGAAAAATGACAAAATAACAAGAGGGGTTGCAATGAGTAGAAACCAACACACTAAAAGGAGGGACAGCACCTCAGCTAAGTAGCATCCGGCACACGTTTTGGCTCTTTGAAAACAAAACTGGAAAAACGCAATTTGTGATTCATGGCATCGGTGTGAGGGTTAATTGAACATTTAGTACAAACTTCTAATTGAGGATCCATCACTTCTGCCCCAAAATAGCTCAGCTGCTTAAGAAGGGTGGTATTTGCTTCCTTCCTCTTTACACTCGCTGATGGTAATTAACAGCTGAGCTGGGATAACTAAAAAAAGGGCTAAGAAAAAGAGGAAGGGTTTGCAAATGCTTGGTGTGAGTTCTCAGGACGTTTTCGGTAAGTGTGTGCATTCTCCGCTTCTCACTGTGGTTTCTCCCACCAAGGCTCCCGACTCCTGGCAGAGACACATGCCATACAGTTCTGCAGGGCTTCTCTTCTTGGTGTGTGAAATGTACTGTCTAGGTATTTCTCAGGTGCTCCAAGTGGAAGTTTGGTGGTGGATGTGGTCAGGTAAATGTCAGTCGTCATGTCCATCTGGGGCCTGGTATTTTCATCCTATTCCTAAGAAGCCTAGCAAAATAGATCAGTTTGGGACTTAGATTGGAGGCATGAAACAGGAACCAGAATTGGAGCAAAGGCAAGATACGGTTCTCTACATAGAAGAGGTTGTTAAGGCTGTGCACAGTGGCTCATGCCTGTAATCACAGTATTTTGGGAGGCCAAGGCGGGAGGATTGCTTGAACCCACGCGTTTAAGATCAGCCTGGGCAATATAGTGAGTCCCTATCTCTACAAAACATAAAAATTAGCCAGGTGTGGTGGCACATGTTTGTAGTCCCAGCAAGTTGGGAGGCTGAGGTGGGAGGATTGCTTGAGCCCAGGAGGTTGAACCATGATCATGCCACTGCACTCCAGCCTGGGCAACAGGTCGAGGTCCTGCCTCCAAAAAACAACAACGAGAAAAATTCTACTTGCTTAGTATCCCAAAGTGGTTTTAGTTTACACAGAGGAGAGCCACAGATAAATGATTACTACAACACTATTTATAACTGTGAAATATTAGTAAAAGCAAGGAAATGATTAAGTAAATTCTGGGTACACCCACTTAAGGATTTTAGGTGCCAACAAAAAAAATGAGTTGATTCATGCTCCATTACTGTAGCTAGAGGTATTGTCTGATTGGCAAATCATAATGCCCCCAAATAAGTCTCCGTTGCTATTATGATACATACAAACTCAACAAACTGGCTTACATCGACCCTTTAGATTCAGCCTTCAAAGTTTCCCTTGCCCTCTTCCCAACTACAGTGCACAGGTGCTGCTCCCTCTGCCTAGAACTGTCCCTCCTTGCTGCCCAGGAAACTCCTGCTAATTCTTCAGATATTAACTCAGACCTCGCTTGGCTAGGGGAAGCCTTCCCTGACCACCTCCCCCAACCCCATGACTAGATCTGGGGCTATAGCACTTTGTAATTTCCACACAATATCATAACTATCTGACTACTTCTGACACTAGACCTGATTAGCTCAATGAAGGCAGGGAGCATTGTATCCACAGGGCCTCATTCCATCCTTCCTTATGAATGAGTCTTTACACTGAGTGAAAATGGAAGAGTTGGCAGGGCATAGTGGTCTATGCTTGTAATTCCAGAACTTTGGGCAGCCAAGGTGGGAGGATTGCTCGAGCCCAGGAGCTCAAGACCAGCCTGGGCAACTTAGGGAGATCCCATCTCTATAAAAAATAATAGTTAAAAAATAGATAATGGAAGAATCAACAACTATATACGAGATGTAATTACAGTTTTAAAAAATTATACCTTTTAAAAATAGAAAAGAAATATACAAGATGTTAATATTTTAGTTATCAAATTTCTATTGTAACAATATATTATTTTTATAATTACAATGAATCATTTTGTCATTTTCTTTTTCTTTCTGTTTTTAGAGACAGGGTCTTGCTCTGTCTCCCAGGCTGGAGTTCAGTGGCATGATCACAACCCACAGCAGCTTAGAACCATCTCAAGGAATCCTCCTGCCTCCACCTGCCTCCCCCCAACCCGGGGCCTCAGGAGCTGGGGCTACAGGCACATGCCACCATGCCTGGCTCGTTTTTGTTACTTTCAAATGCACCCTGAAAAAGGGAAACCAGGTCGGGCGCGGTGGCTCGCGCCTATAATCCCAGCACTTTGGGCAGCCGAGGTGGGAGCCACCTCGCCAAGGCGGGTGGATCACAAGGTCAAGAGATGGAGACCATCCTGGTCAACAAGGTGAAACCCCGTCTCTACTAAAAATACAAAAATTAGCTGGGCATGGTGGTGCACACCTGTAGTCCCAGCTACTCGGGAGGCTGAGGCAGGAGAATTGCTTGAACCCAGAAGGCAGAGGTTGTGGTGAGCCGAGATCTTGCCATTGCACTCCAGTCTGGATAACAACAGCGAAACTCTGTCTCAAAAAAAAAAAAAAGAGAATCCAATCTGAATCCAGCACTGTGGTTGAGAATGGTATTTCAAGCATTGCACCAATAACAGTGCTTTCAGTAGAAAAATAAAAATAGAAGGCCGGGGTAAACTTTGGGTGGAGGAAAGTGACATTTCTATAAACAACCCATCTGTGGGCCATAGCAGAGGAGGCAGACTCAGAGGGAGAGGGGAAATAGCACAGGGCTGGATACACCTGCCCAGGGGATAGGCAGGGACCAACCTGTGAAAAAGGTGAAGATCACAAGAGAGAGTTCAGGCAGGAAGAAGGGTAGAGGGAGTGAAGATGGACCAGTGGATGCTGAAGGAGGGGAGGGAATGAAGAGGGAGTGGGTGGGAAGAATCCCAAGGGCAGCAAAGGACAGCCAGGAGCAGACAGTTCCCACCTGGAGGAGGATGGCCGGGCTTGGCTTAGATGCATAAAGTGAAAGCAGGGTAGAAGGCTCACACCTGTAATCCCAGCACTTTGGGAAGCCAACGTGGGCGGATCACCTGAGGTCAGGAGTTCCAGAGCAGCCTGACCAATATGGTGAAATCCGTCTCTACTAAAAATACAAAAACGAGCTGGCTGTGGTGATGGATGCCTGTAGTCCCAGCTACTCCAGAGGCTGAGGCAGGAGAATCGCTTGAACCCAGGATGTGGAGGTTGCAGTGAGCCGAGATAGAGCCACTGCACTCCAGCCACTGCATTCCAGTCTGGGCGACAGAATGAGACTTCATCTAGAGAAAAAAAAAAGAATGAAAGAGGAGTATGGGGTTTCCAAGGAAAACAGAGTGGGAATGGCCACAGGGTGTGCGTGGAGGAGGGGGTGTGTGGAGCCAAGGGCACTTGAGCAACAAGGCTCCAGAAAAAGACCCCAAGAGAAACTCAGAGAAAGAGGCTTGCAGCTCGGTAGAAGAGACAATCAGAATTTGTCTGAAAAAAATATTGGAGGTATCAAAAAGAATGGTGTCAAAGGTGATGGAAACTTGGGAGTTCAGCAGCAATGAAGAAATCTCCTATGGCGAAACTCAACTGAAAGTTGACATGCATATGACTAATTCAGAAAGCAAGGGACACAGCCCAGCCCAGAGAAGAGCTGGAGAGACGGGTGAGGGGGTGGAAATGAGTTGTTTGCTGCGCATGAAGAAACTGGGTGGAGATGAGTGTCAGGGGCAATTTCCAGCTTGTTTGGTGCGAGGCTGGGGCAGTTATGTAATGACAACCTGTAAGGACTGTCTTACAATAACAACAATAATAAACAAAAAGGGAGCTGGAGTGTTTACTGACAGCTGCCATGCGCCAGGCAGGAGAATGGGGATGGCTAGAGCGTGGAAGAGAAGGGCGCTGCATGGTTTTCCCTAACTTAGGTAGGTGGTTTGGGGGGCCCAGGAAACTCAATCTTAAAGAATTTGTGGAACTCAATCCAGCACCTCCACTCTTCTGGAAACTTTCCCTGCACTTCTAAACCAGGCTCTGGCTGATTAGCTGAGGTCTGTATGCGGAGTCAGATCCCAGCTAGAGACCCAGTGCCATGAAGTCAGTTACCTCTGGGCCAAATGCACAAAGTTGCACCAGACATTTACCAAGCACATTAGGAAAGCAAAATAAGAAGCTCTTCCTTTCCCAGGCATCAGCAGTAACTGACAGAAGAATCTGAGCTGAAAAAGCAATAGCACTGCACTCATAAACCTGTTTCCTGCGGAGGGCTTCCTAACCAGACAGTTTAGAGACCTCTCTCCTATATCCACACAATGCATCCCTTCCGTGATCCAGGTAGAATATAGGCCAGGAGCTGCTGTATCCTTCCAGCCAATGGTGACCTAAAAACTCCTGGTTGTCAAGCCCCCAATTTGCACCTAGGAAATGATGGAAATATACCCTAGGCTGCATGCACCTGCTTGCGCGCACGCGCGCGCGCACACACACACACACACACGACATTAATGTGCAAAACTTAAGAACTCAGGAATCACATTTCCTGCCACGCTTATCATTCAGGACTGAGACTCAGGCTGATGCCCAGAAACAGGGCAAAAGATGCAGACAGAGTCTGGACGGCCCTCAGATTTCTGGTTTTGGTCTTTTCTCAGGCTCAGCGGCATTCCTGTCTCTCTCATCATCAACAATTTTCTTGCTCAATAAAAAAAAAGCCTGGGCAACATAGTGAAACCCCATTTCTACAAAGAATTAAAAAATTAGCTGGACATGGAGTCACACACACCTGTGGTCCCAACTACTCAGGAGGCTGAAATGGGAGGATTGCTTGAGCCCAGGAGGTTGAGGCTGCGATGAGCCATGATTGTGCCAATGCACTCCAGTCTGGGAGATGAGTCAAGGCTCTGTCTCAAAACAAACGAATAACAACAACAACAGAAAAAACCCAGACCAGATGCGGTGGTTCACGCCTGTAATCCCAGCACTTGGGGAGGCCAAGACAGGTGGATCATGAGGTCAGAAGCTCGAAACCAGCCGGGCCAATATGGCGAAACCCTGTCTCTACTAAAAATACAAAACTTAGCCAGGAATGGTGGTACATGCCTGTAGTCCCAGCTATTCGGGTGGCTGAAGCAGGAGAATTGTTTAAACCCGGGCAGTGGAGGTTGCAGTGAGCCAAGATCATGCCCCTCCATTCCAGCCTGGGTAACAGAGAGAGATTCTGTCTCAAAAAAAACTTTTTTTTTCTTGCACAGTCAATGAATTCCCCTTCTGGGCTAATTTCACTTGTGTTGGGGCTCTGTCTTTTATCATCATATCCAGAATGGTGAAATCACAGTGTGGGCATTTGCCAAAAACAATCTAGGGGGCAGAGGAAAAAGGGCATGCTCCCCATAGCAGAAGGGGGCGAGTGAGGATTTGGGTATTTATGGCACACAAGTGCTTGCTCTTGGCTTTCAAAGTATCCTGGGTAAGGGAGGCATTGGACACAGCTGGGCAGGGGCTGGGGAAAAGGGGGCTGCTGTCTAAGCTGCAACTTCAGTGACTGTGACCATGAATATGATTGCAGGCTTGACTAGTCATTTAGAGGGCTTGTCATTGAGAGGAGGGCTTTAGCTGGGCTAGGGGACAGTCAGAGACATGCAATACATATGACTCAAGAGGCCGTCTGGGTGTGATATGCAATCAGGAATAGCACTGCAATTCTGCAGGATTAGGTCATAAATGCATCTCCCAAAAGAAGAGTGTATGAGATGTCAGTGGTCTAGTGGTCTTACATCTGCAAACAGTGGGGTGGCCATCAGATCCCATTAGGGACAGTCGTGGTTTATACCTACTATACTGGCATGATTATTAATAGCACCCCCCTTCACGCTCAGAACTATCTGGTTTGAATGGTAAATTCTGTGGTCCCCTAGTGGACAGCGAACTTAATGTGTCTCAGGTGAAGGGAGAGCTGGGTCTTGACGTTCCTATGTGGAAGAGGAATGGCAACTTTTGCTCCCATGAGAACAGGAAGCCCCAGGGAGCAGGCAGCAGAGGGGAGGAGGGAAGGGACATCTCTAGGAAGAAAAATTAAAAAATGAAACTGCTGTCCCGTGCTGATGGGAAAAAAGAGGAAGTTATCAGGGACACAGAAATGGTATGGAAAGAAATCAGTAGCCACAAGAAACTGCTGAGGACAGAATGGGTGGACCCGCTGGTGAGCTCAGAACCACAGGGACATGTGTTCTCCGGCACAGCAAGGATGACCTTGGAGGAGGCTTGTGTCACAGAGGGCAACACAGAGACAGAACCAGACGGGGCAGAATCCAGGGCCTGAGTCACTCGATGCAGGCAGTCAGGTCAGGGTGTGTCACAGCCAGGGACCGGAGCCATGCAGAGATGATGACACATGCGTTCAGGCCAGCAAGGTCTGGGTCAAGGAAGCAAGAGAGTTTCCTCTTCTGTCACCCGCAACTTAAGGAAAGGCTGTGCTGTCTATTTCTGGCTCCCCTGCACTTATCGCCGTGTCAAGCACATGAGATGTCATCAATGAATTGATACAGCCATGAATATCTGAGAAAATAAAGGGAGAAAAACAAAAGTAAAACGTGGAAGTTCAGAAAGTGGCGCTGAAGCAGGAACATGTAGAAAGGACATAAAAAGTGAAGCTAAGAATTGAAAAAACAGAGACCCCAGGAAGTGGTGAGAGAAAGGAACTGAAAATGGGACTATATATGTACCATGAAAGCTACAGGCGCAGGCTGCAGGGCTGGAAAACTCGAGAAACAATATGGGGAAAGAATAAAAATGATAGTTTGCTGTATCATGAGATTTGACCGAAATGAGTTGGTGAGAACTTTTTTGATGAGATTAGTGAAGACAGCATGTTTATCCAACATGTATGAAAGTAATTTAAAGACAAAAAGTGGGCCAGGCACTGAGGCTTACACCTGTAGTCCTAGCTGCTTGGGAAGCTGAGGCAGGAGGATCGCTTGAACCCAAGAGGTTGAGGCTGCAGTGAGCTGTGATTGCACCACTGCACTCCAGCCTGGGTGACAGAGTGAGATCATCTTAAATAAATAAACAAAGGAATAAATAAAAGCCAAAAAGGAAACAAGAAATGTTTATTTCTTTTCAAAGTACCAACCACTATGTAAAATTAAGGGGCTATTATCATAGCGTATTATATGAGTTAGAGCACTTATTTATGGCTTGGAAACATTTGCAATAGTAAATAACATACAGAAAAGTACGAGTGTTATTGTTTTTTGGGTTTTTTGTTTGTTTTTTGTTTTTCTTTTTAGAGAGGCTCTCACTCTGTTGTCCAGGCTGGAATACACTGCAATCTCTGCCTCCAGGATTCAAGTGATTCTCCTGCCTCAGCCCCCTCCAGTAGCTGGGATTACAGGGACCCGCCACCATGCCTGGCTGATTTTTGTTTTTTTAGTAGAGACAGGGTTTCACCATGTTGGCCAGGCTGATCTCGAATGCCTGACCTCAAGAGATCCGCCTGCCTCAGTCTCCCAAAATGCTGGGATTACAGGCATGAGCCTTCGCACCCAATGCAAGAGTTTTTTTGACCTCACCTTTTAAACTCGAAGCTGGAACCAGCCAAGGTTGAACAGGTGAGGTGGGTACAGGAACTGCTAACAGTCATGACAACAGTCCTTTCTTGAAGATGGATTTCTAATGAATGTCTGGGAGTTTCTGGTCATTTCAGGCATGAAATCTACACTTTTAGGGAATGGAATTAAGTAAGGAAGAATTAATACCATAGAGACACGGAAGCACTAGGAAAGGAGGGAAGGGAATATTTGTTATCAAACACCTGTGAGGTGACAGGCAAAGGCTATACATCGCTTTTCCCATTTGTTCTCTTTCCTTTGACATAGGATTTTTTCACCCCTAAATCTAGTCCCTCTTGGGAAGATGCTTTTATGACTCAAGAAAACACACCCAAGAACTCAGATTTTTCCCTTTCAACGGTGGTAAAGTGTGTGTCATAGGGATGGGCTGGTTCTGGGTTAATTTGTGATAGAGACCAAGGATTTTCCCCAGTTGAGACACCACCTCCCCCAACCCACATCTCATCTCCATCCTCACTTTCTTGTCCTGCTTCTTGGTACAGCTTACTTGACTTACATTAAAGTAGGCAGAGAGGAAGGGAGTGTGATATATTTCTCAAGGATGTGTATAATTTGAAAGAAAACTGGAGTGAAGGCAATACCTGACTAGGCAGTACAAATGGTGGATGCCAACATTTCAGGCATTGCAGGGAAGACTATTTTCTAGGAAGAATGCAAGGCCCCCAAGCCCCTCGAAGCAAATTGTGTAGGTGACTGTACGCTCCACCCATCTGTAAGGTTGGTTCAGGGTGAAGGGGACATTGCTGTCATCCCAGACTTCTGCCAGCCTTCATATCGATCAGTTAGAAGCAGCTTCCAGACACCTAGAGGGTGACTGGCTCTCACAGTGGTCCGGGTTGTGGCTGAGTCTGTGCTCCTATCCAGAATTCTGTGGATTCCCCTTTCCTCCATTGTTCTCACTAGTCTACATTCTCAAATTCTCCCAGAGTATAAAATATTGAGTGTGGGTTGCTAAAGACTGAATGTTTATGCCCCCCCTCACCCACCCAATGAGTGGTTCACATTGAAATTGAATCCCCAGTGTAGTAGTATTTGAAGATGGGGCCTTTGGGAGGTGATTAAGTTCTGAGTGTGGAACCCTAAGAGGGAAGGCTGGTTGTCTATAAACAAGGAAATGGGCCTTCACCAGACACCAGATTGATCTATCGGGACCTTAATCTTGTACCTCTCAATCTCTAGAATTATGAGAAATAAATCCTTGTTGTTTGTAAACTGCCAGATCTATAGTATCTTGCTATTGCAACCCAAACACACTAAGACACTGGCAAACTTTGGGAAGAGTTTTGCTTGATTAGCCAAAACTACATAAAAAGGTCCCTGAAACAGTCAAGCCCTAGATTCTGAGTAGAGGAAGATGCTCCAAGCTCTGTTTTATTAAGAATGCAAGCACGTCACACTCTTGCTTGGAAAGAGTGATTTGTTTCCATATTTGAAAGTTGAACGTTTATAAGATGAGTTTCTGGATTTGTTCCACATTTTGTTCCAAGTTTTACTGCTTGAAAAACTAAGATTTCATTTCTAAGAGAAAAAAGAAGGTGTGAGACCTCAGCTCTCGGGCCACCTGATATAAATCATTTGGTCGATCCAAGACCACAACTGGGTCCTAGCCAGTGGGCACCAAAAGCTTTGGAGTGAGTGTGTGGGGAATCACTCTGGCGTGTCATTCTGTTTGCAGGGACAGAGAGAGAAATTTCCCCAACCTTCACTGACCACCGTTGAGCTGTTTGAATGCCCTCCAGGAGCCTTACTCTAACCACTTCCTCCCCACACCTTCCCTTGCTTTCCCTGCCAATCTCAAAACACTGCAGTATTAACACCTAAGACTTTGGAGAAATAAGAGGTCTTAATCTGAGAAAACAGCGCTAATTCTAAACTGCTGCACTTATAATGAGCCATTTAGAACTAATAGCAATTTAGAACAGACTAGCATAGTTTAGCACTGGTATTTTAGTGTGGCTATAAGAGTCAGAAACAGAGCAAGAGCATGAGTTCTTCTGATAGCTGGCTCAGCCCTATTTCTTCCTTTTCTTTCTTTTTGTGGAGATGGAGTCTCACTCTCTTGCCCAGGCTGGTCTCAAACTCTTGGACTCAAGAAATTCACATGTGTTGGCCTGTATTGAGATGACAGGTGTCATCTCAATGATGGGAGCATGGGGATGGATGAATTCAACTTACAGGTATGTTTGAACGTGAGATATAAGAAGTGCAAGATAGAATGATAAGTAATAGAGAAACTATGAAGCTTTCAGCCTGGTGGATGTGTCTTAAAAATTTAACAAAATGCTTCCAGGGAGGCCCATTTGGCCAGAGGA
Organism: Callithrix jacchus; assembly: GCF_049354715.1. Lineage (NCBI taxonomy): Eukaryota > Metazoa > Chordata > Mammalia > Primates > Cebidae > Callithrix > Callithrix jacchus. The sequence goes on from NC_133508.1 coordinate 30,433,125, forward strand.
CGTGAGACAAACTCCGCCATCCAGGCAACTTTGTTGCGGTGCCTATCACCGCATGCCCAGAGAGCAGCAGGCCAAGCAGACTGCTTGTCTAGGACACTCTGATGCCCGAGTACAGAATTCTTGAAAAACGGAACTCTGGATGGATTTGAAGGAAATGAGGCAATTGGAAGTCAGCGTGCCATAGAACAAAGAGTCACAAACTTTGGAACTGGACAAATTCAGATCCAAGACTTACTACAGTGTGATTTTTGTTTTCTTTTTTAAGACGGAGTTTTGCTCTTGTTGCCCAGGCTGGAGTGCAATGGCATGATCTCGGCTAACCGCAACCTCCGCCTCCCAGTTCAAGCGATTCTCCTGCCTCAGCCTCCCAAGAAACTGGAATTATAGGCATGAGCCACCACGCCTGGCTAATTTTGTATTTTTAGTAGAGACAGGGTTTCTTCATGTTGGCCAGGCTGGTCTCGAACTCCTGACCTGGAGATCCATCTGCCTCAGCCTCCCGAAGTGGTGGGATTACAGGCATGAGCCACCACGCCCGGCTTCCTGTGATTTTTCTAATACTCTATTTTGACTCCTAGGAGGTGGCATTCATTGACATTAAGCATTTTTTGAGGCTTTCACATTTATTTAGCATCAATAGAAATAAAGCAATATGCAGAATATACCCAGATGCTTCTTCCAAAGACATAAAACGTGTGCACACTTAGCTTCATCGACTTTTTTCCCCCTAAAGTAAAAAGTTTAATACTTTCCCATCATGCTTCTTGATGTTAAGACACTATGCAGAGAAAAATAGCAATTGATAAGACTCTTTTCACAAAGATGTTATTTTTAGACTTTTAAAATAGGCATTCCAATTTAACATAACTTTACCCAGCTACCCTTTCAAGAGGGCTTGTGTTTATAATTTCACATTTTGCCTGAGTAGAAAAGCATCTCATTTCTTGAACTTAGGAAGTGGTTTCAGCAGCTGGAAAGACCTCAGGCTTAGAGTGTGATAAAAAGTCATGGTGGAACCCAGCTTCTGACCACACAGCCTGAGGCCACCACGGAGAGGAGGCACCACCCGGAAACGTCACATCTCAGTGGCTGAGGCTAAGCCATTTGAGGATTTGCATCAATCCACCCAGATGAATGATTGAAAATGAAAGAAATCACACTACCTCATCTTTATGCATCAAACAATTTCTTATAAAGCCATTAGTTCTAACAGTTTTTCAGGTGGGGAAGGTAGGCCTCAAAACTCCCAGAAGTTTAGTGAATTTCTTGTTTGTTGTAATAGGCTTGTTTTGCTCAGTTTCTCTTTTGTTTTTCTGATCCTGTGAACACTTTCTTTGCACCTGTTTGCTTCATTGGCCTTTGTGATGGGCATCACACTATGGTGGCGCACCCTGGGGACCCTATCTTCTCCCTCTAGCAGTCCCTAGCGCTGCAGCTCTGTACAGCCAGGCCAAGCTCCTTCCAGAGGCATTTCCATTTGAATATCTGAATTAAAGTGAAGGTCCAGCCATGTGGCTGTTCACCTGGCTGCCTCACACACTCCACTGGTTCTCTCTGACCTTGCTCAAGCTTCTTTCTTTTCTTTGCACAGTATCACAAGGCTCAGCCTAAGATATTTTCACTCTTGGTTCTCTTTCTAAGTCACCTCACCTATTCTGGGACTCTCCATCTACATGCTGATCATGGCTCTCAATCTACATGTTATATGCTACATGCGACAATCACAGCTATCAGTCTACATGCTTATGACTCTTACATTTACACATTTCAGCCAGATCTTCTCACTAAGCCCATGCCCTGTAATTCTTTTTTCTTTTTTTTTGGATTTTTTAGATTCAGGTGGCACACATACACGTTTGTTGCAAGGGTATATCATGTAATAGTGACGACTGGGCTTCCAGGGTACGTATCACCCAAATACTGAACATTGTACATAACAGGTAAGTTTTCAATCCTCAGCCCCTCACACCCCCTCTTATTCTGGAGTCCCCGTGTCTATTATTTTTATCTTTATGCCCGTGTGTCCATAAACTGCCCATCTGACATCTTCACCTAAATGACTTTCAGACAACTCAAACTCCTCTCCACAAAAGCCATACAACTATGTGCCTTTCGTCTCAGATGTGTGCTCCTCAAGGTATGTTTCATGAGCCTTGTGTAACTCATAACCATCCCCCAGGGCTGTAAAAAAGACAAGTGACCACCATACGGGAAACCTGCTTCTTCTTCATCCACTTCTCTCGTCTCACTCAACACATGTTTTCGGCACCCTAGACAGTGTTCTTCTTAAGCGTTAGTCTGAGACATCCTCCCACAGAAAAGGTTTAGGAAGGTTCTCAGGGCTCCTAAGATGAGGTCCTGGATGATGTAACTGACAAGGCCCTCCGTGACCCCACCTTTCCGCCCAGGCTCAGGCCATGGACTTTCTCTCGTTGCCCACCCCTCCCCAGCCACAGTGACCTTGCAGCAGTTGCTCACATATTCCATGGTTCAAGAATTAAATCGTCTAGCCCCACTGGAAGCAAGAAAAAAAATTAAATCGTTCTTTATGGATTCTAACAAAAAAGAACAGTTCCCTAAACCACCCCCTTTTTCATTTTCTGCACACCAGGGGAAAAAACTTTCAAAAATTATAACTGATTATTTGGGTAACATTTGCCTTATCCCTAAATAACATGGCTACATTTCCATCTCTTTATTTTTCTGTTTTAGGCTTTATCTATGAATTTCTGTATATGAAAGACGAAAGTTTAGTTCTCTTTTATAATATCAGCCCCCACCACATGTGTAGACCATTCTCAGCTCCTTCCAACATAAACTCCAGGCCAGATGCAGTGGCTCATGCCTATAAATCCCAGTGTTTATGGGAGGCCGAGGCAGGAGGATCACTTGAGGCCAGGAGTTTGAGACAAGTCTGGGCAACATAGCAAGACCCCAACTCTACAGAAAATGCAAAAGCAAATTAGCCAGACATGGTGGCATGTGCCTGCAGTCCCAGCTACTTGGGAGGCTGAGATCAGAGGATTGCTTGAGCCCAAGAGTTGAAAGCTGCAGTGAGCTGTGATCACGCCACTGCACTCCAGCCTGGGCAACAGAGTGAGATTCCCATCTCAGAAAAACAAAACAAAAGAAAAAGAAAAAGAATTAAAAAGTAGATAAAATATAACTTCAGTTAGATTAATGCTCAGCGTTTACATGATTGTTATGCTATTTAGAGCTAGGTCATGTAGTGCACTAGGCTTTTTCCCCCTAAGCCTAGAATTAACCATTGACTCATTACCAGCTACTTGGAAAGTTGAAGTGAGAGGTTTGCTTGAGCCCAGGAGTTCCAGACCAGCCTGCGAAACGTAGCAAAATCCTGTCTGTAAAAAGAAAACAGGCTGGGCGTGGTGGCTCATGCCTGTAATCCTAGCACTTTGGGAGGCCAAAGCAGCCATATCACTTGGGGTCAGGAGTTTGAGACCAGCCTGGCCAACATGGTGAAACCCTGTCTCTACTAAACATACAAAAATTAGCCGGGCGTGGTGGTGGGCACCTGTAATCCCAGCTACTCAGGAGGCTGAGGCAGGAGAATCGCTTGAACCTGGGAAGTGGAGAGTGCAGTGAGCCGAGATCTTGCCATTGCACTCCAGCCTGGGTGACAGACAGAGTGAGACTCCATCACAAAAAAAAAAAATTGATATGTGTTTAAATTTTATTTTCTATCACTTTCAGTTCAGGATAATCAGGGAGGCATTTGGTCGAAGGCTGAGAACCACTGCACTATACTATGTAGAATATGCTGTTTATATACTTTTCCAGTGACTGATTACTCCTTATGCCAAGCTTTGCTAAACACACACTTGACTCAGCAAATAATTATTTCTAATAATTTAATCTTGAGCCCAGGAACCTTACTAATAGCTATGAAAAAGTAAGAGTTTCATATCCCTATAGTTCCTCATATTCTTTCTGTTCTTGTTCCTGTTTTAAGCACAGACCGAAAAAAAGTCACTATTGCATCTCTGTATGTGGTGCTGGGTTGCCTGAATCCGGGAAGTACACAAAGGCCAGTGTGTACTGGTTGCACTTTGGTTAAGAGCTGGGTTTCGAGTGGGATAAACATGGTTTCAAAGGTTGACTCAGCTGATTGAACAAATGTAGTTCATCAAAATCTCACACGTAAAATGGGAATGACGGTGTTAATTCATAGGACGGCCGAGGGGATTCCATGAGATAATGCATTTTACGTGCTCAGCAGGGGACTGTGCAGAGAAAGTATTCAACTGGACTGGCTGTTGCAGAAAAGCAGTTCACAACATGGACTCTGAAATGCACAGCCTGGGTTTGAAGCCCCACTGCAGCGCTCGTGGCTCTGTGGCTTGGGAAGTTCCTTACCCTCTCTGTGCTTCGATTTTACTCATCTGTAAGATGGCCGTTCTGACACAGCTGCCTCAGAGACTTGTCATGAAGACTAAATGAGGTGATATGTGTGAAACACTGGGAATATGCCTGACCTCACTATAAAGTAGTTATTGCTGGGCGTGGTGGCTCACACCTGTAATCCCAGAACTTCGAGAGATCAAGACGGGAGGATTGCTTGAGCCCAGGTGTTCAAGACAAGCCTGGGCAAAATGATGAAACCTCGACTCTACAAAATATACAAAAATTAGCCTGACCAAGCCAGACCCTGTCTGAAAAAAATAAATGAATAAAACGTAAAAGTTATCAATGCTATAGAAGGTGTACTTTCTCCAGATCATGCATTCATTTCCTTGTTTGGGGGTTTAGGAGATGTGGTTGGAAATTTTATTTTATTATGGTTCCTTTGAAGCAGAAATGTTTCTGGAACATATGTTTTTGTTTGGTTGTTAGAGCTTTGCTCTTTAAAACAATCAAGACTTAGACGATCACTTAAGAGTGCACTATTGAGGGCCGGGCACGGTGGCTCACGCCTGTAATCCCAGTACTTTGGGAGGCTGAGGCGGGTGGATCACAAGGTCAAGAGATTGAGACCATCTTGGTCAACATGGTGAAACCCCATCTCTACAAAAAATACAAAAAATTAGCTGGGCATAGTGGTGTGTGCCTGTAATCCCAGCTACTCAGGAGGCTGAGACAGAAGAATTGCCTGAACCCAGGAGGCAGAGGTTGCGGTGAGCCAAGATCGCGCCATTGCACTCCAGCCTGGGTAAACAAGAGCGAAACTCTGTCTCAAAAAAAAAAAAAAAAGAGTGCCCTATTGAAATAAACTCCTGGTCAGCATCATCTAAACTTTAGGGTAGAGTCTAGACTCCAAATCCTCACTAAATACTTATTGGCCCTTGAGATCTACCAGCCCTTAAGATTCACCAGACATGAGGTCTGTCCTCAGCTGGTTCTATGGCTCAGGTGAACCAGAGTCCTGCAGCAAACAATTGTTGACTAAGCTCAGGTGAGAGAAAAACAGTGTCTGGTTAGAGTTTTTTTAAGAACAACAATACAACAACAACAAAAAAACTAACTGGCTGGGCCTGGTGGCTCACGCCTGTAATCCCAGCACTTTGGGAGGCTGAGGAGGGCAGATCACCCAAGGTTGGGAGTTCGAGACCAGCCTGATCAACATGGTAAAACCCTGTGTCTACTGAAAATACAAAATTAGCCAGGTGTGGTGGTGCATGCCTGTAATCCCAGCTACTCGGGAGGCTGAGGCAGGAGAATCACTTGACCCCGGAAGTGGAGGTTGCAGTGAGCCGAGATCACACCATTGTACTCCAGCCGGGGCAACAAGAGCAAAACTGGCTAAAAAAAAAAAAAAATGACTTTAGGCTGTTAATTTTCTAGGAAAGGGGCTGCTTTGACATTCCGTTTTAAGGACACAGCAGAGTGACCCTCTAAGGGTTGGAAGCAACAATCAATGATGGGAACAATGCCATGCCATGCATAAACAAGATTCATTATCCTTTACAGACTTTCCCATGATGCCTTGCTGCTTTAATTTTTCTCTACCTACCCACAGTGTTCCAAGCCTCTAGAATAAAAGGCAAACACCTTAACTTCATTAGTTCCTTCCAGAAGGAACAATGCATTGTATTTGCCTTTCTGAAACTGATAATTTTATTGTAGTTTAAAAAGTATTTCTGAGTAAGCAGATTTTCCTGGCTTGTCTCTAAGAAAAATCTAAAACTATTAAACATTACAATTTGGCAAAAATCCATGATTTGGAAAGCTGACTGAATATTTAGCACTTACTAAAAAATAATTACGACTTTTAATATTTATTTATTTATTTTTGAGACAGAGTCTCGCTCTGTCACACAAGCTGAAGTACAATGGCATAATCTTGGCTCACTCCAATCTCCACCTTCCAGGTTCGAGCAATTCTCCTGCCTCAGTCTTCCAAGTAGCTGAGACTACAGCCATGCACCACCACTCCCAGCTAATTTTTGGATTTGTAGTAGAGATGGAGTTTTACCATGTTGGCCAGGCTGGTCTCAAACTCCTGACTTCACATGATCTCGGCCTCCCAAAGTGCTGGGATTACAGATATGAGCCACCGTGCCTGGCCTTATTTATTTTTGAGACAGGATCTGGCTCTGTCACCCAGGCTGGAGTGCAGGGGTGCAATCATGGCTCACTGCAACGTTGACCTTCGGAGTCGAGCAATCCTCCTGCCTCAGCCTCCTAAGTAGCTGGGATTACAGGTGTGAGCCACCACACCTGGCTAAATTGTTTTACTTTTTATAGAGATGGGGTCTTGTTATGTTACCCAGGCTGGTCTCAAACTCCTGGGCTCAAGCAATCCTCCCTTTCTGCCTCCCAATGTGTTGAGATTACAGACATGAGCCACTGTGCCCAGCCTAATTATGACTTTTTAAAAAACTCAATTTTGTTGAATCTACAATATAAGAAGTCATTCAATAGAATATACTAAATCATAAATTACTTTAAAATGTGCTTTCAATAGATATTTAATTGTTTAGAAATATATTTTAAGAACATGCAAAAGAACGCTGGGCATAGAGATGGGCGCCTGTAATTCCAGGGGCTACTCTGGAGGTTGAGGCAGGAGAATTGCTTGAATCAGGAGGCAGAGGTTGCAGTGAGGTGAGGTCACACAACTGCACTCCAGCCTGGGTGCAGAGTGAGTGAGACTCCATCCCTCCCCCACCGCAAAAAAAGGACATGCAAAAGGAATTCAAGGAAGCACCTTTTAATTAACATAAATAAACTTTTTTTTCCATTGATAAAGTAAAAAAAATAACACATAGGTTGTTTTTCAGCATGCGGAAAGAGTGCTTAATGTATAGGGTGACTTCAATATTTTGATTAAGAGGCCTCAAAAAATAAGATTCAAGTAACACAATGGGTGACTTTTAAGAGTTTGCAAGAGCGAAGATGCCAGGAACAGACAGCCCATTCTCCTCTCATTTTCCTGGCACCAGTGGATTTATGTAGGTGACAGAGTGAGGGAACAAGCTCTGGTGAATGTTTTCCTTGAAACTACAGGAAATATAATTTCATGGCTTATATATTTCTGGAAGGCTACTCCTCAGACAGACTTTCTCTATCTGACTTCGTATCAGATCTCAAATATCCAAACAGACCTCTTCCTCTGGCATGGGGTGGATGACAAGGCCAGTCTAAGATGTGTGGCTTTAGTAATTCAAAATTTCCTGTAGGGTCTCTGGCGTGGTCTTGGCTCACTGCATCCTCCAACCCCCCCACCCCGGGTTCAAGTGATTCTCCTGCCTCAGCCTCCTGAGTAGCTGGGACTATAGGCATGTGCTACCACACCCAGCTAAATTTGTATCTTTTTTAGTAGAGATAGGGTTTCACTATGTTGGCCAGGCTGGTCTTGAACTTCTGACTTCGTGATCTGCCTGCCTCAGCCTCCCAAAGTGCTGGGATTACAGGCGTGAGTCACGGCGCCCAGCATATTTACTCTTCTTAATGAAAAACTGCTTACTTTTTTTTGATAGACACACAATAACCTACACTTATACAGCGCTTTTTACTTTTCCCCCTTTGTGGATTGCAATTTCTACAGCCTGTATTAAAAGGTACATTTATCTTGAAGTAAGAGTTTGAAACTTTCCCCTTATTGGCAAATGTCTGAGAAATGTAGTTAACTGTTTAGAACTTTAGTTTCTTTCTTTATAAAGCATGCACAATAACTCTTGGAGGGCTATGAGGCAGTTGAAAGGGGTTTTGTACATTGCAAAGCACCATTCATATGTAAGTGATTATTGTGAACATGGTCGGTGCTTGATAAAATATTTGTTGAGCAATTAGACAAACTACCAGTAATCTTCTACATTCAGTATTTCATATTGCAATTTGACAAGGTACCATGTGTAGACACTTTATCTGCTGGTGTGAGCTAGAATGCCTCAGCTTAGCTCCCAGCTCTGTCACTATTTGTGTGGCCCAGGACAAGTTACCGTAAAGGTGAAATAATAGCAGACGGACTATTAATGTTGACAAAGACAACTTGTTTGGCCTTCGCTCATTTCATTTGTAAAACACAAATTAAAAAACCCCACTGAGGCCAGGTGTGGTGGCTCACACCTGTAATCCCAGCACTTTGGGAGGCCGAGGCAGAAAGATCACCTGTCAGGAGTTCCAGATCAGCCTGAGGAACCAAGATGGTGAAACCCTGTCTCTACTAAAAGTACAAAAATTAGCTGGGCATGGTGGTGCATGCCTGTAGTCTTAGCTACTCAGGAAGCTGAGGCAAGAGAATTGTTTGAAGCCCCAAGGCAGAGGTTGCAGTGAGCTGAGATTGCACCACTGCACTCCAGCCTGGGTGACAGAGCAAGACTCAAAAAAAAAAAAAAAGAAAAAGAAAAAGACAAGCCCATTGAATTTACTGATCATGAGGTGATATGATGTGTGAGATTTACATCAAAATCACCCAGGAGATGGTGTGCAGGAAGTAGAGGAGGTGTAGATAAAATGAGACTGGCCATCAACTCACGGCTGCTGAAACCAAGTGAGCAGCACCTGTCTGTATATTTCTGACTTCCCCATGTTAGAAAGCAAAAACAGACAAACAACTAAGAGATGGCTTCAAAAGAATTCAAGATGTAACAATGTGAAAATTAGCTTCCGAAATCCCATTTGGTATATTGGTGCGTTGTTTTTTGTTTTGTTTGTTTTGTTTTGTCTTGATTTGTTTGTTTTAAACAAAGGAAAAAGCGTCTGGGTTACTTGAGACAGCTGGGGGAGGGGTGGGGGCTGATATCAGCTTAGAGATTCTCAAGCATAGCTGTTATCTGATTCACCCCTCCTCCCCCAGCAAGGCTGGCCGGCTCTAGTGGACAGGGTATTCCCGGGTCCCTTCCTGGGCTCCAATGACTCACACGCTAAATCAGAGTTTCACATTTAACTATTACGGGTGTTGGTTACTACAGCTGGAAGCCAAAAGCCTGCTTGAAATGAAGACCCCTTTCTAAAGGTCAGAACTTTCCTCCAGAAAATGTTCTTCTCTGTCAGGAAGCCTTGGCATGATGTCATTTTAGATATGGACTTACAAGGGGACACTTCCTAAAAGTACACTTAGCTCCTTTGTGACATTCACGTTAGGGCTAAAATTAGCCAACGCCATATGCTGACTTGTTCACTTAAAGAAAATGCCAGATGAGCAGGGAGTTCATCACAGCCTTGATTATTTAGACTGTCTGGATGGTCGACCAGCTGTCTCACTTTGCCTCTCCTTCACAGACATTTGGAAGAGGACTAAGGCTACCACCCTTGCTCTCAGCACACTGATCGGACACTAACCGGTCAGGACCTTTTCTCCCACAGACTCTAAAAGCAGATTCAGAAATATTCCATGTGTAAGCGTAGCCAAGAGAAAGGAGAAGAGACCGAAGTCAGGCAAGCAAGTTTTATTAACCTGCCGGGCTGGTCCATAAGTCAGAGGAGGCAGCCCGGAGTTTACAAAACGAGGGGTTTATTGGGGCATAAGGGAGTTTCAGGACTGAGGTCATCTATTCGCTGGTAACAGGCACAGAGATAGGCTGTTAACTTGTAACAGATCTACAACACATCATCCTGTGACTTTAGTGGCGACAGTCTTTTTTAAAAAAAGAGAGAAACCAGGATTTTTTACAGATATGCGTCAAACAGGAATTTACAAGAATGGATAACAAACATTTGAGCTGCCTGGATGGCTGTAATCAGGCTTTGCTCAGCCTTGATGTGGCACCTAGATAGGGGTTCAGGAATGCAGCTGCAGAGCAAGCGGTCGGGGGAAGGGGTCAGCTTGCACAGCTTGTCCCTAACACCGTGGTCAGGGTGCCAGGCAACCATTGCCCATCAATAGAAGCTGGCAAGTGAGATGAAGCCTATTCACCTGCTCTTGATTCAGTCTTGCTTTCAAAGTTAAGAAAGCTGAGGCTCAGGGAGGTCAAACAACTTCTCTAAAGTCACACCTGTCATGGATGGGTTGAGTTTGAGGCCATTTTCTCTCTGAGTTCAAGGAAGCTAGAAATTCTGTGTCTCAAAGATGAAAATCAAGGCTTTGGCGGAAATGTGATAAGGATAAGGCACCAAACATTTGCCCACATTTTCCATATCTTTAAATAACCCTGCGGAGTAACTGTGGTGTCCCTGGCACAGGAGGAGAATGAAGTGCAGCCCAAGAGCATAGAATCTGAATGGTAGAGCTGCAAACCAAAGCCATCTTTCTTTTTGTTTTCTAACTTACATTTTTTTAAAACTTATTTTTAACAAAGATGCAGTCTTACTCTGTTGCCCAGGCTGGTCTGGAGCTCCTCGGCTCAAGTAAACCCCCCGCCTCGGCCTCCCAAAATGTTGAGATTACCAGTGTGAGCCACAGCCAAATCCATCTCTTTGTATGCTCAAAAACTATCTTCTTTCTTTTCTTTTCTTTACTTTCTTTCTTTTGTTTTTTTTTTTTTTTTGACACAGAGTTTTGCTCTGTTGCCCAGGCTGGAGTGCAGTGGCGTGATCTTGGCTCACCTCCACCTCCTGTGTTCAAGCAAATCTCCTGCCTCAGCCTCCCGAGTAGCTAGGAATACAGGAGCCCACCACCAGGCCTGGCTAATTGTTTTTTTGTGTTTTTTTTGTATTTTTAAGAAAGAAGGGGTTTCACCATATTGGCCAGGCTCGTCTCAAACTCCTGACCTTGTGATCCACCCACCTCAGCCTCCCAAAGTGCTGGGATTACAGGCATGAGCCACTGCGCCCGACCTTTTTTTTTCTTTTTTCTTTTTCTTTTTTGGTCTTTGAGACAGAGTCTCGCTCTGTTGCCCAGGTTGGAGTGCAGTAGTGTGATCTCGCCTCACCACAACCTCCACCTCCTGGATTCAAGTGATTCTCCTGCCTCAGCCTCTTGAGTAGCTGAAGTTACAGGCATGAACCACCATGCTCGGCTGATTTCTTGTATTTTTAGTAGAGATGAGGTTTCACCATGTTGGCCAGGCTGGTATTGAACTCCTGACCTCAAGGGATCCACCTGCCTGGGACTCCCAAATTACTGCGATTATAAGCATGAGCCACCGTGCCTGGTCAAGCTATATTCTTTCTATTTCACTGGAGAAAATAAGCAGACCCTTGAGCCAGCAGAGATTGTTTTTTCTCTCTCTCTCTCTTTTTAATTTTATGAATCATGGCCCTGCACGGTGGCTCACACCTGTAATTCCAGCACTTTGGGAGGCCAAGGTTGGCGGATCACCTGAGGTTGGGAGTTCTAGAGCAGCCTCACCAACATGGAGAAACTTCATCTCTACTAAAAATACAAGAAATTAGCTGAGCATGGTGGCTTGTGCCTGTAATTCCAGCTACTCAGAAGGCTGAGGTAGGAGAATCGCTTGAAACTGGGAGGCAGAGGTTGCAGTGATAATGTCACTGCACTCCAGCCTGGGCAACAGAGCAAGACTCCATCTCAAAAATAATAATAATAATACAGTAAGCGAGACTTCACTGGATAAAAAGATGGCCCATTTATCTCCTAAGCCACCTGGGGTTGGAAGTTATTTTGGGGTCAGCCACAGGGTCGTTGCAGGAGCTTGTACTTCTGCTCTGTTCCATGGGAGCTTCCTACAAGCTTATCCTTTCATTTCTGAACTCTGTAGTTTTTCTAAAAGTTTAAAGTTTTATAACAGAGTTTCAGGATTTCTAGTCTGCCATATTCCTAGAAGCAGAACTCTCACTCAATTTTATAATCCACTCCAGAGACTTGTGTGCTGCTGTTTGCAAAGCAGACCCTCACATGTGTGCTGGATGAGTGTGTGATGGCTGCTCCTCACATGTGAATTCCATCTCTCCTATGAGACACTCTTTTATTCCTCTCCTGTCTGCCTAGCATCTAGCTCAGTGCTATGCACTTGTTAGGGGCTCATTATAGCATTTGTTGAATGAATATACAGGTCCTTGTCTTGTCTCTCTAGGAAGGGAGGTTTTATGATCGTTTTTGGAAGCCTCTTTTACATATTAGTCATCCTTACATTAAAAAGTGTCTGTGGGCCAAGTGTGGTGGCTCACAACTGTAATCTCAGTCCTTTGGGAGCTGAGGTCAGAAGGTCACTTTAGTTCAGGAGTTTGAAACCAGCCTGGACAGCAAAGCAAAACCAAAATAAAAATTAGTATTAATTATTATACATTATTTATTATTCTACAATGATAATAATTATGATTAGCCAGGCTTGGTAATGCACACCTGTAGACCCAATTACTCAAGAGGCTGAGGCAGGAGGATCACTTGAGCCCAGGAATTCAAGGTTAATCATGACACTGCACTTCAGCCTGGTCAATAGAGTGAGATCCTGTTTTTTTTTTTTAAATAAAGTTTTAAAACATTAAAAATTAATAATAATAAAAAATGCTATGCAGTCTGATCAATGCCTCTTCCCCAAATGCTTACCTATTTCCTTCCCTTTTGCCCTTTGTGAATATGGAGAACAATTGGTTGACAATTTTCTCATTTAACAAAAATTATGTTTTTTTAGACACCTAAATGATGGGTGTGTGTGTGTGTGTGTGTGTGTGTGTTGTTGTTGTTTTGTTTTAAGACAGAATTTTGCTCTTGTTGCCCAGGCTTGAGTGCGATGGCACGATCTCAGCTCACTGCAATCTCCAACTCCCAGGTTCAAGTGATTCTCCTGCCTCAGCCTCCCGAGTAGCTGGGATTACAGGCATGCGCCACCACATCCGTCTAATTTTGTATTTTTAGTAGAGACGGGGTTTCTTCATGTTGGTCAGGCTGGTCTCGAACTCCTGACCTCAGGTGATCCTCCCACCTCAGCCTCCCAAAATGCTGGAATTACAGGCATGAACCACCACGTCCAGCTCCCAAATGATGTTAAGACAGCTCTCTTTACTGAAGCAACCTTGTTCTCCCAGTGGTGGACATACTTCTGTGTGTTTCTGGGTAAAGTTGGGTGTGAAATAACCAAAGTTTTATTTCAGAAGTTCTTTGTCACTGAATGTGTCCTGATAGAAACGAGGCACTTAATGAGGCCTTGGACAGGTGCTGCCCACCCAGCGTTTTGTTTGTTTGTTTGTTTGTTTGTTTGTTTGTTTGTTTCTGGCCCAGACTGGAGTGCAGTGGTGCCATCTCTGCTCATGGCAACCTCCACCTCCCAGGTTCAATCGATTCTCCTGCCTCAGCCTCCCAAGTAGCTGGGACTACAGGTGCCACCACACCACACTAATTTTTTTTGTATTTTAGGAGATGGGCTGTTACCACGTTGGCCAGGATGGTCTCGATCTCCTGACCTCATGATCCACCCGCCTCAGCCTCCCAAAGTGCTGGGATTACAGGCGTGAGCCACCATGCCCGGTCAGGCCCAGCATTCTTGCTGAAACTCTCCCCATGCGTCACTGGCTCCTGGGTGCAATGTTTCAGGTAACCCGGGCAAAGTACGCCTGCTGCTGTGGCTCTGTGGTCAGCCCATGACGAGAGCCTCCTCCATGTTCCGTGAAATCTGTGAGTGCTGCCCGAGTCGAGCTACCGTTGCTCACCACTGCCACTTCCTGCCTTCCTGCCCAGGGCCGCTGCTCCCCGAGGCTGCCAGTGGCTGGGTGCATCTAGCCGGAGTCCTCCACCCAAAGAAAATAAGGAACCTGGCCTAACAGAGGCCAATGGAAGAGTCTGCTCCTCTTGTTCCTTCTTGCTGCTGTTTTGCCTTTGCCATTTATTTTGTGGTCATTCATTGGTGAGTATTTAAGCAGCATTCATAACATGACTGGGGGCCCCTGACAGCGATCGGATGTGCAGAAACCTATGTAAAACTCACTCGACACCAAGCTAGGCTTCACTGGATAAAAAGATGATCCATTTTCTTCCTTTTCTTAAACTTTTATTTTAAGTTCAGGGGTACATGTGCAGGTTTGTTACAAAGGTAAACTTGTGTCATGGGGATTTGTGGTACAGATAATTTCATCACCCAGGTATTAAGCCTGGTACCCATTAGTTATTTCTCCTGATCCTCTCCTTCCTCCCACCTCCCACCCTCTGATAGACCCCAGCATGTGTTGATCCCTCTATGTGTCCATGTGGTCTCATCATTTAGCTCCCACTTATAAGTGAGAACACGTGGTATTTGATTTTCTCTTCCTGTGTTAGTTCACTAAGGATAATGGCCTCCAACTCCATCCATGTCCCTGCAAAGGACATGATGTCATTCTTTTTTATGGCTGCATAGTATTCCATGGTGTATATGTACCACATTTTCTTTAGCCAGTCTACCATTGATAGGCATTTGGGTAGTAGATTCCATGTCTTTGCTATTGTGAATAGTGCTGCAGTCATATGAAAAAAAAGCTTAATATTACTGATCATTAAAGAAATGCAAATCAAAACTACAATAAGATACCATCTCACACCAGTCAGAGTGGCTGTTACTAAAAAGTCAAAAAATAACAGATGCTGGCAAGGTTTGCAGAGAAAAAATGAACGTTCAGACACAGTTGGTGACAGTGCAAATTAGTTTAATCATTGTGGAAATTCCTCAAAGACCTAAAATCAGAAATGTCATTTGACCCAGCAATCCCATTACTGGATATATACCCAAAGGAAGGTAAATTGTTCAATTATCAAGACACATGCACACATATTGGCTGGGTGCAGTGGCTCACACCTGTAATCCCAGCACTTTAGGAGGCTGAGGCAGGCAGATCACTTGAGATTAGGAGTTCAAGACTAGCCTAGCCAACATGGCTAAACTTCTCTCTACTAAAAATGGAAAATTTAGCCAGGCATGGTGGTACATACCTGTAATTGCAGCTACTCAGGAGGCTGAGGCAGACGGACTGCTTGAACCCAGGAAGCAGAGGTTGCAGTAAGCCTAGATCATGCCACTGCACTCCAGTGTGGGTGACAGAGTAAGACTCTGTGTAAAAAAAAAAAAAAGACACATGGACACCTATGGTCCGTTTACTTTTGCCTATTCAATGAGATAACCAACTGGTCCACTAGCCTCATTTTCCAAGCTGAGCACTTGAGAACTAGCATAATTCTTAAGAGACACTGGCCCTGCCTTTCTGAGAACACTTCTTAAAAAATGAATTTCTGAAAATGAATTCATTCATTATCCAACAGAGATGTTTACATGTCAGACACTGTTGTAGGCATTTGAGATACAGCAGTGACCAAAAGAGACATAGGTCCCTGTCCTGGGAACGTTCGTTCCAGCTGTGCACAATACATTTTTATTAGTGGAAGTGGATTTTTCAGCTCCGCAGGGGTTACTGTTACTTAAGGAAACCTAACTGTGGATTCTTATCTTTTTTTTTTTTTTAGACAGAATCTTGCTTTGTTGCTCAGGCTGGAGTGCAGTGGTGCAATCTCGGCTCATTGTGACCTCCACTTCCTGGGTTCAAGTGATTCTCCTGCCTCAGCCTCCTGAATAGCTGGAATTACAGGCATGTGCCACCATGCCCCGCTAATTTTGTATTTTTAGTAGAAACGGGATTTCTTCATGTTGGTCAGGCTGGTCTTGAACTCCTGACCTCAGGTGGTCCCCCTGCCTCAGCATCCCAAAGTACTGGAATTACAGGCATGAGCCACCATGCTTAGCCAGACTTTTATCTTCTTTTAAGAAAAGACCCTTTTTGTGCCCATGCCAGGAGTCCCCTGGTGGTGGGAGGCAGCTGGGGTTGCTGAGCAGTGGCCGTGGAGGACCAGGTTACCAACAACTGGGAGGCAAGGAGGCAGTAGGGTGCAGGACTGAGGCTCCAATCCCAATGCACGTTCCATTATCCCTCTGGACTTCACTTACAAAACACAATTTCAGGTCCAGCATGGTGGCATGCGCCCATAGTCCCATCCACTTGGGAAGCTGAGGCGGGAGGGTCGCTTTTGCCCAGGAGGCACAGGCTGCAGTGAGTGATGATTGCAGCATTTAACTCCAGGCTGGATGACAGACCATGACCTTGGCTTCAAAACAAACCAACAAACAGAACACAAAGGCAGAGGTCAAATTAAGCTCTGCGAGGTGGCTCACGCCTGTAATCCCAGTACTTTGGGAGGCTGAGGCAGGTGGATCACCTGAGGTCAGGAGTTTTGAGAC
This sequence comes from Callithrix jacchus, assembly GCF_049354715.1. Lineage (NCBI taxonomy): Eukaryota > Metazoa > Chordata > Mammalia > Primates > Cebidae > Callithrix > Callithrix jacchus. Next base: position 30,449,624 of record NC_133508.1, read on the forward strand.
CACCCTGACAAACATGCCGAAACCCTGTCTCTTCTCAAAATACAAAAATTAGCCAGGCGTGGTGGTGGGTGCCTGTAATCCCAACTACTTGGGAGGCTGAGGCAGGAGAATCACTTGAACCCAGGAGGCATAGGTTGCAGTGAGCTGAGATTGCACCATTGCACTGCAGCCTGGGCAACAGAGTGAGACTTTATCTCAAAAAAAAAAAAAAGGATCAAATAAGTAAGATTTTAAATGAATAACTAATTAAATCCCAAGTGCAAGGGGAATGTGAACATTTCCAAATGCTGGGACTTTCTGAACATGTGGGGCCCTGAGTGACTATCCTGGCCACACACCCTTGAAGCCAGCCCTGCCCACAGCTTTTAACTGGTATGTTCTATAGGAATAGTATCTCCCTTCCTACCTTGCAGCTCTGCTGTGAAGAGTGAGAGGAAGTATTCTGAAAAGTGCAAGGTCTTACATTGGGGTAAGATACTCTACTGTTTTGTTTTTGTTTTTTGAGATGGAGTCTTGCTCTGTTGCTCAGGGTGTTGTGTAGGGGTGCAATCTCAGCTCACTGCAAACTCTGCCTCTGGTTCTGGTGATTCTCCTGTCTCAACCTCCCGAGTAACTGGGACTACAGGCGTGCACCACTATGCCCAGCTAGTTTTTGTATTTTTAGTAGAGACGGGGTTTCACTATGTTGGCCAGGCTGGTCTTGAACTCCTGACCTCAGGTGATCTGCCTGCCTCAGTTTCCCAAACTGCTAGAATTACAGGTGTGAGCCACCGCATCTGGCCTACTCTACTGTTTAAGTCTGATTTTTCACATCTGATATCACATTGGTTTACTAGGAATCATATGCATGTGTTTGGCGTTCTGTGTCCCATAGTGTACATTCAATTTCCAAATTCTATGGGAACAGATTATCTAAGGGGTCATAACACGTTCTTTTATAAAGAAGCCACATAGCGGACTGCAGAAGAGCTCCAGGATCAGCTTGGCCCACTAGCTTCTGAGATCCTCTTAGTATTGTAGGAAAACTCCCCAAAGAGTTTTAGAACATTTTCTAGGAAGTGTGTTGGTCTTGGTGGGTGGGGGTGAGGTGGCAGTGGTTTAGTGTCGTGTTACTTAGATCTGGATTGAATTCAGAGCTACTGCTTCCTAGCTGGGCAGCCTTGTGCAGGTCGTGTGAATAAGCCTCTCTTCGTTTACAATAAAATGAGTATGATGTTAATGATACCATCTTTCAAATGTTCTTGTACGAAGCAACAGAGGATTCTTCCCATTGTCAGCTATGCAGTAGGTGCTCAGTAAGATTAGCTGTTACTATTTTTAGCTTGGAGAGGTACAAGCTAAAGACTTGCAGAGTAAAAGAATTGGTGCTGATCGCTTATTTGATAAGTATCATTCCCAGTGCCCAAAGTCAACGAGATCCCAAGTCTGGTTGGCTGCTAGAGACTCAAGCTTTTGGATTTGTCCCATGGACTTGAAACTCTCCATTCCAAGGTCTATGTGGAGGGGAAGAAAAAAAAACAACCCAGAAACAATAACCCAAGCATCATAACTCAATTGAAATCTTAACTTTTTCTACTGTCACAGAAAGACACAGAAGTAACACTGCAAATGTCACAAATCTCCAACGCCGTATGCTGTTACTCTGAGCTGAATTATTCTGTTCTTAATCTTTAAAATCTCTGCATGAAAGTGGACTGCATAGAGTTTTTTTTGTTTTGTTTTGTTTTTTGGTTTTTTTTTTTTTGAGGCAGAGTCTTGCTCTGTCACCAGGCTGGAGTGTGTAGTGGCATGATCTCTGCAACCTCTGCCTCCCTGGTTCAAGCAATTCTCCTGCCTCAGCCTCCTAAGTAGCTGGGATTACAGGCATGGGTCACCATGCTCAGCTAATTTTTGTATTTTTAGTAGAGATGGGATTTCACCATGTTAGTCAGGCTGGTCTCGAGCTCTTGACCTCAGGGGATCCATCTGCCTCGGCCTCCCAAAGTGCTGGGATTACGGGCGTGAGCCACCTCAGCTGGCCTGCAGAGAAATTTGATAATCGTTGTTTCCGGGGAGCTCCTTCTTAGCTAGATCATAGGCCGAGATCATATTTTACATGCTGGACTCTCACAGAATTCTCCTGCATCTGCTTTGGGATTAAATGTTGCTGATTCTAGAACTACTTTTGAGAAAATAGTCACAACAGTTTACCAACCACCAGAGAAAATACTGCACCAAGTGACCGAGCGTGGTGGCTCACGCCTGTAATCCCAGAACTTTGGGAGGCCAAAGCGAGTGGATCACCTGAGATCAGGAGTTCGAGACCAGCCTGGCCAACATGGTGAAACCCCATCTCTAGTAAAAATACAAAAATTAGCTGGGCTTGGTGGTGGGTGCCTATGATCCCAGCTACTCAGAAGGCTGAGACAGGAGCAAGTTGCAGTGAACTGAGATTATGCCACTGCACACTCCAGCCTGGGCGGCAGAACACGACTCCACCTCAAAAAAAAAAAAAAAATCTAGTGGCGTTTTATTAATTAGAGATGAGTGACAGAAACAGAAGAGCCAAGTCTCCGTCTTGACAAACGTGTACTGCCATCTAGTGACAAGTTGTCAAAGTTCAGGCACAGTGTTGCACCATCCAGGTCTCCACGGCAGCACAACCCTGGGAAGGAAAGGGTCTAAGGCGCCCCCTCAGCCACAGTCACGCAGGACCTGTGCTGAAGTTCACAGAAGCCCCTTAGCCCACCCTGGCAGATGAGTATCTGTGACAGCCTTTCTTGGACGTGTTCATTTTTCGTGTGTTCATACTGTACTCCTACAAGGTGGACTCTTGACTGATGGGCTTCTGTCCCTGAGTTGGGTTAAAGATGTGACTATTAACCTTGAATATCCCAATTCTCCACCAGAAACTTGTTTGGGGAAGAGAGAACACATATGGGAAGTTATCAGAGTGGGAAAACAAAATCAGCTTTTATCCACACCCCTCCTTTTTCTCAAACAGGGTCTCTCTCTGTCGCCCAGGCGCCAGTGCAATGGCGCCATCAGGACTCGCTGCAGCCTCGAGCTTCCGGGCTCAAGTAATCCTCCTGCTATGCTTTCCCAAAGTGCTGGGATTACAGCCGTGAGCCAGTGTTTCCAGCCTATTTTCTTATTTTAAATGCAAGAGATAAAGAAAAAGAATTAACCTCCACAGCCTAACTCTGCTCCACATGGTGGGGAAATTTGCCTACTCCTTGGATTTAGAGTTTCAGATGTCCTTATGTGGTTTTTACTCATTTCATTATTTATTAACTTAATGAACAGATGCAGCTCCCAAACACTGGGTATAGGATGGAGAGTGGGATCCACAGAGTTCTTGCTCACATGAAGCTTTTAAAATAGATCTGTTTTTTGACTGGGCCCTGTATCTCATGCCTATAATTCCAGCACTTTGGGAGGCTGAGGTGGGCAGATCACTGGGAGTTATAAGTTCAAGACCAGCCTGGCCAACATGGTGAAACCCCGTCTCTGCAAAAAATACAAAAATTGGCTGGGCGTGGTGGTGGGCTCCTGTAATCTGGGCTACTCAGGAGGCTGAGGCAGGAAAATCGCTTGAATCCAAGAGGAAGAGGTTGCAATGAGCTGAGATCACACCATTCCACTCCAGCCTGGGTGACAAAAGAAAAACTCTATCTCAAGAAATAAAATATAATAAATCTGTTTTTCAAAGCGTGGGTCTGTAAAACCATGGCATTAAAAATATGAAATAGAACATAATGCAGAAGCATGGGCTTACACAGGAAGATGGGGAGATAGCAAAAGCATAATGGTTAACCCCAGGAAGGGGAAGCCAATAAAAAGCAACAGTGAAATAGACTGACTTTTGGCAAGGAGAATGGGTTTAGGAGAAAACTGCACCATTCCGAATCACACGCAAAGGCTGAGGCTCAGATAGCGGAGCAGAGGCAAAGCTCACCGGTAGGGGTGATGGGACTGTTTGCAGAGAGACCTGGGGCTTGAAGCAGAGTTAATTCTTTATTCTTGGTCTTGTTGGCTAAACCACTGATCTGAGGCAGTTACAGGAAATTTGGATGATGCAGAGGTGCCCTGAACTTAGTTATTTGTAGTATTTAATAAGCTTTTGGAAAGTCAGTCCTCCAAAACCTTTGGCTTTCCTATTTTCTCTATGAAATATGGTTATATTCATTCTGTTTATTTGCAGCTGTTTCTTTGTTCTTTTTTAGGACCTTTCGGTGCAATGGTATGTAACCGTTTCCTTATGCACAGTCTCATGCCTTCCTTCCCTTGCTGCCCTTTGGGATATTTAATTCTCCCTTAAATAAGGAACAGAAAAGCCCGTTCCTTATCCACAACTGTGTGAAGCTGTGGAATTCATTCTGGAAGGTGGTGACATATTTTGCACGACAACAGCTAACGAGGCAAACACTTCTTTGAGTATATCAATCAGGAGCATGAAAAACTGTCACCTGCATCATTGATGACTTGTGAGGAAGAAAAAGCAAATGAGCTTGGAGGGCTCATCTCTGCCAAGTCAGGGACAGTACATGGTGCATCTCTGGGGCATCAGTGCCTAACCTGAGGCGAGCCACAAAGCGGGTATTCAGATCCAATCGTTAAGCAAAGGTTATTAAAAGACCATGTGACCTAACAAAAGGCTGTGGGGCATTAGATTGGAACAGCCTGTTCCAGACATTCCTGGCTGGGTAACCTTTGGCAAGTAATTAATCTTTCTGAACCTCCATTGTCTTATCTATGGAATAAAGCTAATAATCTTACAGCAGTGCTGGAGAGATCAGAGATAATAATGGAAGCACCTGGAGTATGTTAGATACTCCAACAAATGGTATCAGTTAGTCTGTGACATTTACAGATTTGCAATACCTTTTTATTGCTATTACTTGGGAGTAAATATAAAGATTCATTCATATGGTCAGCTAAGCTTTCACTAAGGTACATATTTGATTATTATTATTATCTTAGAGACAGGGTCTTGCTCTGTCACTCAGGCTGCGATGCAGTGATGCCATCATACCTCACTGCAGCCTTGAACTCCTGGGCTCAAGTGATCCTCCTGTCTCAGTTTTCTGAGTAGCTGGGACTAAGGCACAAGCCACCATGCCCGAATATTTATTTATTTATTTATTTATTTGGTTTAGAAATGGAGTCTTGCTATATTGTCCAGGCTGATCTTGAATTCCTGGCCTTGAGCAATCCCTCCACGGCAGCCTCCCAAAGTGCTGGGATTACAGGTGTGAGCCACTGTGCCTGGCCTGCAATTGTTTCTAATGTCATCGGTTTGGCATCTGTGGGTCTCACAATTATATAATTATGTCATTGTCTAGTATGTGATTATTTATTGTATTTGAGTTTAGTGCTATTTCCCAAGAGACTTCCTCTCATCACCAGGCAAGGGGTTAGGTCCTTCTACTGCCATATTTTGAAAAGCACATAAACAAACTTGATTGATAAGTACCTTCTATGTAAATATGAGACTCAAGGGCAGGGATATCGAAAGTTTGCTGTAATGACCATGTTTCTGCACAAAATAAGAACACAGGAAACTTCAGAGTTCAGCCCTTCCGTTCTGGCAGCAGCCTCTAATCAGAAAGTTCCTCTAAATGTTCATATTGCTGGGAATCTCCTGTTTCCAAAAATGGTGCCTATATTTCCTGACTAGTTTCACATTTTAGGTTTTGTGGGTGGGGGTGATTCTGTTTGACTCCCAGACTTGCCCTTCTATTAATACAAATCAATAATGTTATTTGTATTATTATTTAGTGGTTTCTAATTGGAAGACAATCTGATATTTTACTGAGCAAAGCAGGTTATCCTCTCGATTTTACAGACAAGGAAAGCACATCAGAGAGAAGTTTTGAACTTGCCCAGCATCATCAGCTAGAAAACGGTGGGCCTGGGATTCGAACCCAGGCAGTGTGACTTCAGAATCTGCACTCCCAACAGCAAGCTCTGTAGCTTATGCTAAGTGGGCATTGAGTTCTGATGCAGGGCACAGGTTACATCTAAACATGAACTGATGGTCCACAGTGTGACTGACACTGTGGAGACCAAGTAAGTCATGCTCAATCCCTGCCTGTTAACATGGTGACACCCTAATGAACACCCGCCATGTGCCAGACTCTTGACAACAATCAAACAGAGGTAGGTATTCTTTCTCATCCGCATCTCATCCCTTTGTCAAGACTGTTAAAGCAGAGTTTCAGGCCAACCTACTCAGCCTACTTCAGGTGGCAGGCTTGCTCCAATGCATCTGTTTTGTTAGAACACTTTGCTTTTGGACATTCTTGGTATCTCCTTGCTGGGCACTGGAGATGGCATGCAGCTGAAGACCCTACTGAGCTCCCAATTGCACCTCTAGGTAAAGATGCAGAAGGACAGCTTTAGTTTGGCAAATGCTGGACCAGGTAGCTTGCACAAAGTGGACAATAAAGCAAACACAAAATAAAAATTTTAAATTATCTTCATCACAAAAGTCAAACAGAACAGAATGCCATAGATGAAAGTGTTCGTCCCTCTTTTGACCAAAGTTGTTTTTCCCAGAAGAAATTGTAATTGACAGTCCTTTGGGATGCCAATGAATTTTTATTTATATGTTTACTTTTTAAATTTTATTTATTTATTTTCTTGTTTATTTGTTTGTTTAGAGACAGAGTCTCACTCTGTTGCCCAGGCTGGAGTGCAGTGGTGCAATCTTGGCTAGCTGTAACTTCCACCTCCTGGGTTCAACTGATTCTCGTGCCTCAGCTTCCCAAATAGCTGGGATTACAGGTGTGCAGCACCACACACAGCTAATATTTTGTATTTTTAATAGAGACAGGTTTTCACCATGTTGGTCAGGCTGGTCTCGAACTCCTGACCTCAAGTGATCTCTCCACCTCGGCCTCCCAAAGTGCTGGAATTACAAGCATGAGCCACTGTGCTTGGCCCTGCTTCTGGAAATTTAACTAGACTTTAAAGGTGAATATTGGATTGAACATTCTAATTTTTTCGGTTTAAGAGAAAAATGTCTGTACATAATAGTAAGAAGATACCACAATGCCAAGGAGAGAGAACCATTTGTTCCTATCCCTTCAATGGACTCCGTAGAATGAGACTTTTATTCTAGGGAGGTATTTGCTTTGTAGTTCCCACTTTTTACCCCCATCTTCAGTTCTTACTTTCACATCTCTGATACTGAATTTGTTTCTGTATTTTTGTGTGTGTGAGTACAAGAGTGACCAAATACCTCCCTAGGATGATATTTAGGTGGAAGAGGGAAATGAACGGAGAACTCTGCAAAAGGGTAACCATTCATGAATAGATGGAGGAGGAGTTGTATATGCTCTGGATTTGTAAGACTGGAAAAATGTGGACCAGGAATCAAGGCCAAATATTTCTTAAACTATCAAGTATCACAGAAATTAGAATGGTGCAAATTTGGATCCCAAATGGGGTACTGTGTGTAAATGGAAGCAGTAGTTTCTAATAGACAGTTCTCCATGATCTCTTGCATTTCTGTTGCCTGCCCAGGTGCTAATTGCCTTTATTTTGATCTATATATTCACGGATGCTTATATAGCAGACAGCCTTGGAAAACTGAGATAGCGACCCCTTCTAGAGCAAAGGACAGGCTTGTTTATTGTCCAGTATGATAAAGACAATGTTTTCTTCTGGGGCAAAGGCCAGGGAGGTTTACTGCCCACTAGACGTGATTTGAGTTTCCCATATTCAATGTTTCTCTCCTGCAGGGCAGCTCTGTATGTGTGCAAGCATCCGTTGGCCCTGTTCACATTGTCCTTTGGGAACTGGAGCTCAGGGAAGTGGCTCAAATGTTGACACTGGCTGCTGCTACTGCTGTGAGCAATGAAGTCCTTGGTTTCTGACCCAGGAGTCTCATGTCTTCTGTCAGTATCCATGAAATTGGGTCACACTGAATGGTTAGCTTGCACATAGGGTAAAGTTTCAGTACCGTCATAGTTCTTCACTATGGTATATAGAAAAACAAGAAACATCAGTGACTCAGTGATTTCACAATTAAAATGAAATATTCTTCAGATGACTGAGAAGCCCAAGTCACAGAGAGGTACCCATGAGATAATGGAAATAAATGCTCAAGAAATAGCTTACAACTTTAAACAGTTAGTGTCATCTATAAACCTGAGAAACAAAATTACACTTTCTAGAAGGACAGGCCTCTGGGTTGCCATTCTCTCAGGGCCCCTCGGCTGAGCCCAGCAGAATGGGAGGTTTCAGATTTCTGGATACTATTAAAGGGATGTCTTCAGGGTGGATATAAAGAGTCTGAAATAAAAGGCAGGCAAACATCTCTACGGTGCATGAAATTCAAAGCAAACTCAGGCAAATTGCTGTGAGTTAAACTAATATTTAATTCATAGACATGTGTCACATATACAATTATGCTTGCTTTTTTTTTTTTTTTTTTTTTTGAGATAGAGTTTCACTCTGTTGCCCAGGCTGGAGTGCAATGGTGTGATGTAAGCTCACTGCAACCTCCACCTCCAGGGTTCAAGCGATTCTCCTGCTTCAGCCTCCTGACTAGCTGGGACTACAGGTGTGTGCCACCATACCTGGCTAATTTTTTACTTTTAGTAAAGATAGGGTTTCACTATGCTGGCCAGGCTGGTCTCAAACTCCTGGCCTCATGATCTGTCTGCCTCAGCCTTCCAAAGTGCTGGGATTACAGGCGTGAGCCACTGAATTAATTTTATGGTATGAATGCCACAAGTTTAATATCTAAGATTCCTAGTAGAAGTTTCAGAAAGAGATCCTTAATGCTATTTCCTTTTGTTAATTAGGAAATCACGGAATTTCTGGCAGAGAGGCCCATTGGCACGCCCGCAGCTGCTTGGGGAATAATTAGGCTCTATATTGGGGAGAATTTTATTTAAGACTCTAGGAATGTGGGATTTTGATAACATTTCAAACTGATACATTTCATTAATTAGGGCTCAAGAATGAAGGTCTTATTTAGCATGATGGAGGGTATAGGCAAAAATGCATTGGCTTTAGAGCCAACTCCACCGGGCTGTGAATACTCATTAGGCAACTTTCAGTGGATTATTTAGCCTCTGTGAGCCTCAGTTTCTTCATCTGCAACATGGGAGTTATGACAAATCCCAGGCTTTTTGGGAGGATTCTACTCCTACATCCAAAGTCTGGTCTCACCCAATGCCCAATACACAGGAAGGCACAGCTGAATTCCCATTCATGTCTTCAGTGGGATTGTATGGAGCCTCACCAGTCACCATGATAAGCATCAGCCTCTGTGGAAACTCCCAGCAACAGAAATGCTCTGCTTTCCTAGGCAGCTCCTTCCATTTCAGGAAAAGTCTAATTGCTAGAAAACGTGGAGTGCTAAAATCTCACTTCATCATTTCACACTGGCTTCTGCTCCTTCCTCGGAGTGCGGTCTAATTCCCATTCACGTGACAGCTCTTCCATCATTTGAGCAGTCTTCAATGTCATCTAACTCTCCTTTTTTCTAGACTAAACATTGTGACAGCCTTCAACCATCACATGCATGACGTTTTGAGCCCTGTTCTCCTTTGGACACAAAGAGGATCAGGTTTGGGACATCAGAGAACCAGGTCAGGCCGAAATCACAAAACATATATACTTGTCCTTTCCACTGCCATGTTGTGGTGTGTTCATGGGATTTGCTTACCATGCCTGATTGGACACGTCATCCTTGTATTGTACTGGGGCCATTTGAATGCTCTCGTCTGCTTGTTGCTTAATCTACTCAGGATGTCAATCATTGCATGGACCAGTTGCCAGCTGGGCAAACAACTACATGGCTCTGTCAACTCTTGGTGGATCTACATTTCACCATTTCTCCAATATCACGTGTGGGACCATGACATTGACTTCCAGGTCTAGCTTGATGAGTGAAGTAGAACATTATTGGCTTAAGAAGTGCCACAGCTCATTTGAAAATGTGATGAGTCACTGTCCTCTCTCTGGCAACCTAACACGAACGTTCAGTTAGTGCGGATTTTGGGGGTGCCCTGAACTTTGCCCTAGATTGCAGTAAAAATGCTGTGATGTTTTCCCAGTTGCTTTCTTTACACAACCGTTAGAGTTTTTAGTGTCTCAGAGGTCAGAGCTTGGCGAGTTATTAGTCAGCCCCAGCAAATTTCCATTTCTGACCCAAAGAGCTACAGCAACTTCCCATTATAAAGTTCCCCCCTTTTGTATTTTGAAATCACAAAATAGAAAAAAAACACATAGTTTCAGGTGTAACATCTTTTTTCTCCAACTCCAAGAAAAAAATCCCAGGAGTTTCGCCAGTGATTCTGCTGCCTTTTCACTCTTCCAACTGGAAGTTAGAATGAAACTCTCTTTAGCCCTCGCTGGGGATTGCATTTCCTGTCTACCTATGAGGGACATTCATGGTGGGCTTGGGAAAACACATTCTATCATTGAAGTCCTGTTTGGGGGTTTTGAACAAGGCCACCTAGCTTCTTACAAAGCTCCACAAGCCTGCCCTTTTTTTTATTTTTCATTTTTTTAAGAGACGGATCTTACTATGTTGCCCAGGCTGGAGTGCAATGGCTCTTCACAGGCGTGATCCCACTACTGATCAGCACAGGAGTTTTGACCTGCTCTGTTTCTGACCTGGGCCAGTTCACCCCGCCTTAGGAAACCTGGTGGTCCCCCACTCCCGGGCAGTCACCTTATTGATGCCGAACTTAGTACGGACACCCGATCAGCATAGCACTCTGCAGCCCAGAACTCCTGAACTCAAGCGATCCTCCTACCTCAGCCTCCCGAGTAGCTGGGACTATAGGCACGCCCCACCGTGCCCAGTGAGCCTGCACTCTTTTCTGGGTTCATAGCCTTCTCTGCATGGGCAGGAAGTAGGATGTGATGTCTCCTAGAAGGAGCTGCAGAACTGAATGACTTCAGCAGAACAAGCCTGCTGCGGCCAGTCTGGGTATGTGGAAACTCGTGGATCTCTTTTCTGTTCCTTCTGTGTGAAGGAATCCTAACTGCCGCTTTCTTTTCTTTCTTTTTCTTTTTTTCTTTTTTTTTTTTTTTTTTTGAGACTCTCACTCTGTCACCCAGGCTAGAGTACAGTGGTGCTATCTTGGCTCACTGCAACCTCTGCCTCCTGGGCTCGAGTGATTATTGTGCCTCGGCCTCCCCAGCAGCTGGGATTACAGGCACGTGCCACCACACCCAGCTAACTTTGTACTTTTTGTGGAGACAAGTTTTCGCCATGTGGGCCAGGCTGGTCTGGAACTCCTGATCTCAGGTGATCTACTCACCTCAGCCTCCCAAAATTGCTGGGATTACAGGCATGAGCCACCATGCCCAGCCCTAACTGCCTCTTTCTGATTGTGACAATGAGGCCCCTTTCCTGGAGTCTTCTTGCTCTGTCCACAGCTGTCCTGGGAGAAGCACTAAGCCTGTGAGGGGGCAGACTTCTGGGACAGGCAGAAGCACTTGTTCCTCCTAAAGAGACCATGGACCCACTCGAGAGGTTCAAGACCTTTAAGGGTTGGGAACTTGGGAGGAACTGCCAGAAGGTCACCAGAGGGGAGTCATGCCTTAAGCGTCCCTGCTCAGATAGCCCTGGACCCAGGAGGGGACCAAGATCCACTGTGAGCAAGGAGGCATCTCATTGTGTGCTTCACTGTGGGGACCGAACTAGTGATGCATGGGAGTTTCTGCTGGGCATCCAGTTTGCAGGCTGGAATCCTGTCTGTAACCAGAAACAGAATCTCCAAAAGCATTGAAGCATTTCTACAGCTTTCATGGTTTTGAAATATATGCACTTGTTTCTCAATCTCTCTCTCTCTCTCTCTCTCTCTCTCTCTCTCTTTCTCTCTCTCTCTCTCTCTCTCTCTCTCTCTCTCTCTCTCTCTCTCTAACTCTTTCTGTCTCTGACAGGATCTTGCTCTGTCACTCAGGCTGCAGGGCAGTGGCATTATCTCAGCTCACTGTAACCTCCACCTCCCGGGTTCAAGCGATTCTTCTGCCTCAGCCTCCTGAGTAGCTGCGATTACAGGTGCTCACCACCACACTTGGCTAATTTTTGTATTTTTAGTAGAGCTGGGGTTTCACCATGTTGGCCAGGCTGATCTTGAACTCCTGACCTCAAGTGAGGAGCCCTCCCAAAGTGCTGGGATTACAGGCATGAGCCACCGCACCTGGCCATACTTGTTTCTCTTACTACGAAAATAATGCATGTTTATATGAAACATTTTGGAAAAGTATTGGAAATGAAAGAAGACATATGACACCCCAGTTCAGATATAACCACCAATAGCTCTTTCTAGTAATATATATACATGTAAAACTATATATTTACAAGTAATATAAAATATGCTTATAATTTAATGTCATATATTTATTGTATATATTTTGATAAGTGGTCCATTATTTCACTTATTAAAAAATACTTGCTAGGTAGAGAATGGCAAGGAAAGCATAGCCCTTGCCTCAAAAAACTAATGGATTAAGCCAGGCATGGTGGCACATGCCTAAGCTCCTCAAGAGGCCGAGGCAGGAGCTCTTGAGTCCAGAAGCTTGAAACTGCAATGAGCTATGTTTGTAGCAGTGCATTCCAGCCTCAGAGACAGAGTGAAGCCATAACAAGAAAGGAAGAAAGAAAGAAGAGAGAAAGTGAGAGGGAGGGAGGGAGGGAGGAAGGAAGGGAGGGAGGGAGGGAGGGAGGGAGGGAGGAAGGAAGGGAGGAAGGGAGGGAGGGAGGGAGGAAAAGAAAAGAAAAAGAAGCTGATGGATTGATAGGGGAATCAGGTAGCAAGTAGGTAGACAAATAGGCTGCACAAAGTGGTTCACGCCTGTAATGCCAGCACTTTGGAAGGCCAAGGTGAGAGGATCATTTGAGGCCAGGAGTTCAAGACCAGCCTGGCCAACATAGTGAAATCCCATCTCTACTAAAAATACAAAAAATAGCTAGTGTGGTGGCTCACACCTGTAATCCCAGCTGCTCAGGAGGCTGAGTCAAAAGAATCACTTGAGCCTAAGAGGTGGAGGCTACAGTGAGCTGAGATCATACCACTGCACTCAAGTCTAGACAACATAGTGAGAGTGTCTCAAAAATAATAGTAAGTAGACAAATATATGATTACAAGACAGTGAGCTCTATGAAGTGATCCAGTGCTATCCCAGAAAACAACAGAGGGGGCACTGCCTAGGTAGCTGATGAAGAATGAGGGCTCCTTGGAGAAGTGACCAAATCCAGCTCTGGGAAAGGAAACACCCAAGATGAGTCTGGGGCATCTTGTCTTGAATGAAGGAAAGAAGCCGTCAAGGCCACTCACGTCAGTCCAAATGACCCAGGAGCCAACTGGAAGAGCTTCTCTCTGGCCAAGGGTGGGAACAGTGGAGCACCCTTAAGAATGATGATGGCAACGCACTGAAACCCATTAACCACAGTCATGCATCCCATTCCACTTAACGCAGACCACACACGGTGGCCCCATGGAACTCTAACACGGTATTTTTCAGTTGAAAATATACCGTGTTAGAGTTCCATGTGCTTTTTCTCTGTTGAAGGATGTCTAGATACACAGACCCTTACCACTGTGTTACCATTGCTGGTGGTGTTCAGTACAGTAACCTGCCCCACTGGGTTGCGCCTGAGAGCCATAGTCTGTATCCACGTAACCAGGAATCAGGTTTGTGCACCCTGTGATGCTCACACAGTGAAATCACGTCATGACATGTTTCTCAGAACGTATCTCTGTAGTTAAGTAACACATGACTCTATATTTAAATGTATGAGTTCCTACTAATACTGAAAAAACCCCGCTTATTCATCATCTTTGAAAGATGTTAAAGGGCTAGCTCATTGTTTTGAAAACTGCTGGGAAAAAATAAACATTCATTTTGTGCCTAGGGTTAACCAAATAGTTGATGACGGGAAGCTTCTCCTTGTTGAAGTATTTCAGAAGGAATGGCAGAATTAGTACGTCATCATTTGTCAAACATTCAGTGAATTAATGTATCTGGATAATGAGGGTCAATGGTTGTTAACTTCGCAATGAGAGGCCACCAGACATTACATTCCTCCAAATGGAAGAGCTTATGAAGTCATCTTGTCAAAAAGCGAGCTTGAATCTCCTCAAAATCTCAGCACATCTTAGTACCTGTTCACAGGAAACAGTGGATAGAGGAAGATTTTTTTTTTTTTTGAGATGGAGTCTTGCTCTGTTGCCCAGGCTGGAGTGCCGTGGCACAATCTCGGCTCACTGCAATCTTTGCCTCCTGGGATCAAGCGATTCTCCAGCCTCAGCACCCTGAGTAACTGGGATTAGAGGCACCTGCCACCGTGCCCGGCTAATTTTTGTATTTTTAGTAGAGACAGGGTTTCGCCATGTTGGTCAGGTTGGTCTCAAACTCCTGACCTTGTGATCTGCCTGCCTTGGCCTCCCAAAGTGCTGGGATTACTCAGCTTCCTGAGTAGCTGGGATTACAGGAGTGAGCCACTGTGCCCGGTGGACAGAGGAACATGTTAAATAGCATCACAGGCTGGGCATGATGGCTCGCACCTGTGGTCCCAGCTACTCAAGAGGCCAAAGTGGAAGGATCGCTTGAGGCCAGGAGTTTGAGACCAGCCTGGGCAACATAGCGAGACCATGTCTCTATGAAAAATTTAAAAATTAGCTGGGCATGGTGGAGTATCTGCAGTCTCATTTGCTCAGGAGGCTGAGGCAGGAGGATTGCTTGAGTCCAGGAGTTCAAGTTCAGCCTAGATAACATACTGACATCCTGTCATTTCTTTTTCTTTCTATTATTTTTCTTTTTCTTTTCTTTTTCTTTCTTTTTTTCTTTTTTTGTTTTTTTTTGTTTTTGGAGACAATGTTTCTTTCTTTTTGCCCAGGCTGGAGTGCAATGGTGCGATCTCAGCTCACCGCAACCTCCACTCCCAGGTTCTAGAGGTTCTCCTTCCTCAGCCTCTGGAGCAGCTGGGATTACAGGCATGCACAACCATGCCAGCTAATTTTCTATTTTTAGTAGAGATTGGGTTTCTCCATGTTGGCCAGGCTGGTCTCAAACTCCCGACCTTAGGAGCTCCACCTGCCTCGGCCTCCCAAAGTGCTGGAATTACAGGCATAAGCCACTGCACTGGGCTGATCCTGTCTTTTAAAAAGACGAAGATTGGCTGGCCACGGTAACGCACATGTGTAATCCCAGTACTTTGGGGGGCCAAGGTGGGTGGATCACCTGAGGTCAGGAGTTTGAAACCAGCCTGGCCAACATGATGAAACCTGGTCTCTACCGAAAATGCAAAAATTAACCGGGCATGGTGGTGCACACCTGTAATCCCAGCTACCTGAGAAGCTGAGGCAGGAGAATCGCTTGAACCCAGAGGGCAGAGGTTGCAGTATGCTGAGATTGCATCACTGCAATCCAGCCTGGGCAACAGAGTGAGACTCCATCTCCAAAAAAAAAGAAGAAGATCATGGGAATGCAATAAGCAAAGTCCAGACTGATGGATAAAATGAATGAGACTTTCCTTAGGATTGCTGGGAGGATTAAACTAGTTAATATATGCAAAGTGCTTAAAATAGTGCCTGCCATTTAGTGAATGTGAGCTATTATGATTACTCTTATTATGGGTATTATTGGAACCAAGCACAACACTGTGAGGAGAGTCTCCCTCCCCCGACCTATGATGTGGGCAACGGGGACAGCCCAGGAATCAGCAGTATTCAAGGACCTTCGGGCCGCTAGAGGTGGTGCCTGGGACAATTGCTTCTGCCAATGCTCAAGAGCGATGCTGGGCTATGGGGCCAGCCACTGCCAGCAATGCCACCACATGGCTGCAAGAGAACCACACAGTCAAACAGCATTCTGTGGGCTGGTCAGATTTCCCCAGGTTTTGTTTCTGAGGAAGAGAAAATGAGGAAGGAAAAGATAATTTCATGATTACCAATGGACACTAGCAGCCACTAAATCTGAATACTGAAAAAGATGAGGCCTTGCAGCCGGGCGCAGTGGCTCATGCCTGCAATCCCAGCACTTTGGGAGGCCAAGGTGGATGAATCTACTGAGGTCAAGGAGTTCAGACCAGCCTGGCCAACATGGTGAAACCCTGTCTCTACTGAAAATACAAAAATTAGCTGGGCATGGTGGTGCGTACCTGTAATCCCAGCTACTCAGGAGGCTGAGGCAGAAGAATTACTTGAACTCAGGAGGCAGAGATTGCAGTGAGCCAAGATCACACCACTGCACTCCAGCCTGGGTGACAAGAGTGAAACGCCTTCTCAAAAAAAAAAAAAAATGTGGTCTTAATTCATAATCTGCATATTAGGCTGCATATTAATTATATTCCATTCTGTATATTTTTATACATTTTTAGACTACATTTTTAAGAGAACAGACTTAATAAGAAAAATCAAAATATCTCCTGCACCTATTTCCCTTGTTATAAATATCTTCCATTAGTAAGGCACATTCGCTACAATTAATGAACCAATGTTGGTACCTTACTATCAACTAAAGTCCATTCTTAATCAATCATACTTCCTTAGCTTTTACCTGATATCCTTTTTCTGTTCCGGGATCCCTTTTTTTTTTGTTTTTTGTTTGTTTGTTTTGAGACAGTGTCTTACTGTCCCCGGGCTGGAGTGCAGTGATACAATCATGGCCCACCGCAGCCTCAATCTCCCGGGCTAAGTGATCCTCCCACCTCAGCCTCCCAAGTAATTGGCACTACAGGCATGCACCACTGTGCCTGGCTAATTTTTATTTTTGTAGAACTGGGGGTTTCAGAATGTTGCCCAGGCTGGTCTTGAACTCTTGGCCCCAATCCGTCCTCCTGCCTTGGCCTCCCAAAGTGCTGGGATTACAGGTGTGAGCCACTGTGTGACAATTTTTAAACAGAGGAGTGATATGATGAGTGCATGTGGGGGATGGATATGAGACACCTTCCAAACCACGGGCAGCATATTGGTGTCTGGGCTTTTGCTCATCTTGATTTCCTCTCTCAGCCTCCAAAGGATTGCATCAGCTTCTAGAAGTGTCAGCTATATGATGAAGGAGAATCACTTGAACCTGGGGTAGGGTGTTGCAGTTAGCCAAGATTGTGCCACTGCACTCCAACCTGGGCAACAGAGACTCTATCTCAAAAAAAAAAAGTTATTCACACTTCCATGTTTATTGCAGCACTATTCTCAATAGTCATGATATGAAAAGATCCTAGGTGTCTGTCAATGGACTAATGGATAAACTATTACATATATATATGTATATACACATATATATATCAGAAATTACATATATATATGTATATACACATATATATATCAGAAATATATATATGTGTATATACACATATATATCAGAAATACATATGTATATATTTCTTTTATACTGAATATATATTATTCAATATTGAAAAAGAAGATCCTGCCATTTGCCACACATAGATCAACCTGGAGGATGTTATACTAAGTGAAATAAGCCAGACACAGAAAGAAAAATATTGCATTATTTTGCTTATTTGTGAAATTGAAAGGAAAAAGTCAAATGTACAGAGATAGAGCACAAAACTGTGGTTATAAGCATGGGATAGGGAGATGTAGGTCAAATATGTGGGCTGAATAAGACTATTGATCTAATGTACATCATGAGTAATATGGGTAACAAAATTGCACTGTATTTGGGATTCCTGCTGAGTAGATTTTAGTTACTCTTGATACAAAAACAGAGAAAAAATATGTAAGATTTCTTCTTATTCATAATCTATGTAAGATTATGGATCTTACATAATCTTACACAATCTTCTTATT
This sequence comes from Callithrix jacchus, assembly GCF_049354715.1. NCBI lineage: Eukaryota > Metazoa > Chordata > Mammalia > Primates > Cebidae > Callithrix > Callithrix jacchus. The sequence goes on from NC_133508.1 coordinate 30,467,392, forward strand.
CATAATCTATGTAAGATTATGGATATGTTAATTTTCTTCACTATATGTTACTATTTATATGTATCCCATAACATCATGTTGTATACCTTAAATGTATACAATAAAAATGTATTTAAAAAAAAAAGAAGTGTCAGCTATAAGTTCTACTGGCCCCTTGAGCATTTGAAGAGATCTCAGAAATAAATTGGGAGATATTTGGGTAGATTGTTTAATGGCCACAAATTTATTTTCTTTTGTGTACATCCCTGTGCCACATCACTTCTGTGCTCCTTCATCTCAGAAATAAATTGGGAGATATTTGGGTAGATTGTTTAATGGCCACAAATTTATTTTCTTTTGTGTACATCCCTGTGCCACATCACTTCTGTGCTCCTTCCATTGAGAGAGGAAGGGCAACCACATGACTAAGACTTGATGCAATCAGAGGCTCAAAAAGTGTTTGTGCCTTGGAGCTTGGTCTCTCTTTTTTTTTTTTTTTTTTTTTTTGACACAGTCTTACTCTGTCACCCAGGCTGGAGTGCAGTGGCATTGTCTCAGCTCACTGCAACCTCCATCTCCTGGGTTCAAGCAATTCTCCTGTCTCAGCCTCCCAAGTAGGTGGGATTATAGGCACATGTCACCACACCTGGCAGATTTTTGTATTTTTGGTAGAGACAGCGTTTCACCATGTTGGCCAGGCTGGTCTCGAACTCCTGACCTCAGGTGATCTGCCTGCCTTGGCCTCCCAAAGTGCTGGGATTAGAGGTGTGAGCAATCGCACCCAGCATGGTCTCTCTTGCTGCCTGAGTCCTCCATGTAAAGAAGTCTGGATTAACCTTCTTAAGGAGAGAACATATGGAGAGAGACAGCTTCCACCACCTGCCAAATATATGATATATGAGGACTTTGTGTGTGTGTGTGTGTGTGTGTGTGTGTGTGTGTGTGTGACAGAGTCTCACTGTTGACCAGGCTGGAGGGCAGTGGCAGCAGTCTTGGCTCACTGAAACTTCCACCTCTCAGGCTTGAGCCATCCTCCCACCTCAGCCTCCTGAGTAGCTGGGACTAGTAACAGTTACTCACCACCATGCTTGGCTAATTTTTATTTTTATTTTACTTTATTTTTTTTTAGACAATGTATCACTATTGTTGCCCAGGCTAGAGTTCAATGGCACAATCTTGGCTTATTGCAGTCTCCGGGGTTCAGGTGATTCTCTTGCATCAGCCCCCCAAGTAGCTGGGATTACAGGCATATGCCACTATGCCCAGCTAATTTTTGTATTTTTAGTAGGTACAAAGTTTCACCACATTGGTCAGGCTGGTCTCAAACTCCCAACCTCAGGTGATCTGCACGCCTTGGCCTCCCAATGTGCTGGGATTACAGGTGTGAGCCACTGCGCCCAGCAAAAAAAAAATTTTGTAGAGATGAGGTCTAATTTTATTGCCCATGCTGGTCTTGAACTCCTGCACTTGAGGCCGCTTTGGACCAATGATCCCTGGCAGTCCATCAGATGACAGTTACCTCATGAATGACCCCAGATGAGTCCAGCCAAAAACCTGCTTAGCTGAGCCCCACCCAAGCTGTCTGACCATAGTATCATGAACAGTACCCTGCTAAGTTTTTGGGAATTTTTTTACACAGCCACAGATAACTGGTATAACTAAAAGAACTGCTCACTGTTGAGAAGAACATCAATCATGTCAATGTAGAAAAATGTCACCCAAAGAATCAGACTAGAGCCTCCGTCCCCTCAGAACTCCTAGAGACTCAATAGAGCAGAGTTGGTGTTTTGTTCTAACATATCATCAACCTGTTTTTCCCAAAAACTGAATGAAAATAACTTCCTCAGTCTCTCCAGTTTTGTCTCTTATATATCTTCTTCCATTTTGTCTCTTCTCTTTTCAGCTTCTCTTATAGCAGCTTCTACTTTTCAGTTATGTTAACTCGGCACAAATTCCTTTTTACTTGGGGTAATACCAGGATGTTGAAATTTCCTATGCTCTGTAGATGCTTTTCCATATGTAGTTCTACTATTTCCTCTTTTTCCCTCTTTTTGATTTCTGTTTTATTTTATTTTTGAGACAGAGTCTCACTCTGTTGCCCAGGCTGGGTGCAGTGGCACGATCTCAGCTCACTGAAAGCTCCGCCTCCTGGGTTTGAGCCATTCTCTGCCTCAGCCTCCCAAGTTGCTGGGATTACAGGCATGCACCACCATGCCTGGCTAGTTTTGTATTTTTAGAAGAGACAGGGTTTCACTATGTTGGTGGGGCTGGTCTCAAACTCCTGACCTCAGGTGATCCGCCCACCTTGGCCTCCCAAAGTGCTTATCGGCATGAGCCACTGGGCCCGAACCCTCTTTTTGATTTCTTGAAGATATACCTTAATTAGGAAAGAAAAATCTTTAGATTTCTTAATGTTTTCTTTAATTTTCTCCCGTTATACAATTTTTATATTATAATAATTGTCTGAAATTATAGATATCATTTACACAAATCTCCGTATCAAATTCTGTCTTCAGTATTACAGGGATGGCAATGTGAAAAAAAATGGAATTGCACGATAGGAAAAGTTAACTATAGACCACTTTCATATCAGTTATCCTGGCGATTTCATTACCAAGATGCATCCTCCGTTTAAGACTCATTTTTTTTCGGCTGGGCACAAGGGCTCAAACCTGTAATTCCAACACTTTGGGAGCTGAGGCTGCTGGATCACCTGAGGTCAGAGTTTGAGACCAGCCTGGCCAACATGGCAAAAACCTATCCTGGTAAAAATACAAAAAAAAAAAAAAATTAGCTGGGAATGTTGATGTGTGGCTGTAATCCCAGCTACTCCAGAGACTAGGGCAGGAGAATGGCTTGAACCTGGGATGCAGAGGTTGCAGAATGCTGAGACTACACCACTGCCCTCCAGCCTGGGAGACAGAGCGAGACTTTGTCTCAAAAAAGAAAAAGAAAAAAGACTCATTATTTTTCTATTTAAAAAATCTTTCCTCTTTTAGGCAAACTCTAACACCATGTGGTTCTTTGACATTCATGCATTCAGTCACTAAGTATTCATTGAGAATTTTCTATATATTTGACTCTGCTAGGCCATGAGAATCCAAAGAGATTCTGCCTTCAAGAAAGAAACACAATGATAGGAAAATGATATTAATTCAGGTCAGGGGTGGTGGCTCACACCTATAATCACAGCACTTTAGGAGGCAGAGTCCGGTGGATCACTTGAGCTCAGGAGTTCGAGATCAGCTTGGCCAACATGGTGAAACCTCATCTCTACTAAAAATACAAAAATTAGCTGGGCATTTTTGTGGGCACCTGTAATCCCAGCTACTCAGGAGGCTGAGTCATCAGAATTACTTGAACCCAGGAGGTGGAGGTTGCCATGAGCCAAGATGGTGCCACTGCACTCCAGCCTGGGTGACAGTAAGAATCCGTCTAAAAATAATAATAATGATCATGTTAATTCAATATGCTAAGTATAGTAATTGGCTTGTGCACAGGGCGTTATGGGAGTGGGAAGCCTGTGAGTGTGTTTGTGATGTGTGTAAATAAGGAAGGGCTTCCTGGAGGAGGAAGTGTTTGCGTTAAGTGGTAAATTACAGGTAGGAGTTAGTTGTAAATAGCATGTGGGATGTGAATGGGAGACAGGATCAGGGGCAGATGAGCCAACACGCAGTGCTCAGGAGCAGGTGTGTGCAAGACATGTGCAGCGTGGGGCAGGACATGGTGGGAAGAGCATGGGCAGCATGTGTCTGGCTGGTGGCTGGAAGCCACAGAAAACCATGTCGAGGAGCAAGATTTTCTTTTGTTTGAGACAGGGTCTCACTCTGTCACCGAGACTGGAGTGCAGTGGCATGATTATGGCTCACTGCAGCCTCAACCTCAAAGGGTCCAGCAATCCTCCCATCTCGGCTTCCTGAGTAGCTGAGACTACAGGCACACACCACCACACTCAGTTGATGTTGTGTTTTTTGTAGAGATGAGGTCTTACTGTGCTGCCCAGGCTGGTCTTGAACTCCTAGGCTTAAGTGATCCTCCTGCCTTGGCCTCCCAAAGTGCTGGGACTACAGGCATGGGCCACTACTCCTCGCCAAGGAATGAGATTGCATCTCCCAATGCATAAAGAGCTGTTGGAAGGTTTTAAGTGAGGCGATAATGATGTAGGATGTGATGGTGGATTCGAGGGGCAAGAAGAATGACTGGGAGGCTGTTGCCTTTTTATCCCGGCTCAGTTGGTGGTCCCAATCTTTTTGGCACAGTAGACTGGTTTTGTGGAAGATGATTTTTCCACAGACTGGGGTAGGGATGGTTTCAGGATGATTCAAATGCATTACATTTATTGTGCTCATTATTTCTATTATTATTATTACATTGTATTAATAATGTGCAATGTATTACATTGTATTAATATAAGAATTACACTGTATAACAATATACAATGTATAACATTAAGAATATACAATGTATAACATTCTACTGTTATAATGAAATAATTATATAATTCACCTTAATGTAAAATCAGTGGGAGCTTTGAGCTTGTTTTCCTGCAACTGATTTAGCAATTAAGAAGAAATTACTTAGGCAGATAGTGAGGGTGTAGGAGTCCTCGGTAAGACTTTTTAATGAAAAGCACCTTCAAATTATTTTTCTTTTTAACAAAGAGCAGGCTGTAAAACCAAGCCACAGACATAGATACCGGCAGTTGTGCCAGTCATGTTCAAGATAGCGGCTCCGTCTTCCCTTCTCTTTGTCAGCCACGTGTACAGCAAGAAGCAGACAAGATGGCGCCGACCAACTGGAATGGCCATTTGCATAATAAGATTAGGATGGGGCCACCAGCCTTCCCCGAACACTATGTAGATGTCATAACTGATCAGACCAATCTACAAACCTTGTGTAAATCAGACACCCCCTCCTCAAACTAGACTATAAAACTCCACGCATTCATACCAGTTGGTCCTTTTTCCCACTCAGAGACTCTCTTTTAAGCTTTCTCAACTTTAAAAAGTTTTTTCTCTTTTTTCTTTTTTCTTTTTTTTTTTTTTTTGAGATGGACTTTTGCTCTATTGCCCAGGCTGAAGAGCAGTGGCACAATCTTGGCTCACTGCAACCTCCACCTCCTGGGTTCAAGCAATATTCCTGCTTCAGCCTCCCAAGTAGCTGAGATTACAGGCACTCGCCACCATGCCTGACTAATGTTTGTACTTTTAGTAGAGATGGGGTATCACCATGTTGGCCAGGCTGGTCTTGAACTCCTGACCTCAAGTGATCTATTCATCTTGGCCTCCCAAAGTGTTAGGATTACAGACATGAGCCACAGCACCCAAACTCTTTTCTTCTTTTCTATTAAACTTTTTGCTCCAAAGCCCACTCCTCATTTCTGTCCATGTCCTGAATTCCTTCTCAACTGAGACCAAGAGCCAAGCTATATACCCCAGACAATGGAGCCATTTCACAACTAGACTGTCCCATGTGGAGGTGATGGGAGACAGTGACCGGTCATCAGGCATTAGGCTCTCATACAGAGCCTGCAACCCAGATCCCTCACAGGTACAGTTCACAATAGGTTTTGCACTCCTACGAGAATCTAATGCAGCTGCTGATCTGACAGAAGGTGGAGCTCAGGCAGTAATGTGAGTGATGGGGCGTGTCTGTAAATACAGGTAAAGCTTTGCTTACTTGCTGCTGCTCATCTCCTGCTGCGTGGCCCGGTTCCTGACAGGCCACAAAGCAGCACTGGTCTGCCATCTGGGAACCAGCTGGGGACCCTATCTTAGAGATAAGGAAATGAGTTAGGGCAGTGTTAGCAGAAATTGAAAAAGAAATAAGTCAGAAATATGTAGTCTGCTAAGCTGGCTATCTTACCATTAATTGGTGGGGGAAGAGGGAAAGGAAAAGAAAATCTCAAGACCTCAAACTCACAATGCCAAAGGGAAAAGGTAAGCTTGGGAACTGAGACAAGAAAAAAACAAAGCCAAACTGTTCCTTTCATTCCCAACAGATAGCTGTGATTTCATATGCTTACGTTATGTGAAATGTAGATTTACTGAGCAAGAGAATTGTATGATCGACTTCCTCCTCCCTCCTCTCTTTTCACGTGTAAAATGTGGATTCAGTGAGTGCTATTCAAGGCCTCATAAGAATGTGACCACCTGCCTCATTGCCTACCCTACTCCCTTCTTTTCCTTCCCTTCTTCTCCTTCCCTTCTTCTCCTTGTGCCCACTCTTTCCCCTTTACATATAGAAGTACTCAAAACTCTTCCTGGAAAAAAGCATGTATGACGATCCTACTGTAACTTGTGTTTCTTTTTTCCTGGGTGTTTCCTCAACCTCAGCAAAATAAATCTCTAAGTTGATTGAGATCTGTCTCAGACAATTTGTTGGTTTACAGAAGTAAGGAAGAAGGAGTTAATGACTTCCAGGATCCCATTGGTGAGGGTGTGGACCGCAGAGCCCTGAGATGGGTCATATGAAGAGGAGCAGAGAATGACAGCAAAGGAGGAGAGCTTGGCAATGCCTGAACAGCCCGCTTAGCCGTAACAGAGCCTTACAGTCACTGGCTTCATGTGGTCCGGAGAAAACTGGTTACATTCATCAAACTGTAATTTGCCTTCCGCGTCTGGTCCCCTTTTGGCCAGAGGATGAGGAAGAGAATCCAGCTAGCTAATTATAGCCGATGTGACACAATCAATAGAAAATTTGTTGATTTGTTGAGCCACCGTATCCAGCTATAATTTTCTTTTTCTTTTCTTTTTTTTTGAGACAGAGTCTTGGTCCTGTTTCCCAGGCTGGACGGCAATGGCATGATCTCAGCTCACTGCAACCTTCACCTCCCGGGTTCAAGCGATTCTTCTGCCTCAGCCTCCTGAGAAGCTGGGATTACAGGCGCCAACCACAATGCCCAGCTAATTTTTGTATTTTCAGTAGAGATGATATTTCACCATGTTGGCCAGGCTGGTCTCGAACTCCGGATCTCAGATGATCCACCCACTAAAGCCTCCCAAAGTGCTGGGATTACAGGTGTGACCCACCGCGCCTGGCCCAGCTGTAATTTTTGAGTAAATTTTAGCTTCACTGGCATTGTTACACATGTCATCAACACAATCCTCTAAGAAAGGTAAAATGTATTAAACAGATATTCATCTTGAGGAACATTTAGACAATACAGATGAACAAAAGGAAAAAAGTAAAAAACTCACCATTTCACCACTCTGAGATAATCCATGTTAAAATAGTTTTTCCATTCTCTGTCATATAGATGTACTATATTACATCTAGTAATAGAGTGAAGAAAACAGTTCACACCTGTTTCTTTTATTATTTAGTTATGTTTTTAGAGACAGAGTCTTGTGATGTTGGCCTGGCCAGAATGCAGTGGCTATTCACAGGCACGATGCCACTACTAAGTGGCATGGAAATTTTGACCTGCTCCATTTCCAACCTGGGCTGGTTCATCCCTCCCTAGGCAACCTGTTGGTCCTTGGCTCCCAGGAGGTCACCATATTGATGAACTTAGTGCAGACACTCGATCAGCATAGTGCACTACAGCCCAGAACTCCTGGGCTCAAGCAATCCTCTTGCCTCAGCCTCCTGAGTAGCTGGGACTACAGGTGCGCACCACCATGCCTGACTACACCCTAGTTTCTTAGGAGAACAGCACTGTCTGTTGCTGGAAGGAACACTGGAAATTGTGGTATCGGGAAGTCTCAAAGGGTAGACTCATAGACTCAAAACATCCAGTTGGCTGAACTCCCCCCTAAGGAGAGATGGTGCTGGTTGCTGGTGGCTTAGGGGATGTCTCTTGTACTGTGAGTTGTAATGAGTGGCTCATGCAGTTGGAGAACCGTAGCTGTGACCAAGCCAAATTCCTCTAAGTAATAGAGGGAGAGGATTTTTAGTTTCATTTTGGGGAGTGGCCTCCTGTTGCTGTAGAACCTGGGAATTTGTACAAGGTAGGAGACAGGATACCCACTCCACGTCCAGATTCCTCAAAAACTCTAAAAATTATTTATCATTTGCTAATGCTGTTGCATAAGTGGATTCTTCTCCTTTCAACATAGGAGTCCTTGTTCACTAAGTATTTGTGATTTTTTTTTTTTTTTTTTTGAGATGGAGTCTTGCTCTGTCACCCAAGCTGGGGCGCAGTGAGTGGTGCGATCTCGGCTCACTGCAACCTCCATCTCCCGGGTTCAAGTGATTCTCCCGCCTCAGCCTCCCTAGCAGCTGGGATTACAGGCATGCACCACCATATTCAGCTAATTTTGTATTTTTAGTAGAGACAGGGTTTCACCATGTTAGCCAGGCTGATCTCGAACACCTGACGTCAGGTAATCTGCCTGCCTCAGTCTCCCAAAATGCTGGGATTACAGGGGAAAGCCACTGCACCCAGCCTAAGTATTTATGATATTATCCTGCAGCTGCCAGTGTATTGAGGGAAGCCCAATCTAACCAGTGTGAAAATATTCAGGAATGCACTGACCACACATAAAATCAGTCAGTGCTAACTCATCTTTCCCCAGTTTTATTCTAGTCATAGTTTAGCCCAGGCCAGGAGACCCAAGCCTGTAATCCTAGCTCCTCACGAGGCTGAGGCAGTTGGAGATCTTGAGGCCACAAGTTTGCTACCAGCAGAGGCAAGATAGTGAGACCCTGTCTCTAAAAAAATTTTTTTAAAAATTAGGCCAGGTGTGGTGACTCATGCCTATAATCCAGCACTTTGGGAGGCCAAGGTGAGCAGATGACCTGAGGTCAAGGGTTCAAGATCATCCTGGCCAACATGGTGAAACCCCATCTCTATTAAAAATACAAAAACTAGCCAGGTGGTGCACACTTGTAGTCCCAGCTGCTCAGGAGGCTGAGGCAGAAGAATTGCTTGAACCCAGGAAGCAGAAGTTGCAGTGAACCAAGATAACACCACTCCACTCCAGCTTGGGCAACAGAGCAAGACTCTGTCGCAAAATAAATAAATAAATAGCCAAGCCTGGTGGTGTGCACTTGTAATCCCAGCTACTTGAGAGGCTGAAGCAGGAGGATCACTTGTGCCCAGGAGTTTGAGGCAGCAGTGAGCTATGATTGTGCCACTATAGTATAGCCTGGGCAAAAGAGAAAGATCTTTTCTCTAAAAAAAAAAAAAATCCCAAAATAAAACAAACATACTTTCTGTTATGTTTTATGTAGGCATGTTCTCTTTATCTAAAAATAAAGAAGCAGAATTGGTCCCCACTTACTGTTTTGGGCACCAGAGTTTTCCTATTGCCTGATGCTGCAAAATTCCACAAGCATGGCCCAAACAAAATGCACATTACTGCAAAGAGAATTTCTTTTTTATTTTTTATTTTTTTTTGAGACAGAGTCTCAATCAGAGGCCCAGGTTGGAGTGCAGTGGCGCAATCTTGGCTCACTGCAACCACTGTCTCCCAGGTTCTAGTGATTCTCCCGTCTCAGCCTCCTGAGTAGCTGGGATTACAGGTACCCACCATCATGCTCAGCTAATTTTTGTGTTTTAGTAGAGATGGGGGCTTCACCATGTTGGCCTCCTGACCTCAGGTAATCCGCCCACCTTGGCTTCCCAAAGTGCTAGGAGCCATCGCATCCAGACTACAAAGAGAATTTCAAATCTTGCAAAAGAAGTGAGATTTCATGAATGTGTTGAACATCATGTTGGAGAACGGCTTGAAGATTCTGCAATGTCATTGACAAATGAGGATCTGGCAGAGTCAGACCAAGTCAACAAAAGAAGAAGAGAAAATTCCACAAGGATGATGTCGTAGGTTGTTTCGAAGCATGTGATTTTACTATATGTATCAAAGAATTACAGAAGGCCCAGAGAGAAAAGGATGAGACTGAGCAAAACATGAGCCACTTTATGGATTCATTGTGAAAATTCAGCAGACAATGGACGTGCAGCAAACAATGCTATAGATCTATTCAGGCTTTATTTCATTCATTCTAAGAATTAGTGCGTGGATATGATTTTAACTTACATTGTGTTAAATGTCAGATAAAATTATTTTTGTACTTGATCTTAGCCAAATAGCCAAGAAGTGATGATTTATTTTTGTCGTTGTTATTCTGAGTTTTTAAGATCAAATTTGAGCCAAATCTTATTGACATACTACTTAATACTGTTAGAGTAGGCAGCCAGGCAGACACCAGCAGGGCAGGAAATAGCCCGCCTCTCCCAGGAGCGTCAGGCGACCATCAGGTGATGACCAGGCAGTTGTTTGTTTTGTTTTGTTTTTTGAGACAGAGTCTCCACTTGTTGCCCAGGCTGGACTGCAGTGGCATGCTCTCAGCTCACTGCAACTTCCACTTTCTGGGTTCCAGTGATTCTCCTACCTCAGCCTCCCGAGTAGCTGGGATTACAGGTGCCCACCACCATGCTCAGCTAATTTTTATTTATTTTTTATTATTCTGTTTTATTTTTAGTGGAGATGGGGTTTCGCCCTGTTGGCCTCAAACTCCTGACTTCAGATGATCCACCTGCTTCGGCTTCCCAAAGTGCTGAGATTATAAGCACGAGCCACCACCCGGCTGATCAGGTAGTTGTTTAACTGTCTCTCTAAAATAATAATTGGTTGCAACTGGCACCAGGGAAAGGCAGGCTCCCAATAGATAGGAAACACCTGAAGCTGGTGATCAGCTTCCTGATAAGATCTCAGGAGTTGGGCGAGTGGGCTAAAGCATGCACACTACAAGGCAAAGTGGTAGAGTTTACCTTGTATGTGACCTTCCTCTAGGAACATTCAACTGGTAAAAAAAACACCAAAAGCAATGGCAGCAAAAGCCAAAATACACAAATGGGACCTAATGAAACTCCACAGCTTCTGCACGGTAAAAGAAACAGTCACTAGAGTGAATCGGCAACCAACAGAATGGGAAAACATTTTTGCAGTTGACCCATCTGACAAAGGGCTGATATCCAGAATTTACAAAGAACTCATACAGATTTACAAGAAAAAAACAAACAAGCCCATTCAAAAATGGGCAAAAGATATGAACAGACACTTTACGAAAGAAGACATACATGAGGCCAACAAACATATGAAAAAATGCTCATCATCACTGGTCATCAGAGAAATGCAAATCAAAACTACATTGAGATACCATTTCACGGCAGTTAGAATGGCAATCATTAAAAAATCTGGAGACAACAGATGCTGGAGAGGATGTGGAGAAATAGGAACACTTTTACACTGCTGGTGGGAGTGTAAATTAGTTCAACCATTGTGGAAGACAGTGTGGCGATTCCTCAAAGACCTAGAAATAGAAATTCCATTTGACCCAGCAATCCCATTACTGGGTATATATCCAAAGGATTATAAATCATTCTACTATAAGGACACATGCACACGAATGTTCATTGCAGCACTGTTTACAATAGCAAAGACCTGGAACCAACCCAAGTGCCCATCAATGATAGACTGGACTGGAAAAATGTGGCACATATACACCATGGAATATTATGCAGCCATCAAAAATGATGACTTTGTGTCCTTTGTAGGGACATGGATGAATCTGGAGAACATCATTCTCAGCAAACTGACAGAAGAACAGAAAATAAAATACCGCATATTCTCACTCACAGGTGGGTGATGAACAATGAGAGCACATGGACACAGGGAGGGGAGCACTACACACTGGGGTCTATTGGGGGGAGTAGGGGAGGGACAGCGGTAGGGGGGAGCTAGGGAGGGATAGCATGGGGAGAAATGCCAGATGTGCGTGAAGGGGAGGAAGACAGCAAATCACACTGCCACGTGTGTACCTATGCAACTATCTTGCATGTTCTGCACATGTACCCCAAAACCTAAAATGCAATTAAAAAAAAAAACCAAAAAAACCACACTAATTAGGCATGCACAAATAGAGTAAAGGAACTGCACATGCAGTCCCTCCCAAGTGCTGGAAGGGCCCTGAGCATGCAGACAGCCCACCCCAAGGGAAGAATCAGGGGAGAAGGGATGCAACCCTCTGGAAGCATGCCAATGGATAAAACCCCAAGTCAAAGGTCAAACAGCTCACTTGGCCCTCTTCCAAGTGTACTTGTCTTCCTTTCATTCCTGCTCTAAAACGTTTTAATAAACTTATATTCCTGCTGTAAAACTTGCCTCAGTTTCTCACTGTGCCTTATGCCTCTTGGATGAATTCTGTCCTCTGAGGAGGCAAGAATTGAGCTGCTGCCGACCTGTGTGGATTCACTGCTGCTAATAATATAAAAATATTAGTTTATCATAGGAACTCTAAAACATAAGTGAACACAGAAAACTGTGTTTATAACGCCCCTGTATCCATCACCCAGCTCAAACTATTATTAACTTATAGCCAATTTTGGCAAGTGAAGTTTTTATTGAATAAGAACATAAAATTATAAAGGTATAGAAGAGTGCATATATCATAGTTGTAGAGCTTGTAAATTTTCACAAGTTAAAAAGTTTATTTAATCAGCACATAGATCAAAAGATACAATGTCACAGCACCCCAGAGGATTCTCTCTGCCCACTTCCAGTCCATATCCCTCCCAAAGTAATGGCCTTTCTTTTAACACCATGAACCAGCAGCACAGGCCAATCTTACCTCTTCCATGCTTGCCAATCTGGCCCCTCTCCCCGCTGCCTCTGACTCTGCAACCCGTCATTTTGCCAAAAAATACTTCAGAATGTTAGTTTAAAAAATACCTAAGGCTGGGAGTTCAAGATCAGACTGGGCAACATAATGAGACCCCATCTCTAAAAAAAAAAAAAAAAATTAGCTTGGAATGGTGACTCCCACCTGTAGTCCTAGCTACTTAGGAGGCTAAGACAGGAGGATCACCTAAGCCTAGGAGTTCGAGGCTACGGTGAGCTATGATTGTGCCACTGTGCTCCAGTCTGGTCAACAGAGTGAGACCCTGTCTCAAAAAAAGACCCTTTAAGTATAACAATAATACCACAGTCAGATTTTTAAAATTAACTGTAGTATTAAGACTTGCATGTCAGCAAATATCTTGAATGTGTACGTATTTCCCTGGGTTTCTCATAAATTTAAATTTTTACAGTTTGAGTCATGACCTAAGTAAGATCCATAAGTCCTGTTGCCTAGGCTGGAGTGCAGTGGTGTAATCTCAGCTCACTGTAACCTCTGCCTCATGAGTTCAAATGATTCTCCTGCCTCAGCCTCCCCAGTAGCTGAGATTACAGGTGCACACCACCACACCCAGCTAATTTTTGTATTTTTAGTAGAGAGGGGGGTTTCGTCAGGTTGGCCAGGCTAGTTTCAAACTCATGACTTTAGGTGATCCACTCACCTTGGCCTTCCAAAGTGCTGGGATTACAGGCATGAGCCACTGTGTCTGGCTCTGTACCTTTTTTTTTACATTTTTAAAAAACCTATAGGCTCGCCTCCCATCTCTCTCACTCTCTTTCATCCTTCTTTCCTTCTCCTCCTCTTCTCTCTCCTCTTCCCCCTTCCCCTATTGCAATTTTGTTTTAAATGTTGAAGGAGCTGAGTATTTGTGTTGCAGAATTTCTGTGGTCTGACTTTCCTCATTTCATGTTGTAGGGTTATTTATCACATCCTTCTCTCCTATGTATCACATCCTTCTCTCCTTTTTTTTGGCAAAAGCTTCCCCAGTGGTGTGAGGCCTTTCCATGCACACTGCTTGGTTGTCTCTTTTGTGACTTTAGCAGCCATGGGTAGTCACTGCTTCAATCTATTACGTCACAGGGATTTGCAAAATGATGCTGATTTATCACTTCTTCTTCATTTATTAGTCAAAATACTTCTAAAAAGAGAAACTTTCCTTCATCAACTATTTGGCTACCCTGAGGGACAGTTTACACAGAAAATGCAGAATAAATGCACGATTCTTTTTCTTTATGTACAGTTAAAAAATATATGAGTCCTCAAGAGGTGAGTATCATTGTGAACTTTTTTTTTTTAAGAGTTTCGCTCTTGTTACCCAGGCTGGAGTGCAATGGCACAATCTCAGCTCACCGCAACCTCTGCCTTCCGAGTTCAGGCAATTCTCCTGCCTCAGCCTCCGGAGTAGCTGGGACTACAGGCCCGCACCACTGTGCCCAGCTAATTTTTGTATTTTTAGTAGACACGGGGGTTTCACCATGTTGACCAGGATGGTCTCGATCTCTTGACCTCGTGACCCACCTGCCTCGGCCTCCCAAAGTGCTGGGATTACAGGCGTGAGCCACTGTGCCTGGCCCATTGTGAACTTTTGTAGCTAGAGATCCCTAACTGACATTTCTAGAGTCCCTGTGAGTCTGAAGGTTTAAATCCCAAAGCTGGGCTTCATCGGCCTCACCTGGAAGAGGGAGACAGAGAACCTAATTAGGAAATGCTGGTTGAATACAGATTTCATTCGAAAGAATGCAATGATTTACTGAGCATGGACAATGTGCCTTCGTCTTTTGTGTGTCTCTCTCAGAAACACCGTGGTGATATGAACTCTGATACCCCCACTCTTTTTTTTTTTTTTTCTGAGATGGAGTCTCGCTCTGTCATGCAGGCTGGGTGCAATGGCTCGATCTCAGCTCACTGCAACCTCCACCTCCTGGGTTCAAGTGATTCTCCTGCGTCAGCCTCCCAAGTAGCTGGGACTGCAGGCACGTGGCACCACACCCAGCTAATTTTTGTATTTTTAGTAGAGGCAAGGTTTCACTATGTTGGCCAGGATGGTCTCCATCTCCTGACCTTGTGATCTGCCTGCCTCAGCCTCCCAAAGTGCTGGGATTACAGGCGTGAGCCACTGCACCCAGCTGATCCCTTTTTATAGATGAAAATGAGGACTAGAGAGCCCGGTAGCTTGTCTAGATAACATGGCTGCACAGAACCTGAGCCAGGCTTCACATCCCAGCTGTGTGACTTACAGACCAAGGTGGGTGTGGATGTCCCAGGCTCATAGCTATCATGGTGGGCGGGCTCCCTGGAGCACCTGAGGCCTGCTAGCTCCAGAGCATCGAGAACCACCTTGGAGAACCAACTCCTCTACCCCACGGGTTCCTCTTCACCGTGACTATTTCTCTCCTGTGCTACCACAGTCGTCTCCTAACAGGCCTCCCTGCATCCCCTCCCCGTCCGCGCCATAGTCTGTTTCAGCATGGCAGGCAGAGTGAAGCTTGCAGAGTGCACGTCCCAGGACCACGGCCTCCCAACTGCCACTGAGGGAATGTGGTCAGAATAATCTTACAACAAATTATACCCAGATTTGACCTAGTAGAAAATATTGACTCAGACAATGGGAGCCACTTTACCTCAAGGGTGCTAAGGGGAATTGTGGAAGGTTTACACATCAGATGTGATCACCACACCCCTTGGATTCCCCTTCCTCTGGAAAAGTAGAAAGAATAAATCAGACTCTCAAAAAGCATATTACTAAACTAATCTTAGAAACTAAAATGCCTTGGACCAAATGTCTCCCAATAGCACTCCTTAGGATTGGGACCGCCCCAAGGAAGGACGTGGGATTGTTTTCTTATGAGTTATTATGGGGACTCCTGTATTTAGTTAGGACTACTGGCCTTTCTACTACGGAAACCAAAGGCCAATTTTTGAGAAATTATGTACTGACCATGTCCCCCACCCTGTCATCCCTGAGGTTCAAAGGACTTCCGACTCAAAACCCTCCTCTTGAGTTCACGGTTCAGCACTTCCAGCTTGGCAACTCAGGGCTAATTAAGACTTGGAAAGAAAACAAGCTCCACCCAAGCTGGGAAGGTCCCCGTGAAGGGCTCCTGATCACCGAGACAGCCGTATGAACAGCTGAACGGAGGTGAACGCATTACCCGAGGGTCAAGAGACTGTAAAAGAACCGCTGCAAGGAAGGGAAAGGGTGAATGGGAACTGTATAGATCACCTAAAGAGCCCTTAAAGTTAACTCTAAGGGAAACCTAGAAGGAAGCTAAGAGCAGGCTCCATCCCTGGGGGCGGATGTGGTTACGATTAATCCTACTACCAGGGGTGAGAGGGTACGAAATTATTGGATGGAGTCTGGTAGAAGAATATCCAATCAAACTAGTACTCCAAACATAACTAGAACCTTCACCCCGAAGACCATAAGGTTTAATGCCTGCCGAGTCTTCCATTGTGGGAATTTAGGGAAGCAAAGGCCGCTGTCACAAGCAAATAAACATCTATGTCCTGAAACAGGTGGCTACCGGGGAAAGCCCTGTGCTGGCTGGGATGAGATCTGGTGGACCACCCAGTTTCCAGGCTGGGTAAGCCATTCTTCCAAAAACAAACCTTAAAGAAGAAGATACATTTGCATAGGGGACCCATGCCTTCTAACTGTAGAAATTTAGAATGCGATCCTATGTTAATTACCACAAATAACCCAGCTGCTCTAGACCAGGAACCTTGGAGGTATGGATTAGGAATAGATCGCTCAGGACGGGATCGCATGAAATGGCTAGCTCTCAGGCTGGTCACCAGCTCCACCCTGAGCACACCCAGGATTACTGTGACCCCAGTCCCACTACTTCCTTTAACCCAGCAGACAATGACACTAAGGGTGTAAAAATTATTAAGGTCACTGACTTGAGGCAGACTTTAGAAACTGAGACTGTAAATGCCTGGGTTGAATGGGTTAGATTTTCAGTACTAGCCCTTAGTAAGAGCAATGGTTACCCACGCTCTGCTGGGCTGCTTCAGGCACAGGTGGTTCCGTTTCCCCAGGATGGGATACCTATCCCTAGGGAGTGCGTTGCATGTTGGCTCTGTATCAGGACAGCGATGCATAGGGAAATAAGACTTGCAAAATCTGTCATTGCTCTTTACCACCTGATGGAGGTCAGACCCTAGAGCAATCCCCTCATTCTCCATAGGGAGAACCCTCAACGTGTACCCACACCCTAAACATTACTGGTGAGTCAGATAAAGGCAACCGCCGCTCAGCTTTTCATCTGCCTGGGCTGATGTCTGATGGTATTGGGGAAAGAGGAAACTCCATGACCTATTACTGTCCAATTGGACCAGGACTTGTACCTTAGTTCGGCTGGTCATTCCATTCATCCTGGCATTCTGTAAGATCCCCAAGAATCCACATGGCTTCCCAAGTCAGAGAGAGCTAACAAATTATTTTGATCCCAACATTTATATTGACCCAGTAGGAGTGGCTAGAGGAGTACCTAATGAATTTAAGGCCCGAAACCAAATAGCTGCTGGGTTTGAATCTGGACTCTTCTGCTGGTCAACTGGTCCATGCCCTGACCTCAGGTGACCCACCTGCCTCGGCCTCCCACAGTGCTGGGATTACAGGTGTGAGCCACTGTGCCTTGCCTGGTTGAGCATTTTTATTGACAAATTGACCTTTAGCAGTATGTGTAAATGTATAAAGCCTAAAGCAGATGCATGCGTTACTTATCACCTATTGCTTATTTATTATTGCATCAGCCTACCATGGTGGAGTTGCTTTTGAGGTGAGCAAAATATTAAAAGTAATGGACGGCGATTTTGCAAATAGACATGTTGCTTTATGATGGGCCACTGCTATGGTCTGGGTGTTTGTGCCCTCTTAAAATTCATATGTTACACTCCTAGCCCCCAAAGTGACGATATTAGGGGATGGGACACTTGGGAGGTGATTGGGCCATAGTGTGGAGCCCTCATAAACAAGATTTGTGCCCTTGTAAAAGAGGCATGAGAGAGACACCTCATCCTTTCCACCATGTGAAGACACAGTGAGAAGGTGCCAGGAAGCAGGTCGTCACAAGACACCAAATATGCTGGCACGTTAATCTTGGAAATCCTAGCCTCCAGAACTGTGAGAAATAGGTTTCTATTGCTTATAAGCTGCCCAGTTTACGGCATTTTCTTATAGCAACCCAAACGGACTAGGACAGTCACTTTGCCATTTCTCTACTTGCTGCCAGTGATTCCCCTGTAGACATAAACAAGAGTCGTTACTCAGTAAGAAAGGTGGGGCTCACTTTTTGGGAATCATCATCACTATCACCATTGCCAGAAATACATCTTGGAGCACATGCCCTATGCTTGGTAGACTGGTACCATCCTGTGTTTGTTAGGCAAACCCGTCCTCATTATTATCATTGGCACTGAAAATGCCGTATTGACTGGGCACTCACCATGTGCAGAGAATGTGTTATGTCCTCACTGTGGAGTCCTGAGAAGATAGGTAAGCAGCAACGAGAAAGGCCTCGCAGGTGGAGGAGATAATTGTTCCAAGAGATGGCTAATCACTGGCAACCCAAACCCTCCTCCCAAATACCTCACTCCACGTATAGTCTCAGCAGCACAACCTCATCCACACATAGCGTGTCCAGCACAACCTTATAAAACTTCCTTCAGTCACTGACTCTTTGCAGACAGCCCCTTTTCTGCTATGCTGCCCATTGCACCCATGCAACGTAGCTTCGCACTTTCTCTGATGTATCTGCCTTTCTTTACTTACAACTGTCTTGGTAAATTTTTTGCTGCCCACGAAGCTGGCCCCAGCCAGTGACACCCATGAACCCTATCTCCTTAACTCCTCTCACCTCCTCTTAGGTAGGTAGCATTGCAGTTCCCATGTACCAGATGA
Organism: Callithrix jacchus; assembly: GCF_049354715.1. Classification (NCBI taxonomy): domain Eukaryota; kingdom Metazoa; phylum Chordata; class Mammalia; order Primates; family Cebidae; genus Callithrix; species Callithrix jacchus. The sequence continues at coordinate 30,485,900 of NC_133508.1, forward strand.
GTTAACTGAGTCTTTGAGAGATTAAATAAATGTGCAAGGGCTGTTTAGTAGTAAGTGTTAGAGCCAAGCATTGAATGAGGGTTTATGTGGCCAGAGTCCATGGGCTAAAACACTGCACTGCCTTATTGTCATATATATGATGAAATGAGGGACTGCTGTTTGCTGAGTTGATGGTTTTATAAAGACACCAATGTGGCAAATCAATTACCTAAACTGAAAAAAATGCTATGCAGAAATCATAGTACTGTAATGAAATTATTTACCGCTAGGTAAACAGCCCCAGACGATTAGATAAAATCATTTATTGGTCAGATGTGGTGGCTCACGCCTGTAATCCCAGCACTTTGGGAGGCCAAGGCGGGCAGATCACGAGGTCAAGAGATCAAGATCATCTGGCCAACATGATGAAACCGTGTCTCGCTAAAAATACAAAAAAAAAATAGCTGGGCATGGTGGCGCCTGCCTGTAGTCCCAGCTACTGGGGAGGCTGAGGCAGGAGAATTGCTTGAACCCGGGAGGCGGAGGTTGCAGTGAGCCAAGGTTGCGCCGCTGTACTCCAGCCTGGCACCTGGTGACAGAGTGAGACCCTGTCTCAAAAAAAATAGTCATTTATTGTCCAAGTAAGGTTTAGGGAGACTGTCCAGGTCAGTGCCGATGGCCTACTCTGGCCACTGAGCTGAACCTTCCGTTCGTGGGTCCCGCACGGGCTTGGCACGCTCCTCTCCTGAGCCCCTACTTTCCTCGTGACAACTGCACAAATACAGAAGTGTGGTTTTCCTTCCTTCTTTTAAGTTGATGACATAATAGGACTGTGGAGTTTATGCAAGTGACACTGGCCTTTAGTAATGTTTCTAGAAATGGAACTCTGAAAGATGTAGTATCACTATGGCTGCCAGAAGGGAGTCACAGGGGCAGTGGTAAAGGTGTCTTCTATAAAATGTGAGTACAAAAAGCACAGGTGAGCCACCCATTCGATTTCAATGGAAGGAAGCCATGCTCCTATTGAGATTTCAGCGTGTCGAGGGAGCAGAGACCTTTCAAAATGGTGCCTGCTGTTACAGAGAAGTGGGTATGTTAGTACTTCTTACTGGCCCATGCTGATACAGAGCTGGGCCTCTAACAGCAGCAGGGGTGAAAGGACCCTTGAACAGGAGAGTCCACTGCAGTGCTGAGCCATCGGAAACAAGTGACCTTAATGGGCGGAAAGGTTGAAAAGGTATCCAGGGAGTGTTGAACTGCAAAGATCTATGGAGACAGCAAAAGGAAATGATATTTGTAGGGACGAGAGAGATGGGTAGCCAACAAAAGTTGGAATAAATATGTTATAATGTGTGTTATGTTGATCTTAAGGAAGGTAAAGGATGATGAGCAGGAGGGTGAGGTCGGCTACCCCAAATGGAAATTTTGATCCCTTGCTGGCTTTCCAGACCTAAGCCAGTTCTTATACCCAGAACCCATCAATTGAAGGAAAGGCTGGGTCTCTGTGGGGAAACATCTGCCTTCCCATGGTAGATGTAGAAAGAAGTGATTTCCCCAGTCCTTCCCCAAAGTTATCTATAGCCATTTACTCAGATCACCATGCAGTGGGGAAAGAGGAATGCCCAGATTTTTCTAACGCTATTAGAATATCAAGGTTGACACTCAAAGCAATATAGCTCTTCCTGTTCAATTAAGGGTACATGGGAGACATATTAGTCAGGGTTCTCTAGAGGGACAGAATAGGATGTGTGTGTGTGTGTGTGTGTGTGTGTGTGTGTGTATACACACACTATATATGAAAGGGAGTTTATTAAGTATTAACTTACACAATCACAAGGTCCCACAATAGGCTGTCTGCAAGCTGAGGAGCAAGAAGAGCCAGTTCAAGTTTGAAAACTGAAGAACCTGGAGTCCAATGTTCGAGGGCAGGAAGCATCCATCATGGGAGAAAGATGCAGGCTGGGAGGCTAGGCCAGTCTCTCTTTTTCACAGTTTTCTGCCTGCTTTATGTCTGTTGACAGCCAACTAGATGGTGCCCACCAGATTAAGGCTGGGTCTGCCTTTCCCAGCCCACTGACTCAAATGTTAGTCTCCTTTGGCAACACCGTCACAGACACATCCAGGGTCAATACTTCATATCCTTCGATCCAATCAAGTTGACAGTATTACCCATCACAGGAAGTACGTGACAAATGAAGTCTTGGCTCAGGCCCACAGACAGACCCACCTGGGGTCAGTTTGCCAGTTCCTAAATGTGTAATTGAATACACACACTTACCAGTTAGGGGAACCATTGTATTGATCTCTTGCTCTGCAAAGCAAGAAAATAACGTCATAATGGGAAAGGCCCAGTGGCTGTCACTGAAAACACCCTCTCATCTAAGCCAAGACATTAACTCAAAACTAATATCACACTACAGTGATGACATCACATTAGTCAGACCTATGAGCAAGAAATAGCAAGAATAAGGTGCTATGGCCAGGTGCAGTGGCTCACACCTGTAGACCCAGCTACTTGGGAGGCTGAGGCAGGAGGATCGCTTGAGCCCAGGAGTTCAAGACTGCAGAGCTATGATCGCACCACTGCACTCCAGCCTGGGTGACAGAGTGAGACCTTGTCTCTAAAAAGCAAAATAAAAAGAAGAATAAGGCGCTCTGATGTACTGTTCCTCCAGCTGTGCAAAGGGGGCCTGTCACCAAGGAGGAAAGGAAGCTAGGATTAGGAGATGACCAGCAGTCGTCACCACACTGTGTCCATTCTGATTTATGTTGGTAACCCCTTTTTAACTTGGACATAATTATAGCACTTGGCTCTTGAATTCAAATCCGCAACAGTTGCGGAGAGGCTACTGCATGCTCAGCACAGTGCTAGGCGCCGTGGCTATCTGCAAGACTGTTTGAAATACTTAGGGCTCATATGCTCAGAAGGACAGGTGTCTGTGCTTCTAAGTGCTGGGATGCAGCCTCTTTTCCCTATAAGAGGGGATTAGGTGGTAGAGAAATAAGTAAGTCAGCAAAAGAATAACGTTGTGCTTTAATTTATGTTTTCTTTTTAGATTTTCAATTCCTTGTTTCTGAATGCCTTCACCTTCCATATTGACTTGGACACCCGCCTGGTGTCCACCTAATCACTAACTTGATGGCCTTTTCCCCTGCCTTATCCTCCCCTCACCCCTCTTGCTAGCAATTTTAGGGTCGATGACCTCGTTGGCTTGGACAGATTCAGGAATAAGTGATTAGGAATTATTATTTTTTTCAACAGAGACAGGGTCTCCCTCTATCACCCAGGCTAGAGTGCAGAAGCTGCAGCTTCGAACTCCTGGGCTCAAGGCATTCTCTTGCCTCAGCCTCTTGAGTAGCTGGGATTGCAGAAGTGAGCCACCATGCCTGGCCTGTCAATTTTTTCCATGTCGACTTTCCATTGTTTCAGCACTTATTAAAATGATCACGTGAAAGTGTTGGAGGTGAAGCTGTCACCACACCATGAGGGCACCTGAGTCCTTGGCTGGCCTCCAGGACACAGATGACAGACTGTGAACAAAAATACCTCAGTGGAGGAGGGGAAGAGACAGTGCCTGGAGGTCCCCCGAATGGGGCCTTAGACACTGATGTGTGTCTGTCTGTATATGTGCACTAATATGTGTGTGTTTCTGTGTATATTCTTATATATCTAACTCCTTGTATAACATGTATCCTTTGATTAAAAGTTATAAATCTCCCTTGGCTTAAGTGACAGGTATCTGGGATTATTATTTTGCTTTTGGTGACCCATAAAAGCAAAACCAAATCCACAAGATCTGCAGGGAGGAACAAGTTAAATACCAAATGCTGGGCCTAATCCCTCAGCAGCCAGGCAGGATTAGGAACTGAGGCTTGTACTGCTGACAAGACACAGGATAAGGCCACGTGGTAAGTGTCACATGTTCTGATGAGTTGAAAGCAGCGTGAAGGAGCCTCTTTTATCCTCTGGATCTAAGAGGTTGCTTTATCTTCTTAAGTGTCAGCTTGTTAATATTTGAGGGGAAAACCAGGAAAGTCTTACTGATTCCTGGTTTGTCCTGTGCTTTCTTTTGAGGAGGTCACTTGTTTAGAAGGATTTGGCCTGGGTGGGCATCCCTCGCGCTGGAGAGGCCCAGGCTGCAGAGGCTCCCACGGCGGTTCTGTGGTTGAACGTGTGTTGTTGGAGCAACTGGAACCCAAAGCTGAGTTCATTTACTCTCCCAGGAAAGGGTCATCAATTAGAAATGGAACATGTGAAACTTTCAAGACCAGCCTGCTTTCAAGGAGTCAAATAATCTTGTAGACAATGGTTTTTGTTTATTTGCTTTTTGTTTTTCTGAGATGAAGTCTTGCCCTGTCACCCAGGCTGGAGTGCAGTGGCACGATCCTGGTTCACTGTAACCTCCGCCTCCTGGGTTCAAGCGATTCTCCAGCCTTAGCCTCCTGAGTAGCTGGGATTACAGGCAAACACCACCACACCCAGTTAATTTTTGTATTTTCAGTAAAGACGGGGGTTTCACCATGTTGGTCAGGCTGGTCTCAAACTCCTGACCTCGTAATCCACCCGCCTCAGCCTCCCAAAGTGCTGGGACTACAGATGTGAGCCACTGCACCCAGCTACAATGGTCTTATTATGAAAAGCCAAGACCTCCGTGAGCAACAAGCAAGGGTGGGAGTGCGGATCCTGGCCACAGGGCCAGGCTGCCCAGCAGCTCATAGCTCTGCAGCCTCGAGAAAGTGACCTAGCACCTCTGTGCCTAAGTCTTAATCTCTAAAATGAGGATCATAATAATATATGCCCATACAGTTGTTATAAGAATGAGTTAACAAAGCCAGGTATGGTGGCTCATGCTTATAATTCCAGCTCTTTGAGAGATTGAGATGGAAGGATCACTTGAAGTCAGGAGTTCAAGACCAGCCTGGGCAACATACAAGACCCCGAATCTAAAAAAGAAAAGAAAATCAGCAGAGCATGGTGGCATGTATCTGTAGTCCCAGCTACTGGGGAGACTGAGGTGGGAAGATCCCTTGAGCCCATGAGTTCAAGGTTACAGTGAGCTAGGATGCTGCCACCATGCTCCAGCCTGGGTAACAGGGTGACACCCTGTCTCCAGAAGAAAAGGAAAAAAAAAAAAGGTATCAAATATATGCACCTGGAACAGTCGTATTAGTTGTTATCATAACTCACCTCATGGGACTTTACTTACGTTGGAAAAAAATAAGATAATCAAATCCTAACCAAAATGATCTCAGAATGGCAAGGATTTGTTTGGTATCTTTTCCTGCAAAGAAAAATTTGAAAAGAGTGGATAATAAACAGTAATATATATTGTGTGAACACATATTTTGTAAGAATTCATGTGAGAGTTGCCTTTTTTGGGCAAGGGGGATGAGCTGGGATGGAGAACAATAAACAGAACTTCATTGCAATCTGTAGTGTCCTTTCACTTTGCTTTTAAGTAAAAAAGAAAGATTGAAAAAAACTATCATAGCAACTAAAGAGTAGTCAGTTATGGGTGGTTATCACAGTGTGTTTGTTGTAAGATTCTGTCAACTTTTCTGGCATTTTCTAAAGTTCTCAAAGTTACACATGTAAAGTGTTTAAAAGAAACAAAATCTGGCTGGCATGGTGGTTTATGCCTGTAATCCCAGCACTTTGGGAGGCCAAGGTGGGTGGATCACCTGAGGTCAGGAGTTTGAGACCAGCCTGACCAACATGGTGAAACCTTGTCTCTACTAAAATACAAAAAAAAAAAAAAATTAGTTGGGCATGGTGGTGCATGCCTGTAATCGCAGCTACTTGGGAGGCTGAGGCCGGAGAATCACTTGAATCCAGGAGGTGGAGGTTGCAATGAGCCAAGATTGCACCACTGCACTGCAGCCTGGGCAACTGAGCAAGACTTTGTCTCAAAAAAAAAAAAAAGAAAAGAAAGAAAAGAGAAAGAAACAAAATCAACCATGACATGAACTCCAAAAAGCAAGGGATTGATCTGTGATCAATATGAACAATGAAGACGAGCAGGAAAGTACTAATGAGGATGATTTTTCTGCCAACTCTTTCATGCATATTGTACCACAACCAAAGAGAACCACAGAGAGGAGCATCCCTGCGCTCCTGAGACGAGAGACGGAAGGCCTTTCTCCACCGAAGAAAAACGTCTCCGAAGCTTTTTCCTCCTTCACAATTGGCTTCACTGGCATTTCAGAAAAGACTCTTTCTGCTCATGTGTTTTACCTTTCTGATATTTGTTCTTCATTTTCAGGCAATTTATCATAAGGAGTAGAGTGATCCAGATTAAGTGTATGGATGAAATGCAATTAAAAAGCGATATTAACGGGTTTTTCTTACCCCCTCGAAAATAGTTTTATTCGTGATGTAGGAGTCCACCAGCATTTTTCAGGGATGGTGCAAGAGAGTTCAAGTGACAGTGCAGTGTGACAGGGCACTGGCCACGGTGCCAGCAGTGTGGGGGTCACATCCTGGCTCTGTTGTGTGACCTTGGACAAGTCACATACTTTCTGGGTGTGCTCATATGTAAATCGGGAGGTGTCATACCCAGGAGACAGCTGCTTTGCATCACAGAACTGCTGTGAGAAATAGCACAAAGCAAGATGATATTTGGGACAGCTATTTGGAAATAACAGAGTTACCCATAGGCCAGGTGGTTTTATTCCATGCCCCACTGTTTCAGCTTTCTCAGGCAGCAAGATTCAATCGCCCGGAGTGCCGGGGGAAGAAGCTTCTGTTTAATTTGTTTTTCTGCTATTTTCAGAGGTTTAACTAAAAGTCCTTACTGATGGAACCCTTCTTATAAATTTTTCTATGCTCTACCTGGTCTTTTGTTGACCTTATCACCGTATCAAGCCAAAAAATCTTTCTTTTGTGTAAAGGCTGTGTTTGTTAGCTTTCTTCTGAATAAAGTTACTATTTTCCCCCTTATAATTTAAAGTAGGCCTGACGCAGTAGGTAGCTCATGCCTGTAATCTCATTACTTTGGGAGGCGGAGACAGGAGGATTCACTTGAGCCCAGGAAGCCGAGGCTGCTGTAAGCCATATTTTCACCACTACATTCCAGGCTCAGCAACAGAGAGAGAACAACGTTAAAGAGTAAGTTGTGGAGAGATACTCTGATACTGCGTAAGTATCTTCTTCCTGTCAAACCTCCATCCACCAGGTTTAGCATTTGGTGTCAATGCATTTCTTCATTCTTTCCATATTTAGCAGCCAGCACGCTGCCATGAGGAAGAGTTTTCCTCTCCCTAATCAATTTATCATTTGTTTATCATTTAGTCATTGACATCAATATGAACTCATGGATTCTTCTTCTATGCAATGGGTTACAATCCACCACGACCTTTGTTTGATTTTTACATTATCCCCACGTTGGCCAGTAGGGGGCCCCAGCCAGCTTCCATATCCTCCCATCATAGACCTTTCCTGACTTTCCAGCACAAGTCCTCTGCTCTATTCACAAGAGCAAAGATATGGAATCAACCTAAGTGTCTAGCAACAGAGAATTGGACAAAGAAAATGTGACGTATATATCATTATACTATATATACAATGTTATATATTATTGTATATATAATTTTATATAAAATATGTAACTATTGTATATATAATACACTATATTAACACAATATAGTATATATAATATAACATAATATATAATATGTATTACATGTTATATAATATATTAATATAATAATCAAGGCTCGCTGCAACCTCCACCTCCCCAGATTCAAGCAATCCTCCTGCCTCAGCTTCCTGAGCAGCTGGGATTACAGGCATGAGCCACCACACAGGCTAATTTTTGCATTTTTGGTAGGGATGGTGTTTTGTCATGTTGACCAGGCTGTTCTTGAATTCTTGAGCTCAAGCAACCCACCCATGTTGGCCTCCTAAAATACACTACTGGTGTGAGCCACCCCAGCTCAGCCTAAGATCATTTTTCATTCCTACAAGTACAGGTTTCTTACAAGTGTACATTGCATAGTGATGAAGGCTTGGCTTCTAGTGTACCTGTCACCTGAATAGTGAGCACTGTGCCCAACAGGTAATTTTTCAGCCCTCACCCCTCCTGCTCTCCCACCGTTTGGAGTCTCCAATTCTGTGTGTCCATATCTGCCCACTGTGAGCCTTGATTATATGTTATATAATATATTAATATATTACATAACAGACAATTGTATGTATAACAATATATTGTTTATATAATGAATATATTATTAAATATTATTATATAATATGTACATAATATATGTACACATTATATATTACATAATTATATATAATATATACATGCACAGATCACGAAATACTACTCAGCCATAAAAAAGAATGAAATCATGTCTTTTGCAGCAACATGGATGGAACTAGAGGCCATTATCCTTCGTGAGATCACTCAGAAACAGATTCAAATAAAGAATGTTTTCACATATACGTGGGAGCTAAACAGTGGGCAGACATGGATACACAGAATTGGAGACTCCAAAAGGTGGGACAGTGTGAGGGGTGAGGGCTGGAAAATTACCTGTTGGGAACAGTGCTCACTGTTCAGGTGACAGGTACACTAGAAGCCAAGGCTTCATCACTATGCAATGTACACTTGTAAGAAACCTGTACTTGTAAGAATGAAAAGTGATCTTAGGCTGAGCTGGGGTGGCTCACACCTGTAGTCCCAGCATTTTAGGAGGCTGAGATGGCTGCGTTGCTTGAGCTCAGGAATTCAAGACCAGCCTGGTCAACATGACAAAACCCTGTCTCTACCAAAAATGCAAAAATTAGCCTGTGTGGTGGCTCACGCCTATAATCCCAGCTGCTCAGGAAGCTGAGGCAGGAGGATTGCTTGAATCTGGGGAGGTGGAAGTTGCAGTGAGCCTTGATCACACCACTGCACTCCAGCCTGGGTGACAGAGTGAGACCACATCTCAAAAAAAAATTAAAAATAAAATATATCAACTTTTAAAGTCTTTAAGCAGGGCACACTCCTGTAGTCCTAACTCCTTGGGAGGCTGAGGCAGGAGGATCACTTGAGCCTAGGAGTTGGAGGCTACAGTGAGCCAAGACCCTGTCTCTATTTAATTAAAAAAAAGTCTTCAGACATTACTAATTGCCCTCTGCCCATTGAGAATCACAGATCTGAATCACTGGACCAGTTCTCGTTGTACTGCTGAGTGTGACATTCTGCCTGGGTCTTTCTGATGGCCAATGAAACACACTTGGTTCAGCCCCACCAGTGAGTCCTTCAGGCAAAACTCCAACCCCAGTGCTCAGCTGTTAAGACCAACACCCAGATGTGCCTGAGGAGATAAGATCATCTCAGTAGAAGTCTTTGCACATAGCCCCCAGATGCTTATAAACTGTTACGTCCATCCACTCACATCACTGGCCACGAAAGCAAGTGTGAATTACAGACTCCATTGGAAGCCATCATCTCCGGCCTTCTCTGTGACTTCCATTGCCCAAGACCCTGGAAACCTCGCTCCAGGCCACAGCTGCCTGACTGTCGCTGCACTTTTCATTTGGGTCACTCTCTAGATGGTCCTTCTAGCTTCTTGGACTGTAACATTCTCATGTCTAAGCCCCACTCTGGCTGCTGTGCCTCCTTTGACTCCAGGGAGAGACTCCATGCTCCTGTCCCAGCCAGCCACAGCTCCCCGAAAAGCAGAGGTCTGTGGGATTCAGGCAGAGTTTCAGAAACCAGCAAGAGCGCACTGGTGCCCCAGCTGTTTCCATTTCTGACACTGGTGAGCAAATCCAGAGTCACCTTCGGAGCTTCCCACTTCAGAAAGGCCACCAGGGCTGGGAACAGCTCCAAGAGGAAGAACAGAGGGGAAATGAGAAGAATGCTTGTATTGTTAGTGTTTTAAAAAGAACCTGTTAGGGTGAGCCGTAACCCATGCTAACAGGCCTTAGTCAAGCAAGCAGCGGCAGCCAACGGACAGTGAAACTGAAAGGGAAACTTGCAGAGCTTCCATGGAAAGTCCGTGGATGAGAACAGCCCAGATGAATATGGTGTAACAGGCCCCTATGTCTCCCAGGCCCTGTTTCATTTTTTCCTTGGGTGTCCGTGGGAAGCCACACATTTGCAGAATCAATTGTCTCTGCTACCCAGAGGAAATAAGATTCGCAGCATAATAAGAAATAAATAATTAAATAAACAAATAAGGAAAAACGATTCACAGGTTCCAAGGATTAGAAGGACAAAAAGTAAATAATGGCCGGGTGTGGTGGCTCACGCCTGTAATCCCAGCACTTTGGAGGCTGAGGTGGGTGGATCACCTGAGGCCAGGAGTTTGAGACCAGCCTGGCCACCATGGTAAAACTCCATCTCTACTAATAATACACACAAGCTGAGCGTGGTGGTTCGCGTCTGTAATCTCAGCTACTCGGGAGGCTGGGACATGAGAATTGCTTGAACCCTGGAGGTGGAAGTTGCAGTGAGCCAAGACTGCACCACTGCACTCCAGCCTGGGTGACAGAGTGAGACTGTGTCTCAGAAAAAAAAAAAAGGAGAAGGACAAAAAGTAAATAAGAAAAATAAATAAAAATAATAATAAAGGAAAGAGATTAGCAGCGTGGAAGCAGATGCCACAGAGAGGAGGGGGCAGTGGCCCCTGCAGGTGTAGAGGCAGTGCCAAGATTGGAGTTGGCAGGAGAACGGTGGAATCTCTGTAGCCTGATAGAGGTTGAAGATGCTTTTGCAAAGCTAGTGTACTTACTTAATTGTGGGAAACAAAGGGTCCTTTCTGATCCATACAATTATACTTGCATTGGGTAACCTGATCATCAAAAGAGATTTCAGCTAAGAGAGAGGATGGAGTTCCACTTCCCTCCTGACTCTGGCGTCTTTGCTGAGGGTCACATTGAGCTGCAAGGGGCATCTCGGGTGCCTTCAGGATTCAGCACCATGGAGGAAGACGTCAAGACCAAAATCAAGAACTACAAGACCGCCCCTTTTGACAGCCCCTTCCCAACCGGAACCAGAGCAGGAACTGCTAGCAGAACTACCTGGACTTCCGCCTCTGTGAGAAGGCAGTGACCACCAAAGAGGGTGGCGTCTCTGTGTGTGAATACTACTGGCGTGTGTACAAGTCCCTCTGCCCTATGTCCTGGGTCACAGCCTGGGACGAGCGCCCGGCTGAAGGCATATTTCCTGGGATGGTCTGAACTGGCTGCACCATGCTCTCCTGTGCCTCCCGTCCTTCTCCCAGGGTGGGAAAGGCGGACCAAGTACCCAGTGATCCCCACCCCGGGATCCTAAATCATGACTTAACTGCTAACAAAAACTCTTTGGAAAAGTGGAAAAAAAAAAAAACACAGATGATGAGGACCTTCCAAAATTCAGTCACTCGCCAAAAGTGCCCAAAGTGCCAGTTGCCCAATAAGAATGCATGTTATTTTGCCCAAGTGGTATGAAATGCTGTGAGGCCCTGGAACAAGGGTTGCAATTATTGTCTTCTTTAAAAGATCGTTTATTTGTATGAATGGATGGGGTACAAGTGTGACTTATTACAGGGATATATTACACAGTGGTGAAGTCAGGGCTTTTAGCATATCCATCACCCGAATAATGTACACTGTATCTATTAAGTAATTTCTCATCACCTGCCTTCTTGTAAGTCTCCAATCTCTGTCATTTCACACTCTATGTCCATGTGTATACATTTTGGGGTTTTTTTTTTGAGACGGGGTCTTTCTCTGTTGCCCACGCTGGAGCACAATGGTGCGATCACAGCTCATTGAAGCCTCAACCTTCCAGGCTCAATTGTAGGAAGTGGAAGTTCCTCTTCAAAGTTTCCTTTCCTGTTAAAGAATAAATTGTAAGTGTGCTACTAACTCTTTGTTAAGTCCTATCCTAGGTAAGATGGGCTGGTGCAGTGGATGTTCCCTAAGCTCCCGCCGTCGTGCCCTGACTCTGCGATTAGCATCATCAGGGAACCCTACAGCCTCATGCAGCCTTTCTCTTGGGATCACAAAGGTTCTGTATCTCCCCGTTTCACTTTAAAATTAGCAGATCTGGTAGATCATCAGTATAAAAGTCATATTAGTGTTTTCCTAACCCTAAATATAATTCTCCTTACTCAGGAGAAGCGGGGACTGGGGAAGACTTGAGGAACCATTTGGTTCTGGGAACGAAGAGAGCATCCAGCTCCCCAGCAACCAGCTCTCCAGGGCAGCTCTTGTCTCTTTAGCCGAAGTTTGAGGCAGGGACTGCTAGACCTCTTTCCCAGCTGGCCTCTCGCCTCTCAGCTCCAGAGAGTCATGGGGAGTAGGGGTGCCAGAGAAAATACAGGATGCTGGTTAAATTTGAGTTTCAGATTGACAACATTTTTTTTTTTGGTATTAGATATCCTAAACATTGCACAGCTTAGTAGAAGCATGCCTCAAATATTGCAGATGTATTTGCTAAGCCTGGCAACCCTAACTGGCAGGGGAATGGAAGAGACCAAATAAGGAAGTGGGATCCCAGCTGGGACTGCCCCAGAGCACTGGACTTTGGCCTTGGATCCCCCAGTGAGCTTCCCCTCTCAGCAACAGGCAGCGAGGAGGAAGAGAATTGGCTTTTCTTAGGGCCTGTGGCTGGAGGGCAAGTCAGGTTCAGATGAGTGGGGGACTCCAGGGGATTTCCCTGAAGATCAGCAGAAAAGCAGCCACATCCACACTCATGCAGAGCCAGCTGCTTCTATGCATCAAGGCCTGATGCCAATGGTGCATAAGAGGGGCCCCTAAAGGCAGTCCCTGCCCGCACCCCCCCCCCCAGCCCCAGTGAAAGGCTGCTCCTACAAATGAATGAATGGAGTGAGAGGCCACGGAGAACCTTCCAGGGCTGGTTGCTGGGAAGCCTAAGCTTTTGCAACTGCAGGGGCCCTCAAACCTGTCACACCCAGTGACCCCATTTGCTTGTAAATATATGTTTAAAAACTCTTTTTACTATTTTGAAATGACAACCCAAAATTTATTTTTAAATTTATGCAATGCAACAGCTATGACATGACGAATCAGTAGATTCCATTTCCCCCTGCGTGGAATCGCCAGGAACTTAACCACTACAGTATGGATTGAGATAGGTATGTTGTGCTGCTGACTTCTATACTTCCGGAGACATTAATATTATTAATGTGACATTACGAAATTGCAAGCAATTCTTGGCCAAGTTACAAACAACACACAAAAAAGTCTTCCCTTGATTGAGAATCAAATGTACGAGAAAGTTTCATGTACTTATAACCATGTTAATAGAAAGGCCTGATGACTGGGTGCCGTGGCTGAGACCTGTAATCCCAGCCCTTTGGAAGGCTGAGGCAGAATTGCTTGAGGCCAGGAGTTGAGACCAGCCTGGGCAACATAGCAAACCTCCATCTCTACAAAAAATAGAATAAAACAAAAGCCTACATTTGTCTGTAAAATTTGTGTTCAGGCTGAGGTCATTGCCCATGGGTTTTTCACCTGTATGAATGTTCAAGCTGTGGCTGGGTGTGGTGGCTCACGCCTGTAATCCCAGCACTTTGAAAGGCTAACGCGGGAGAATCACGAGGTCAGAAGATGGAGACCATCCTGGCTAACACGGTGAAACCCCATCTCTACTAAAAATACAAAAAAAAATATTTGTAGCACACGCCTGTAATCCCAGCTACTCGGGAGGCTGAGGCAGGAGAATCGTTTGAACCCAGGAGTTGGAGGTTGCAGTGAGCTGAGATGGCACCACTGCACTCCAACCTGGGCGACAGAGAGAGACTCCATCTCAAAAAAATAAAATAAAATAAATGAATGTTTAGCTGTATATTGGAAATTGTCTAGAGCACAGGCTGATTTTCACTTTGCAGGGCTGACGTAAGCAAAGTGGAATGTCTGAGCATTAAACTTTAGTAGTGTCCCCCCAATTATTATTATATTGGAGGAGTTATTTTGATAACCCAACCATTCCCCCACAGGGAGGAGGGACGAAAAGGGGCCAAGCATTTATTGATTGGCTATTGATAGTGGCCAACCATCATGTATAGCTATTTACATATTTTTTATTCAAGCCTTGCAGTACCTCTAATTAGTGCACACTCTGATCTTCATTTTACAATGGAGAAAGTGCAGCTCTGGGAGTTAGGTAGTGTTTACATGTGCACAGCCTGCACATGGAGAAGCCTGAATTCGAATCCAGGTCTGTTTCAATCCACAGTCAGATGTTAACAACAATGTACTAATGGGGAAGGGGGAAAAGCAGTGGTTCCTGATCAAATTTCCTCTAGAAACTTGATGAAAAGGCAGAGGCAGGTGGTTTTGTTGGTTTGGGCTTGTTTTGCATGGCATGGTGTAAGAATCAGACATTAGACCAGGTGATTTCTTGGGGTCTACCCTAATCCAAAGAATTTATGTTTTTGTGAACCATGTTAACTTAAAAAGTAATTTTTAATAGTAGATGCTTTGGACTGTCAATCACCCCCTTTTTTTTCTGAGCTGCATATTTTTGATGTTTTCAGTGTGCAAATTGCCAGCAGGAAATCCATCCCTCTGACCTGGAAGTCTGTCATTTGGGTATTGTCTTCTGCATTTGTCAGATGCCCCTGGTGCCATCGGGTGCTAGGTTGCGTCAGTGGTGACTGATCTGAGATGTGAGGTTTGCCTTCTCTTTGTTTGGGTATCAGTCCCAAGAGCCATATGGCCTCAGCACTCTGCCACTAAGCTCTGCACTTGAGGTCTCTCTCTCTGGGGAAGTGGCCTTGGGTGGCCCAAGCTCTGTGTTAGTGGACTGCGGGCCAGCACTCGGGAAGAAGTCCTCTGCAGCTCAGCATCCCGGGACGAATCTAGCAGATCTGCTGCCTTATTTAAGGAGCAGGACACACAGGCCCCTCCACTACAGTCAGCACAGCTCACCTGCACCTGCTGCACGCCTGTCACCCCTGCAGCACCAACGCTGCCCAGAGCAGCCGCCAGGGGAGAAGACAGAACCACCAACAGGTTCTCCTATGAAAGCACGGATCCAGAGAATGTCCCTGATCTTATTTCAAATATTAGTTCCAAAAGGCTAGAACTGCAGGGCAGAGGACACTCAAAATAAAGATTGTGTTAAAATCTACCGGAAAGTATGTTTCAAATTGCAAAAGCTGAATTTTCATATTCTGCTATCAAGAGTGTATTCAGGGAATCGTGGGAGAAACCTTTTGCAATCTATCCATCTAACAAAGATCTAATATCCAGAATCTATAAGGGACTTAAACAAATTTAACAGAAAAAAACAACCCCATTGAAAAGTGGGTAAAAGACATGAAAAGACACTACTCAAAAGAAGACATACACGCGGCCAACAAATGTGAAAAAAAGCTCAACATCACTGATCATTAGAGAAATGCAAATCAAAACCACAATGAGATACCATCTCACACCAGTCAGAATGGCCGTTATTAAAATGCCTAAAACCAACAGACGCTGGCAAGGTTGAGAAAACTACACTGTTGGTGGGAATGTAAATTAGTTCAACCATTGTGAAAGACAGCCTTGTGATTCCTCAAAGAACTAGAGGCAGAAATACCATTTGACTCAGCAATCCCACTACTGGGTATATACCCAAAGGAATATAAATCATTCTATTGTAAAGATACATGCACACATATGTTCATCGCAGCACTCTTCACAGTAGTAAAGACATGGGATCAAACCTAAATGCTCATCAATGATAGACTGGACAAAGAAAATGTGGTATATACCGTGGAATGCTATGCAGCCGTAAAAAGGAGTAAGATCATAACCTTTGCAGGGACATGGGTGAAGCTGGAAGCCATTATTCTCAGCAAACTATCATGGGAACGGAAAACAAACACTGCATGTTCTCACTTATAAGTGGGAGCTGAATCATGAGAACACATGGACACAGGGAGGGGGAACAATACACACTGGGGCCTGTCGGCGGTGGGGGGGTAAGTGGGGGAGGGAGAGCATCAGGAAGAACAGCTAACGGCTGCTGGAGTTAATACCTAGGTGACAGGCTGATCTGTGCAGCAAACCACCATGGCACACATTTACCTATGGAGCAAACCTGCACATTCTGCACATGTACCCCACACTTAAAAGTTGAAAAAAAAATTAAGGTATAGTTCACCCCGTCCCTGCCTCCCCCTGCAAAAATGAGTATATTCAGGGAATCTTTAGAACCTAGAGGGACTTTCAAAAACTGCTAAGTACAATAACGTTTATTGCATAAAGTGAATCTTAAATATTGGCATTGTGACGGAACTATCAAAAACGTACCCAAGTAAGCTGTAAATGTGGTTTTAGAATTCTGAATTAAGTAGCTTTGAATGGTATTTCTCCTGAAGCATTGGTTGTGTGTTACATGCAGGAAACCATTGGTTAGTTTTCTTCACATTTTTTTCTATTTGCCCTTATTATGCTGTATTTTTAGAAAATCATATTGGTTTTGTAGCTTTATTCCAACCTCTATTAGTTTCTGTGGGGAGGCCCCATTAAGTGAGTTTTGTTTTCCCTGACTGCCATCTAGAGGCTGACAGGCGTAATTACAGACACTAGGCTTCCTAGGCGGGGAGGTAGGAAAGGCTGCTGGGGAGACCCAGAACCATTCATCTTTCCGGCTCTGCTGCCTAAAGGGTGGTTTGCAGTCCCGCGCGGTGGCTAACGCCTGTAATCCCAGCACGCCGAGGCGGGCAGATCACGAGATCAAGAGATCGAGACCATCCTAGCCAACGTGGCAAAACTATAAATACAAAAATATAGTCTCTACTAAAAATACAAAAATTAGTTAGGTGTGGTGGTGGGCTCCTGTAATCCCAGCTACTTGGGAGGCTGAGGCAGGAGAATCGCTTCAACCCGGGAGGTGGAAGTTGCAGTGAGCTGAGATGGAGCCACTGCTCTCCAGCCTGGCAACAGAGTGAGACTCCGTCTCAACAACAAAATTCTTTGCATGCCTGACTCTTCACAAATACTTTCATTCTGGGGTTGCAAGGTCTAACTGGCCCTTCTACACACTCCTTTGGCTTCTTTAGAAGATCATAGCTTAATGCTTTAGATATCCCATCTGTCTGAAGCCTCTGCCCAAAGACCTTATTTAATTCATAAAATAAAATAAAGCCATTCATTTCATTTTATGCATTTAGGGGAGCTGCCTCACGTTGGGAGCCCACACTGCAGTATTTCAGGTGGCTTTAGCCCACCAAGGAGGTAGATGTCACTTTGTGGAATCGTAGACACTTAACAGGTGGAAGGAGCTTTGCAGACTGTCTAGCAAGTGATACTCAGCCTAGAAAACTGGGTTCTCTGACTCCAGAATTGCAATTAGCAGCTGATCTTTCCCTCAAGTCTCAGGAAACAAGTTAATGAAAAGGAGTGTCTCAATTCTGAGTTTTCTCCTGTGCTTTTTTTCTTTTTCTTTTAGTATTTTATTGTGACAAGGTCTCACTCTGTTGCCCAGGCTGGAGTGCAGGCGGTGTCATAGCTCACTATAGCCTCAATCTCCCAGGCTCAGGCAATCCTCCCACATCAGCCTCCTGAGTAGCTGGGACTGCAGACCCAGGTCCACCAGGCCCAGCTAATTTTGTTTTTATTTATTTATTTATTTATTTTTACAGAAAGGCGGTCTCACTATGTTGCCCAGGCTGGCCTTGAGCTCCTGGGCTGAAGTGATCCTCCTGCCTCTGCCTCTCCAAGTGCTGGGATTATAGGTGTGGCCCTCTGTGCCTGGCCCTCCCGTATATTTTTCTTAAATCATGGTATCCACTATGCCTCCCTAACTGAATAGGCAATGATGACTCTTAGGTGAGACCCTGGGGACAGATGAGCTGTGATCAACAGCTTCCCCCTTCCCTTCCCATGGCTCAGGTCCCTTGTTTAGTATTAGTCTATAAAGACAAGACTGCTATTTCTCCCATGTTTTTTTGCTAGAAAAATTCTTTTTATTTCTTATCATAAAGTTAAATTTATTTAGAATTTCAAAATCATTGTATATTTATTTAGAAATCCACAATGTGCTAAGTAGGCCACACTGCTATGCATAGAGTGACATGTGGGGGTTCTGTCATCCAGACAGCGTGAGAATCTGGTGGCAGATCCCCTTATTCCACAGAGGAAGCGGATAAGGCCGAGAAGGGTGAGGTGAGTACAGAGACAGAACTGGGTCTGGACTCCTAATCAGGGGAAAGGAGTCAGGCTGGTGGGAGGAGGGGAAAGCAGAAAGAGGAAGCAGGTCAGCTGTAAGTTTGCCTTTCTTCATGATCCAGGACACCAGCTCTCCTGTACAAATAACTCACAATCTTCCTGTGCCCAAGTATCACCAGACACCTGCAAGTTAACTCACTGCAGCCTTGGCATCATCAGTACTGCACACAGCCCTCTCCAGCACACGGCCCGCACCGTCCTATAAAATCCCCAGCAGCCTGTCTCCTGGCTGGCAGCTGCTCTTCTGCTAGCTGCTCATTGCCTTCTTGCAATACATTTTCATACATTTAAAATAAATAAATCTGCCTTTCTTTATCTACAACTGTCTTGGCAAATTCTTTTACCCCCATGCCACTGCCCAGATAGTTGTGGCTCACCCACTGGTCACTAGAAGAGGGGGAACCAGGGCTGTGTTCCCATCACAGCCCAGTGATTCTCCTTCCCAGACTCAAGACCTACTCTTCGAGCACTTTCCTTTGGTTGAGGAACATCGTCTCTGGAAACCATCTGGTAAAATGAGCAAGTGCAGTGCTTTGCTCCCACACTCAGGTCAGCGGGGAGTGGCTCAGCACACGAGCGGGCTGTCCCCTCCCTCATGGAGCAGAAACCAGGCCTGAAGGATAATGTAGAGCTGGGAGAGCTGCTTCAGAAGGTGAGAGTCACCGTCATCAAGGATGGGGTGGTCCAGAGTCTGCGTCCACGGGGATGAGGGCAGGGCCGCCACACGTGGAAGCTGTGGCCTCCGAAAGGAAAAGCTGGTTCCACCATTTTCCTTAACGGTCACTAATGGCCTCTGCACTGCCAGATCCAATGGCCACTCCTCCGTCCTCACCGGGCCGGACCTCAGCAGCTGGGGCGTGTTCACGCTTTCTCCCTTCGGCTCTGGACGTCACCGTCTCTCAGTTTTCCTCCTGCTCCCTGGTCACCCTGACTTCTCTGCTGGGTCATCTGCTGCACCTTAATCTTGTAATGTCACAGTATCTTTGGCCTTGCAAAAGGAAAATAAAATCCGGGAACCCCAAACTCACTGTGCCAAAGGGAAATGTGAAGCTTGGGAACTGAGTTACCCAGAGCTGTAATTTCACAGGCTCACTTTGTCTTCTGTAGAATGTAGATGTACTGAGCGCAGACCAATGCAGGACTCACCCACCCTTTTCACATGTCAAATGTGGACTCAGTGTGTACTAATCAAAGTCTCCTCCTTAGCAAACTGTCCTTTTTTCTTCTTTCCTCCTTCCCCTCCTGCCCATTCTTTCCCTTTTAAACACAGACATCCTCAAAATTCTCTTTGGAAAAAGCACAGGCTACAGATCCTCCTGTATCATGCATGTGTGCGTGTGTGTGTGCGTGTGTGTGTGTGTGTGTGTATTTTTTTCCTGGGCGCATCCTCAACCTTGGCAAAATAAACCTCTAAATCAATTGAGATTTGCTGCAGTTTCTTTCTGGTTTCCAGCCTCATCACTTCCTCATCTTCCCACTGAGGCCTCATCCTGTCCCCTGACTTTAAACATCTGTTTATCTATGCATAATAACCCCTACATGTCCATCGCTAGCCCTGAACTTCCTCCCACACTGCACACGTTTGTCCACGTCCCTACTTGAGATGGTGACTTGGATGTCTAGGAGACATCACACCGACGTGTCCAAATTTCCCCCAGATCTGCCCCACCCACAGGTTCCCCCATTCCAGGTGCTATTGATTCTGTTGGTCTAGTTTCTTAGGCTGAACATCCTTGGCTCCTCTTTCTCTCACAACACAGAAATCCTGTTGGCTCTATCTTTAAAATTACAGGTGCCCGCCACCACACCTGGCTAATTTTTGTATTTTTAGTGGAGATGGGATTTCACTATATTAGCTAGGCTGGTCTCGAACTCCTGACCTCAGGTGATCCACCCGCCTTGGCCTCCCAAAGTGCTGGGATTACAGGTATGAACGACTGTGCCCAGCCCTCATTCGGCTCTTCTGTATGTTACCTAGCAGTTCTTTCTCAGCCTCACATTTTGAATTGGGACACTTTGTACTGATGGGATAAATAATGATAACTTTGGTTTATTTTCTTAAGCCTCTACCTGGTGTCATTTGCTTACTTCACATGGACACACACTTATCTCCCTAACACCCCTCAAGGGAGACGTGGTCGGCAGCATTGCATGGGCCTGTCCCACAGCCCCAGGTTTGGTCTGTGTGGCTGTGAGAACACAAAAGTGAGGGATTGTCACTGCCCAGGCTATGCTACAAAAGCTACTGTGTCCTCACCCCTTGCTCTCTCTGGGATCACTCACTCTGGGGGAAGGAAGCCAGTTTTCACACCATGAGGACATTTGAGTGAGCTGCGGAGAAGCCTGGGAGGTGAGAATCGGAAGCTCGCTGTCTGCAGTCCCGTGAATGCACCATCGTGTAAGCAGGTCCTCAGCTCCAGTTACTCCTTCAAATGACTCTGGACTCAGCCTGCCCCTTGACCACTGCCTCCTGGAGGTCCTGGGCTGGAGCAAAGCTGCTTCCGTGTTCCTGCCCTGCAGAAACTGTGTGAGGGTGCACGTGTTTGTTGTTTTAAACTTCTAAGTTTTGGGTCATTTGCTAGGCAGCCATAGAAACAAATACAGTAGGTATTATTATTATTATTACTATTCATTTAACTTTAGAAATAAGAAATCAGAAGTTCACAGAAACGAACCTGCCTTAGGTCACGCAGGTAAGTGGAGGCAGGGCCGGGTATGGCACCTCAGAGGCGCCAGAGGGTGCTGGGCCCCCCAAAGCCACTGGAAGCTGAAGAGCAATTCCACATTCCATGTGTACCCATGGTGACAGGCCATGGAGTGGAGGAAAAGCTTATGCCTGTTAATTTAATCAGAAAGATGAGGCTTATTTGCAGAGAGCAGAGGCTAGGTCATTAGGTGACAGGACCTCCAGCGTGGCTTAAAAACCAAACCACGCACTTGGTTTAATCTGAATCCCTATCCTCAGGTTTGGAATGCCCAGCTATCCATCTCTTTAAAACGACATCAGTCAAAAAGAGGCCAGGCAAGGTGGCTCACGCCTGTAATCCCAGCACTTTGGGAGGCTGAGGCAGGCAGATCACGAGATTGGGAGTTCAAGACCAGCCTGGCCAACATAGTGAAACCCTTTCTCTACTAAAAATAAAAAAAAATAAAAAAAAATAAAAAATCAGCTAGGCATGGTGGCATGTGCCTGTAATCCTAGCTACTCAGGAGGCTGAAGCAAGAGAATAGCTTGAATCCAGGAGGTGGAAATCGCAGTGAGCAGGGATGGCACCACCGCACTCCAGTGCGGGACTCTGTCTCAAAACAAAATGAAACAACACAAAACAAACGACATTAGGCAAAAAGAATTCAATAGCTGCCCACCCCAATAAGCCCATACCTCTACCACTTGTAGTAGAGCCAATCTTACCTTTATTCCAACTTGGACAGAATGTGGATCGAAGTTTGGGGCTGCTTTTGCAGTAACCAAGGATTTAAAATCTGAGTGATGCAATCTTTCCTGTTGCACCTCTCATTTCTAAATATGCCTGTAGATGGCAAAGCAATTAAGTCATTTTGTTTCAGCTTCTGATTTTACTCTCCTAACCCCAGAATTTTTGCAACGTTTATTCAATGGGGTTAAAAAGAAACCTCACCTGAATCACCTCTTAAATAAAGGAGTCGCTAACCCCTTGTGGTGCTTTATCTGCGCAGCGGGAGTGAGGGTAACGTTTAGTAGTGGGAGCTGGAGCTCCCTTTCCCTCCTCCTCCCAGGAGTCTGGGCTCTCAGCTGGAGGCCACTGTGCCCTGGCAACTGCCATTTCAATGACATTCTTTCTAATAAATGTCTGCCCGAGGGTTTATGGGGTGTTTCTGGCCCCAGCTCAGCGTAACCAGCAGGGGCTGGGGGCGGAGCGATTTCCTGTCCCCTCACCCAGGGGTTTCTGCTTCACCATGAAAGATCACAGGAGTATTTGATGCTGGTTCTTGGAACAGAAATCGTTAATTAAAATCAGTGAGTGTTTGAACAAATCAAATGCAGCCGCACCTTGCTGGCAGAGCTCGGGCCCAGAAACGCAGGCAGAAGGCAGCCCCCAGAGAACACGGAGGCAGGAAGCCCCTCTCTTCTCAGCCAGTCCCCTAGTTCATTAGTAATGAGGGGCCAGGAGGACAGAAGATACAGAAACACAGCAACAACCCACCTTTCCTTCCAGCCAAACCTCCCGACCCTCCAGGCGTCACACATCCCAACCTGAAAGGCTCGTCGCGGAGCCCAAGTGACTGGTTTGATTTTTGCTCATTCTCTTTCTGCACCAAAAGGTAGAGCGAGGTTGAGAGAGAACAGAAGAGAGCAGGGGGTCTGAGTAATGTTTAAAGTAGATAATTATCAATACTCATCAAGAAACTTGATCATTGTCCCAAGAATGAAGATGGTAATGACATCTGAGTTGGAGGAACCGGGTCACCAGGTTTTGTCCTCTTGGAGCCTCTTCTTTTGGAGGTCTGGCCTCCCTCATGGACTGGCCTCTGAGTGTACCAGAAAACCCAGGATGCGCCTGGAGGAACCGGCCGGGCTACTTGTTAGATCCCGGGAGGGAAATGGAGTTTGCTCTCTGCTCGTCTCTGTCACTCAATCCAAAGATGTTTATTAAGTGCCCCTGGGACTTAAAGTCCCATTCTTTAGATGCAGAGCAATCAAGACATCTTTGTATCAAGGAAACAAATGAGTTCATGTCCTTTGCAGGTACATGGATGAAGCTGGAAACCATCATCCTCAGCAAGCTAACACAGGAACAGAACACCAAACACCACATGTTCTCACTCCTAAGTGGGAGTTGAACAGTGAGAACACATGGACACCAGGAGTGGAACATCACACACTGGGGCCCATTTGGGGGCAGAGGAAGGGAAGGGAGAGCATTAGGGCAAATGCATTAGGACCGGATGCATGTGGGACTTTAAAACCATTTTTTCACTGTAGAGACAGGGTCTTGCTATGTTGCCCAGGCTTGTCTTGAACTCCTAGCCTCAAGCAATCCTCCCACTTTGGCCTCCCAAATTGTTGGGATTAAAAGCCACTGGGCCTCCATGAGAGTCTTTTTTTTTTTTTTTTTTTCTGGAAACAAAGGGATTTTTTTTTTTTTTTTTTTTTTTTTGAGTTGGAGTCTTGCTCTGTCACCAGGCTGGGACTGCAGTGGCACGATCTTGGCTCACTGCAACCTCTGGCTCCCAGGTTCAAGCGATTCCCCTACCTCAGTCTCCTGAGTAGCTGGGACTACAGGCATGTACCACCATGACCGGCTAATTTTTTAGAGATGTATTTTAATAGAGATGGGGTTTCACTATGGCCAGGATGGTCTCGGTCTCCTGACCTCATGATCTGCCCACCTCAGCCTCCCAAAGGGCTGGGATTACAGGCATGAGTCACCACACCCAGCCAAATGTTTTTCTTTAATAGCAAAATATGTCACAGAAAACTTGGAAAATGCAGAATACACAGAAAATACAACTAAAAACCTTTATGAGAATTTCAATCATTAAACCGTGAATCTCAGTTGCTCTGTCTCTCAGCATCTCTTGAGTGCGTTTGGGTAGATGCATGGTACCTAGCTTGTGGATATGCATAGATACTCCTTCCGGGGACTCTTAAGGGAACTCGGACCCTCATGTGCTCCTAGCTCTTACCATGGCCCTTCTGCATGCATCCTGTTCCTGAGGATGGCCCTGAAGATGAGGAAGTCTTATTTTCAAATGAATCTTATTTTGAATGGCACGGAACCAGGAATCCCTACAATGAAGTTGGGAAGTTTGTTTCTCCCAGGGCTAGAGCATTATGGAGGTAATTTTTCAAGTCTTAATATGATGCCATTATGACATCATTGAAACGGAGTCAGGGTCAGGCACGGTGGCTCACACTTGAAATCCCAGCACTGTGGGAAGCCAAGGTGGGCGGATCACCTTGAGCTCAGGAATTCGAGACCAGGCTGATCAACATGGCAAAACCCCATCTCTACTAAAAAATACAAAAATTAGCAGGGTGTGGTAGCACATGCCTGTAACCCCAGCTACTCAGAAAGCTAAGGCAGGAGAATCACTTGAAGTTGGGAGGTGGAGGTTGCAGTGGGCTGAGATCATACCACTGCACTCCAACCTGGGGGACAGAGCAAGATTCGGTCTCAAAAAAATGTTTTTTTAATTAAAATTAAAATTAAAAAAAAAGAAAAGAAAAAGGAACCGAGTCAAGGTGAAGCCATTTAAATGGAAATATTTATTTTCTTAAAAATATAGCTTAGTTTTCCCTCTCCAAGTTTGAGAAGAAATATTGGGAGGACACGGGACAAGATGACACAGGAATTTGGATGTTCACCGCAAACCCTGGGGTGTCGCTGCAAAGCATCCTGGGTCCAATCCCAGCTTAGGAAACCTCACAGCCTTTTTTCCACTTGGACAGGTCTCTGCCCTCGCAGTGTTTTTTCCAGCCTTGCCTGAGGACGAGAGGGAAGCAGGAGCAGCAGAAAGAAGCATGACAATCAAATCATCTTAGGTTCAAAGCCTACAGAAATTAACCAAAATCACAGCGGAACCCTGGGGTGGGTTTCATTTGCTTCTGAGATCCAAGGACACTGTCCTTTCGCCTAGTTCAGACGTTTCTCTCCTGCTTTTCTCCTAGCCATTGTTAGCTTCAGCAACAAGCAATCAACTTTGGTAAGGATGGGTCATTTCATTACACACCCACATCTCTGAAAATGCGGGTTCTCTGAGTGGGTGGCCCGGATAGCAATGTTCACTAGAACACAGCAGCAGGGAGCGCGAGGTCCCAGGCTCAGTCCTGGGGGGCTTCTGCTGAGTCGCCCTGTCACCGACCTGCTCACTTTCCTCTCACTGCTGCTCGTCCTCTTTCCCTGCAAAATGTTGCTGTAACCTTCCAAATCTTATCCAAGTCTAGAGCAAACTCAAGCTTTTTTGTTTTTTCTTCTCTGTTGATTGACTCAATTGACTCTTTCCAAGTCACTTTAGAAATACCCTTCTTCATTGTTTGGAATCCGTTTATATGAAAAACAATTGCAAACTATCTTAACTCAATCCCATCTCTCCTCTCCCCTTCTATCTACTACTGTGTTCACTGCACACCCGCCCGCCGATGGAGGAGAATGTAGACAAGGTCTCCTTCCATTGGTTGGACCACTCTTCGGAGGTGAGTTGTCAGTTCCACCGTAGCTGTGATGAAGACACATTAGGTTTTGCCCATGCAGCCAAAGTCTCCCAAGGAAAGACTCTTACCAATAGTTCATTCCTTGTGTCTCTTTAACAATTTTCCTGGCACAGATAATCGCATCTGTGAGGTCATCAGTGATCAAGGCTGTAAAAGAGACGACATCAGGGTCAGGTGAGATTTTGTTGTTGGAGAGGGACCCAACTCAAGTTCACTTCACTTTTCTCACTCTTGATGGAATGGAGGTTTGGAAGAACCGTGATTTTCCCTGCAGAGCCACAGTCTCATTTTTGTTAAGCTTCTTTATAATTAAAAGAACTTTGTTTTTATTTTAAGACCATCTTCATCTTACACTACCTGATGTTTCAGAAGAAGAGCCCAATCCTGAAGGGTTTTTGGAAATGTGTTTAAGAAGATGTCATGTGAAAATGCTTTTTTTGTATCTTAAAGAAATAGGTGCAGGCCAGGCATGGTGGCTCAGACTTGTAATCCCAGCACTTTGGGAGGCCAAGGTAGGGGGATCACTTGAGGCCAGGAGTTTGAGTCCAGCCTGGGCAACATAGCAAGACCCCATCTATGCAAAACATAAAAAATTAGCCTAGCATGATGGCACACACCTATGGTCCCAGCTTCTTGGGAGTCGGGTAGGAGAATCACTTGAGCCCAGGAGATCAAAGCTGAAATGAGCTGTGTTCACACCACTGAACTCCAGCCTGGGCAACAGAGTGAGACTCTGTCTTAAGAAAAAGGAAAAAAAAAAGGCACCAAAAAAAAGCTCGTGTAGTCAAGACAATCCTAAGCAAAAAAAAAACAAAAAACAAAAAACAAAGCTGGAGGCATCACACTACCTGGTTTCAAAGTATACTGCAAGTCCACAGTAATCAAAACAGCATGGTACTGTTACCAAAACAGAAATATAGACCAATGGAACAGAACAGAGGCCTCAGAAATAATGCCACACATCTACAACCATCTGATCTTTGACAAACCTGACAAAAACAAGCAATGGGGAAAGGATTCCCTATTTATTAAATGGTGTTGGGAAAACTGGCTAGTCATATACAGAAAGCTGAAACTGGATCCCTTCCTTACACCTTATTCAAAAACTAACTCCAGATCAATTAAAGATTTAAACATAAGACCTAACACCATAAAAAACCTAGAAGAAAACCTAGGCAGTACCATTCAGGACACAGGCATCGGCAAGGACTTCATGACTATAACACCAAAAGCAATGGCAACAAAAGCCAAAATAGACAAATGGGATCTAATTAAATTTAAGAGCTTCTGCACACCAAAAGAAACTATCATTTGAGTGAACCGGCAACCAACAGAATGGGAAACAATTTTTGCCATCTACCCATCTGACAAAGGGCTAATATCTAGAATCTACAAGTAACTTAAATAGATTTACAAGAAAAAAAAAACAATCCCATCAAAAAGAGGGTGAAGGATATGAACAGGCACTTTTCAAAAGAAGACAATCACACAGCCAACAAACATGAAAAAGTGCTCATCATCACTGGTCATTAGAGAAATGTAAATCAAAACCACAGTGAGATACCATCTTAATCCAGTTAGAATGGTGATCATTAAAAAATCTGGAGACAACAGATGCTGGGGAGGATGTGGAGAAATAGGAACACTTCTACACTGTTGGTGGGAGTGTAAATCAGTTCAACCATTGTGGAAGACAGTTTGGCAGTTCCTCAAGGATCTAGAAATAAAGTCTTTGTCTTTATCACTTTTCCTCTTCTGTTTTTTGTTTGAGACAGAGTCTCGCTCTGTCACCCAGGCTGGAGTGCAGTGGCATAATAGCTCACTGCAGCCTCAACCTCCAGTCTCAAGCAACCCTTCCACCTCAGCCTCCCAAGTAGTTGGGAATACAGGTGTGCACCACCATGCCTGACCATTTTTTATTTGCATTTTTGTAGAAACAGGCTTTCACCATGATCCCAAGGCTGGTCTCGAACTCCTGGGCTCAAGCAATCCTCCAACCTTGGCCTCCCAAAGTGCTGGGATTACAGGCATAAGCCACCACTCCCAGCCATCTGTGATTTTTCCAATTGCTTCAGATATGACAAATCTTTGAATTGAAATGTATTAGTTGATATCCACATTCTTTCCTGCTTGCTTAGAAATGGCCTCAAGATCCTCAACACAAACATGATAGAAAAAAGCAAATAAATAAAACAAGTTCATGGCTGGGCGCGGTGGCTCACGCCTATAATCCCAGCACTTTGGGAAGCTGAGGCAGGTGGATCACGAGGTCAAGAGATCGAGACCATCCTGGTCAAACATGGTGAAACCCCATCTCTACTAAAAATACAAAAATTAGTTGGGTATGGTGGTGCATGCCTGTAGTCCCAGCTACTCGGGAGGCTGAGGCAGGAGAACTGCTTGAACCCAGGAGGCAGAGGTTGCGGTGAGCCAAGATCATGCCATTGCACTCTAGCCTGGGTAACAAGAGCGAAACTCCGTCTCAAAAAAAAAATAAAAAATAAGTTCAACATTACTTCTGTTACAAGTTGAGTCCTCCAGGAGCTGATGCTGAGATGGGTTTGAGGTGCGAGATATTTTTCACAATCCACACCTATGAAAGGAAAGTGGTGGGGGGAAGTGGGATGGACAGACAGAGATGCCCATTTGTGACGCAGACCCAGCAGTGGTCTAGCATATTTCCTGGGAGACGTGGGTTCGGGGCGGTCTCTAGAAGTTGGAGGGACACAGATTATATAATGCATAGTGAGGAGGAAGCAGATCACATTCTATTTTCTGGGACTGGAGGTCATCCCAGGCGTGTACAGAAAGAGCACATTTGTATTGGGGGCAGGGCAGTTTGCTTGGTTGGCGATGCCCTGTAAGGATTCCTGGGATGGTCGGGCCAGGCAGGACCAGGAAGTGGTCACCAAGGAAAGTCGTTTGTCCCCTCCTACTTTGTTAGAGCATTGTGTTGCAAAGTTGGGATGTTGTGAAAGTATTCGTTGGACATGACAGCATTTGCTTAGCAAAGTATGTTGGCCAAGTGCGGTGGCTCAGGCCTGTAATCCCAGCACTTTGGGAGGCTGAGGTGGGCAGATCACTTGAGGTCAGAAGTTTGTGACCAGCCTGGCCAATATGGCAAAACCTCGTCTCTACTAAAAATACAAAAATTAGTTGGCTGTGGTGGCACATGCCTGTAATCTCAGATACTCAGGAGGCTGAGGCAGGAGAATTGCTTTAACCTGGGAGGCAGAGGTTGCAGTGAGCTGAAATTGCACCACTGCACTCCAACTTGGGTTATGGAGTGAGACTCTGTCTCAAAGCAAAAAAAAAGAGTAGGGAGGGGACAGAGGAAGTTTGCTGAGGTTGGGATATACATATAATATCTTCCAGCTTTTTTTCTGTCCAGTCACTCAGCACAAGTCATGTCCCTTGAGGGAAGGTTTTAGATCCTAGAAGGCAGTCCTTTCCCTGCAGACCTTTTGTGCCTCAGTGCTGGTCACAGCTCTCTTTCCATTCCTCTTTGGGCTAGGGGTTTTAATCCCTCATTTCAGTATTGCCATGGTTTTTCTACGATTTGATCAGATCTTTGTAAGTAGAGTCTCTATTAACATTCTCTTTCAATTACCCAGTTTGGATTTGCTCTGTCTTCCTGCCAGGATTCTTTATGATATAGGAGGTAAAAAAATTAACAACTTGCTTCTAAGAAAATGTACTCTGAGTGGCTAGAACTCCAGGTATATGCCCACCTATTTTTAATTTTTTTGTGGAGACACAGTCTGGCTGTGGGGTCTCACTATGGGGTCTTACCCAGGCTGGTCTCGAACTCCTGGCCTAAGGTGACTCTCTGACTTTATTCTTGTACCTTACATGGCAAAAAGGAATTTGCATGAGTCCTTGGAAGCAGAGAATCTTGCCCAGCTGTGGTCAGAGAGCAATCCAATGACAGAAAAAGGAGAGATTCAAAGCGTGAGAGGGTCTCGACCCACCATTGCTGGCTGTGAAGATGGAGTAAGGAGCCGTGAGTCAAGGGCCATGAGTGGGAATGGCCCTCAGGTGACAACCTGCAAGCAACAGGGATCTCAGTTCAAGACTCACAAAGAACTGATCTCTCCCAAATCCCAAATGAGCAAGGAAATGGTTCTTCCCCTAGAGCCTCCGGAAAGGAAAACACACCCATCAATACCTTGACTTCAGCCCTGTGAATCCCCATCAGCCTAGAGAACTGTCAGCAAATTTTGCAGTGTTTCTAAGCCACTAAGTTTATGGTAATTTGTTAGAGCAGGAATCAAAACCTGAATTCCTTTCTGACTGAATTAAATGCTATTTTAATGGCTTGGTATGCTGAACAAGATTCTCTCCTTCTAAGAACTCATGAAATTAGATTGGCTCCACCCACATTGCCCAGGATAATCTCTCTGGCTCAAGCTCAGATCCTTCCTCATATCGGCAAAGTCCCTTTTGCCATGTAAGGTACAAGAGTAAAGTCAGAGAGTCACCTTAGGCCAGGAGTTCAAGACCAGCCTGAGTGAGACCTCATAGCAAGAGCCCACAGCCAGACTCTGTCTCTACAAAAAAAAAATTAAAAAGAGCTGGGCATATGCCTGTAGTTCTAGCCATGCAGAGGAGGAAGGGTTGCTTGAGTCCTGGAGGTCGAGACTGCAGTGAGCTATGAACGAACCACTGTACTCCAGCTTGGACAACAGAGCGAGACCTTGTCTTGAAAGAAAAGAAAAGAGAGTGAAACATAAAGTGTATTCATCTCATTCTGCTCCAAGAAGTACCAACTGCATCCTTTGAGCGAATTGCTTACGGAAAGCAGCTGGCAGGCAGCTTCCTTTTTCTTTTTCTTTCTCTCTTCTCTTCTTCTTCCTTTTTTTTTTTTTTTTTAGATGGAGTCTCCCTCTATTGCCCAGGCTGGAGAGCAATGGCATGATCTTGGCTCACTGCAACCTCTGCCTCCCAGCTTCAAGCAATTCCCTGCCTCAGCCTCCCAGGAAGCTGAGATTACAGGTACCCGCTACCACTCCCGGTTAATTTTTGTATTTTTAGTAGGTACGGGGTCTCAGCATCTTGGCCAGGCTGATCTTGAACTCCTGATCTTGTGGTCCACCTGCCTCGGCCTCCCAAAGTGCTGGAATTACAGCTTCCTTTTTTTTTTTTTTTTTTTTTTTTTTTACTGAAGACATCAAATATCTCTATATATGCAAGGGCAGTAGAGAGTTCGTCCATCCCCCTGCTTTACTGGGAGGCTCCATAAAAACTCTCCTACATGGAATAAGTCATCTTTGGACAAGTCAGCCGCAGGATCCTGAGTGCCACTTTGGAAACTGTTGCATAATTTACCAATCTGGAACAGATGTATTTGCAAGTCTGAACTCCAAATTTTAGTTAGAGCAAAACGTGGGTGGCAATCGCATTGTCAGCTTTCTCCCCCGGTCTCATAGGAAAGTCAGAGCCTCACCTGAGCAGGCGACGTGGCAGTGGTTCCGCTCCTGCAGCTTTCCTTGTCTGCACCAGGTGAAGCTGTTGATCTGGAAGATGCCGTAGTCGATGCTGCCATCATCCAGGACCGTCTGGGCCGTGGTGTTGTAGCCGCTCTCGTAATACGCCATGCAGATCCCTGGAGGGGCAAAGCCAGAAAGGCCAGCAAAGGAAGTGCATCGCTGGCTCTAAGCCTGGTCTGAGGAGGCGTTTCCTGATTGCCGTTCCCTGACTGCTTCTTCTCAACACACCTCGGGGCAGGGCAGGGCAGGCAGGCACCCTGAGGGGCACATGGGGGCTGGGAGGGTGCACCTGAAGCTGGACACCCAGTCAGGCCTGAGCCTAGACAAAAGTCAGGTCCCCCTTCCCCACAGTGCCAGCAGAAGTGGCATTATTTTCCCCTTCCCTGATGGTGTCCTGAGGACAGGACTCCAGGAATAAGGAAATGAGGGGCAGGGGAGGAAGGAGAGGAGACCCAGAGAGCCACAGTTAGGCTAGCAGCCACCCCTGGTGCGGTGGGGGCAGGGCATGGACCACTGGGAAGACGCAGCAGGGAGTGTGGCCGGGACCTTCAGCATCTCAGGGCAGAGGTCAAGGACAGAAAGAGATCAGGAAAGAAAGAATCTCACAGTTTCCAAGGCTGAAGCCCCCATAATTGTCCAGGCCAGCCCTCGAGAATATTTTTGCCAGTTTGCAGCGAGTGTAGATTTTGGACTCGGCGCCTGTGACCAAGCAGCCAATCAGGGTCAAAAGGCCCACAGCCTTCATCCTCAAAGCCTGCTGGAGACAGAACCTGCCAAAGAGCAGGAGGCCGGGTCAGATGATCTTGATTCGGGAACTTGGAAATCCAGCCCAGAGACTGTGCACAGCCCTGCCTAGATGCTGCCTGTCACTTTGGTCATTCAGAGCCACCATCAGGGCAAACTGGCCACTCCACAGTCCAGGGAAGGAACGCGACTGCAGGCTCTTTCCTTAATGCTTTTCCCTGCAGTGACTTCCAAGTCAGCGCTGTATTCTCAGGATTAAGCAAGTGAAAAATTAATCCTCCTTAGTACACATCCAGGTGAAAGTCACAGGGGGCATTTTTAGGATTTCTATTTTAATTCTATGAAAAGAAAATAGAATACAAGGGTGAAACATTCCCTATACTGCGGACCCTTGAACACATGGGTTTGAACTGCATGGGTCCATTTTTGGGAATTTTCTTCTGCCTCTGCCACCCCTGAGACAGCAAGACCAGCCCCTCCCCTTCCTCCCATGCCTCAGCCTGCTCAGCGACAAGACAACCGGGATGAAGGACTTTATGATCATCCACTTACACTTAACTGAGAGTAAACACGTCTTCTCTGCCTTACGCTTTTTAAATAACGTTTTCTTTTCTCTAGCTTACTTTACTGTAAGAGTACAGTACAGAAGACATAGAACATAAAATGTGTGCTTATTGGCTGTTTATGTTATTGGTGAGGCTTCCAGTCAGCAGTAGGCTATGAGGTCAGCAGTAGGGTATGAGTCGTTAAGTTTCTGGGGAGTCGGAAGTCACATGCAGATTTTCAACTAGGCAGGATTTGGCATCTGCCCCTGACCCCTGCCTTTGTTCAAGCATCAACTGTATGTGTAGAAATAGACACCCTATTTCATCCAGAGATGAAAGACCCATGGGGCTGTATGGACGACTTGAAGATTTATTGTTTGGGGGTTTATTGAAGGGTGAAGATGAAGCAACCTAATCTTTCATTTTCTTTTCTTGATTCATTTCCAGATGTGGGCACATTGCTTCCAAAATACCAGTGTTTTATCTGAGATGGCAAATGCACTGTTTTGCTGGGCTTCACCACCAGTGCCTGGGGGCCTCCTAAAAGCCTGGCACCTGATTGGGGAGCAAGAGGGATGAATGACCATGCCTCAGGAAAGGAGGACAGCACCTGGGGGAGCAGAGGGGCATAAAGAAGGCCCCCCTGGAACCATGTGAAATGGGAGTAGGATCAAGAGTGCTGTCTCCTGCTGCCTACTGATTTCCCACAGTCTCTTC
Source organism: Callithrix jacchus (assembly GCF_049354715.1). Classification (NCBI taxonomy): domain Eukaryota; kingdom Metazoa; phylum Chordata; class Mammalia; order Primates; family Cebidae; genus Callithrix; species Callithrix jacchus. The sequence continues at coordinate 30,518,732 of NC_133508.1, forward strand.
CTCTCTTGGAATAATGTCTTCCCCAAATACGGCGGCCTTGCTGGAATAAGGTGAAGTGAAATTTCTGACACCTGCTCGGGATCCTGAACTGGATGTTCATCCATGTGTTCATTCTGTGTCATTTTCTGCACATGCCTAGAAACTTCTCCAGTCATCGGTTTCTCTCCCTGGGGCTGGATTCCTGCATTGAAAGCCTAGGCCCAAAACAGGGCTAGTATTCACCAGCAAGGCCACCACACTGAGTAACAAGCAGGGCTCTAAGGTGACTAAGCAATAAGGTAAGAAACTGCACTTCATGAGGGGTATGTACATTACAAATGTGAATAGCAAGGTGGGCAAACCAGGCCTGCTTTAGTATGTAAAGTTTTATCGAAACATAGCTACACCCATTTGGTAATATATCACTGGTGGCTGATTTCCAACTACAGTGGCAGAGTTGAGTAGTTGTGTTAGAGGCTGTACAGACCACAAAGCCTAACATATTATTATCTGGTCCTTTTCAGAGAAAGCACGCATGCCAGTCTGTGGCATACAGCATTGTGTTAAGCTGTGAGAGGCAGACAAATGAGTTTAAGACACAGAGCTTACACTGGGCATGGTGGCTGATGCCTAAAATCCCAGCATTTTGTGAGGCTAAGACAGGCAGATCACTTGAAGCCAGGAGTTTGAGACCAGCCTGGGCAACAAAGGTAGACCCCTGTCTCTACAAAATATTCAAAAATCAGCCAGGCATGGTGGTGTGCGCCTGTGGTCCTAACTACTTGGGAGGCTGAGGTGGGAGAATTGTTTGAGGCTTGGAGGTTGAGGCTGTAGTGAACTGTGATTGCGCCACTGAACTCCAGTCTGAGAAACAGAGACCCTGTCTCAAAAAGAAACAAAAAAAGACATAGAGCTTATAAATAAAGTGGGTTTCCATCCCCTGTCTTAGAATGTCACTGATCACAAGCAAGTCAAAAGAAGACCCATAATGATGGTAACCCCATGAATCATGTTCTACATTCTTCAAGCCAGGATGGGGTTGCCATTGCTGGTTCTCTGGGACAGATGGCATCAGAGTAATTTAGGCCTTACTGAAAATGCAGATTCCTGGTGCCTGCCCCAGAGGCTGACTTCTCAGGTGAGTCTGCGGAAGAAGCACGGCTCTACTTACTCAGTCTGTGACTGGCAGCTCAGGTGAGCTTCCTGCATCCCCTGAAGCCATGTCTGATTCCTAAGAGGCACGAGTAGTCCTTTCCTAGCTCAAGAACCTTTCATTAGAATGTTAGAGAAAGAACAATTCTTAACACCTTTGTTTCTCACCACCTAGAGATGGTAGAATTCTACTTCCTGGGACTAAAAGCCGTATCATCCTGCTCGCTTGTGTTCTCAGGCAGGTGATAACTCTTCTGGGCCTTAAAACCTCTCGTTTTTTCTCTCTTCCCCTCAACAACCTCCTCACTACACAACTTGGCCAGGGCCTCCCGTCCAAGTGAGAGCTCTTCTTTAAGTTAACAGTCTGCAAACTTTATCACAGACTCTATTAATATAGTTAAGCGTGTATCCCTTTTAGATGTACATTAAGTTATAAAGCACACTTCTGTACGTCTGTACTAATATGCTACATAAATTAGCAACATACACAAAACTAAAATCTGAAAATGGATGAGATAAAGGTGAAATTGACATTAAAAATTTATTAACAGCACATTTCTTTGCTATAGGTATCTGATTAATTAAAAAAACATTTCAAAGGAGGGCCACAAAAGAAAAAAAATTTTATGTATCATCAACATGTTTTCATTATTTTTGAAAAATTTGGCTTAACTCTTTGTAAATAAATAGCTAAAGAGCTGGCTTCAAGGTCCATTTATTTCTGTGTTCAGATTTAATGACACATTTGAAATGAATTCCCATTGGAATATGTAGATCTAAGTCGAAGTTTATTGTTGGTTGCATCTAACTTATCATTACATTTTATTAAATTCCATCTATGCAAAGGTTTTGTTGAAATCTGGTTTTACATTTATATAGTATTACATTGTGTAGATATAACATATTTAGCCAATTCCATATTGAGTCACACTTACAGTATTTTGTTTTTCTATTATAAACATATTACAGTTAGTAATCTGTAGGATACATTCCTGAAAGTTTGTCAGGGATGAGGGGCTAGGAGAGGGATAGCATTTGGAGAAACACCTTATGTAGATGACAGGTTGATGGGTGCAAGAAACCATCATGGCACATGTATACCTACGTAACAATCCTGCACATTCTGCACATGTATCCCAGAACTTAAAGTATATTTTTAAAAAGGCTTGCTGAGCAAGTTTTCAAATACAAAGCAAACATACAAAATCCACTTATATTCTTACATACTAGGAATACAAAATAGAATTTGAAATAAAAAATAACCATTTGCAATAGCACACACGAATATGATGTACTTAAATTTAAACCTAACAAAATCTGCCTGGATATATATGCTGACAACTATAAGACAGATGAAAAATTTAAAAGACCTAAGTGGAAAAGATATGCCATGTTCATGAATTTGAAAATTCAATGTTGTTAAGATTTAATCTATAGGTTTAATGGAATTCCAATTAAAATTCCAGAAAATTGTTTTGAAAATATTAGTAAGATGATCTTAAAACTTATATGAAAGGCAAAGGGACTAGAATAAATAAAACCAATCAGAAAAAGAACAAAATTGAAGGTCCCATACCACTTGATTTTAAGACAATATAATGTTGTAGTAATCAAGACAGAATGATACTGGTGGGAAGATAGACCCATAGACCAGTGGAACAGAAAAGAGAACCCAGAGGGCCGGGCATGGTGGCTCATGCCTGTAATCTCAACACTTTGGGAGGCTGAGGTGGGTGGATCACGAGGTCAAGAAATCGAGACCATCCTGGTCAACATGGTGAAACCCCATCTCTACTAAAAATAAAAAATAAAAAAATTAGCTGGGCATGGTGGCGCGTGCCTGTAATCCCAGCTACTCAGGAGGCTGAGGCAGGAGAATTGCCTGAACCCAGGAGGCAGAGGTTGCAGTGAGCCAAGATTATGCCATTGCACTCCAGCCTGGGGTAACAAGAGTGAAACTCCGTCTCGAAAAAAAAAAAAAAAGAAAAGAAAAGAGAATGCAGAAATAGATCTACAAATATGTAGTCAACAAAATTGTTACAAAGATGCTAATTAAATTCAATGGAAAATTATGTTCTTTTCACCAAATGATACTGAAATAAAACTATGTGCAAAACACATGTTCAAAACCAACACAATGAAAGAAGGCATGCTAAAGAGCACACACCTTACACCTCACATAAAAATTAATGCAGAATGTATCAAAGACCTAAACATAAAAAATGAGAGTATGAAATTCTAACAGTAAACATAGACAATCTGCAGGACCTAGGGTTTGGCAATAAAATTTTAGATACAACAACAAAAGCACAATCCATGAAAGAAAACAGTAAGTTGGACTTGATCAAAAGTAAAACCTTTTTCTCTTTGAAAGACACTGTTAAGAAAATGACGACTAGCTACAGACTGGAAGAAACATTTATAAATCACATGTCTGATGAAAGCCTTGTATTCAGAATATATAAAGACACTTAAAATTTAACTATAAGCAGACATATAACCCAATTAAAAACTGGGCAACTGATTTAAGCAGACACTTCATCAAATAAGAAACCCAAATGACAAATAAGCATATGAAAGATGATCAATATCACTGTCACCAGGGAAATGTAAACTAAAACCACAATTAGATATCACTTCTCACTGATTAGAATTGCTAAAATCAATCAGATGCCACCAGATGATGATGAAGACACAGAACCTTCAGAACTCCCATTTATCACTGAAGGGAAAGCAAAGTGGTACAGTCAACCTTGGAAAACAGTCTGGCAGTCTCTTACAAAGTTAGACACAGATTTATATAAACCAACAGTCACACTCCTAGGTATTTAATCAAGTGAATCAGAAACTTAACATTCACACAAAACCAAACTAACCCATGTTTACAGCAACTTTATTCCTAATCACCAAAAACTGGACACAACCAAGATGACCTTAACGGGCAAATACATTTAAAAAACATGATCTATCCGTACACTGGATTACTACTCAGCAATGAAAGGGAAGCGCTACTGATTCCTGTAACAACGTGGATGAATCTTAAATGCATCTTGCTAAGTAAAAGCAGCCAAACCAAAATACTACATACTATATAATTCCAGGTTTATGACATTATAGAAAAGGCAAAACTATGGGGAGGGAAAACAGTTCAGTAATTGTCAAAGATTAGAGGAGAAACAGACCATAAATGGACCACACACGTTCTATTTTAGGTCAATGGAACTGTTCTCTGTGGTACTGGGGTAGTGGATACATTTGTCAAAACCCCCAGACCCATACACCCCAACAGGGGAACGTCGTTGCATGCAAACTTTAAAACATCCTCCAGGATGTTGGAGAATACCAATTTAGTCTGTGACAAAAAGGCCTAGCTGTATTACAAATGTGTGATACAACTTTGCTGAAGGAATGGGAAAAGAGTCACTGATCTGGATAACTTTGGAAAAACAGTGTTTAACTGGATATTTAGAGTATAAAGACAGAACAGTCTGTACATAAACACTGAATTCCAGTTTGTGAATTTCTTTTTCATTGGGGTGTTAGCAATTTTTTTTTAAGATGGAGTCTCTTTCTCTCAGCCAGGCTAGAGTGCAGTGCTGTGATCTCTCACTGCAACCTCCACCTCCCAGGTTCAAGCAATTCTCCTGCCTCAGCCTCCTGAGTAGCTGAGATTACAGGCTTTGCTGCCACACTCAGCTAATTTTATATTTTTAGTAGAGACAGGGTTTCACCATGTTGCCCAGGCTGGTCTTGAACTCCTGACCTCCAGTGATCTACCCAAATCAGCCTCCCAAAGTACTGGGATTACAGGCGCGAACCACCATGTCTGGGCAGTGTCGGCAATTCTGAAACTACTTTACTTGTAAACAAATGGAGAAAAACATTGCAGATAATGGGAACCAGATTTCACACTGTCAGAGACAGAAGTTAAAAATAAGCAAAAGAGGCTGGACACAGTGGCTCACACCTATAATCCCAGCACTTTGGGAGACCAAAGCAGGAGGAACATCTGAGGTCAGGAGTTTGAGACCAGCCTGGCCAACATGGTGAAACCTTGTCTCTACTATCAATACAAAAATTAGCCAGGCATGGTGGCACACACCTGTATTCCCAGCTACTCAGGAGGCTGAGACAGGAGAATCACTTGAACCCAGGAGGCAGAGGTTGCAGTGAGCCGAGATTGTGCCACTGCACTCCAGCCTGGGCAACAAAGAGTGAAACTCGCCTGAAAATAAATAAATAAATAAGTAAAAGAGAAAGACTAGAATTGAACTCTGTGATACTGGATTAGAGTCAGAGACATGAATATAAATCTGTCCATCTACCTAGAAACAGTGGCACTCCAGTAGCAATGAGCACTCTCAACACACAGACTTGCTTCTGATTTCATTCTCCAGTCAAAGAAGCCGGGACTCCTTAGAAATTTCTGATTTCAGGACTGAGTCCGGGAAACAGCTGATTTCAGGACTGAGTCCGGGAAAATGCAAAATTACCTTGGAGTATTTTGTTGGTGCCAGAGAATAAGGAAATGCTGCGGGTCGGGGAGGCACCTATCAAAGAGACACAGGAACCAAACTGAGAAGACTCCTGATGGCCCAAACTGGGACAATCATGCAACAAAATAACTAACGATAGCGCAGGATTCTAACTCAGAGAATAAAATAAATATATGTATGAGGACATGCTAATATAAATAAATGATTGAATAAATAAACATCTGAGGACAAGAAAGTCTGTCTCACAGAATTCTGAATAGTCAATTAAGCTCCAGGAAATGGAGCTTAATTCTCCTCCCTGTGAGTAGGGGCTGGACTGACTGACTTGCTTCCCGCAGAGAGAACACAGAAAGGGGAAAATGGTGACTTGCTGGTGAAGAAACCCAGCGGACTCCATCTTAGCCAAGTGATCAAGGTTGACCTCACCAGGGAGGAGTCACATCCCCCTGTGGGACGTGAGAGAAGGGCACCTCCCCTCTGTGGCTTTCTTCCCCCAGAATCCATAGCCCCACTCGAATCATGAGGAAACATTAATAAAACCCTAAAGGATGGACATCCACAAAATACTTGACCGGTGCGCCTCAAGTACGTCAAAGTCAAGAAAAGCAAGGCTGAGAAAATGCTAGAGACTGGAAGAGACTGAGGAAGTATGAAAACTGAAAACAATGCGGTGTCCTGGATTGGATCCCAGGATGGAAAAACGTCAATATTAGAAAAGCGGGTGAAATCTGATAAAGCCTGCGGTTAATGCATTGCACCAACGTTAATTTCTTAGTTTTGACAAACGTGCTGTGGACGTGTAAGATGTTTGTGTTAGGGAAGCTGGGAAAGGGTATGTGGGACTCTAGACTCTGCACAACATTTCTGTAAATCTAAAATGATTCCAAAATAAGTTTAAAAATCTAGCTGGCATACTGTTGATAGCCGCTTATCACAGAACAGGTGAGCACATTTGAAATGCATGATTATTAGCCAGATGCGGTGGTTCACTCTTGTAATCCCAGCACTTTGAGAGGCCAAGGCAACTGGATCTCGAGGTCAAGAGATCAAGACCACCCTGGTCAACGTGATGAAACCCTGTCTCTAATAAAAATACAAAAATTAGCCAGGCGTGGTAGTGTGCACCTGAAGTCCCAACTACTGGGGAGGCTGAGGCAGGAGACTCACTTGAAGCTGGGAGGCACAGGTTACAATGAGCTGAGGCCATGCCACTGCACTCCAGCGGGGAAAACAGAGTGAGACTCTGTCTCAAAAAAAAGTGGGGGGGGGGGATATAAAAGCTGTGTGTGCGCGCGCGTGTGTGTGTGTGTGTGTCGTTTTGACTCATTACTGACAGAAATTGAAGCAGTTCAAAATCAAATTCCTTAGAGTTTCTCCTGTAACTCAGCCTTTTAAAACTTCTCATTGGCCCTGGCCGAGCCACCCGTCCCTTTCTTTCTCCCATCCTTTTCTCCCTCATAAGAGCCACGCCGATGAGCCTTTATGAATTTAAGTGATTGAGGAAAGGCAAGAAGAGATATTTATTCTCCATGAACTGTGGCCATTTCTCCAAAGAAACAGTTGTCTGGAATCTCAGTAATATCCTTGTAGTCAGTATCATGTGGGAACCTCCCAAGCTCAGCACAACGTTTGTTCTCTTTCTCCAATGCTGCCAGAAACATTGGGGTAATTGCCTTACCCATCGTCTACCTAAATTATAGCAAGGCAACGTTGTTAACATTTCCTTCCAGTGAAAGCCTGTGCAGGGAGGCAGATAAACATGTGAGATAACCAGTTTCTTCCAGTCTCCCTCTGAGCTCATCTCAGCGCTAAGGTCCAAATGCTGTAACCCCAGTGCAGAAAGGAGGAAGGCGGGAGGTATGTGCAGACAGCACAACTGTCAGAACATGCTGGAATCTGAGGGAGGTGCGAGGCTGGACTGGCATCCCCTCATCTCCTGATTTGAACCACCAGCCCTAGAATAAGGTAATCGGGTACCTGACAGATTTCGTCATGAGACTAGACTAGAAGCAGCCTTTCAGGGCTATGTACTGAGCTCATAAGGCTCCACAAGCGGCTGATGATTTTCTGCTCACTTATCACGATTCCCATTTACTGTTTAATAATATTTATGAGCAGCCTGACTCAAGACCACATACCAGAGCCTAGTTCTGTATGCATATTATGCACTAGGACACAGGCGTGTGTGAGAACCCCGCATTATAAAGATCAGCCATTAGAGAAACCGCGTGTAAAAGGATCTACTTGAGGTAAGAGTCACTCCCGTTTGGGGAAATTGAAAAAGGTATGAAATCAGAAAGTCAGACGTCAGAAGATAATATGTGTTTATTTCCAAATTTAAACTTTAAAAGTGTGATGACCATATTAAAAATGAAAATTAATTAACTGTCCTGCTTAAAGGTTTGGGGTAATTGTCTATGTGTATTCTCAAGTTCAGACAGCAGTAGCTTCCCAGGTGAACTGAGAAGGGATGAGAACCTAAGGTCAGGCAGATTCATTTTGAATGAAAAAGATTCATATGTGGGAAACACCCCTATTTGTTTCCCACTGGTACAGAGGGGTGCACATCTGGCCATCTCTAAGTGGTAGTAACACATCTGAAGCAGACCCTTGTGATATTAAAATTTTTTAGCCCAAAGACCTTTCACCGTGTTCTTGAGCATGCAGACTAAAATATTTAGAGAGATCAGCTTCCAACAGAATTAAATCCTATCCATCCCAAAGATGTATTTTGAGGACCTTTGTTTAGCTTTTAGCTTTAACCACTAGAAATGTAGGGACTGTGAGTTATTGTCTCATATTTTGAAATGAAGATCTTTTGTTTGGAGAATTTGCATTTCATGGTAGAAAACATGTTCTTGGTTTAGCTACTCTCTACTAAAGGAAGTCCTTCATGTATTTTGTGAGGAGGATAAAGAACCTAACAGACTCCAATTTAGAAAGAATATTAGAGATATTGGCCAGACATGGTGGCTCACACCTGTAATCCCAGCACTTTGGGAGGCTGAGGTGGGTGGATCACCTTAGGGCAGGAGTTCCAGACCAGCCTGGCCAACATGGCAAGATCCCCATCTCCCTTAAAAATATAAAAATTAGCTGGGCATGGTGGTGGGCACCTGTGATCCCAGCTACTTGGGTGACTGAGGCAGGAGAATTGCTTGAACCTGGGATATGGAGGTTACAGTGAGCAGAGATCATGCCACTGCATTCCAGCTTGGGCACCAGAGCCAGACTTTATCTCAAAAAATAAATAAATAAATAATTTTAAAAAGAAGATCATTAGAAATATTATTACACTGGTTTAAAAGAAATGAGGAATCTAATTTCAGATTGCCATATGATGACAGCTGTTGAATTCATTATCATGGTATCTGAGTTAGTTACCTAGATCACATATAATAGATTCTCAATAAGATTTTAAATCATTATAATAGTAATTAAGACTTTGTTGAGCATTCCCTGTAAAAAGATAAAATATTTCATATTTTGTGTGAGTTAAAATCTTAATATTCAAAAATGTATATAACTTATCTTAAGACCTAGCAAAAAGCATTATTGACGTATTTAGACCTGAACAAAATAAAACCATTTCTTTATAGGTTATTTGGAAGATATTTATTACCTAGAAGTTTCCATAAGCCAAGCCTTAGCTTCACAGCACTTTACTTCCATGAAAAAGATTAAAAAGGATTAAGAAATTGTAAAGGACTTCTGGAAGGGGCACATCCTTTATTTTCTAAGTTATTTAAGGTGTACAATTCTATGATTGATAAGCAAAGAAACACAAATTAGTTTCTATATATTAGGAAAATACCTGAAATAGATTTACAGAAAGAGGGATGGAAAATACATGACAAATTTGATATTTTTTAAAAATTAAGATTTACATTGTAATGACAGCAGTTATTCAGCTTATAAAAATGGATTGAAAATGGATAAAATTCTGCTTAGATATTCTTTATCTAGAGCCAGGAAATCGAAGTTTCAGAAAATCATTGCCTGATTTCCATTTAGGGAGAAGTAACATAAACCAAAAATACTTTGTAACCTAAAACAATAATAAAAGAAACCTCGTTGGTGACCTAAATAACTCTAAGTGAAAATAATAATGTCATCTGATATGTAAAAATATAGCAGAAAAATTTAAGAAGATGAACAAGTAAAGAAGTATCCTTAAATAACATTTTTATTACTGTGGGTTTTTTTAATGGATTTGTTCTGTCACTAAAATGGAATATTTTTCTCATGGCTACACTCTCTTATCACCTAGCTCTGCCAAGCTTTTTGGCTGTTAAAGCTTTTAAGCAAGTCACTCCCATTTAATCATTTTATTCTGTGTGCACTAGCAAGAGGCTGTTTTCTTTTATTATTTAAATATGAAGACAACACTCATGAATACACACCAAAAGATCACCTATAGTGCCCTAAACATTGAAATGTGAGCCTCACCTCCAATTCCATTTTTGAATGTGCTCACATACACTAACACCTGTGCACACCTATGCATATATACAGAATAATCATTAATTCTTAGAGTTCACTGTTCATGTTTACTCTTGTAAAACATTGCAGGCTAAATAGCAGTCTTTAGGACTGTATTTACTGAATAATAAATTTATTTTATAATTCTTTAGTATTCAGTTTATATGATAAAGAAGATTTTTTAAAATTAGTTAATTGATTCGCTGATATTACGGGATCTTTAGCTCAAAAATCCTGTTAGATGTCCAGGCAGATGAACACAGTGCTCTGAAGAAAACTAAGAATACACATGTTAGGTGTACACGAAATAGGTGAAGTAGAGAATAGTGAGACACTTCCAGCCCCACCTCTCAAACCCTTTCAAACCTGTAAACTTGGAATTTCAGAAATGGTATTTGCTGGAGGGGTGGTGTTACTGATATAAACCATTCTTTGTTAATTCCACCAGTGAATTTTAGAATAAAATCCAAAGGGATTTGAGTCCTATGGATTATTCAAATTTTTCAACATCTGAGCTTCTGCTACTAGAAATTCTGAATCCACAGCACTCCTTGAATTTGCTACTTTGTGCATCTCATGTATCTGTATAAAGGAAACGCTGCAGAATTTGCTACTTTGTACATCTCATGCATCTACATAAAGAAAATGCTCTGTATTTGTTACTTTTATGAATGGAGAAACTCACACTGTCCCCCTCAGCTGCCTTTGCTGAGAGCTTCCCTCAGGGAACTACATGATTGGCAGAGAGAGTGAAATGGAAATTGAGGGTAGACCTCGTTTTCTAGTGGTGATCCACTCTAGAAAAGCCTCTTGAGTTTTGTCATTATTGCAGCTCCTCACCACTCTTTTCTCCTTAGCAAATTGTATCCTTAGTGGTCAGAACAGGATATGGAAGTTTCATGCAGAACTGAGGCTGACATTGGACCCCTGAAAAGTTGCCATTGGTGGATGATGGTTTGGGCAGGGTTCCCATGGACCCCAGAGAGTGGAGGATCAGCTCAGGAAATAGACCAGGGCACCCTCTGGAATGCAGATTTTTTGCAACACCTTGACATGGTGCAGACTAAGCTACTAAGAAAGGAAGGGGCTTGTGCTAGACACTTGGAGTTTGTTTCTGATTGCGTTTGCTCATCTCCTGATGAGAGGTTTTAGTCTAAAAACTGTCTCCAGAGCCTCAAGCTCTCTTGGCTCAGTGGTCTGTTACCATGCACTGAGAGAGGTGTCTGCAGGAAAGCATCGTGCTTGACCTTCCACGCTCCTGTGTCCACTAGCAGACAGGTTTTCTGACACAGGCTTTGGGATTCAGGACAGTGCATAATGGAGAAACATACATCTCAGGAGCCACTCTTTAAAAATAGACCTCTAGGTCCTCCCCACAGCTTGTTCTATCACTGGGATGGAATTGGGTTCACCTTTCAGTCCCTGTACCCCCAAACACCTGTGTTCACTGCCATACTACTAGTAGCTCTCAGCTGTTAATAGATGGTTAAGTCATTCCTTTTTTTTATTGTTATTTTTTTATTTTATTCTGTTCTTGTTGGCAAGTGACAATTTCGTGTGCGTGTGTGTGTGTGTGTGTGTGTGTGTGTAAGTCTCACTCTGTTGCTCAGGCTGGAGTACAATGGCACAATCTCACTGCAGCCTCAACTTCCTGGGCTCAAGTGATCCTCCTGCCTCAGACTACTGAGTAGTTGGGACTACAGGTGCAAGCCACCACACCTGGCTAATTTTTGTCCTTGTTGGTAGAGACGGGGTTGCCCAGGCTGGTCTTCAACTCTTGGGTTCAAGCAATTGACCCGCCTCAGCCTCCCAAAGGGTTGGAACTACAAGCATGAGATACTGTGCCAGGCTGACAATTCCTATTCATTGGAGTAAATATAAATATATCTCCACAAACCCTAGCTGCTATGTACAATAGCCAAAAACTCAAAGGTATGTGAGATTGTAAATGGGAAATTTTGTCCTTGAGCCTGTGTCCTTGCAGATTTCACACCTGTGCATATCTGCAGTCATTGGCAGTCTTTCCAAACAAGTGACTTTTAGCAAATTAACTGTTAATTTTAATGAGATTCAGAAGTTAATAGCCATTCTTAATGTTTTATCATTAGAAGCTGTTATATAATTAGAGCTGGATACCCACATGGTGAAACTAATTTTACTGTGCTGGATTTAACTTCACTTTGCTAATAGGAAGCACCTACCTATTGTTTTTTACTTTTGTAGAGACAATATCTCACTATGTTGCCCAAACTGGTCTCCAACTCCTGGCCTCAAGTGATCCTCCTGCCCAGGCCTCCCAAAAGGTTGGGATTATAGGCATGAGCCATAGGGTCTGGCCTCTCTTTTTGGATTTGTTTTTAACTAAGGAAATAACAGCAGTCACTGGGAGGGTTCGATGGTGGTGGGAAATGTTCACTTCATTAATTCTTTCAGCAAATATCTTTTCTCTAACTTTTGGTGCTAGGATTGTTCATGATGATGCCCAAACTGGCCACATGCCTTATGAATGAATGAATATGCTCTGCATTGCATGAAAAGGCTTATGAATATCTAGTTGAGTGCTTTAAAAGAAAGGTGATTATTCTATCTTGAGCTCAATAAAAACATAAATAATCACAAGCGTTTTTATATTTTTAGGCAACAATGAACTTACGTTTGGTCAATAAGTGTCTGTATGCCAGGAACCTTCCCCACAGTCCGTGTTCTGGGCTGTGCATGAGGAAAGCTTCCTGATTCAAGGCACCAGCCTCACTGTGCCCTAGTGCATGCTGGTGGTGTGTATTAATGCATTTTTCTCTGGCTTCTGGGTATTTATTTGGTCAGAAGGGACCCATTCTCCCCCAGAATAGCATATGACCACTGTCAGCTTTTACAAGGGGTTGAGTGAGTTTTGCACCCCCAGACATACATATGCAAATTGGAAACTCAACTCAGATCACCTGACAAATAGTTGGTTTCTAACATTAGACACCAAGATGCTTTTTCACAGGTTATTCTCTCTTGGGGTCAGTTTCCACTCACTGGTACTCTGTGATCTGCGCATGCTTCCCTCCTGTGAAGCCAGCCATTATTGCACTTTGCAACTTAAATCCTTTTTCTTTCTTAAAGAGTTAAAGTTAGAGAAAAAATGGTGAAAGAGGAAAGTGCTTGAAACAGCCCTGAACTCACCTCAGAGTCCGTAACTCAGAGGAGACACCGGCCCGCACCAGTCCATTACCTGCCGTTTCAGTCCAAGCACTTAGCCTTTGATAGGGTCCCCAGCAAGATAGCAGGCTCTGCATGACAGCCAATCCGTGGCTATGGGTCCCGGCCACACCGCCAAACTGGTGACGGCAGAACCCCCAGAACATGTATCTGAGTGCAGCTGGGTACCATTGGCCACCCAGAATGTCCCCAAACCTCCCACCTTGAAGGTTCTAGAAGGTGAGAGAAGGGATAGTCCAATTCTCCATATTGGGAGTCAAAAGAAGCTGCAGGAAGAGAAGAAAGAGGAGGCAAAGAGAAGAAGGAGGAAGAAGAAGATGATGAAGAAGAATGGAAAGAAGAAGAAGAAGATGTGCTCTTCACTGAAGCTCTCCAGCAAGCAAGAAAACCCTACTGGCTTTGGAGGGTTATGGGCTTTTGAGAAACCAGAAGATCCCTCTGGAAATGAGGACTTCGGTAAGCCTGCTGTGAGCACAGTCACCTTAGAGCATCAAAAGGAACTGGAGGTCAGGCACAGTGGCTCACACCTGTGATCCCAGCACTTTGGGAGGCAGGAAGATCACCTGAGGTCAGGAGTTTGAGACTAGCCTCACCAACATAGTGAAACCCCACCTTTACTAAAAATACAAAAAAAATGTAGCTGGATGTGGTGGTGCGCCTGTAATCCCAGCTACTCGGGAGGCTGAGGCTGGAGAATCTCTTGAACCTGAGAGGCAGAGAAGGAACTGGAAAGCATGGCACAGCCCCCTCAAGCTCAGCACCAGCCCACTGAGAGGACAGGCAGGAGCGAGATGGTCTCTACGTTCAAAGTGAGCCTGTGTCCCAAGACGCCAAACCATCTGGTCTCAACAAGGAAGCCTTGTCAGATTTCACAGGCCCCCCTCACCTCCAGGCCTGGAAGTGTAAGGACCCAGCTTCCCGGAGACAGCCGGGGCTTCCCAGCCCCAAGGCGGAAGGGCCCTATGGGGAGTTCGGGGTGCTGGACACAAAGGTCTCTGTTGCCCAGCTCCGAAGTAAGTTCCTGGCATCTGCCAACACCACCAGGACACCTGAACTGTAGGTGATGCTTCACATGCCCTCCAGCTGTGTCACTTGCACGTCACTGGCAGAATGACTCACTCCTGGACTTGTGTTGTGTTCTGCATTGAATCATACTAGCTTAGCTCACAGGTGTGTGCAGGGCAACTGTGCAGAAAATGGCTCAAAAACTACCACTCTGCTTCTGCCTACTAATGGGGAATAGCGGACTGGGTCTCCGGAATGCCCCCTTCCTTACGTGCATGGTAGAGGCATGAAGAGGGGTTTGGCGGTGTCTGTGCCTTGACTCATGGAGATGCATAAACCTTTGCTGTCTTCTCTTTCTGTCTTCCTTTGCCTTCCGTATACGCTCTGCCCTTTGATTCTAAAAGCAAATCACGGGTGGAGAGGTCGGCCGAAGGACCTGGCTTGCCCACAAGTGTGGAACGGGAGAGAGGGTCCCGGAAACCAAGACGCTATTTTTCTCCTGGTGAAAGTAGAAAAACTTCCGAGAGATTTAGAACCCAACCTATAACTTCAGCAGAACGAAAGGAATCGGATAGGTAGGCGTGCATCTGTGCCATTTCCTAGTCCAGGAACGTGACAGCGACACGGGAGTGTCACATACTGACGGCCTTCACGCTGTTTATATAGGATGCTGGCCATTCCATGATTCTTCCATCCAATCTATAAGCGTTAGGAATTTGGCTTATTTAAAAGTCTTTTTAAAGAATGTCGGCCTTTATGGTGGTATTATGATACATACACAATTTCACATTGCACATCTTCAGATGATGAGAAGAGATATTGTTTTCCTTCATTTCATGTTTTTAATGTTTTTTGCCCCTTGTTAAATTAGACTCCAGATTGCATATTCACCTGATTTTACAGTGAAAGTAGCTAAGGGATTTTATATTCATTTTATAAATGTCTGCCTACCTGTCGTATTTGCTTTATACTGAAGTGTCATACTCTGCTGTACAGAAGTGATGAGGATTGTGTAAACATTGTCCTCAGTGATGTGTAGTATTGCACGTGTGCCTGGTCTCCCCACAAGGCGTGTCCTTGGCTGGGATTGTGTGCACACACGCTCCACAGTGTCACTTCACAACTGTGTGTGTGTGTTCACAACTAGAATGCTACCAGGAGGTTATGTCTTCAAAGAATGTAATTGCATTTTTAGTTTGACCTTTAATATGATGCTTTATTTAATCTTCCGCTCCCACCTGCTGATTGATGGTGATTATTTGCTAATGTCTTTCCCAGGTGCGCTTCACAGTCAGAAACTCCAAGTACTGACGGCAAGTACCTTTTCCCCTCTTCTGCCCCTTCTCTGTTACCTCATCTAGACGGGATTGAGCAATACAATTTATGGCTTTATGAGAGAATAAGATGATAGAGCATATCAATGTCTCTTTGCTGCAGGTTTTCTTTCTGTGAATAAAATAAAACCTAGTTGCAATTTGCAGATGAGCTTTCCCTTCGTAATGAGAACACTTTCTCAGAAAGAAAGGAAACAGTTTTGAGAACAAGAAGAATTTGTTTCTTTGGTTTGAATTAGTTGTTTTTCTATTGGTCACTGCAGTGTTGCTGCTGCTACTATTATTTAAAAATAAAAGAAATCTTCTCCATAAATATATTCATGAAATC
This sequence comes from Callithrix jacchus, assembly GCF_049354715.1. Lineage (NCBI taxonomy): Eukaryota > Metazoa > Chordata > Mammalia > Primates > Cebidae > Callithrix > Callithrix jacchus. The sequence goes on from NC_133508.1 coordinate 30,534,712, forward strand.
TCGATCGGACAAACGTTAGAGTAGCCATCCCTGGACAGAGTTTGCCTTGGTTTGGCTTGGTTTGAATTGCAAGGGAAATTAGTACCTTTTCACTGAGCAGAAAGAATGGGTTCCCTGCAAGGGGAAACTACCACCAATTATTATTTTAGTTCACCTATTCTTGTATTCAGAGATTTCCAAGTCAGCCCTGGAAGGCTTTTTGGAGACTGAACTTATGTTTTCTAATGATGTCCAGTTTTTAAGTTGTGGCTTAAAAAGACGAAAAAAAAAGTGGACGAATGAGAAAAGCTGAGCATCGCAACCAAGAGGCTGCTTTTCAGGGTTAGCCGTGCTGACGTGCTTGAATAGAGATCATGACCCCTGGGTGCAGTAATCCTAGCTACGTGGAATGCCAAGACAGGAGGATTGCTTGAGGCCAGGAGTTCAAGAACAGCCTGGGCAACATAGTGAGACTGCATCTGAAAAAAAAAAATTTGTAAGTCTTAGTAGGGGAGAGTCTCACAGCCCTAGCCTACTTCATGCACCTCTGGGTATGCTGAGGCCTTCCTGGCTCTGGCCCACCTGTTGTTCTCTTCCTAGTCTTTGGGTGGTTGTGGCCACCTCGTGGACACTGCATGAGTGTACATTTCTAACAATATACGAGGCTCTTATTTGTGAGCCTCCTGTAGGTCCTGTAGAAGAACAGAGTAAAGACTTTTTACGGCCTCCATTTCCTTTCCTTGAATTTATTTTCTTTATTTTTTTAGAGACAGGGTCTTGCTCTGATGCCCAGGCTGGAGTGCAATGGCATGATCATGGCTCACTGCAGCCTCAACCTTCTCTGCTTAAGTGATCCTCCCACCTCAGCCTCCTGAGTAGCTGGGACTACAGACCACGCAACTATGCCCAGCTAATTTATGCACTTTTTGTAGAGATGGGCTTTTACCATGAAGTCCAGGCTAGTCTCAAACTCCTGGGCTCAAGTGATCCTCCTGCCTCAGCCTCCCAAAGTGCTGGGACTACAGGTGTGAGCCACTGTGCCTGGACTAGCTTTTATTTTATTTTATTCTTTTAAATTGTTTTTGTGCTTGCGTTGGACACACAAACACCCTTCCTGAGAATCAAAATGAAGATCATCCCATTACGTTATTGACATTCCAAAAGGTCTCTACGCCAGTGACCCATTCTGTGGACCTGCTGTTAGTTCAGCTGCCTGCACTTCCTCCTCAGTTTATTGGTGCATTTGTAGCTAAGTGTATCTTTGCACTCATTAGGAACTCTTTGCAAATCAGTTTTTTAAAATTAAATATTTGAATGGCTGGTGTAAAATAAGCAGCAGCTACCCAGGGGAGCAAAACAATAAATATAAGAAAAATTATCTCCTTTTTAGGCTCAATGAATCTACTTTGATGTGCCTATAGATTGTATAAAGACAGTGATGCTTTAAAAATTAGATTGAAGCCTGGGCACAGTGGCTCACATCTATAATCCCAGCACTTTGGGAGGCTGAGGCTGAGAGATCACTTAAGGTCAGGAGTTTGAGACCAGCCTGGCCAACATGGTGAAGCCCCATCTCTACTAAAAATACAAAAATTAGCCAGGTGTGGTGGCACATCCTTGCAATCCCAGCTACTGGGGAGGCTGAGGAAAGAGAATCCTTCAACCGGGGAAGTGGAGGTTGCAGTGAGTTGAGATCGTACTACTGCACTCCAGCCTGGTTGAAGAAGTGAGACTCCTTCTCAAAAAAAAAAAAAAAAATGATTGAAAACTATATTCTAAAACACAGACATAATCTGATTTGCATAAAACAATACAGTGTCAGTTATAATAAAGGGTTTGGTTTGTGAGTACAGCACATTTGAATATTAAAGTATTGTTTTGGAGACTAGAACCGTTCTGGGGTAAATAGTTAAAGCTGACTTCCTGTGTCTCACACCAATTGCCACGAAGCATTTTGCTGTGTGGGGACCCTCTGGGGAGTGTGGTTTTCCCACACAGTGTAGCGTGCTGCAGATTTGCATAAATCCCAGCGGATTGGGTCACCCGCCGCGCGCCCACGGGTTGAACTCCGAGAGCTGAGCTGTTGGGGGCGAATCGCTGGAAGAACGTTCCCCTGAGGAGTTCAGTGCTGATGTTGCTCTTTCCCTTCCCAGCGGCAGAGTTCGGGGAGCCAGCTTCCGAGCAGACGGGGGCAGCTGCTGGGAAAACTGTGGCCCAACCCGCAGCCCCCGCGTCCTGGAAGCCCCAGGATTCTTCGGAACAGCCACAGGAGAGGCTCTGCAGGAATCCGTGTGCGATGTTTGCTGCTGGAGAGATCAAAACGCCGACGGGGGAGGGCCTTTCCGACTCACCCAGCAAAACCATGTCTATTAAAGAAAGGTAATGAGACTCAGGGAGCGAAAAGTGAATCCCTCGGGGAGGAGCTCACAGCTTGCTTTTAGAAAGCGATGTGGGTGGTGGGCAAAGAGATGAAATCACACATTCCCCTTCTAAGGGGCTGAGCTGTTATCCTGGAGTAATTCCGAGAAGCCGAGGTGCTTGCAAGTGAACTGCCTTTGCTCCTGAGCCTGGTTTAGTAATGAAGACAGGGCGGGTTCCAGACTCAGATGAGGAAACAAACTTTCTGCTTTATTTGTATGTTTCCATTGTCCCAATATCTTTTATAATATTAAATTATTGGCTTATCTAGTGACAGGAGCTGAGATCTCGGCTTTTTCCCTTTTAGATACACAGGGTCCATAGTGAATGTACAAACCACTTGTGACTTTGTGTAAAATATGTGTAGAGGGAATGAAGATACATTGACATACAGGGCATACATTTTTGGGCTTAGAATCCAACTTTTGTTTCCTTTACAGAAAATAAAATGGATGACTTTTCTGAACTGCATTTAGAAAGTTTATGTCAGGTAATAGCTTGAAAGATTCCGTTTGAGCATCAAATAACACAGTGGCCTCATTTCTTTCAAAGAATGATGCAGGATGCAGAGGAATATATTTAAATGAGACAGCTACAGAGAATTGGAAGTAGATTACCTTGGGAATGTGTTTTCCTTGTTAGCCTTTAACTATCGATGAATTAAGCAGCAAAACATGCAATAGTGGGAATAAATGCAGAGTTTGATAGCAGAGTAGGGTGACAAGATAAAAAGTATTGTACTCAAGTGACAGAGATCCTAAGTACAGACTTGATCGCTATGCATTACATATGTGTAACAAAATTTCTCATGCACCACACCACATAAATTTGTACAAAAAAGAAGAAAGTCTTCAATAGGAAAAAAAAACATGATGGAATAGTGATAGGAAAACTGGGTGAAGAAAAGTCTTGTCAACTCCAGAGAATAATTAGGAGAAGCATTTCCATCTCCTGTCCCCGCAGTTCTGACATCTTCCGCCCTTCCTCAGCAGCTGCCACCACGCAGAAGCCTGCATGCTTTGTTAGACGCTGACCACGCTTATTTTTCTAGATATGTTTCAAACTGCCTAAGACTATACCAAACCACAATGAAAAGTCTTCTATTGTTTTATTTTTTATTTATTTATTTTTTTTGAGACAGAGTCTCACTCTGTCGCCCAGGCAGGAGTGCAGTGGTGCAAACTCTGCTCACTGCAACCTCCACCTCCCGGGTTCAAGGGATTCTCCTCAGCCTCCCGAGTAGCTAGAATGACAGACGCATGCCACGATGCCTGGCTAATTTTTTGCATTTTTAGTAGAGATGGGTTTTCACTGTCTTAGCCAGGATGATCTCCATCTCCTGACCTCGTGATCTACCCTCCTCGGCCTCCCAAAGTGCTGGGATTACAGGCATGAGCCACCGTACCCGGCCCCTTCTTTCTCTCTCTCTTTTTTTCCAGATGCATAGTCTTCCTCTGTTCCCCAGGCTAGAGGGCAGTGGTGCTATCACAGCTCACTGCAGCCTCGAACTCCTGGGCTCAAGTGATCCTCCTGTCTTAGCCTCCCCAGTAGCTGGGACTACAGACCTGTACCATCATGCCTGGCTAATTTTTTCAAAAAGACTTTTTGTAGAGTTGGGAGACCTCACCATGTTGCCCAGGCTGGTCTCGAACTCCTGGCCTCAAGTAGCTCTTCTACCTCAGCCTTCCAAAGTGCAGGGATTACAGACATGCACCACCATGCCTGGACCATCTTTCTAGTTTTAAGCCAAGCTTCTTGAATATTATTTGTAAAATAATAGATGGCATCTTTTTCAACTGACAAATTAATAAGATTGTTAAATCTGAGTTCATGGTAAGTTAGACCTGGTAGGCTGAGGGGCAGAGGGAGGGGCAGAGGGGTCAGTGCAGTGAGGAGAGGGATGTCTTCAACCAGGGAAGCAGTTGGGCCTATTGAGGTTTGAAGTTCTCTTCCATGAAAATGGGACTCAAAGAGAGTTTCATCCTATAAATCCAAGTATTAATAACTAGTTAGATGAGGAGGAAGAGAAATTATTTAAGGAAATTAACAATAAATATCACTTATGCACAAGTTCTGATGTTTTATACATGAGAAGATATCCCTGGGGTATTCCCCAGTGGGAAATAACTCATATCATGCCCCCTTCTTTCAAAGGCTTTTAAAGGAGCCTCCCCATGTTTGGGTATTTTCTGTCAGTAGGGACTTGGACTTTTGATGGAGGAGCCCTGTATCTGTCCACTAAGCCATAATTCCTGATGCACTTTCCTGTTTTTTGATAAATTTGAGTTGATCTGTATCTTTCTGAAAGTTTTAATCCTACTGTAAAATTCTCATGTTTAAACTGAGACATGGGAAGCTGCGGATTCTTAGCTTGGGCTTTGTGGACATCTAAGGCCTTCAAGGATGGCTGGAAAGCCTCTGTGACCGGCGTGGAAGTGTGTTGAGAATTGGATGTGTGAGCGCACACCTGCTGGCCGGCAGAGGCCACAACTTACCATGGTCTCCAGGAGATCCCTAAGCCCGGTCTGTTCAGAATCATGGTAGAAAGGAACGCTTGATGGATATTCAGCTATTCAGTTTGTTAAAATACATTTAAGAAAGGACAAGAGGGCCCAGCGCGGTGGCTCATGCCTATAATCTCAGCATTTTGGGAGGCCAAGGCGGGCAGATCATGAGGTCAGGAGTTCAAGACCAGCCTGGCCAACATGGTGAAACTCCGTCTCTACTAAAAAATACAAAAATTAGCTGGGCATTGTGGTAGGTGTCTGTAGTCCCAGCTACTTGAGAGGTTTGAAGAGAGGTTTGAGGCAGGAGAATTGCTTGAAACCAGAAGGTGGAGGTTGTAGTGAGCTGAGATCTTGCCATTAAAAAAAAAAAAAAAGGATGAGGGACACTTTATTTAGCAGCTACGTTTGTAATAAATGACACTAACACAAAATACATTGCCAGTGATCTTTTCCCCCTTACCTCGACAGCACTTTTATTTGTACTGTGCTGGAAATAACTAAACTGCATATTTTATTTATTTTTATTTATTTATTTTTTGAGATGGAGTTTCGCTCTTGTTGCCCAGACTGGAGTGTAATGGCACCATGTCGGCTCACCACAACCTCCACCTCCCAGGTTCAAGCAGTTCTCCTGCTTCAGCCTCCTGAGTAGCTGGGACTACAGGCACATGCTGTCATACCCAGCTAGTTTTTGTATTTTTGGTAGACACAGGGTTTCGTCAATTCAGTTAGCCGAAACAGCCTCCTGTTTGTGAAAAAGAACCTTTCGGGAACCCAGTGTTCCAGCAGCTTCCTATCAAGTCACGTATCATTGAACTAAATAGGTTAGGTTACAATCTCAGTTAATTAGATTCTTTTTTTGTATATATCCTTCCCCTGAGGAAAGTTGAAATATAATTTTAAAAAATGAGTTGGTAGGCCGGGTGCAGTGGCTCACGCATTTTGGGAGGCCAAGGCGGGCAGATCATGAGGTCAGGAGTTCAAGACCAGCCTGGCCAACATGGTGAAACTCCGTCTCTACTAAAAAATACAAAAAATTAGCTGGGCATGGTGGCGCGTGCCTGTAGTCCCAGCTACTCAGGAAGCTGAGACAGGAGAATTGCCTGAACCCAGGAGGCGGAGGTTGTGGTGAGCGGAGATCACGCCATTGCACTCCAGCCTGGGTAACAACAGCGAAACTCCGTCTCAAAAAAAAAAAAGAGTTGGTAGAAAATAGTTTCTGTCTAAAGAAGACAGATAAGAAAAATAATTTTCATTTATAGGAAAAGAACAGGGCTTAGGACGCCTGAGGAGAAACAGTCATGAACATCAAATTTTACCTCTAATTGGAAGGGGTGATATTAAGAGATGGTAGGTGCTCCATGGTTTCTGTTTTAAGCCCACGTCTTCATTATTCCCTGTAACACAGCTTTAGTCCTTTAATGTTATTTCACCGAGTGACCAGAAGGCGTCGCTAGAAGACATTTTCTCTGGGGACGGTTCTCTTGCTCTCAGGCCCAAAACAAGGGAAAAACAGACATTCCTTGGCTGGGATGATGGTGCATCTTTTATCTAGCAAGTCAGACTGCGGCTCTGTGTTTCAATCAGCTGTAAAATCTCAGGGTCATCTTACAGAATGGACTTTATTATTTTTCCAGACATGCTGTCTTCAGAATACATGAAATTCAAAATGTTAAAATGAGGTGGCTGTGGTCACGTCTCGGCCAAAGGCATCTCACTTACTGAGATTATGGCTCTATCACAAGGAAGAGCTTGGTGTGAACTCTTTGTGGCTGGCATGTTTCCCTCCTAGATTGGCACTGTTGAAGAAGAGCGGGGAGGAAGATTGGAGAAACAGACTCAGCAGGAAGCAGGAGGGCGGGAAGGCGCCGGCCAGCAGCCTGCACATCCAGGAGGCAGGGCGGTCCCTCATCAAGAAGGTAACATTCCCTGTGTTTGCAAAGCATTTGGACTAATGTCACTCCTGGAAGTGCATCAGAGAGACACGCATGTGCCACCTGATTGCTGCTCTGTGAAGCATTTGTGTGTTTTGCTCTTGGGATACACACTGAGGGTCTGTCACAGGGCACCTGAAACTGGGCAGGAGGCCGAGCCTTGAGGTGCTTTAGAACTGGGGTCAGTGACACATACACACGGTGTCAGCAAGCAAGTGCCTGAAGGTTAAAGTGTGTACTTTTTCCTCAGTTTAAACCCCTTCTTAAATGAAGTCTGGCTTTAGAACGTTATTAAAGCCTTTATAATGAAAAAAATGGAATTCACCACTAATATCTTTAAGTTGCATGTAAAATATGCAGAGATGTTAACCCTAAGTATAAAATGTAAGGACATAATTGTGGTTCACGGATATTTAGTTCATCATTTTAAGCGTGTTTCATGAGTAGCTCTTCCTTTTATTGAGAATGTACAGTAATGTATGTTATAAATTGAAACAAAATTAAGTAATGCGTGGTGATCCATGCTAGCAGCATTTCCTATGCATGAGTATTGATGAGCCATTAAATTACAGACATGATGACAGCCGGCTTTTGACAGGCAGTGCGCACTTTCGTAACTGATGGTGGCTTACTTGTTGGCCGGCCCTACAGTTGCAAATGTCCCTCCTGGCTGGAGGTGAAATGGTGCAGCAGTGACATGCTCCCTGGCCACTTTCTAGGCCCAGAAGTCTCCAAGGAGAAAAGAAAAAGAGTGCCTTCAACAGCTGATCCCCAGACCCCTGTTAGCTCGAAAATAAGTTAAGCATCTGTGGAAGGACGAGATGATGAGTGTGACTTTCATGCATTAAGAAACTGACATACAAATGAGGTGTGCACGTAAAGTGTGAGTCAGGAGTTCTGGCGCTATTTCATCTGATACTTCCGTGTCTTCATAGGTTACATTGGAACAGCAATTTGAATTCTCTTCTTTGAGACATACATGGTGTTAAAGATGATATAACTAAAACCATTTAACCTCAGCCATTTTAAAGTTCTCAAATATAACTAGATATTTAGAAAGTATATGCATGCACGTAGTTTTCACCCACCATGTGAAACTCACATTTCAAAAAGGAGACCCTGAAGTGAAAGAAAACTGTGTCTGTGAAATAATGCGTCCCCACCCCACAAACTATTTAAAAGAGTCTTGAAATCATTGCTTCAAAAACGACTTTGACACGTTCCCCATAAGCAAACCTGCCGACTACCATGTCCTGGCACCAAGCAGCACCTGGCCCCTGGGCCATCATTTTGAAAGGTGCAGAGACCCCCCTGCCCATCAAGAGCTGGGAGTCCCAGAGAGCCAAGTGGAAATTTAAACGAAGCTGAAAAGCACAAAGCAGGAGAGGTTCCTGGTGAATAGTGAAATAGGTGCCCACCCACTTAGAATGGAGGGTCACCTTAGGTGTGGAAGCCAGAACTCCCATGCTTCCTCGGTGGCCTGGTTGCCTTGGCTGGAGACAGTGAGCTCTTTGAAGTTAAAATAAGAAGGTCTGTTTGAGGCCTCTGTAGCCCACACTGGGCAATCTCAGGTTCTGCTGAGGTCAGGTGTTTCTCAGGCAGCCTCTGGCAACCCCTGATTCATTCCTTCCCAAGGGCTGGCAGTGTTTTCAGTCACCCGCTGGCTGTGCTCAAATGTGGTTAGTGAGGCGCCTTCAACCTGGTCTGTTTTAAGGGAGTCCCCAGATAGCTGAGAGGCTGCCATGCCCACTGCTTGCGGGTGTCTGAGTGCTGCCTTGGAGAAGGACAGACAGTCATGACACGTGGGGCCTGAACATGGGCGCTTGCTGCAGGGAGTAGCTCTTGCCTTGCTGATGGAGAGGGACCCAGGAGAGCAGGTGCTGGAACCTTCCATCTTCAGCACCAAGGGCAGAAAGGAGCCAGCGTATGGTCAGCTTGTCACACCCTTCATGGTTGCTGCGTTTCTGTTGTGTGCTGAGAGCCTGCTGCCGTGAGTTTGCAGTGTGTGGAAACACGGAAGGGGCAGGAAAGAGAGGGGACTCCACGTTCCTGCCATTGCACCTATGAGAATACATGCAGTGTGGCAGTCAGCACTGTCCTATAAAAATACGGAATGTGTGCCATGTAGGTGATTTTGAAATTTTCTGAGTCACATTAAAAAATATATTAAAGAAATTTTCTGAGTCACATTAAAAAACATATTAAAGAATACCTTGAAAAATGTATAGCTGTTTTGTCTCTGTCGATGGATTGGTCCCAGAAGAAAACATATTTGAGGTACGTTACTCAGCATCTCATTTTGGGTCTTTTTTTTTTAGACTGAGTCTCTGTTACCAGGCTGGAGTGCAGTGGTGCAATCTCAGCTCACTGCAACCTCCACCTCCTGGGTTCAAGTGATTCTCCTGCCTCAGCCTCCCAAGTAGCTGGGACTACAGGAGTGCAACACCACACCCAGCTAATTTTTGTATTTTTAGTAGAGATGGGGTTTCACCATGTTGGCCAGGATGATCTTCATCTCTTGACCTTGTGATCCGCCCACCTCAGCCTCCCATAGTGCTGGGGTTACAGGCATGAGCCACTGCACACAGCCTTATTTTTGGGTCTCTTATTTTAAGATTTATACTGGGGCTGGGTGCGGTGAGTCACACCTGCAATCCCAGTACTGTGGGAAGCCAAGGTGAGAGGCTTGCTTGAGCCCAAGAGTTTGAGACTAGCCTGGGCAACATGGTGAAACCTGGGCTGTACCAAAAAGTACAAATAGTTGCCAGGTGTGGTGGCACACACCTGTAATCCCAGCTGCTCAGGACGCTGAAGTGGGAGGATTGCTGGAGTCTAGGAGGTCAAGGCTGCAGTAAGCCATGATCACAGCAGTACGCTCCAGCCTGGGTAACAAAGCAAGACCAAGAAAGAGAGAGAGGAGAGAAAAAGAGAAAGAAAGGAGGGAGGGAGGGAGAGAGGGAGAGAGGGGAGACACAAGCCAGAGGAACTCACTCCACCAGAGAGAAAAATGAAATGAAGCAAAGTCTTAAAGAAGTGGTTTCCCAGGAGTCTCTGTTACAACTAACTTTTGGTTATATATTTTCACCAAATAATATTTTCCATTTCAACCCTATCTCGGCTAATTCGACTTTAAGGCATACACGGTGACTCCCTGTCTGTTGCAAAGGTAGTCATCCAGCAATCAGACCTCTTCCAAGAAGTGAAAACCCTTCATAGACTGGTGCAAAGCCTGTGTCTGTTTCTGAGTTCCAGGTGGGAACTGGATATCCGACTGTGCTTCAGTAGCTGTGAGGTCAGTGTCTCCAGCTCAGATCTGTGACAGCCCCAGAGCAAGTGCCTGAAATTTCAAGAAAAGTGAATCTGGCACATTCGCATTCTCAGTATCTGCTGTCACTGAAATTCCAGATCACAATCCAGGAGAATTTAGAGAATGAAGTTCCTTCAGAGTGCGAGGTTGGGAGGGAGAGAAAGGCTGAGGGAACTCCAGATGATGATTCTGCGGTGAGGGATGAGGTGGCCTGCGGTTCAGTCACCGCCTGGTGTGCGCACGTGCATGCTGCCTTTGAACCCGGCACGGGAACTCCTTCCGGATGATTGCGACGCCCTGACGAGGCTCTTCCCTTCCAACACCCTGCAATGTTTCCTGTTTGTTTCAACCTGTAGGAAGAAGGAGGAGTTGCGGATGATGATGCCATTTCTAACCTGCTTTGGGTAAGCCTGACTCTAACACAGGTGTCCTGTAGATGGTGGCTGGAGTCCCACCTCACATGAGTGATTCTCACCCTGGGTGGCTCCTTCGGATGCCCTCCCTGGTGCTTTATCTCCAGACCAGATGCAGCATTTGTCTGCAGTGGAGAGCTGAGCGCGCGCCCTTAAATTAGTTTTTTGATCATGTAATGAAAATACTTTAAAGAAGATGATATTTTCTGTTAAATGTTAAAACTGTCAATGAAAGTCATGGTTCCCTCTCTGCAACTGACAATCTTCTATAAATTAACTCATTTAATTACTGCACAAAGCTGACTCAGATACAGTTACCTCGCTTGTGTCGATTTATTTTAGCATCAGATTTCATGGGAGGACTCTTGAAAAAACTGAAATTGCAACCAGTAAATTAACATTGTTAGAAAAATCATCGTTTTGTCTCTCCCTCCCCACGTCCCTGCCCGGCCCCGCTCTGATAAATCTTCTCCATTCACCTTCAATCCTCTTGCTCTGCTCTGTAGGAACCTTACATGCTTCTACTTACTCTCCTGCTATTCCTGCTGCCCATAAATACCTGTGTTTTGTGTCGATTAATCAGGTGAGGAAAAGCCACTCATCTTAAGCCTCGCTGCAATTTCTGAGCAGCAGGGGAAGAACTTCGGTTTAATTCGGGGAAATAACTTATTTGCTGTATTTCACTGTGAGAGAGAGGGGCGTGTGTGTGTGTTGGTACAATTGTGTGTGTGTCCATGAGAATGTGTATGTATCTATGAGTGTGTTTCTGAGTGTGTATCTGTGAGAGTGTCTGTATGAGTGTGTATCTATGAGAGTGCATGTGTGTGTCTGTATAGGTATGTGTGTGTCTATGAGTGCATTTCTGTGTATCTGTGAGTGTGTCTATGAGTGTGTATATCTGAGTGCATTTCTGTATCTGTGAGTGTCTATGAGTGTGTATATATCTATGAGTACGTTTCTGAGTGTGTATCTGTGTGTCTGTATGAGTGTGTATCTATGAGAGTGCACGTGTGTGTGTCTGTATAGGTATGTGTGTGTCTATGAGTGCATTTTTGTGTATCTGAGTGTGTCTGAGTGTGTATATGAGTGCATTTCTGTATCTGTGAGAGTGTCTATGAGTGTGTATATGTCTATGAGTACATTTCTGTGTATCTGTGAGTGTCTGTATGAGTGTGTATCTATGAGAGTACACATGTGTGTGTCTGTATGAATGTGTGTATCTATGAGTGCGTTTATGAGTGTATCTGAGAGTGTGTCTATTAGTGTGTGTATATCTATGAGTGCGTTTCTGAGTGTGTATCTGAGAGTGTGTCTGTGAGTGTGTGTATATGAGTGTGTTTCTGAGTGTGTATCTGTGAGAGTGTGTGTATGTGTGTGGGTATCTATAAGAGTGTGTGTGTGTGCATATGTGTGTGTTTAATTGGTTTGTAATATATTTAGGGTCAGTCGCACACATACTGATCCTTGCGCAGATTTTCAGGTGGGCTTGATTGTGTTAATTCACCTCATAATCATGACACTGCTTTAAGAGGAGAGTGACCCTTGCAGCCTCCATGCTTTCCATCCTGAGTCAGGATCCCAGGAGATGCGCCGGTGTCCTTGGCTCCAGCTCAGCGAGGCTATTGTCCTGCTCAGTTCATAGACAAGGAGGATGTGGTGGAGGAAACTTGGGGTGTGGAGGGACAGGAAGACTCAGCGAGGGGAGGCCCCTCCAGTGGCCCTACTAAAGCACCAGGAGGAGCTGGTTCCAATGGCCCTATTAAAACGAGAGACCAGCTGGGTGCAGTGGATCATACCTATAATCCCAGTACTTTGGGAGGCCAAGGCAGGTGGATAACGAGGTCAGGAGATCGAGACCATCCTGGCTAACATGGTGAAACCTCATCTCTACTAAAAATACAAAAAAATTTGCCAGGCGTGGTGGCACACACCTATAGTCTCAGGCAGGAGAATTGCTTGAACCCGGGAGGCAGAGGTTGCAGTGAGCTGAGATCACGTCATTGCACTCCAGCCTGGGTAAAGAGCAAAATGCTGTCTCAGAAACAAATGAACGACAACAAAATAACGAGAGACCATGCGCCCCCTGCCCCTCCCCTCCACCCTTGCTATACGCACTGTGAACGCCACCCTGGAGGGGAGACCAGCCTGGGCTGAGCTACTCTGTAGGTGAAGAACATGAAACACATGAACAGTTGTTTTATTATTTTTCCATGGAATGCCCCTGATGTCAAAACAGCTCAACTTTGCTATCAAAACCGGGTTCCTGTCTCCTCCCTTTGGTGCTTTGCTCCATCACTTCCCTCTAGGGCCTCTGTCCCCTCCCTCTGGAGTCTCTGTCCCCTCCCTCTAGGGCCTCTGTCCGCTCCCTCCAGGGCCTGTCTCCCTAGCAGGACTGGGGCTTTCTTAGCTCTCAGGTGGCCTCTGACAGTGTCACGATGGGTGTGCTCCGGCAGCACCAGCAGTTGTTAAATGAGAGGCTCAGGGTCCCCCGTCATCATCTCTTGCCTCTTCCCAAATGGAAACTCTCCCCTTCTTCTCCCTGGGCGGACTTTCCCACGCTCTCCTGGTTCATTTTCTCATTTCCCTGAAGCTGGAAATGCTGGTTGCAAGAGCCCAGGCCCCACGCACACAGCTGGTGTCCACCTCAAGAAAGAGGCTGAAATCTGGAGCAAACTTCCTATCCCAACACAAAGTGGGGAAATGAGCTTCTGTGTCTTTGAAATAAATCAATATTAAACTTTAAAGGAAGAGGTATATTATTGAAACCTTTAAGTGTATACAGTAGGCCCTTCATCTCTTCCAGTTTCGCATCCAAGGATTCAACCAACTAGGGATACTTGGGAATAAAAACAATAAAAAAGAACAATACACAATTGAAAAATTCAAAACCAATACAGAAGAGCTATTCACATAGCCTTTACCTTGTGTTAGGCGTCATCAGTCATCATGAAATGATTTAAAGTATATGAGGGATGTGCACAGGCTGTATGCAAATCCTACACCCTTTCATATCCGGGACTTGAGCATCTGTGGATTTCGGTATCTGTGGGAGGTCCTGGAACCCATTCCCCTACAGACACACAGACACTGAGTGTTGTGTTGGCTATCCTGGGCCTTTTAACTCTCCATGTAAACTTTAAGATCAATTTGTCAATATCTGCAAAGTATTTTGCAGGGACTTTGGAACTGCATTCAATTCATAGATCAAGTTGGGAAAAACTGAATCTTGACAAAATTGAGTCTTCTTATCTATGAACATGGAATATCTCTTCATATATTGTTAACTTTAAGGGAAAGTAACATTTGCCAAAGACATTTATGTTTCATCACTTCAAAGAATTCTATATTTTTACTTCTGATCAGTTTTTCTCAGCTGAATACAAGTATTTTATACACCAGGTATATGGCACTAGCTCATCTGTGTCCTCAGAGGGCAAGTCACTCCTTTTCTTTCCTCCAGAAGTACTGATATCTTAATATTTAATAATACAGAGGTTCAGGAAAGAAAACAGCATTTAAACAGCACACAGGCTCTGTCGAATTGGACTGTCTGTGTTTGTGTTAGGCTTCAGCTTCTCTTCTTTCTCACATGCCTCAAGGCTGTACCAGAATAAGATTTCACCTTACTACCCTCCTTTCATCTTAGGAGCCGGTAGATGGTGACAGGACTGGAAAACAGTTATTTCGAGGTCTGAGCCTAGACCTGTGATCTTTTCTTCGTATTTTGTTCAGGCTACTTGAGGCTGCATGCAGTGACGACAGACTGAAATTTCTCTTAAGGAAGGGACAAAGCTAAATTTCTTTCACAGTGTATAGAATTCGAAATGATCCTAGTGTTTTTGAAAACTGAAAAGCACAACTTTATTACTTTATTTCTATTGCTTAATATGTGCTCTTATAATTTCTTTCTTTATAGTTTAAACTAGATGTGAATAAGATAAAAATGTAAAAGCCAGATCACAGTATTGTCTTTCCATGGAGTCCCTCAGCTGTGGAGGAGTTTTACCCTTAAATCTGCCCGAATCCTCATAACACAGCTTAGTTCTGTGCTTTCCTGTTGGATCACATCCCGGCATGAGACACGTTAAGTGAGATTTGCTGTGATTTCCCAGTCAGCGTGTAAAGAGAAAAGCAACATCATGCAACCTAAAAGCATTTGTGCTGGTTCATTCTTTGCATAGTTTCCAGCTGTGACCTACCAACTCTCTGACCATCCCTAAACTTCCTTTCTACCTATTTCACTACCTCCCCCCCCCACACACAGACACACAGACTCACACACATACACACACACAAACACCCACACACCTCTCACACACACCCCCACACACTCACCCACACACACACTAACATCCCCTCACGCACTCACACCCCACACACACTCACACATACACACACACATACACACTCACACCCACACCTCTCACACACACACACATACACTCACCCACCCACACACTAACACCCCACACACACACACCCCACACTCACACACACACACTCACACGTGCATACACATACACACATACTCATTTTCTCCTCCTCTCTCTCTGCCTTTCCCACCACATTCATGGATCTACCTTTGAAATGACGGACGGGGCAGGGGTTCTGTTCAGATTCCCTCTCACTATTCCGGTCAACACTAAACATGTATTGGCTAAACCTGGGAAATTTATTACTGTACACACGTCCTTCTCTAAACAAGAAAAGAAAAAATTAGAAGGAAAAAACAGGACAATAAGGAAGTCTTAAGCTAAAATAAGCAAAAAGACAAAGATATCCATCTTCTTTGTTTCCGCATTTTGAGTTCTAAAATGCAATATCAGCTTGTTATACATTTTAATTAAATTCTTTGGAGTCTAAATAAACTATATATTGTTTACCATATATTATAGAGCCATGTAAAGTCAGGTATCAGGAACTGGAGGGCCCTAAGCCAACCTTACTAAGTAGCAACATTAAGTAGAAATTTTTAGAGAAACAAAAAAGGTTAATGTTTAATATTATCACATAGCAGAGAGTAAAAATCATTTCTCCTTGACCTAGATCTGGCAAACAAAGGGAAGCTTTACATTCTAAAATGATTGTATCGTCCCAGAGTTCATATCCGTCGTGCACATGAAGGGCTCGGGGGGGAATCCCAGTGCTTTGAAAAACAAAATTATTGACTCAAGGCTACCATCTTTCTGAGTCATCAGTCACACCCACTACCCCACCCTGGACTTTCAAGATGCCTTAGTGAATCCACCACAGAATTGACTAAGTGAACAGTGAATCACCATGGTGATGTCTGGACCTTTGGAGAAGCCAACTTTCTTGGCACTTGAAATGTTTCTTGGAAATACTTGAAGCCAAGTGCCATCTTGGTTTGGTTAAAATTCGCTCCTGAAACTTCATTTTCAAAGAAAACATACTCTCTTTATTGAATTTTGATGAGGTATTACGGGCAAGTGAACCTCATAGTTTATTTAAAAAGGGTACATGATTCAGATGATTCAGAGAGTTACTTGGAATTAGGGGCTTCTTGCCAATCATGAGGGGGAAAGTTAAGGGTTTTTTTTTTTTTAATTAGTAACTTTTAATTTTGATAAAATGTTAAACTGATAGGAAAATTTCCGTGATAGGCAGAGCACTTTCATAACCTTTACTGGAACCACCAGCTCAACAGTTCCCTCCCTTCTCCCCTCTCCCCCTCACCCCACTTTCCTGCCTTCTTTTCCCCCATCTCACTTTCCCACCCCAGCCAGGTGCCGGTGGTTTGGAAACATTGTGCTCCTGCCTTTCAATATCCTAAAGTCCAAGATATTTTCTCCCATAACCACAATACTGTGGTCAAGATGAGGAAGTTAATGTTGATACAAAGTTTATCTCATCCACATCCACCTTAAAATTGTGTTCGTTTCCTCCAATAATGCCCTTTGGAGCTTGTAGCCCCCACTCCATCTAGGATTCAAGCCAGGATAGTGCATTATGTTTGGTTATCTCTCTTTGGATTTTTTTTTTTTTTTTAGATGGAGTCTCGCTCTGTAGCCCAGGCTGGAGTGCTGTGGCCTGATCTGGGCTCACTGCAACCTCTGCCTCCTGGGTCCCAGTTCAAGCAATTCTCCTACCTCAGCCTCTCAAGTAGCTGGGATTACAGGCACGAGCCACCATGCCCAGTTAATTTCTGTATCTTTTAGTAGAGATGGGATTTCACCATGTTGGCCAGTCTGGTCTTGAACTCCTGACCTTGTGATCTGCCATCCTTGGCCTCCCAAAGTGCTGGGATTACAGGCGTGAGCCACCAGGCCCAGCCAGGAAAAGATTTTAACCTAATTTAAATTGGCAGGGACCTCAAAATCCCTTCTGGCTATGAGGGCTTTATAGAAGAATCCTGTGAAAGAAAGATTCCTCACTTGGATGCTGGAGAAGTCCACGTTCAGAGCTTAAACCAAATGGTCCCAGTGCAGACCTGGTTTTGTGCTGCCGGAAAGGAAGGGAAGGCCCCTTTTCCTCTGTCAACCCCCATCTTTCCGGGGCGTTAAGAAAATGAACTGTGCCAGCCTCCACCCTCTTCCTGTCGCTCCTGAATCAGGAAGTTCCCTCCCGTGGGGCAGAGCAGGGAAGTGGTGGCCAGTGGGGTGGAAAGGCCTGGGGAGAGTCTCTAGGATGGCTTCGCTCGGGTCTGTCCGAGTCCTCCCTGTGTCAGCGCGAGGCCTTAGGATCACGCAGATCCACGGTGATGTCATAGCCGAGAAAGACGCCTTAGGAAGGCAGAGAAGCTGGGGACCTGCTGGAGAAGGTGCGGATGCTCAGATGTAGTTTGAAAGAGGATGCGCCAGGCCGGGCGCGGTGGCTTAGGCCTGTAATCCCAGCACTTGGGGAGGCCGAGGCGGGCAGATCACCAGGTCAAGAGACCGAGACCATCCTGGCCAACATAGTGAAACCCCGTCTCTACTAAAAATACAAAAATCAGCCGGGCGTGGTGGTGCGCGCCTGCAGTCCCAGTTACTCGGGGGACTGAGGCGGAAGAATCAGCCGGGAGGGGAAGGTTG
Source organism: Callithrix jacchus (assembly GCF_049354715.1). Lineage (NCBI taxonomy): Eukaryota > Metazoa > Chordata > Mammalia > Primates > Cebidae > Callithrix > Callithrix jacchus. The sequence continues at coordinate 30,552,304 of NC_133508.1, forward strand.
CAGTGACCCGAGATCGCGCCATTGCACTCCAGCCTCCAGACAGAGCGAGACTCTGTAGAAAGAAGAAAGAAAGAGAGAGAGAGAAAAGAAAGTGGAAGCGAAAGAGAAAGAAAGAAAACAAGAGAAAAGAAAGTGGAAGCGCAAGCAGCAGGAGCCTTCCTCGGGGAAAGCCGCAGGGCAGGGCCCAGAGAGGAGCCCCGGGGCGACAGCCAGGGACGCGCCTTCTGCTCGGGAGGGGGCGCCTGTCCGCTCTTCCTTCCTGGCGTTAGCTCCGCAGCTCCTGTGCTTTGTGCCTCGCCGCAGACAGGGGTCTTGGGGTGCAGGGAGGGGTGGCTTGAAGGCGGAGGGAAAGCGGACTCTGCCGCCAGCGTGTGAGGACCTCCTGCCCCGCCCGTGACCACCACCCACACTCTCCTCCCCGGCACACGCTACTCAGTGCCTCTGTCCTCTGCCTTCGTCCCTGCCCCTCCCTCCCTCCTCCACCCTGTCTCCCCATCCCAGGCCTGTCCTCAGCCCAGTCTCCCAATCCCAGGCCTGTCCTCAGCCCTGTCTCCCAATCCCAGGCCTGTCCTCAGCCCTGTCTCCCCATCCCAGGCCTGTCCTCAGCCCAGTCTCCCCAGGCCTGTCCTCAGCCCCGTCTCCCCATCCTAGGCCTGTCCTCAGCCCCCTCCCAATCCCAGGCCTGTCCTCAGCCCTGTCTCCCCATCCCAGGCCTGTCCTCAGCCCAGTCTCCCCAGGCCTGTCCTCAGCCCCGTCTCCCATCCCAGGCCTGTCCTGAGCCCCTGATCCTTTGCTCATGTCTCTTAAGCATCTTTCTAGTGAGTGATGATTTCCCTCCCAGCCCTGTGATACCAGATTTTATTTATCTTTATCGTCTTTCAAGAAAGTTTGCTTTCTCATAGATCTAAACCCTTTGCAGCTCTGGTAATTGAAACAAATTTTAAAACTTTTATTGACATCATCAGTCAAATATATGTACATAATGGGAAGTATTGTAGAATATTACCTAAAACTTGAGTTTTAAACCATTCAATGGTATTTTTATTAAATTTTTTTAGCCGCAATACTTCTCCAGCTCACAGGAGGAAGGAGCAGAATCATTCATTCATTCAGTTTTCCTTGTGATAGTGATTTGCATATTCTCCGGATGTTGTTCGTCCAGGGATGCATTGTCATCTAAGTGGCAATGTCATCTAAGGATTTCACATTTATTACAAATGAGTACAGAGAACACTCACTTCTCATTTTGTTTTATGTAAATGCACGAATTAGTTTTCTTTCCAATGCCTCCTAGGTAGGTTAGGGAAGCCTCACTCATCCTTCTCTCACTAAGCTTTCTTCTTCCAGCTGGGTGTGTTCTCCATGCTGGAATTCCTCCCTTTCCCTTTCATGTGTCTCTTACCGCTTGCCCTTTTAGAATCCCCACCCTGCTTCTCAGTAAATATATGAATAAATGCATTTCTGGTTTCTACCCACACAGGAGGTGGACAGGACCCTCCAACACCCACAGTCAGTCTAGACCTGCCCCGTGGTTTCTTTTGAAACATTGTTCCTCTTTGGGTTACTGTCTGTGTCATGTCCCCAAGGTCACTGTCCCTCCCTCCTCTCAGCCTGGAGGAGAGCTCCTATGCTGGGGGCTGCTTGCTGGCGAGTGTGACGTAGCTCATTCTGCAGATGGCATCAGTGCACTCTCAGCTGCCCCTGACACCCCCAAAGGGCCTCAGAACTCACAGCTGCATCTGCTCGAGCTCCTGTGTCATGGACATGTTTTCCCACGGCTTGACTGTTCATTTTGGCATATGGGCTTGTCAGCCACTACAGTCATAATAAAATAATAAAATCCTGTCTGCATTTGCAGTTGGTGGTCCCACAGTCGTGGTACCTGTGAAATGTGTATGCCTGCAGGTGTGTAAATTCTTATATGTCGTGCCATCTACCCTGGGACTCCTGGAGATCCGTCAGGGTCCCAGGGATTTCCAGACGTTGCCCTGAGGTGCTCAGTACCTCATCTGTGTGTTCCGCAGGTTTGGCGTCACCCACTGCCATAACCCCAGTGGCCTCACCCATTTGCAGTAAAACCAGAGGCACCACACCCGTTTCCAAACCCCTGGAAGGTAAGTGGCCAAGGCCCCGGCCATGCCAAGCAGTTTCTGACCAGAAGAGGCCTTCGTGATGCTGTCTCACTGACGGTTTCTGCTTGCCTAGATATCGAAGCCAGACCAGATATGCAGTTAGAATCGGACCTGAAGTTGGACAGGCTGGAAACCTTTCTAAGGAGGCTGAATAACAAAGGTACCGACCAGAAGCCAGAAGGCTTCGCTCTCAGAATCTCTAAATCCTGGTTCTGATTGCTTTTCTTCCTCAGCTAAATTGCTTTCTTTCTATTATGGCTTCACTAATCCATACTGCCATCACGGTCTTTGTCGTTATCTTTCAAAAACTGAAGCTTTGGTCCAGCCTGATTAAGACTATCAAGCCCTGACTCACTTGATCATGTAGAAAACTGGGGACTTCCAATAATACATTTTTTTTATGGAATCTAAACCCTTGGATGTCATCCAATCAGAACTGTGAACTGAGTGATTTTGCTTCTAACTCTGAAAGCAGATTAATCCATGTTGGCAAAATCAACGTGATCTTGGGCCTGATGAACTTTAAATTACATGTTATCAATTTCCAATAAGGTAAAAGCTGATATTATTTCTTATATCACAAATGATTTCTAAAAATGGCAAATGAATGTTGAAGTAAATATTTCAATATAAAATTCAACAAAATACACAAAAATAAAAGAGTAACATGCAGAAATAGCCTTTTATCTCTTGATTAAAGTGTCCAGTCCTGGAAACTTACCAATTACTAGGCGCTGGGAGTCCCACTATTTACAGCGACCACAAAAAGGTTGAAAATAATACAGTCACCCCTGAACAGAAACATAAAATGTAATATAATCACTGAGTTAATGAAGCAAGGAATGCCAGTCGGCAAAGCATTTATTCCACACGTGGAACAGTGATCTAGGTCAGCAAGCGATGGCCATTGCCGAATCCAGCTGCCCACCTGCTTTTTTTTGTTTCTGTTGTTTGTTTTCTAGAGACAGTGTCTTGCTCTATTACCCAGGCTGGAGTACAGTGGTGCTATCATAGCTCACCGCAGCCTTGAACTCCCGGGCTCAAGCAATCCTCCCACCTCAGCCTCTTGAGTAGTTCCAACTATGGGTGCTCACCACCAAGCCTGGCTGATTTTTTTAAAATTTTTTTGTAGAGATGGGGTCCCACTGTGTTGCTCAGGCTGATCTTGTATTCCTGGGCTCAAGCAATTCCCCTGCCTTGCTCTCCTGAAGTGCTCAGATTATAACTATGAGCTACCATGCCCAGCCCTGTTTTTGTTAATAAAGTTTTACTGAAACACATATATGCCCATCTGTGAACTACTGTCAACAGCCTTTGCGTTTTAACAGCAGAACTGAGTAGTTGCAACACAGGCCCTGAGTCGCCCCTCCCCAGGCAAAGCCTAAAGCGTTCACTGCCTGGCCCGTTTTGGAAGAAGATTGCCGACCTTTGGTGTAGAACGAAGCTGAGGCTAGTTCATCCACCCTCAGTAGAAGCAAGCGCAGGTTCAGAAGCGTTGAGTGGGCCGCGTGTGCTGTAAGGCCAGCCTCCCTCCCTCCTGTCATGTTACTGTGGGAGATCTGTTCAGGTGGGAAGTCCTTACGTGGCAGATGAAGTAAGGACCTGGGAAGCAACCACAGGACCCTGTATATCACAGTCGTGTTTCCTCCACTCCTGGAACGTGGGAGGAAATAGTTTTTAAACTATTGTGAGGCATAACTGTAGTCCTGTTTCTATAAAACTCTTACATCATTTGCTTGTTTGTTGATAGTTGGCGGGATGCAAGAAATGGTGCTCACCGTCACCAGCAAATCTGTGAAGGAGGTGATGAAGTCGGATGATGATGAAACCTTTGCCAAATTATACCGCAGCGTGGATTATAATGTGCCGAGAAGCCCTGTGGAGCTGGACGAGGACTTCGATGTCATTTTTGATCCCTATGCACCCAAGTGAGTTATTTGGGTCTCCGTCATTCCTCCAATGAGAAGGGCTTCCGTCACCTGCCTGCACACAGCACATTCATGGGCTCTTCCCTGGCGTGACCTCCTTCTCCTTCTAACTCCATCACAGCAGCGTTAGTGTTCTAGGGCCAGGGCATGGAGCCTCGCAGCAGATAAACATGCAGGCGGCAGACCAGATGTGCACTCAGGCAGACCCGTGGGCCACAGATGCTTGTCCTGTGCCATAAAGAGGATGTCACTGGCCTTTTCACATCACCTGAATATTGCTTTGTAGGTTTTGGGTTTATATCACTTAGCAGAGAGTTCAACACCTGTCTTTTGTTTCACATATTGAGTTCTTACTCATAACTTTGCAAAATATTTGGATGAGATGGGCTCAAATTAGTACAGCTAACCAGAAAATCAGTAAGCACGTTACTTAGCTTCTAATCCTACAGGAAATCAATAGCTCTGAGGGTTTTCTCGGTGGTGACTTAGGGTTTCTCTTCCTGCAGGAAATGACTAAACCAACCAGGGAAAGTGATTATGGTGTCAGGATTCCTTCAATTTCAAGTGCCAGGAGAAAGATCCCAACTCAAACTGACTTCTGCTAAAAAGAAAAGTGCACTGGGGTTTACTGGCTCACTCGCTGAAAAGTGCGGGTGTGAGCTCGGGTTCTAGAGCCCCTCAGAACAGTCTGTCTTGGCTGCTTTCCCTTGGGCTGGCCTCCCTCTCTGTCAGGCAGTGGCCTGGCGGCAGATGGTCACCCCAGCTGTGGAGTCACAAGGCTGCCTCCTTGGCCAGCTCAGCACAGGTAGCTTCTCTTCCCAGTAGTCCCAGCAGAAGGTCCAGGTTTGATTTTCTTGGCTTCAACGTAAGCCCGAGTCCATCCCTAAACCAGTCACCATGGCCAGTGGGATAGAAGATGCCGACAGGCTGAAGGCGGGTCTCTAGGCCCCTCCAGAGCCACAGTGGAGACATAGACTGTTTCCCCAAAGGAAAATCCAGATGTTATTATGAGAAGCAGAGGACGGCATGCTAGACAGGCCATACCCATGGCAGTCCATCCATCTGGTCTTTCCTGAGAAATTGTCAGAATGACATATCATACCATTTCTACAAGCTGCTCCTGATACATTCTTTGTATATTTCAATTTGCATGTTTTAATTTCCTACCATAAAAAAATCAAACCTTTGTCATTTTCCACCTCTAAATAGTATTTTGGGTATTTGCACACCTATCTATTTAACCATTTCTCAATGTCACTGTTTAAACTGGTGTGTGTCATAATTTAAACATATATGTATATTTACACACACATGACACCATGGTACGTAAAGAGGCCTTTCGGGCACAGAGACCCCCACAGTCAGAGGTGGACAGTGGCAGCAGGGGCCTGTCAGGAGATCACTTAGCTTGGTCTGCTCACCTCCCTCAGTCTGGTTTCCACCCCAGAGAGTTGTGAGAACATGGGGTGGTCACAGATGGTGGCGGGCCTATTTTATTTCAATATATTCTTTCAAAGAGTGGTTATTTTTCAGAGGGGGCAGTGAGTTGAGTGGAAGCTAGTCATGGAGGGACAGCAAGGGGACCGAAAGCTATAGCATGGGGGAAGGCTTAGTCTGAGCAGAGAGGATCACATCAGGGAGCCGTGGTCTGCAAGTTCCTGAAGGGCTTGCCGGAGACAGACAAGTAGACGTGGGAGTGTGATTCCAAAGAGAGAATGAGGACATGTGCATGGGCGCAGGGAGGAGTGGCAGGAGCTCCCGGACCCCCAGAGCTGTCTAGCAGAGCCGAGACCTGCCCGGAAGTACTCCACACCCTTCCAGGCAGACCAAGGGGCATGAGTGAGTGGGGGCGACTGGGCGTGGCTGGGATTTGAACTCAGTGGGCTTGTGTCCCTCTTCCTTCTCCAAGGTTCTGTGAGTCCCCCTTAGGGGAGTTGCGGTGGGGGGAGGAGTTGCAAGACTTGTAACAAAATCAGGAAATGCACTGTGGAGTCAAAGACCTGCAGGTCTCCAGGCATGGGGGTGTCACAGAATGAGACCGCACACTGCTGTGGCTGAGGACAACCGGGCAGTCAGGCCCAAGCGCCGGGTTCAGGCCTCCAAAAACCCCCTGAAAATGCTGGCGGCCAGAGAAGATCTCTTTCAGGAATACACCGAGCAGAGACTAAACGTTGCCTTCATGGAGTCAAAGCGGATGAAAGTAGAAAAGAGTGAGTATCTGAAATCCCTGCCTGCTCCTGTGCTTGGGAATGGCTTCTTCCATTGCTTTAATCATGTCTTGGTTTTCTGCCTGTGAAGGCCAATAATGGTGCTCGGAAGCCCTCATGAGGTAAAAAGGAGTAAATATGAACGTACGTATGCACGCGTACCTAGAATTGAAGGATTTGTCATGGAAATTCTCCCAGAGGGTATCACCTGTTTAGTTTGTTAGTTCTAATTATACTGGGATTCAGTTTTTTGTCTTTGTTTTTTTTTTTTTTTTTTTAAAAAAAAGACTTTGGTCTCATAATGTTCCCGGGCTCATCTCAAACTCTCTGGCCTCAAACAGTCTTCCCACCTTGAATTTCCCAAAGTGCTGGGATTACAGGCATGAGCCACTGCATCTGATTACAAATTATCCCATTCTGTTGTGTTTTTTTTTTTTTCTGGAAGTGAGAAGAGATGGCTATTTCTGTGTATGTTAATTCAGCCATTTTCAGCTCTGTCGATCCTGAACAGTCATTCTTCATTTAATCTTATTCAAGAGCAAGCATTTGATCTTGTAGTAAAATGGCTTGAATCACTGGTGTTTCTAATCCTAGATTTTTATATTATTCATTAACACATAACCAGTGCTTTTCAAATTGTTCTTGGTAGGACCCTCAGCTTCTAAAGTTAGGATGTGAGCTGGAGGGAGCAGGGGGAGCTGGCTGGGGGCGATGGATGGAGGAGAGGAGGTGGATTCCAGACTCACCCTCACTGTGGCTGAGCCACGCTGCTCCGATCTGCCCAGTAATGTGGGGTTCCATCATTCTGAAACAGTGGTTTTCTTGGTTTGAGGTGACAACATGCACAATCTTGATTTTTGGAATAATCTTGTTATAATTTTCATTTTCCCATAACACTCATAACCCAATTTCCTGATGTTTTTCTTAGAAATATAGTATTTAGCTGAAGTGGTTGAGTCCTTTCATTATAACTGGTTTATTAAGAAAGTGTATTTCAGACTCGGCATGGTGGCTCACACCTGTAATCCCAGCACTTCGGGAGGCTGAGGCAGGAAGATCGCTTGAGCCAGGGAAGTCAAGGCTGTAGTGAGCTGTGATCGTACCACTGCACTCCAGGCCAAAAAAAAAAAAAAAAAAAAAAAAGTGTATTTCAAAATCAAGCTAAAAATCATATTTTAAAATCACACCATAATGAATTGACAAGTAATTTTACATACATTTCCTGTGCTTCCACTTTTGAGGGCTCATGGGTCGGATTAGTGATGACTAACAGACCCTTTGGTGTTTATTGTTTTGCACTGAAAACCCAGTGTCTTGTAATTACAATCTTAACTCTGAGAGCAGAAGAAAACTTTAGCCAGTAAAGAAAACTTCAGCAGCGTCAGCCTGCAGAGCCTGAACCTGACAGAACAGAACTCTAACAGCGCCGTGCCCTACAAGAGGCTGATGCTACTGCAGATTAAAGGTATTTCAGAGCAAGATATCGTCTAGTTGATCACTTTGCCTTTAGCAAAAGATTAGAACCTAATCATCCCTTACAGAGCGTCTGCTTTTTTTCTCTTTACATATAAAGGCTTTTGGTGACAGATGTCTAACAGTCATCCGGCATCTATACATTCCAGCATGTAAAAGTTGTTAGGATTTAGAACAGCTTTCAGTGGAACTGCAACAAGTGAATCCAGCTCCTGGCATTGTACTAATGCGGCTGGTCCACGTCGTCTCAGTTCTTGTCCCTCTGCACAGTGCGGTGTGACAGTTACCAACAAGCCGTTTATATTCTCGATGCTGTATTTAGTTCCCAGCACGGTGGTTAAGCATTGAATTGCACATGTGATCAAACTTGGGTATGTTTCCCTCTCGGGACTAACTTGAAAAGACAAAGGTGTTAGGTCAGTTGTGAATGATTTCTGACTGTAAATATTGTTGCTGTAACTGGACCTTCTGCGTTGTGTTTCCATATTCAGCCCGCCCAGTGTCTTCCAACTCCAGCTTCTCAGAAGTCACCCTGGCAGGTTTAGCCAGTAAAGAAAACTTCAGCAGCGTCAGCCTGCGGAGCGTGAACCTGACGGAACAGAACTCCAACAACAGCGCCGTGCCCTACAAGAGGCTGATGCTGCTGCAGGTTAAAGGTATTTCATAGCAGCTGGGCCCAGTGACCCAGGGCCCGTGGTTTCTGTCTGGTCACCCGAGGAGTCCTGACACATTCATCGCCTGTGCCGGGAAGGAAACCCAAGCTTTTTGAGAACCTACTGTGTGTTCCTTGCTATGCAACATCCTGTCTCTTGAGCTTCCCCAGATTCCATGAGGTAGGAAGTATTCTGCCCATCAGGGCTGCCGGAGGCAGGAACGTGTCTGGGGTCCCAGCAGGTGCGGGGTGGCAGAGCTGGATTCGAACCCACGTCCCCCTGACTCCAGAATCCCAGCTTTTGCTCCTGATGTCCCGCGCCCCACGAGGCGGCTACATATTCATGCTGTTACCAGAGGCGCCCTACGTCATCAGAGGGGCTCTCTGCTCCCTACCCCATTCTCCCTGTCAGTATAGAACCGGGAGGAGGAGGACACAGCTTGGAGAAGGAATCAAGAGAAGGTCTAGCAGATGCAGTCCCCCTGCATTCCACTCCAGTTCCCTCCTGTCCATGGCAGGGGAGATTTCAAAGACGAACTTAGCGGGCGCTGGCCATGAGGAGGGAGACTCGGCTGCCCCCTGGTGGCCACTGTGTAGATGAATCCTCGAGAGGAGAATGAAGGAATCTCTCCCTCCAGGAGGGTTTCCCATGTGTTTCTGCATGACCGCTGTCCTATTGCGTATTTAAAAAAAAGAACTAGTGGCAAGCTCAAGTAACCTATCTCTGTCCTGAGACCTAAACCAGAGACTACATGGTCAGTGTAATTGTGGAAAGCTCAAAATCAACGAATACTTTGGAGAAGGTGCTGAAAGCCACAGAAGGCCGTGCCTCCCTCCTTCCAGTGGAGAGGCCCCTAGGGTTCACAGTGGAAACTCCCCAGGGGAAGATCAGACCCTTCCTGAGGGCGTGGATTCCCTTGCTGAGGCCACAGATGTAACTGGGTGCAGGGGTGGCCAGGGGAGAGAAAGCCCCCAGGTGAAGCGTGAAGGAGGGAAAAGGAGCCCCTGTGTTCATTTCCCTGGAAGGGGGAGCCTCAGTTCACCCACACACGTGACACTGACAATGGTCCTGAGACACAGGTGACATTTGGGAAAGCAGGGACCAGGGAAGCAGTCACTAGTGCTGTCATGATGCCCTTTCTAAATCCCCCTGCTGCCACCCTAGGCCATGGGAACTAAGCAAAAGCGTCCACAGCAGGGAGGCTTCCGAGGTGGGGTATGTCCTGTCCCCATTCTGTCTGGGAAGACAGTGACCGTTTGCCTCGTGTTCAGGAAGAAGACACGTGCAGACCAGGCTGGTGGAGCCTCGGGCCTCGGCGCTCAACAGCGGGGACTGCTTCCTCTTGCTCTCTCCCCACTGCTGCTTCCTGTGGGTAGGAGAGTTTGCAAACGTCATAGAAAAGGCAAAGGTTGGTATCTGGAAACTAAAAACGCTGTAGCAAATGTCCCCTTTACACAGGGAGAGTGTTCTCCCTGGTGTCAGTCACAAAGCTTCTCAAACGCCAGGTGTTGCATTCAAGTGAAAGGGATAGGTGATATTTCTTTTCCTGAATGTCTCTCAAACATGATTTCATTACATGTTTAAGTGGGATGTTTTAGGACTATGACCTACACCCCCAGCATTTAGGTCCTGGGTTCCTTCTTACTCCTGCGTAAGAAAAGGAACTGGCCCCTCTTTGAAGACCTTTATCTCAGGTCGCTCTGAAGTTCCTCCATAGACCTATTGAATGAGAATGTCATGGGGTAAAGCCCAAAGAATGAGTATTTCTTAAAAGCGTCACATGTGACCTATTGAGATGGAGAACTATTGCTCTAAAGAATTGAAGCTTTCAGTTACATGTTCTTGAGGTCACTGAAAATACTCAGTAACCAGCATCCACCCACCCCCGTGGTCACAGGCCTTCCTTTCAGGCGCAGTTTCTCCTCTCTGGTTTTGACTGTGCTGCTCTGTCTAGCCAAGGGCTTTTCTACCCAGGTAATGCGTTCCTCTCTTTTTTTAGGCCTCAGAACTTGCAGCTTTAATTCAGACAAAGAGGGAACTTGGTTGTAGAGCTACTTACATCCAAACCATTGAAGAAGGAATTAATACACACACTCATGCAGCCAAAGACTTCTGGAAGCTTCTGGGTGGCCAAACCAGTTACCAGTGTAAGACTTTATTGTACTTCAGAGATTGACTAGGCGTGAATCTCTTTTCTTCTCCCTTAACTCCTTCTAAACCAGCTACTTTGCAATGGAAAATGTGATGCTCTCCTGTTCTTATCCCTAAGCTGCTGGAGACCCAAAAGAAGATGAACTCTATGAAGCAGCCATAATAGAAACTAACTGCATTTACCGCCTCATGGATGACGAACTTGTGCCTGATGATGACTACTGGGGGAAAATTCCAAAGTGCTCCCTTCTGCAGCCCAAAGAGGTACAGTCCGTGGGCTCTGCCCTTCAATGACAAAGTACATCAAAAGCACTCGGCACAGGCTGCCCAGGAAATTAGATAGCAAGTTTCTAATAAAGGTTAGCCAGTGTCAGTTCCCACTGTAGATCATTTACAGCTTTTTAAAGGATATTTGTGATTTCAAATCATTACTGAAATCTTAAATGCTAATAAGGAATCCAGAATATTGTTCAGAGACTGCATGGATCTTTAAAAGCTTTTATACCTTACACAAAATGTAAATATTACTTAGCCCTATCTCTTGCACTTTGCATAAACATTAACTAAAATATTTTTCAGTCCTTAAGTTTGAGGAATAATAGATGCATGTATGTATAATTTGTGGACTTGCCAACTAATGTGCTGCCTTTGTCCTGTCACACCAGTAAATATTGGTTAATCACATACACTTCCAGTCCCATTAAGTCTGCTAAGTGTCGAGAAGGTGGAAGACACAAGGCCCTTCAGTGTAACTGGACAGAAGAGTCTTAGGAGGAATGTCATCTGGAGCAAGGGTGGCTGTGTGATATGTATGGGCATTTACATGGGAAAAAAGTCACAGAAAAAGAAATCTTCAGGAATAATTTTACACAGAAAGTGAAATCGAGCTGAGTTTAGAGTTAAGCAAAATTTGAATTGCTGGAAATGAAGGGAGAAATCATTCTAAGAGAAAGAATAAAACAAACCATGAAAATAAGAACTAGTGCTATGTTCAGGTATTCACTCAGCAAACACTTAGTAATCAACCCCTCCTCTGTGTATTGCTGCGATCTGATCCCTGCCCTTAAGGATCTTGGAATTGTGTACAGGAGAGAAGACACCACTGGACCCGAGTGCCTGGTGTGTGAAGGAGCCTCTGTGTATATATTAAGTGAAAGAGTGAGCACGAGAGAGGGAGGAACAGGGGAGGGGGAGGAAGGAAAGAACATAGGAAGATGTGCTTACACAACTCTTGTGGATCACAAGAGGAGGGAACATTATCTCGGCCACTTAGGACACTGGGAGAAGGAATCACGCCCCCGGGGCAGAGGCTGGCTTGGTGGGGCAGTACCAGCTGAGATCTCATGGCCTTTTTGTGTCTGTACTGGTTGCTCCATTAGGATTTCTGTCTTCCTGCGTTTGACTCTCTGTTAACAGAGACCCTGATTCAACTGTTGCATATTCTTGAAGTTAACAAATTCTTTTGTGCCGTTTCTCCCAGGTACTGGTGTTTGATTTTGGTAGTGAAGTTTACGTGTGGCATGGGAAGGAGGTCATGTTAGCACAACGAAAAATAGCATTTCAGCTGGCAAAGCACTTATGGAATGGAACATTTGACTATGAGAACTGTGACATCAACCCACTGGATCCTGGAGAATGCAATCCGCTTATCCCCAGGTACTCCTGCCGCCGCCCAGGATGGCAGATTCCATTCGATCCCTCTGTTCTCACCGCAGTCCTCTACTCTTGCTCTTTATAGGGTTCAGTTTTCATAAATGATTATATGCAGTGGACCGTGAATATTCACAGAAGGCACTTCTTTCACTTTTATCCAACTACTGCAGAAATATGGATGCTGTAGTCTTCTGGAAGAGGTTATGTGATAGTTGATTTCTTGAAGTGAGCAGGAGATGCTGCAAGTTCCCACCTGTGGCACTCCAGGTGCTGCCGTGGCAGATGAACAGCAATTGTTTAAACAAATCACATGCGGATGTGAAACGCTTCCCCAGCTGGAATTCAGTCACCGATATGAAGGTGCAGAAGCAATGTGCTTCTTCTAATTCACACCTTCCCAGCATCGCCCTGAAATTCCAGGATTTATCTGGCAGCGGATGATGTTGATGCCTTTACACCTTTTGGGAAGGGAAGAGGGGAGGAGATGGCATTAAAATAATGACTGTGATTTTAATATTTCCCGCATGTACTGGACTCTTAAAGTCATTTTGGCAATTCAATAGAATACGCGAAACCTCTAAAATTATGATTATGAAACAAAGAATTCCTACAGGCAAAGGATTGTTTTTTTAACTATCAGACCAAAAAGAAAGTAGTGCTTTTTAACTATGTGTGGCATTATAATAGATTAGAAATTAAATGATTCCACTATGTTGGCCGGGATGGTCTTGAACTCCTAACCTCAGGTGATCTGTCCACCTCGGCCTCCCAGAGTTCTGGGATTATGGCCCTCAGCTCTACCTTTTTCTAAATTACCTGTGTCCTTGGATACAGAGCAAATTCTAAAATCCCAAGCCCGCACAAGAGCTCCAGGTGGGGCTGTGCTATTGTCTTTCCTGTCTCTCTCTGCTCCCCCAGCTGCTGCCCTGGCCAGTGGCCTAGAAATAAGTGTGCAAAACGCACTTTGTGATCTATGAGTGTGTCCATTTTAGTGACAGGAGAATCTGTGCTCTGGAGAGCTTAGCTGTAACATGACATAAAATAGTAGAGAATTGAGGCGGGGGGAGCTGCCTCTTCCCTACATCTGTTAATTAATTGAAGGGAAACTTGGTGAGTGTCTGCAGGTGATGGGTGGCATAGATTAGATGATGAGTAAGGTTTGCCCGCAGCTCCTGCCATTGCTGAAATCCCCACTCGGCATGCCACCCAGAGCATCCTAAGGACAAGAATTTGCTAGAATGTGGCCAGATACAGGAGCCCACGCCTGTAATCCCAGCACTTTGGGAGGCTGAGGTGGGAGGACTGCTTGAAGCCAGAAGTGCAAGACAGCCTGGGCAACGTAGTGAGACCTGGTCTCTATTAAAAAATTAGCCAGGTGTGGTGGCACATAACTGCAGTTCCAGCATTTCCAGAGGCTGAGGCAGGAGGGTCACTCCAGCCCAGGAGTTTGAGGCTGCAGTGAGCTATGATTGTGCGACGGCACTTCAGCCTGGGCGACCAAGCAAGACCTTATCTCAAAAAACAAACAAACAAAAAAGAGGCCGAGCGCGGTGGCTCACGCTTGTAATCCCAGCACTTTGGGAGGCCGAGGTGGGTGGATCACGAGGTCAAGAGATCGAGACCATCCTGGTCAACATGGTGAAACCCCGTCTCTACTAAAAATACAAAAATTAGCTGGGCATGGTGGCGTGTGCCCGTAATCCCAGCTACTCGGGAGGCTGAGGCAGGAGAATTGCTTGAACCCAGGAGGTGGAGGTTGCGGTGAGCCGAGATCGCGCCATTGCACTCAAGCCTGGGTAACAACAGCGAAACTCTGTCTCAAAAAAATAAGAACTTGCTAGAATGTAAGAAAAGTCTAGTCCTGACATGGTTCATGTCACATTGTCACATTCAGGCACATCAAAAACTCCATGGATGCAAAGGTTTGCAAAACTTCAGACTAAAATAACAAAATGTCATTATTTGGTAAAATGCAGGAAAATAAACCATTTGTTCTATATACCACTTATGTGTTTTGAGGTTTTTTCCAGTAGCTGCTGTGTTTTAGGTTCCTTTGTTTAACTTGGCTTAATCTCGGTTCTTTTCTTGTTTATTGTCCCAACCCCCCAACCCCCACCCTGCAGAAAAGGACAGGGGCGGCCCGAGTGGGCAATATTTGGGAGACTTAACACAACGAGACGATTTTGTTCAAAGAGAAGTTTCTGGATTGGACGGAACTGAAGCGACCGCATGAGAAGAACCCCGGGGAGCTTGCCCAGCACAAGGTATCCCGGCGACCAGGTCTCAGCCTCGGGGCTTGGTTCGGGTCCCAGCAAAAGTGGCCTTGAGGTAAAATGATCAAATCAGGTGGTTCGCATGACCGTCACCTCAGATTTATCAATTCTTTGTGGTGAGAACATTCAAATCCTCTCTTCTAGCTGTTCTGAAATATGCAATACAGTGTTGGGGACAGTGGCCTATTGTGCCGTAGAAAAGCAGCTCGTTCCTCGCTGATTGTCACTCTGCGCTGTTGGCCAACATCTCCCAACCCTCCCTCTGCTCCCTCCTTCCCTCACCCCCTCCCCATAAAACAGATGCCAGTATCAGCACATGAAATATGTCAACTAAAATACTTTAATTAAAAAAACAAACACACACACCCTTAAAGCTAGGAAGCCTTCCCCGGACTCACGAGTAGAACAGCAGACTGGCCTCCAGTTCTAGCCTGACTCCGGGAGGTGAAGAGTCTGGTTTGCACCTGTTCTTGGGCATCCATGTACTGTTGTGGCAATGGTTGTTCAGACCTCCCAGAGTCTTCCTGGAACTGCAGCCTTTCCCTCACTGCAGCTAAGCATCCTGGGACACAGTGTGGAAGCTGTATTTTTATGCTGTCCCATGAACGGCTGAAGCAGTGTTGAGTGTGACAAGGAATGGCTGTGGAAACAGGCAACCTTCATGTTCCCCTGTAGGAAGACCCCAGGGCCGATGTCAAGCCGTACGACGTGACGCGGATGGTGTCCATGCCCCAGACGACAGCAGGCACCATCCTCGACGGGGTGAACGTCGGCCGCGGCTATGGCCTGGTGGAAGGGCACGACAGGAGGTAGTTTGAGATCACCAGTGTCTCCGTGGATGTGTGGCACATCCTGGAATTCGACTATAGCAGGCTCCCCAAACAGAGCATCGGGCAGTTCCACGAGGGGTGCGCCTATGTGGTCAAGTGGAAGTTCATGGTGAGCACGGCAGGTTAGTGAGCGCTTGTGGTTTCTTCCAGTTGAAAGAGGCTGGCTGGCAACCTTGCGGGAGTCAGCTTCCCCAGCACGCCCTGTGGTGCCCTCTGCTGTGTGCGGGCGTGCAGTGGGGCACTCCGGTCATGTGTCTTTGAGAGCCACTTAGTAAACCACAGAGGAGAAAAGGAGTAAGGCCGAATCCCTAACCGCTTAGCCTTGCTAAGGCCGCTGGTGTTCACCTGTAGAAATTGACTTGCACGTCAAGGCTTCCTGGCTCCCTCTCTCCCTCCCTGTCCCTGTCCCCAGAGCTGTTCTGGGAAAGCGATGATTGGCCTCTAAATGATATTTCTCATGTGCGTGTGTGCTGCTTCAATTAAAGTCATTAAGTAGAGAATATCTTTGTGATTTAAAGCTGGAGCCAAATGGTGCTGTAACGTTACAGTAAATACACGCACACAAGGTTGATTTGAAAAGTAAGAGGCTGTTTCTCCCAAGGCTGAGCGCACGGGTGGCCTTTGTAGGTCTGGTTTAGTACAGTCTAAACTCTCCCGGATTCCTGTTTGTGACGTGCCCGATTGCAAAGCACTCACCTGGATGCTTGAAGCTGGGGGCGGGGGAGTCAGGTGAACTCTGGAGAAACCATCCAGGTCTTTGCCAAGGAGGAGCCTTCCTGCAGTGCTCCTCACCCCTCCCACTTAGGACAGCATGCAGGTCGCAGCTCTGTGACGTCAACTCAGCAGAGTCTTTTGGCCTCTTTACAGCCCCCTTGCTGTGCAGGTGCGCCCACCCCGGCGCCACAGGAGGCACAGGCTGATCAGACACCTGCAGGCAAGGAACCACGTGATTTATTTCCTGATTTACACAAGATGCGTCTGTGCATCAGCTGGCATTCCCTGAGCACCTACTCTATGGGAGACACTTTTTGTAGGGGCCAAGTAAATATTTCAGGTCCTATCTCCAAGACGCACATGGTATCAATGACATAGAGCAAGTGCAGGAACAGCCAGCAGGCGACCTTGCTGGGCACTGGGCGGTGGGGTTGTGTGCTGTGCAGAGCCCGGTTGTGGCCCAGAGGTTCCCCCCACCCCCTGGGGCAAGATGCTGGATCTTTACTTGCCTCTAGCTGAGGGCCTCCCGGGCTCCCTGAGACTGGTTCTGTTGTGATGCTAATTTCTCAGATGAGGACCAGGACAGTAAGATCAAGGAACCTGCCTGAAGCCACACAGCTAGCAGAGAGCTGAGGTCGACACTCACATCCAGGTGCCCTCTTTCCAAACCCAACCATGCTGTTAACCCACTCTGTGGGCAGGGAGTCAGAGGGGGCTCCAGCACAGGATGTGGGGAGCTGCGAGTCTGGCTACAAGGAGGGGCCGAAGAGCCCAGTCACCAGACAGGGAGCAGGTCAGGGTTGAACCAGCAGCAAGGCGACTTGAGGCTGGCTGCTGAGCACACCAAACTCCAGGGGCTCCTTAAACAGCAGGAATGGGATCTTCCAGGGCCCAGGCAGCTCCTGTCTCTCCTTCCAGGGAGTAGTGGGGTGGCAGACAAAGACCCCCAGTGGGAGGGACTCCCTTCCCTTCCCTCCCCTCCCCTCCCTTCCCCTCCCCTCCCTTCCCCTCCCCCTCTGCCCCTTCCCCCTCTCCCCTCTCCTCCTCTTCTCCTCCCCTCCCCTTCCTTAACAGGGTCTCACTCTGTCACCAGGTATTTTCTTCCTTTCTTTCTTTCCTTCTTTCTTCCTTTCTTCCCTCCCTCCCTCTCTCCCTCCCTCCCTCCCTCCCTCCTCCCCCACCTTTCTTTCCAGCAGACTTAAAACTTTAAAAAGTCCAGCTTTAGAGAATTAGGATAGAGTAGGGAGCATTCAGATTCCAGACTGTCCCTCCAGCAGCTGGGAAGCACAGCCTGATGGCACTTGTGGTGACTCCGATGGCACTTGCAGTGACTCCGTAGCCAATGCAGAAGCTCTGGCCCCTTGGTGACACTAGTCTGGTTCCTCCATCACTTGCACCCACAAGGGCCACACCTGCAAACAAGACTGAGTCAGAGCTCAGGGAGCACTTCTGGGAGGTCAGCAAAAAGCAGTGGTTGTGCAGATGGTACAGCCTCTGCTTGGCCAATGCCAGCCAGCCTGCTACGGTCAGTGTCCTGGCCCAGTGCCTGCAGGGCAGGGTTGCTCGCACCCCAGCAGGGTCAGGAGACAGATGCTCCTGGTGCCAGGAATGCTGAGCCAGGCTTCCCCAGGGCGTGACAGAGGCTTAATTCCTATAAATTAGAGGTGGCTCTGGTGCGAGAATAATTAACATGAGCAGTCTTTACACCTCTGTTTTCTGTTCTTCCTAACGAGCACTCCCGGCACCAAACTCACTCTTGAAATTGCTTTGATGGGTAACATGTCCACACTTCATTTATTTATTTATTTTGACAGAGCATCTCGCTCTGTCGCCCAGGCTGGAGTGCAGTGGTGTGATCTCGGCTCACTGCAACCTTCATCTCCTGGGTTCAAGCAGTTCTTTCTACCTCAGCCTCCCGAGTAGCTGTGATTACAGGCACCTGCCTCCATGCCCAGCTGATTTTTGTATTACAGTTTAGGCAACTGATCAAAGCAGTGAAAAAGAATAGCCCATAAGTCCTTGCCACTAAAAATTTAATCTTTACATTGTTAAAATTAAAAATGGATACAGAGATGAAAAATTAATTTGTATATAGGACTACATTTAGATACGTGCAGGAAAACTGTAAGGAAAAATAGTGAAATGCCTGTTTTGTAAAATATCTTTAAAGAAATAAAATTCTAGGCATACACCTGTAATCCCTGAGTTTTGGGAAGCTGAGGTGGGAGGATCACTTAAGGCCAGGTGTCTAAGACTACTCTGGGCAACATAATAAAACCTCTTCTGTACAAAAAATTAAAAAATCAGCCCGACATAGTGGCATCCGCCTGTAGTCCCAGCACTTTGGAAGGCTGAGGCAGGAGAATCACTTGAGCCCAGGAGTTCAAGGCTGCAGTGAGCTATGGTCATACCACTGCACTCCACTGCTCTACCTGAGCAGCAGAGCAAGACCTTGTCTCTAAAATAAAAATAGTTTCAGGCCGCGCGCGGTGACTCACGCCTGTAATCCCAGCACTTGGGAAGCCAAGGAGGGAAGGATCATGAGGTCAAGAGATCCAGACCATCCTGACTGACATGGTGAAACCCTGTATCTACTAAAAAAACAACAACAACAAAAATTAGCCTGGCGTGCTGGTGCGCGCTTGTAGTTCCAGCTACTCGGGACGTTGAGGTGGAAGAATCACGTGAACCGGGAGGCGGAGGTTGCAGTGAGCTGAGATTGTGCCACTGCGCTCCAGCCTGGTGACAGAGCTAGACACCATCTCAAAAAAAAAAAAAAAAAAAAAAATGCTTTTGGCTGGGCGTGGTGGCTCAGCCTATAAACCCAGCACTTTGGGAGACCGAGGCAGATGGATCACGAGGTCAAGAGATCGAGACCATCCTGGTCAACATGGTGAAACCCCGTCTCTACCAAAAATACAAAAATTAGCTGGGCATGGTGGCGCGTGCCTGTAATCCCAGCTACTCAGGAGGCTGAGGCAGGAGAATTGCCTGAACCCAGGGGGCGGAGGTTGCGGTGAGCCGAGGTCGCGCCATTGCAACAAGAGCAAAACTCCGTCTTTTAAAAAGAAAAGAAAAATTTTAAAAATAAATACAATTGTGGGTATATATGCTCGGGTCTATTTAGAGTGTTAGGACATGATGTTTTATTCAACTGTGAATGTATATTTACACAATGTACTTGAGTGCTAAAAGCTGTTTGGGTCTTCATAAACTGTTATGATCTATTTGAAACATGCCTTTCCCCAGTCATCTAGTTGGTGCAACATATTTTCACTACTTTGAGGAATAGGATTGCTAATCAAAGGCAACATTTTTTGCTAAGTTAGCAGAAATTCCAGTTGCATGGCTTCCAAATGAACTATAGGTATTTATAATGTAGTCATTGATGGTTCCTACTTCATTTTGCCCTCTCAAAAAACACACAAACGTAACCAGTTCAGATCCACAGTGGATGGTAGGGAAGGCTGTTTTTAGTGAAACTAATTTAAGAAATTATTAGAATCATTTATAAAACCCATGTTACAGATACTTTACCAAACAAACAGCCAAAAAAAGTCAAGTAAATATGACCCCTGAACTTTTAGGAACTAAAATGAGTTTTCTTTTTCCCTTCAAACGTTAATACAGTTGTAATGTTGGATATGGGATTGGAGCTGGGAAAAGTTGCGATGATATAGAACCAGAGACTCCAGTTTTGTTTGTTTGTTTTGTTACAGAGTCTTGCTCTGTCATCCAGGCTGGAGTGCAGTGGTGCTATCTCCACTCACTGCAGTCTCTGCCTCCCAGGTTCCAGCGGTTCTCCTGCCTCAGCCTCCAGAGTAGCTGGGACTACAAGCATGTGCCACCATGCCTGGCTAATTTTTGTATTTTTAGTAAAGATGGGGTTTCACCAGGTTGGCCAGGCTGGTCTTAAACTTTTGGCCTCAAGTGATCAGCCTGCCTCGGCCTTCTAAAGTACTGGGTTTACTGGCCACCAAGCCTGGCCAGTTCTTTTACTGTTAGAATTTAACAGGTCTTCTGTACTTCGAAGCTCAGATAAATTCTACCTATGTTTACACAATGCTTTGAATTATCTCATATTTTACACTCATTCTTCATCTAGAATTTAATGCATATGGTATCTTCAGCTTTGTTCTCTTTTCTTTCAAAGATCCTGGAAGTTTTAACTTCGCACCTCACCTGTTCATCCTCAGCAGCTCCTCTGGGGATTTCGTAGCCACCAAGTTCGTGTATCCCGCCCGAGCCCCCTCTGTGGTCAGTTCCATGCCCTTCCTGCAGGAAGATCTGTACAGCGCGCCCCAACCAGGTAAGCCTTGCAGGAGGCAGCTACGCTGAGCAGCAGAAGGCACACCTTCCAGGAAGCCTTTTGATTTTATTCATTAAGCAGCTTCTCTTTGCCACGTACACTCCCAGAACACCCAGAACAATATGTGCTTATGCTATTTCATCCGCATCTCTACACCAGAAGGAAGGAGGGTGAAATCAGCCACACATTATAGCATAAGGAACGAGGCTCAGTTACTTAACCCACCCAAAGACGTCTGCTAAGAACAGGTTGAGCACCACAGTGGTAGAGCTGGAGTTGTGTATTTTGTAAATGTTCAAGGAAAGTGTTTGGAAACTTCTTTCCGCTGTTCAGCAGGTTATCAGAATTAATAAAAGTATTGTTATGTGCACTTAAGCCGCAGCTGCTATAGATAGCACTGCCTTCTTGTTCCAGCTAGACAATGCCTTTTTTGAAGCAGTTCTCTTTATAAAGTGTTATTTTGATAGTTTGTGGATTCTAAAATATATATATATATTTATATAAACACAATATAAGTCAAATATGTATTTAGCAAAGCAATATGTATTCATTCACTTTCGAGATTTGTTTTGGTGTCAAAATAATATGAAAAGGTAGTTGGAGTTGCTTCTGTGGAATGAGCTCTGCCACCAATACGTATCTTCACACACGTTTGGAAACGTTTCCTGCAGCGTTAGGTGTGACTTGTTCTGAGTACTGCTTCCGGTGCTAAAATGAACAAAGAATTTCTACTTAATGGCCTGGACTCTGGAGAATCTATGCGAATCAACCTTTCTACCTTAATATCGCCCCAAAAATGTATAGTGCCTTGTTTTATGTACAGTTTATATACAGAACAGTTTGCTCTGCAGCTTCCATGATGGTTTGGAACATTATCTACAATTTTACCCTCAAATAACCAGAATAAAAACATGTCAATTTCTAATACTTGTTGTAAACATTACATATCATTTTGTGATATGGAACTTTCTTCCTGTGCTTTTGGAAATAAAAGCATCAGAATAAACACAACAATTAGTTGATTGCTTCACATAGAATTCCAAGCATGTTCCCTTCTGGAATTTTTTTGGGGGGGAGGTAAATTATAACTTAGCACCAATATTTTGTCATTAAATATTAATGGCTATACATTTGAACTTAGGGCAAGATTTTATACGAGGTCATAAGATTAAATAAAGAGCTATTTGCCATAAAACTAGTACTCAGTACTATATTGAAGACATATTTTTGCAAATCATACTCAACAGAAGTTTTTTTTTTTTTTCAGATGGAGTCTTGTTCTTGTTGCCCACACTGGAGTGCAATGGCACCACCTTGGCTCACTGTAACCTCTGTCTCCCAGGTTCAAGCAATTCTCCTGCTTCAGTCTCCTGAGTAGCTGGGACTACAGGCGCCCTCCACCATACCTGGCTAATTTTTTGTATTTTTAGTAGAGACAGGGTTTCACCATGTTGGCAAGGCTGTTCTCAAACTCCTGACCTCAGGTGATCTGCCTACCTCAGCCTCCCAAAGTGCTGGGATTACAGGTGTGAGCCACCATGCCTGGTCTCAACAGAGGTTCTTTACCCCAAAACTCTATCTACATTTCAATTTCAGGATCCCAGTGCCTTTAAAAAAAAAAAAAGAAGTATATGGATAAGACATCTAGAAAACTTAAAAATGAATTAGAAAACTCCTCGCAAGGGCATACGTTCTTAAAAGACAAATCCATGGGTTTGAAGGTGTTCTGCAGCCCTACTGTGAGTTCTTAGAGCCCCTCCCTATTCCCTGTTAGCCTTAGTTGAACACACTGGGTCACAGCACATTTGCCCGAAACTGCAGAACTTAGTGCCCCACCCTGCCACTGCACCAGAGCAGGACCTGTAACCTACTTCTGAGAGAATTTGGCGTCATTTTCACAGGTCTTTTTTTTTTTTTTTTTTTGAGTTCATGATATTTATTACTGGGATTGTTTACAGAAAAGCCTTTTATCCACTGTTAACTTAGGCATAATAATTGTGTCATGTGACTTCCTTTTAGAACTATTTTTTTAAAAAATCATAAAAGGTCTGTATCTGAGAAGATACTAAATCAGTGTTTTAAAAAGTGAGGGGATTCACAGGCCTTTCTTGATCTGAGATCCAGAATAAAGCACAGAAGTTTTGAAACAGGCCTCTGTGCAAATCCTTTCTGAACTTGCGTAGCCACTAATAACGGGGAACAATTACCGAGAAGGCAATGAAGAGTTCCGGTGCAGGTCCGGGCGCAGCGGCGCATGCCTGGAACAGCAGCGCTTTGAGAGGCTGAGGAGGGAGAATCGCTTGGACCCAGGAGGTGGAGGCTGCAGTAAGCTGTGATCCTGACATTGCACTCCACCCAGAGCAACAGAGCAGGACCTGTCTCTTAAAGTACAGTGCTCTATTTTCAAAGTATCACGGTAATTCAGATGCAGAAACATCAAGATAATTCAAATGCAAATAACCGAGAATTAACTATATTGGAACGGCATTTGGCCCAAAGAAGCCTTCCTCCTTTTGAAAAGTAAATACATTGCATCGCACGCATTTGTTCTTTTCACCAGAGAAAGGCTGTTGGGCTGCTTCAGGTGACTGACGATGGATGCCCCTCCCCCCCGCCCCAGGATGAGATCAGAAAGATGGACCTACCAGGGGAAAGCGTCGGAGGCTTCCGTTCCTCCCATCAGTCCCATGGATGCGCTGGGAGTGCTGCACCTGTGTGGAAATGCCCCACTGGTCTCACAGTGTCTAAAGCTGACCCTTAGGGATTAATAGAGAAGAAAGATGAACAGACCAGCATCCCTCAGTTCTAATACGGAACTGGTCTCTACTGAGCTTTTCTGTCATGCAGCTGAGATTGAAAAGGAGGCCACAGGAGCAGAGCGAATGCAAGCCAATAGAAAGACAGTGCAGAGGACTCTCAGCCCCAGAACCCTCACAGTCTCAGCAGAGCTGCGGGGATTGTTCTTCATATCTGATGCCATGGGGTTCTGGAAGTCTCTTAAGGGATATATTGAAACTGATTTTGTATTATTTGGACATTGACAATTAAATCTCACTGAATTAAGTCCAACTTTACCATCCGAACACCGTGCTTGAACATGATTTGTTAGCTCCATAAGGGTGAAGAAATATTAGCTGGGTGCAGTGGCTCATGCCTGTAATTACAGTGGTCTGGGAGGCCATAGTGGGAGGAGGGATTGAGCCCAGGAGTTTGACACCAGCCTGGGCAACATAGTGAGGCCCTGTTTTTAACAAAAATTTAAAAAATTATCCAGGTGTGGTGCCACATGCCTGTAGTCCCAGCTACCAGGGAGGCTGAGGTGGGAGGATTGTTTGAGCCCAAGAGGTTGAGGCTACAGTGACTGAGCTGTGATCGCACCACAGCACTCCAGCCTGGACAACAAAGTGAGACCCTATCTCAAAAACAAAGAAAGAAAGAAAGAAAAGAAAAGAAATACTGAGCAATGACTGACCAGGAGCCCATATGGAAGCAAAGAAAAATAAAACAATAATTTTTCAGCAGTGGTTTCTGCATATGAAGAAAGCAAACAGCTGAAGAATGCATTTAGGACCGCAGGACTTGGTGAGTGTCAGGGCTCCTCCTAAAAGACAATGACACAGCAGGACCCCACCTCTCCTTTTTTCCTCCACGCTCACCCTCCGTGCTTCCTTCCTGAAGGAGGCCATTCCGTTATTAAAATCAGGAACTGCTGGCCGGGCGCGGTGGCTCACACCTGTAATCCCAGCACTTTGGGAGGCTGAGGCAGGTGGATCAGTAGGTCAAGAGATCGAGACCATCCTGGTCAACATGGTGAAACCCCGTCTCTACTAAAAATACAAAAAATTAGCTGGGCATGGTGGCACGTGCCTGTAATCCCAGCTACTCAGGAGGCTGAGGCAGGAGAATTGCCTGAACCCAGGAGGTGGAGGCTGTGGTGAGCCAAGATCGCACCATTGCACTCCAGCCTGGGTAACAAGAGCAAAACTCCGTCTCAAATAAAATAAAATTTTGTTTGAGACGGAGCATGGTTTGTCAGTGAGGATATCTGAGGTCCCAGTGGGAAAGATTTTTTTCTTTTGGTTGGATGGGATCTTTCCACAGATTCACATACAGTTACCATGAGGCCACAGCATCTGCTGAAGTCTATTTCTAGTATCATGTTGCACATTCCAGACCCCTCATTATTTGCAGTGGTCCACATTCATTCATGAATACTTGCATTTAGTACTTGTTCATTCAGGTAGTGATTGAGTGTGTGCTTCATTTAAGGGTCAACAGAATACAAATATGACTATATCTAGGCTCTGATCCCCCAGGGGCCTGCATTCCTGGGGAGGGGAGAATAATGATAATTCACCATATGTATAAATAATGATGCAGGGCCAGGCGTGGCGGCTCACGCTGTAACACCAGCACTTTGGGAGGCCAACACAGGAGGATGGTTTGAGCTCAGGAGTTTGAGACTGGCCTGGGCAACATAGTGAGACCCCCTCTCTATAAAAACATGTAAAAATGAGCCGGTCATGGTGGGCACACCTGTAGTCCAAACTACTTGGGAGACTGAGTGGGAAGATCGCTTGAGCCCAGGGGTTCAAGACTGCAGTGAGCTATGATTGCATCACTGCACTCCAGCCTGGGTGACACGGTGAGACCTGTCTCTAAAAATAATAATAACAATGCAACAAGAATCTGTTCTGAGTGGAATTGTGCCCCACTTTCTCCCCCATACCCACTCCCCCAGAAAAGATTGGAGTCCTAACCCCTAGTACCGTAAAATGTGACCTTATTTAGAGAATCTCAGGTCATTCAGCTAAATGAGGTTTTCAGAGTGGACCTAATCTGATATGCCTGTGTCCTTACACCAAGGGAAAATTTGGAAGTGGAGGCAGGCATGCACAGAGGGAAGGCCACGTGCAGATGCCTGGGGAGAAGACGGCCTCTGCAAGCCCAGAAGAGCGGCCTCAGAAGAAACCAACCTGGTCTACACCTTGATCTCAGACTTCCACCTTCTAGAGCTGCCAGGCAATAAAGGTTCTATTGTTTAAGCAGCCCAGTTTGTGGTACTTTGTTACAACAGCCCAAAGAAACTAATTGTGTCCAGAGGGGGGACTTCTGGCTGAAGGTGGGAGGGAGGGGAAGGAATCAGGGTGGCTTCCCGGAGAAGGTGTCTTCTGAATCAAATTTGAAGGGCTGGCAGGATTTCTCACTGCAACAAGACAGGGGTCCTTCAGCCATCAGCTCTGAAGAGAAGATCTGGAAGGAGGAGAGGGAGAGGAGAGGCACGTCCAGTCTCCCACATGTGGCACAGTCAGGATGAGGGTGGAGCAAGTAGGGCCTTGAGGCTGAGGTGAGGGTGCACAGAAGGAAAGTGGACTTGGACATAGACGGGCCAGGGGACCCCGGCAAAGGGGCTCTTCAGATGTGGGGATGACCCAGCAACAGCACCTGTGACTTGATACCTCTGGTCCACAGGGTCCCAGGCCAAGGGCGTCCCTCCTCATTGGGACTCAGGGTGTTTCCAGGGCTGCCAGGCTTCATAGTAGCCTGTGCCCTGCGCCAGCACTTCTATCTCAGACCTTGATGTGGAAACCACTAGAGGTGCTGACTCTATTACACCCTCCTCTTGTCTGATCTCCATATAAAGATATTTCTGAAATCTCCAGCAAACAACACGGTGCGTGGAAAATGGTGGACTTGGGTTTCCTACAGAGAGGGCCGTTTTTTGGTAGACATCAGTGACCATAGGCAGCTCCACCAAATGCTGCTTTGATCATAGACGCTGCTTAGGAAAACGAAATTGTTCTGTTGCATTGAAAATATGGAAAGTTTCAGAATCTTATATTGCTATTTTAAATTATTATTATTTTTTAATTGTCGACTCTTAAAAAATCTTTGGCCCTGGGAGACAGATTAGGCGTGGCACAAACGAAAGACCACGTTATACAAAGTTACGAGACTCGGCTGAGACAACAGAGCTGGGGATGGCGAGGCTATTTAAGGAGGGCACCCGGATGTGGCTATCCACATTCCCCTGTACCTGATGACTGTTGAATAATGGAGGTAAACTGAGGCCCGAGAGTACCTCCTTCTTTACGGGGGCGCTTTAGGGAAAGGCAGGAGAGGAATTGCAGGTTGCGCCCAAACCGGCTGCTTTCTCTGCGTGATTTCATCACATCCTCCCAGGCAGCCTCGAGAGGCACCTGCTGTGCCCTTTACCGAGGAGGGTCTCGGACCTTCAGCTCTTCCTCATCCTCCCAGCGCTGGTCAGAGACCCATTCCAGCGGAAGCCGAGGAGCAACACCTGCCTGGGAAGAACTTTCCTCTTTAACACGAATTTTATCCACAGCTGATAGGGTTGGGGGAGATGTTTGCTGTTAATATCCAAACGTCTCTCTAACAGATTTCTATCATGTTTGACATAACCTGTCAGCTGCCTCCCTCCAGCTGGAGAAGCCAGGAAAGGACATGCGGGGACTGGCCAGGGAAGGAAATAGGAAGCGACGAAGGAGAAACCTTTGCACCTGGTGCGGGGCAGCCGCGCGAGGGAAGGCTGTGGTCAGCAGGGGGCGCTGTTGCTGACCACAGAAGCCACGGCTCCCACTCCAGAGCCGCTTCTAGCCTCGCAGTCAGGATCTGCAGGGGAAGCCTCCGCTCATAGGCACGGACTGGGAACGGTACTGGGCCGAAACCATCCTCCAAAGACCCCAGGCGCCAACTCCAGCTCCATCCGCTCAAGGAACCTGAACTCTACAACGGACTGACCTGGGAACGTTCCCATTGCCCTGATGCAAGCAGTGATCAATTGTCCAGTGACATGTACTTACCCAAGGGGGATTCTGGGGACCACAGTTCCTCTCAGGCTGGGCTCCGCTCCGCCTGCCCGCTGCCGGCATGCACACGCATTTTAACTTTTTAAAATTTTGCTGGCTTCTTTAAACCTCTTCCCTTTGCCAGTTTTGCCATCTATAGAATGAAGGTGTTACCTTTCTTTGGCTCAATTAATGTCAGGAAAGCTCTCTGCAGATGAAAAGCGCTAAATTCTATTTATCAAATATTTAATTAGCCACATTTGATGATGATTCATAATCATCTATTCAACTTTCTGAATTACCAAGCAGAGAAAATGGCATGATTAGAAATATAATTTTAAATACTGTTTTTCAGAGATCTTGTACCTGTCAAGGCTGTGGGAGAATTTCTGAATTAGCATACCGGTTCCTGCCCTATTTTCCAAGCCCCTGAAGAAACCATGTTCCTTCCCATTCAGCCCGTGGCTGGGGCCACAACTTCCCTCCTCCACCCACATCTGGCCTGGGAGGTAACTCAGCTGCAGGGCCCCAAAGGCAGCTTCCAGGGGGTCGGACCACAGTGCTCGGACCTCGCCCCCAGCCCGAGCTGAATGGGAAGGAACAGCATCTCTTCTGCCTAGGGCAGTTCCTTCATGTTCTGTCATGGGCCTGCCCGTTTTCTGCCCTGGTAGGGACTCAGTGAGAAGAAGCTAGGTCATGTAGGAGACATGAACAGTTTCAAGAGCAAGACACCCAAGCACCTCAGAGTGTAAGGGGATTTCCAGGCATTTCCAGTTGCTTCGAAGCACAGTCAGCAACATGGCCGGGTTTGTCTTCAGCTCCCGGCTCCAATCCAACCAAGACTGTGGGTTCTGTTGTGCACATGGCCTCTGAAAGCAACACAGGTTTTTTCTTATTCATTCATTCTGCAAATATTGGTTTAAATGCTATGCTAGATATGCAGGCTAAATTGGTAGAGCCAACTATCTTTGACTTTCTGGCAAAGCGTAATTTTCAAAAATTAAAAAAAAAAACCTCATCATATGGATAGATGGGAAGTGCATGTCACTTGGGGTCCTCAAGAAGCAGGCACCAAGACAGAGTTAGATGTGCAAGACGTTTACTGGGAGGAACATTTGTTGGGGATGAGAACAGATGGAGCAGGAGAAAGCAGGGAGGGCCTTGGGAGGGTGCTGCAGGGCTGGCCCCTAGGAAAGGAGAGGGGGAAGGAGGGAGAATGGGGAGGAAAGGGCCTCTGAGTGAGGGGCAGCTCTGAGAAGGTCTCATCAGCCCTATGGAAGCCCCTGGGCAGCAGTTATCCCTTAAAGAAAGTGGTCAGAAATGGCCAGGCCAAGGACCCCCTGACTGCCACTGGCTGGGCCTGTCCACGGCACAAAAGGTGTACTATGGTGATCCCCAACCTTTTTGGCACCTGGGACTGGTCTTGTGGAAGAAAATTTGTCCGTGGATGGGGAGAGGGTAGGGGGTGGCTTCAGGAGGAAACTGTTTCATCTCAGGTCATCAGGCCTTAGATTCTCATAAGGAGTGTGCAGCCTAGATCCTTCTCATGTGCAGTTCACAAAGAGTTTATGCTCCTATGACAAGCTAATGCTGCCACGGATCTGACAGGAGGCAGAGTCAGGGGGTACTGCTTGCTCATGGGTCAGCCACGTACCTCCTGCTGTGTGGCCCAGGTCCTAACAGGCCACACACCTGTGTCAGTCTATGGCCTGGGAGTTGGGGACCCCTGGTGTAGGGAATCCAGAAGGCACTCCACCTAGAAGCTGCTGACTGGACCACACTTCTTGAGACAGGCTCTCACTTAAAATTTGCTGAGCAGGCCAGGGGAGGTGGCTCATGCCTGTAATCCCAGCACTTCGGGAGGCCGAGGCAGGAGAATCACGAGGTCAGGAGTTCGAAACCAGCCTGACCAACATATTGAAACCCTGTCTCTATTAAAGATACAGGCGTGGTGGTACATGCCTGTAATCCCAGCTACTTGGGAGGCTGAGGTAGGAGAATCACTTGAACCCAGGAGGTGAAGGTTGCAGTGAGCCTAGATTGCATGCGCCATTGTACTCCAGCCTAGGCGACAGGGCGAGACTCCATCTCAGAAAAAAAAAAAAATGTTTGCTGAGCAATCACACTTCCTCAGCTGCCCTTGAATGTGCCGATGACTTGTTGAAATCATTAAATCGATAATGACAGACAGAATAGTTACAGTTCTGAGGAAGCCAGGGAAAAATATACGTATACACAGACACATAGATACTTATGTATACAGAGGGAGAGAGTAGACAAAGGAATGATGGAATACAATTTTAAAATGACATTCAAAATTGGTGAACATCCTACAGGGTAATAAAACTGTAACACACACAGTTATTTTCTACTTGCCAGAAATCCTTTACACCTCACTGGATGAAAATCATCTGTAGTTTATCAGTTTTCTATAAGTTAACATGGAACTTTAGAGTCTAGGCCTGATCCATAAACTGTAAATCAGACAAGACAATATTTCCTAGAGAGCCAGACACCTGCAGGCAGGCGTGTTGGATAACACACAGGGATAGGCATGTAATCATCTTTATGCCTCGCTTCCAAGTTTTAGGTAATTAACACTTCTCTTGGGGAGTTACATTCTATCAGGGGAGGGATATAAATAAATAACCAGTTCAAATAGCGTGACAAATCTGTCACACAATATTTATTTATTTATATCCCATAAAAGGGGCACTGAACTCAGACTTAAGTTGTGAGGGCACAAAGGCATCCCACAGGAAATGACACTTAACATAAGCCTCAAGGGTTGTGAATTAGCCAGGTGCAGGGAGGGAGGAAAGGGCAGGAATGAGCAGAAGAAAGCAGGAGAAAACAGCATAAGGGTGTTTTTCTGGTTTTGTTTTGTTTGAGACAGGGTCTTGCTCTGTCACCCAAGTGTGATGAAATTATGGCTTACTGCAGCCTCAAATTCCCAGGCTCCAGTGATCTTCCTGCCTCAGCCCCCTGAGTAGCTGGACTACAGGCATGCACCACCATTCCCAGCTAACTTTTAAATTACTATTATTATTTTAAAGACAGTCTCCCTCTGTTGCCCAGGCTGGAGTGCAGTGGTGCAATCACGGCTGACTGCAGTCTTGACTTCTCAGGCTCAAATTATTCTTTCACTTCAATCTCCCAAGGTCTGGGGCCACAGTCATACATGCACCACCATGCCTGAAATTTTTTTTAGTTATTTTTATTTTTTTGGTTGATACAGGATCCTGCTGTGTTGCCCAGGCTGGTCTCAAACTTTTGGACTCAACTGATTCTCCCACCTCAACCTCCCAAAGTGCTGGGATTATAGGTATGAGCCATCATGCCCAGCCCATTATATTATTATCATTTGTAGAGACAGAGTCTTGCTATGTTGCCCTCATTGGTCTCAAACTTGTGAGCTCAAGCCATCTTCCCTCCTCAGCCTCTCGAAGCAATGGAATTACAGGCTGAGCCACTGTGCCTCACAGATTCCAGAGGCTTTTTGATGGCCCCTCCATAGAGCTGCCAATAATTCCAAACAGCTGAGGGCAGGAAGGAGCCAATCTTGAGACTAAGGCAGGCATTGAGACTGGCCAGGACAGTGGATTAAATAGTGAACCATCTCTCTGCCATGCTAAGGAATTTGGATTTTTATCCTTTAAGCAATAAGGAGCCATTGAAGTGTCTGAAATGAGAAAATTGATATTTTGTTGACAAAAATCACTCAAGCTGAAGGGTGGAAAATGGACTAAAGGGTACTAAAGCTGGAATTAGGCAACAAACACAAAGACAGCTAATTTCATTTCACTGAACTTTCTGGATCTGTGATTTAGCGTAGAAGTCCCTCCGCCATTATTACTTCATGTATTTCTTCTGCTCCATTCTCTTTCTCTTCTCTTTCTGGTATTCCAATTACGTGTATGTTACAGCTTTTGTAATTGCCCCACAGTTCTTGGACACTGTGTTGTTTGTTGTTTCTTTATTATTGTTGTTGCAATATTTCAGTTTGAGAAGTTTCTTCCAACATTCTTAAGCTCACTGATTCTTTCCTCAGCCATATTGATTCTGCTGATGAACCCATCACAGTTTTCATTTGTTGGTTTTTTTTTTTAATTTCTAGCATTTGCTTTTTAGTTTTCTCTTTCTGTTTTCCATCCCTCTGCTTACATTAGCCATGTATTCTTGCATGTTGTCTGCTTTTTCCATTAGAGACCTTAACACATGAATCATAGTTTCTTTGGGTGTCTTGCCTGATAATTTTTTACATCTGTGTTACAGCCGAGTCTAGTTTAGATCACTGCTTTGTCTCTTGTGACTTTTTTCTGGATTTTGGTGGAAGTGGTATGTTTTTGTTGAAAGCTGGACAACTTGTATTAGGTAATGGGAGCTGAGGTAAATAGACCTCTTATGTAAGGATTTATGACAATCTGGTTAGAAGTTGGTCTTTTTGTTCAGTGTTTTCTGTAACTAAATGTGCCAGAGGCTTTTAATTCCTCTAATGTCCTTGTTTGTGTGTTGGCCTCAGGCTTCCCTACATGCTCCTCCTCAAAGAGTGTCTCTGTCTCAAAGCTCTTTCAGCTGCAATTGACTATTGTTATATGCAGCCCTGTTGGTGTGGTGGTAATATGTAAGGGAGTAGGGAGAGTTCTATCATCTTCCAGTTAAATCTCAGGCTTTTAGTGAGTCTGTGACCCTTGCCTGTGATACCCAAGTGTTTCTTCTTGTATATACCTCTACCCACCTTAGGTAAGGCAAGGAAGCCAAAACAGTGTGGGCTGAGGGAGATGTCCTTTCCCCTCGGCTTTGGAACAAGGCTCTAGTGAAGCCTTTTCTTTGAAGGGTGGGCCTTTGTTCTGGAGGATGCTCTAGGTATATTTCAAAAGAATTACTCTTCCATCCAAGAGGCCGTCTGGATCTTCACTATGAGAACTTGGTAGCATTCCTTGAGGTAAAGCCCAAAAAAATGTGAGGGCCCCCTCAAGACTGCAGCCCCCAGGATTTTGTTGTTCTCACACTAGTCCACACTAAGCCTCCAGTATTCATTAAGATGATCACTTAAGTGTTTCCACCGGTTTATGAGTCCAGTGGTTTCTGTTCTAGGTAAGTAGATCTTGGCTCTGACTCTAGATGTATCTGTCTCTCAGGATTTCAGGATGATGGTCTGCCCTGATTAGGTTCTTCCAAAAAGTCATTGATTTTCTGTTTGCTCAGCTCAGCTCTTTCTTGTTGTAAGGAGCAGTGACTCCCAAGCTTTGGTTTGCAGATAATCCCTCTGGCTAGGGAGTCCATGTGTCCATTTGCTCAGGACAGTCCTGGTTTATGCTTTTACCTGCTGTCATTATCTCCCACATCCCCTTCCACTTACAAAAGTGTCTTTGTTCAGATGACAAATCACAAGGTTCCCCTGATTCTGGCCACAGTGAGGAAAAGATGTTAGGGTGGCCATGAGGGAAGCTGGGTGAATGTGGTGAAGCAGACAAGCCATGATGGGGTGGTGCCCGTGGAGCTGGAGGGAACCGATGACCGCAGGACGCTTACAGAAGTCAAGCCAGTGACACTGCACCTGGCTGACCTGGGGGCCATGGAAAGATGAGCAACAATTCCATCACTCTGTCATCTAGTAGTGTAAACTCCACCTCTGTAAACACAAATCTGTCATTTGGCTCCCATTGTCACATCCATCTCCCTTGTTCAAGCCTCTTCACTGCTCACCTGAAGTCAAGGTCCCCCTCCATCCCCACAGGCTTTTGTCATTATCCCCTGTTGAACAGTGGGCACAGCCTCCAGTCCTGCAACCCACACCAAGGGCAGACCCTGAGGTTGGCAAACTCCGCCCTTCAGATCTACCTTCTGCATTCCCACCAGAATGTCCCACGGCTCCTCCAACACCTTCCATCCCTTGGGCTGCCCCAGGCCATCTCCCTGGGGTCCCCTCGTGCCATCTCCTCACGCTTTGGAAAGGTTAAGTTGTTCCTCCTCCATGGAACCCTCCAGTTGTCACGTCCTGCTCTGAGTGCCCAAGGCCCTCAAATCCCACCTCTGCTATGGCCCTTCCTGTATTCCACTTTAGAGAACAGTCATCTGTGTATTTACTGCCACCCCTCAAAGAGTTGGTAAGCTTTTGAGGGAAAGAATGATCTTTTCTTCTCTCTTAATCTCCTACAGGGAGCTTGGCCCACCACAGGGTTCAGCCCTTTGTGGAGATGGATGTATCTGGCAGAGAACAAGGTTGCGTGCTGCTTTTGCTGGTTCAGCCCTGGCAGGTTTACCCCTTGAGTTCTTTGTCGCCCAGCCAAGCAGGAAATTCCTCAGGGGTTCCTCACCCAGAATCAGGAATTATGATCACATCATGATGGCCCAGGCCTGCCCCCAAGCTGACCCCTGGCATTCAGGACTGGTGGTGGGAACCCAGGTACAGGAGTCAGATTCTAATTTTTTTTTTTTTTTGAGATGAAGTTTCACTCTTGTTGCCCAGGCTGGAGTGCAGTGGCATGATCTCAGCTCACTGAAACCTCTGCCTTCCAGGTTCAAGTGATTCTTTTGTCTCAGCCTCCCAAGTATCTGGGATTACAGGTGCCCACCACCACTCCCAGCTAATTTTTTGTATCTTTTAGTAGGGACGGGGTTTCTCCATGTTGGTTAGGCTGGTCTCGAACTCCCAACCTCAGGTGATCCACCCACCTTGGCCTCTCAAAGAGCTGGGATTACAGGTGTGAGCCACAGTGCCCCACCTCAGACTCTGATTTTGAATTCTCACCACTTATGAGCTACGAGCTTTGGGCAACGCACCTCACCTCTCTGTGTTTCAGGTTTCTTTCCTGCAGAGAAAGGCAATAATAAGACCAGCCCAGGAATGCTGGGAACATTAGCTGAGATAACGCATGTAGGGTGCTTTAGCAGAGTCTCGTGTGGAGAAAACACTCTCTACATTAGCTATTAACAAGTAAGTGACTGACAAAGATAGACGTCATAGAGGAAACCATGACGGAAGCTGCTGACGGACTTTGTTCATTAATTTCATCACCTGGAGAGAAACTAATGTCAACACTTGGGTATATTATATCATCTTCATGCATATACTTTTCACATAATTTTGTTCATTTACATAAAAATCTCTGTAGCTTACTTTTCTCACTTAACATTATAAGCATTTTCTCTAGTGATTAAGAGACACTTATAAACACGCTTCTGATAACTGTAAGTGTTTTGTGGTCTATCATGCAAACACCACCCTAGGCAGTTTTTAAAATTCTTTATGTGTTTTGTTGCTGTTGTTTGAGACAGGATCTTGCTCTGTCACCCAGGATCAAGTGCCACGGTACAATCTTGGCTTACTGCAGCCTCCATCTCCTGGGCTCAAGTGATCCTCTCACCTCAGCCTCTCGAGCAGCTGGAACCATGGGTGTACACCGCCACACTTGGCTATTTTGCACTCCAATTGCAGAAGGTGGGGTGAACAGGCACTGTTAGTAGGGGTGCAGAAGGCTTTGACTCCTCTGAAAAGCAATTGGACAGCATCCACCATGAGAACTGGAAATGCTTATGTCATTTGCCCCAGTAATTCCACTTCTGGAAAATCTAAATTATGGAAGTTCACAAAATACAGAAAAAGCTCTACTCTCAAATCCCACCATTACTTATAATAAACAGAAAACTGGAATTGACCAGCTAAGGAAATATTTAAGAAAACTTTGGCATGATATACAATAAAACACACAGTTATTACAGTTTTTATTTTTCTGTCTTTGTATTCTTCCTATAGTTTCTAAACTTTTTTAATTAGAAAAATTATGCAGTTTTTAAAAAGACATTTGGGGCTGGGCACGGTAGCTCATGCCTGTAATTCCAACACTTTGGGAGGCTGAAGCGGGCTGACCACTTGAGGCCAGATATTTGATACCAGCCTGGCCAATATGGTGAAATCCTGTCTCTACTAAAAATGCAAAAGTTAGCCAGGTGTCATGGTGCACACCTGTAGTCTCAGTTACTTGAGAGGCTGAGGCATGAGAATTGCTTAAACCTAGGAGGCGGAGGTTGCAGTGAACCAAGATCACGCCACTGCACTCCAGCCTAGGCAACAGAGGGAGACTCTGCTTTAAAAAAGAAGAAGAAAAAAAGAAAACCAAAAGACATTTGGGGCAAGGCATGGTGGCTTATGCCTGTAATCTCAGCCCTTTGGGAGGCCCAGGTGGGAGAATTATTGAGGCCAGGAGTTCAAGACCAGCTTGGGCAACATAGTGTTCACCTCTCTGTGTTAACAAGTAAGTGACTGACAAAAATTAGTTGGGAGTAGTGTTGCATGCCTGTGGTCCCAGCTACTCAGGAGGCCAAGGTGAGGAACGCTTAAGCCCCAGAGTTCAGAGCAGCAGTGAGTTATAATCACACCACGGCACTCCAGCCTGGGTGACAGAGTGAGACTCAGTCTCAAAGAAAAAGTAAGAATCACAATAAAATAAAAGACATTTGATAATCAGTAGGTTCCTCTTGCACAGTGTATGAATGTTAAATATTTGGTCACTGCTGGGATGTGTGAACGTGATTGCATCATTGACTGACTTCTCTGAACCTCAGTGGCCTCACCTGTGAAGTGGGGCCACTAACTTTCACCTGTCTGCAGGCACATGGCCAAATCAGGTGCCATTTGAAAGATTTTTCCAGTCCCGATGCCTTCAAGTGTCTGCTTCGAGGCCACTTTTTCTCACCGTGTGGAAGGAGCATGATGAACGTGATTAGGATGGGCTTGTTGGAGGAACAAGGAGGCCAGAGACTGCTTTTCCACTTCACGGCACTGAGCAGTTGACAGCAGAGGACTGATTCAGCCACGGCAGCTGCCCAAGCCCCACTAGGACCGTGGAGCCAACTCTCTCAGCAGGAGTTTCAGAAGCAAAGGGGGCAGGGCTCCATCCTTTCTTCCTCGCAGGCTGTCACCCTGCCAGCTGTCCTTCACCACAGGGCCGTGTGATGCTGGCCCTCAAAGCCTCCTAGGCAGAGGGCACATCTGCAGTCCCCTTCCTCTGAAATATTTGAAGTGCAAAGGGTGCCAAGAGTACAATGAGTTACTTAAAACTTAGCCAAGTGTAGGGGTGCACACCTGCAGTCCCAGCGACTCAGGAGGCTGACGTGGGAGGATCACTTGAGCCCAGGAGGTTGAGGCTGCAGAGAGCTAAGATTGCACCACTGTACTCTATCCTGGATGACAGAGTGAGATCCTGCCAATAAATAAGTAAATAAATAAATAAGGCCGGTGCGGTGGCTCACACCTGTAATCCCAGCACTTTGGAAGACCAAGGCGGGCGGATCATGAGGTCAGAGTTCAAGATCAGCCTGGCCAACATAGTGAAACCCCATCTCTATTAAAAATACAAAAATTAGCCAGGCATGGTGGCACATGCTTGTAGTCTCAGCTACTCGGGAGGCTGAGGCAGGAGAATTGCTTGAACCCAGGAGGCGGAGGTCGCAGTGAGCCAAGATCGCGACACTGCACTCCAGCCTAAGCAACAGAGCAAGACTCTGTTTCAAAAAATAACAATAATAATAATAATACATAAATACATTTAAAAGACTGCCCAGCCTCAGCCTGGGACCAGCCAGGAGTGCACTGGAAGGGCTGCAGGAGCCACCTGCCTGGCCCAGCGACATTCCATGAGACAGGCTGAGCAGGGATGTGTGGAGCCAGTGGCCTCAGCCAGCTCCACCCACCACCTTCTACTGACTATGCAGCTCTGGGAAAAGCATCTGATCACATTAAACTCGAGTTTCCTCCTTGATAAAATGAGAATCACGGTGGCAGCTACTGTGCAGGGCTGCTATGTGGATTAAATGAGATGATATGTTGAAGGGCACTTTACCCTGGCATCTGGCACATGGCAAGAGCGCAGTCCATTGCTAACTGTGTTTGTTATAAAGCCTTTCTTAGAGCCCAGCACTCCTGTGGGCAGTGAGGGGGATACAAAAGGTTAAACCACATCCCCACCTTCACTGAGCTAGGCTATCCCCAGGAAACAGTTAAACAGCTTAGCAGTGGGAGATTCGATGCAAAAGCGACCGGAGGCAGCACAGCTATTTATAAAAGCCACATGCTGGGAGCAACCCAAGTACCCAGCACTCCTGTAATGACTAAGCAAACCCCAAGACGCGCAAGGCAGACCACTGCAGAGCCCGCTGGAAACGGGCATGGCACCTATGTCCATACATGGACATGTGCCTCCAAAATACAGGTTTCTAGAAGGAGATACAGAGCAACATGTGCACATGATTTCACAAGATGTGGATATGTATGTAAAGCCTCCCACAGAGGTCAAACAGGAACCTGGAGGGATGGAGGGACTTTAAAGTTGGATGCTCATCGGTGATTGTTTTTTTTCTCCCTGAGAGGTTGCTTAAGCATCTCATGTCTAAAAAAGATAATGGTGCAGCTAGGAAGTGTTAGGGTTCAGAGAAGGGAGGGAGATGTGGGGGCTCAGGGTGCTGAGGAAGGCTTTGCAGAATGTTGAGCCACTTGTGGATTTTTTTTTTTTTTTTTTGAGAAGGAGTCTCACTCTGTCATCCAGGCTGGAGAGCAGTGGCACAATCTTGGCTCACTGCAACCTCCACCTCCTGGGTTCAAGCAATTCTCCTGCCTCAGCTGCCTGAGTAGCTAAGACTACAGGCGTATGCCACCGTGCCCCACTAATTTTTGTATTTTTAGTAGACAGGGTTTCACCATATTGGCCAGGCTGGGGCTGGTCTTGAACTCCTGACCTCAAGTGATCCACCCACCTTGGCCTCCCAAAGTGCTGGGATTTCAGGCGTGAGCCACTGCGCCCGGCCCTTTTGTGGATTTGAATAAAAGGAGCAGAGTTGTCCCATGGGACAGTTTGTGTTCCTCCCCTTCACCAGTCTCTTCTCCTGAAGAAATGAGTTAGATGCTTTACAGGCAGCATGAGAAGCAGACACAGGAGAGAACTGGGCAGCCCACCCTTCTCCTTGGGGGCCAAGGGGAGTTGAGGTTACGTGTTTGTATATTGGACAGTAGGGCTTATCTACACCAGCTGGTGGACTTCCTACTAGGTTCTCACCTGGAGGCCTCCCCAGCTGTCCTGATTGGCCATGTCTTTGGGAGAACAGAGACCTATACAGTGCTCTCCTGGCTGGAAATTTTGTATTACTGAAGACCCATAAGTCTCCACACAGGGTCCCATAGATACCAGGAGAACTAGCAAATCAGAGGAAATCCCCTGCGTCTTGTCTGATCTGTGAAGGCTGCAGACTGCACCTCAGATCGCCCGCACAGGGAATGAAACCTCCTGGGGATTTCAAGGCTCTCGTCTCCCTGACTTAGTTTATGGGATAAGTCAACCACTGCTGTGTGGGTCTGGCTGACCTCCAGGGATCATCAGCTCTCGGGTGTGGTTTCTGCCCCCATCACATGAATATGGAGGCACCAAGAAAGGACACAAACATTGGCTCCCAACAGACAGACGTGGGTTTGAATCCTGACTCTGCCTCTTAACCACTCTGTGACCTTGAGCGGGTTTTCAAACCTCCAAGGGCTCCAGTGACTCACCTACAACCTGGGAGGTCTCATGCCGCCCCCCAAGGCTTGAGGATTATAAGTGTGTGTGCCGGTGTTTGGCTCTGAGCAGAAGCTCAATGAACCGTGAGCAGCGCCCTTATTCCTGGAATGGAAGCATTCCTACTCCTGCTAGACAGCTGTTGACCAGAGATGTGACTGTGCAGCGTGAATGTGGCCCCTGCCTACCCCCACACTCTCCCTAGGCAAGTCCTGACCAGCCAATGGCTGTGGACAGAGTCCGGGGAAGGTAG
Source organism: Callithrix jacchus (assembly GCF_049354715.1). NCBI lineage: Eukaryota > Metazoa > Chordata > Mammalia > Primates > Cebidae > Callithrix > Callithrix jacchus. The sequence continues at coordinate 30,591,238 of NC_133508.1, forward strand.
TCCCTGCACAGGGACAGGATCAGCTGCTGCAGGCCAGGGCGCTGGCCAGAAGGTGCTGCTCCCTTGGGGACAAGAGAGAGCTGCCGCTGAGTATGGTGGCAAATTACTGCTAGGATTCCCATGGGTGCACCCTACCCAGGAAGAATCTCCAGCGCGGACCCGCCACCTGTGCCATAATGAGAAATAGAGGCCAGGCACAGTGGCTCAGGCCTGTAATCCCAGCACTCTGGGAGGCCAAGGTGGACAAATCACTTCAGCCCAGGAATTCAAGACAATTCAGCGCAACATGGTGAGCCCACGTCTCTATGAAAAATCAGCAAAATTACCTGGGTGTGGTGGCGCACACCTGTGGTCCCAGCTAATTGGGAGGCTGAGGTGGGAGAATTACTTGAGCCTGGGAGGCTGAGGTTATAATTAGCTGAGATTGCGCCATGGCACTCCGGCCTGGGCAACAGAGCAAGACTTTGTCTCAAAAAAAAAAAACCCAATAATATATTAGGTCTTTCTCAGTTCCTGACACGGAACTCCTAAAAACCTTGGAATTTCCTGAGGGATGGGAATGAGAGGAAGCGACTTTTGTTCTAACGAGGCAACTCCCCCAGATGGCTTCAGGATGGGGTCTGGTCGCAGAAAGACCAAACATTGTTTAGAAACCTGGAACTTTCGCCCCGCCCCTGCCCAAGCTCTGGGGAGAGGAGAGGAGCTGCAGGTTGAGTTAATAATCCATTGTGGCTGTGTAACAAAACCCCCATAACACTCCTAAATGATGGGGTTCAGAGAGTCTGGGTTGGTGAACACATTCTTGTCCCAGGAGGCTCCCGCACCCCAGTTCCGCAGGAACAGAAGCTGCTTTGTTCAGGACCGTTAAGGACCTCGTGCTATGTACCCTCCACCCACCATGCTGGGAGCTCCCAATTTATAACCAGTAGTTCAGCAATACTAGAAGCCCAGGACTTGCAACCCCATCAGATCCAAGTGAGGCCTAAGACCTGTGCAATCTGTGCTCACCCCCGATGGTTAGTGTCAGAATTGAATTAAATTTTTTTAAACTTTTAAGTTCAGGGGTACCTGTGCAGGTGTGCAGCTTTGCTACATAGATAAATGTGTGTCATGGGGGTTGGTTGTACAGATTAGTTCATCATCCAGGCAGTAAGCGTAGTATCCATTAGTTATTTTTCCTGCTTCTGTCCCTCCTCTACCCTCTAATAGCCTCCACTCTGTTATTCCCTCCCATACCTCTGTGTGTTCTCATTATTAGCTTCGAATGTAAGCGAGAACATGTGGTATTCGGTGCTAGTTTGCCGCATGCACGAAGATGTTCATTGCAGCACTATTTACAATAACAAAGACATAGAATCAACCCAAACGCCCATCAGTGATAGACAGGATAAAAAAAAAATGTGGTGCATTTGCACTATGGAATACTATGCAGCCATAAAAAAGAACAAGATTATGTCTTTGCGGGCTCCTGTATGGTACTGGAGGCCATCATCTTTAGCAAACTAACACAGGAACTAAATTAACTTTTTGAACACTCAATTGGTGTTTAGAGAATCAGATAATTGGTGCTGGAAAATACCCCACCACCTAAACTTCAAAGCGACCAGGAAGTCACTCTTGGAAAGTGTGGGAAATAGATGTGATATTTCCTCTGATCTATTCTTTTCCTTCCTCAGCACAATCTCATTAATGAATTAATGTGATCAGGGAGCATCTGAGAGCCTTCCTTTGGAGCTAGACAGCCCTTCATTTTGTATGAGGAAAGGCCAGGCTATCTTTCCCGACAAGCCAGACCTTTAGGTCATGTCAGAGAGTCTTAATGAGTCAGAATGCTTCCAAATATTAAAAAAACTTAAATCTCTAATTCATCAGTATTGCTGGCTCATTGACAGACCCTGGATTGTCAACAGGTGATGCCATTATTTCAGGTTTCCAAAGGACATATGACAGTCAGCTTTCAGGGTTCCACCTCTGGGGATACAAGCAACAGTGGCTTGAAAATGTCCTGGGAAAAAACGGATATTTGTGTCATACTGAACATGCACAGACTTCTTTTTTCTTGTCATTAATCCCTAAACCATATACATAGCAATGATCTACACAGCATTTACATTGTATGAGGTATCGTAGGTAATCTAGAGACAATTTAAAGTTTACAGAGGATGTGAACAGGTTGTGTGCAAATAGGACACCATTTTATCAGAGACGTGAGCATTTAAGTAATTTGGTGTCTGTGGAGGTCCTGGAACCAGCCCCCGTGGAGGCGGAGGGATAATTATACTTTTAATCTTACTTTGGACACAATCTTTAAAGAGGAGTTTTAGTTCTCGTTCTCCTCCTGCCTATAAGACTCGAGCCTGCCTTGCTGCTTGTCACACTGAAGAGCCACCCCACCATCTAGCAGAACCATCCAGAAAAGGAAAACAGGACAGAAAATCGAGGTTCACAGAGACCTGCAAGTGCACCATGGCCGTATGTTCTCTCATCTCCTCCCTGTTCCTGCCCCTCCCTCCACCAAGGTAAGTCCCTGTTTCACTTCTCCTTAAATGGTCTCAAAGACACTTGAAGCCCAGATTGCCCAAAGGTGGACTCATGATTTCTTCCCAGCCCTCCCGGCCAGCGCCATGTGATTGATCTCTTCTGAGGTCCCTGTCGAGTGCATGGCATCAACCTCCATCCTAGAAGTCACCCAAGCAAGAAAACTGAAAATCATCCTCATCATTTCCTTTATTCTCACCACCCAAACCAAGGCATCTCCAAGCACCAACCATTTCACCTCCTCAAGATCTCTTCAGTCTGCCCATGGTTCATTGCCTCCACCGCCACCCCCGTAGTCCAGACTGTGCTCATCTCTTGCCCTGACAAGGGTGGAAGGTTCGTTCCTCTTTGGGTCTAGTCAGATTCTCTTCCAAGATAAATCCCCACAATGCATCTAAAATCATCTTTCCAAAATGCATATCTGGTCCTAGCACCTCTGTTTAAAGCCCTCCAAGGGCTCCCCATCACTCTTTTTAAAAAACCCGATTCCCCAAGAAGCCCAAAGACCCTCATTCAAAGCCCCTGGTTCTCTGTGCTCAGCAACACTAGCTCCTTTCAGTGCCTCCCACGCCCCAGCAGCCCTTGCAGACAGGCCATCACTCATGCTCTGTCTTCCATCTAGAATGATCAAATGCCTCCACAACCTCCCCTTCGGCTTGCCAGCCCCTGCTTGGCCTCGAGACCTTACTCAAACATCACTTGGTGAAAAACCATCTCTGACTGCTCAGTCTGGGCAGTTCCTTTATAACAAACTCGCCTCTAACCTATTCATTTTGTTCCTCAGAACATGCATCCCAGTTTGCAATGACATATTATTAATGTGATTTCTTGACTGATCTCTCTGATCATTGTTGAGCCCCAGTGCCTAACACAGTGTGTCCTTAACAAACTCTGACTGATGAATGAATGAATGAATGAATGAGTGAGTGAGTTAAAATACTGGGGACTTGATTCATCCTCTGATATTCTAAGCTTTATGGCATCCCAAAATTGGTTGAAGCCACACGTTCCAAATATCCACAGACACAGATTTTCGGAAGGATGGAGTATTTCAAAGCTACGAGTCACCAGTAGGAAAGCCATCACAAATGTGTGATGTTCAGTCACTCTCCGGCACCTGGAGGAGAGGTCACAGATTGGGAGAGAAGTTGGGTCTGAAGGCTCTTCAAACGAATCCAATTCAATTTGAGTGTCACACTTGTCATTTCAGCATGGCTCCTGCATGGCTTTGAAAGAGTGATAGGGGCATTTGAGGTTATCACAGGATCAGAAAGTGTCCCACTGTTCATCAGGAGGGCCAGGGAACCTAAAAGGGCTTCAGTGTTGGGGCAATGCCATGCAACAATCCCATGCTCTAATACCAGTCGCACATTGGTGAGAAATACCAAGAGGAGTTTGGGTGGGGAAGGAGTAAGATAATTACTTGTCCCCCTAAACAACACTCATGATTCTGAGGATTGAGCAGTCCACAGCATGGAAAGAGGAAACAGGTGTTTCTAAAGGTACAGGGAACAAGGCAGTGGTCCCCACTGCTGCCCCATCCTGGGATTCCCAGACTGGTGCCAAAGCAACACCCACACATTCTGGACTGTGGCCAGCACACACACATGCACACAGATGGACTTTGGCTGGCATGTGCACACACACATGCACACAGATGGACTTTGGCTGGCATGTGCACACACACATGTGGATGGGCGTGGATGGCACACACACATGCACACAGATGGACTTTGGCTGGCATGTGCACACACACATGTGGATGGGCGTGGATGGCACACACACAACAGTGATGCCTGTGGCTGGCACACAGGCACACACACACATGGATGGGCGTGGCTGACAGAAGAGGTGGTGTTAATGGAAGCTCCTTGATGAGGACAAGCTCTACCATCCTTGCCATGGCTTCTGTCTGGAGATACTTGGGGGTGTAGGACTGCGTCTAATGGAATCTTCAACCAGGGTACAGGTGGTTCCTTCTTGTTTTTTTTTTTAATGCACAAGACATATTACAGGCAGCAGAGCTACAATTAGGATTGGCAGCACCACTTTATCTTGCATGGATGGAGACTTAATGAATGCTACCAGGATTCAGAGCTATGTTAGGGGCTGTCCAGGTTTACTACTTCTCTCTAATTTATGGTGACTTCTAAATCAAAACATGTCCAAGATGTGATCATCGTAAACGATCCTCTTTAGAAAATTCCCTGTGCTCAGCTGACCCTGGTTTTCCTTTCTCTGCACTTCCCCAAGATCATCTCATCGTAAATAGAACTGCTAAGAAGTTCCCCTCCCATCCCCTCGTGACTGCCGAACCGTACAGTATGATATGATATAGTATGATATAATAGTCCAATATCCTGTCTAAATTATAGTCTTCATAAGAATTCTGCGAACCTCTGGCCAAGGTTCTCATCAATCCCATTGCTTCTTTTTCTCTGGTAACAAACATAATGTGTGTTTATGGTAGGATATTCGGAAAAGCACAAAGGAGAAAATTTAAAGATCAGTCCCTCTCTCACCACACAGAGATGGTCGTTGTAAATGTTTTGGTGATTCTTTTCCTCCAAGCATGCACAATATATCCTTTCCTTGTAAAATTGAGATCACATGATACAAAGCCTTTTAAGTGACTTTTTACACTGCGCAGTATATCCGACACACATTCCACAGCATGATTTGTGGGGCTGTGCATTATTACATCTCATGGATGTCTCAGTACTTACTTAACCAGTCCTCTTATGCTGGACATGTGTTTTCTGTATAATTTTTGACAGTGCAAGTGGTGCTGTACTCAGCAACTCTTCACTTTTTTCCTTAGAATAAATCCTAGAAGGGAAATGGCTGAGTCAATAGAGATAGGGTTTTTTGTTTGTTTTTTAGAGACAGAGTCTCACTCTGTCACCCGGGCTGGAGTGCAGTGGTGCGATCATAGCTCACTGCAGCCTCAAACTCCTGGGCTCAAGGGATCCTCCCACATCAGCCTCCTGAGTAGCTGGAACTACAGGTATATGCCATGACATCTAGCTAAATTTTTTTTTTTGAGACAATGTCTCCCTGTCACCAGGCTGGAAGTGCCGTGACATGATTGGCTTACTGCAACCTCTGCCTTCCGGGTTCAAATGAATCTCGTGCCTCAGCTTCCTGAGTAGCTGGGATTACAGGCACGTGCCGCCACCCACCTAATTTTTGTATTTTTTTAGTAGAGACAGGGTTTCACCATGTTGGCCAGGATGGTCTCGATCTCCTGACCTCATGATCCACCCATCTGGGCCTCCTAAAGTGCTAGGATTACAGGCCACCTAGCCCAGCCAACATCTAGCTAATTTTTAAGCTTTTTTTGTAAAGAGGGTCTCACTCTGTTGCCCACACTGGTCTCAAACTCCTGCCTCAGCATCCCAAAGTGCTGCGATTGTGCAACCACCCACAGCACAGGTTTTGATACTTACTGCCAAATTGTTTTTCCCAAGTCTTATAATAGAATGTACTTCCACAAGGAGCAGGCACAAGCGTCCATTTCGCCAGACACTTGTCATCGGTGAGTGGTGGTTTCTTTTCGCTTGGCTCTTTGATTTTAAATGCAGTAGTACATGTTCAATAAAGCGAAATCCATCTTCAGACTGCATCGCCGTCCTGAGCCCACAGATGCACACAAGACAGCACTTCTGAAATAACCACAGAAGTAAATGCACCTATTCGAAGGCAAATGGAATGCTGAAATAGGTTTTGCCAACCAAATTACAGAACAACAATCTTTTTCTTTTGAGACAGAGTCTAGCTCTGTCACCCAGGCTAGAGTGCGGTGGAGCGATCTCTGCTCACTGCAGCCTCACTTCCCAGGCTCAAGTGATCCTCCTGCCTCAGCCCCACAAGTAGCTGGGGCTACAGTTGTGTGCCACCATGTCCAGTTCATTTTTGTATTTTTTGTAAAGAAGGGGTTTTGCCATGTTACCCAGGCAGGTCTTGAACTCCTGTGCTTAAGTGATCCACCACTTTGGCCTCCAAAAGTGCTGGAATTACAGGCGTGAGCCACTGTGCCCAGCAAGAACAAAACTTTTAATTTTTTTTATTTTCTTCAGATGGAATTTTGCTCTTGTTTCCCAGGCTGGAGCACAGTGATGCAATCTCAGCTCACTGCAACCTCCACCTCCTGGGTTCAAGCGATTCTTCTGCCTCAGCCTCCAAAGTAGCTGGGATTTGAGGTCTGCATCACCACACCTGGCTAATTTTTTGTATTTTTTATAGAGATGGGGTTTCACCATGTTGATCAGGCTGGTGTTGAACTCCTGACCTCAGATGATCCACCCTCCTTGGCCTTCCAAAGTGCTGGGATTACAGGTGTGAGTCACCATGCCTGGCTACAAAACTGATTTTGTTCACGCATTACAGATGACAGTGTGAAGCATGGTCCTGCCCATATATTTAAAATAACATATTAATGAGCAACAGTGTCCCCAGCACTTGTCACTCTTTCCACTCTGTTCCTGGTGGCATAGACGTCACACTGCAGAGGGTCACATTTCCAAATCTTACTTTAAGGTTTGTTCTCCCACAGCCTATGTCTCTTAGTTCCCAGTTAAGGTCCTGCAGATTTATAACTTTCTATGGCTTCCCTGAGCTGGGGAGAAAGGCAAGGTGGTAATGAAAAACCTTGGCCACATGCAGTGGTTCATGCCTGTAATCCCAGCACTTAGGGAGGCCAAGGAGGGTGGATTATCTGAGGTCAGGAGTTCAAGATCACTTGAGCCCCAGGAGTTCGAGACCAGCCTGGGCAATATGGCAAAACTCTGTCTCTACTAAAAATACACACACACACACACACACACACACACACACACACAATTAGCCAGGCATGGTGGTGCACGCCTATAGTCCCAGCTACTTGAGAGGCTCAGATGGGAGGATGACTTGAGTCCCCAGAAGTTTGAGGCTGCAGTGAGCTGTGATTGTGCCACCTCACTCCAGCCTGGGTGACAGAGAAAGACCTTAAGAAAAAAAAAAGACCTTGCAGGGAGAGCAGTGTGGAGACCCTGTCATCCATCAGGACAAAGGGAGTGACTGCTGTTTGTCTGCTGCCTCCCTAACACTGACTCAGGGTTGGGGACCAGCCACGGCATTTGGATCCAGGAAAATGCTGGTGACTCATCCTCCTCTGCAAGGCTGGGCCAGATCACAGCACACTCTTAAGGTGAAGGTGCCTCATTTGGAATTCACCAAAAGCCCCAGCGTCTCAAACAGTTCCTTCCGTCTGAAACGTTGTATAAGATTTGTCACAGATGGCCATCGCAAGTTCCAGCTCTAGAATTTAATCATCATATTGAACAACTAATTTCTAAATTGGGCTGTGATCAAGACTGCTTTGTAGGACTATTAATTGCTTGAAGTTTGCAGCCAGAAAGTACACGACAGCCTAGACTTTTATGGCTCGTTCTAGATAATAGTGACATATGACTGAGAAATGCATCTGCTTCCCAACTCCATAAATTGGGTGTTGTTTATAATAATGTAGCTAGAGCAGTAACACTTTATCTTAAGAGCTGCTGTCCCCACGGAAAGTCATTATTCAGTGTACACTTGATAAATTGGTCATCATTCACAGGCAGAAGAGAAATTGATGTGGCCCGCTTTCTTTACAGAGGAACAGGCAATATGTTATCTGCTTATTAGAGTGATGTTTTTCCTACCAGAAGGATTATGTTGCCTCCTGCATGTCACTCAGAGAATTTTGTCAATGTCATCAGTCTTAAAAGCTTTAATGCCCAGGGTATAGGAATAACCCTTTCTAGTCCCAGAATGATTTTCAGAGGAAGAGCTTGGAAAGAGATTCCCTTCAGATACAAGTTAATCTCTTACTTCCCAAATGGAAAACAAAGAGGAAATGATAAATGACCATGAGTAACTTTGTTCCCAAAGCTGGCCAGGTCCATGATTTCACCTCCCCAACCCCCACTCCCTTGAATACAAAAAGACAACAGTTAACCGTGGTTCAGTGGATGCTGTGCCGCTGATCGAGGCTGGGCCTTCCAGTCCCATGGACAAGCATCCTGACAGTGAACTTAGCAAGCTCTCCCTGGAAATTAAAATCTTGCTCAATGGAAAGCATGACATCACTGCAGGAGACAGAGTTGTGCCATGAACCTCCCAGTCCTGGAGGCTCTCGGCCCATCCCGGGGGTGTAAGCACTGTGGCCTGTGTACTCTGCTGCAGCTGGAAGCAGAAGGAAAGCATCCTTGGACCCTAGTTGCACTGATTCTGTTCATCAGCGGCATGAACTCATGCACAGCATGCTGGCAGAGTTCACAGGGGCAAAGCATCCTTGGAGAATGGCAGTCAGGCTGGACCCAGGCTGTAAGTCACCCCTTCTCACAAGGTCTCAGACTCCTCTGGGGCCATGGAGACTTGTCCCAACATCTAGTACTTTCCCGGCACTAGATTCTTGTGATGTGGCTCCCAGGCCACACAGCAGCCTCACAGTTTTCAGCCTCTCCTAACTTAATAGAGTAATTCCCTGTGCCTTTTAAAAGACAGGGTCTCACTTTTCTGCCCAGTGCAATGGTGCAATCACAGCTCACTGCAACCTTGAACTCTTGGATTCAAGTGATCCTCCCACCTCAGCCTCCCAAGTAGCTTGGGCTACAGATACTCACCATGCCCATCTAATTTTTTAAATTGTTTGTAGAGATGACATCTTGCTTTGTTGCCCAGGCTGTTCTTGAACTTCAGGCCTCAAGTGATACACTCACCTCTGCCTCCCAAAGTGCTGGGATTACAGACATGAGCCCCTGTGTCTGGCCGTAATTCATATTTAATTAATCTGCAGGCATTCACTGAATCTGCAAGGCACAAACAACATCATGCTGTCAGGATGGGGATCACAGGTGTGCAACCACATGTGTACCGCGTTTCAACGTTGGCCAGTGCTTTTCCCTGCACTGTCTTGAGGTGACGACAGGGGGAACTGATACGCTCCTGCTCCACCCTGCCGGCACGTGTGCCCTTGAGCTCTCTGTGTGGCTCGATGCCCGTCTTCTCTGCAGGAAAGCAGGGCCCGTGCTGGTGCCAATGCAGTTGGGTTTCTCTGAGGATCAGATGAGATTACCAACAATGAGCCTTCATTCGCTGTTCCCGCCATCATCCCGCCAACCCTACTTCACAAATGAAGAAATACTGTTACACGGGTGTAGAGAGCAAGAGGTCTCACATAAATAGCCTCAGTGGATATAGCATTTACAGTTTTCCTCTGCTTTCGTACATTTCTATCTCAGTTTATTTTTTCACACTCTTCTTTTTACAGGTGAGGAGATCAGCAGAAAAGGTGGGGCAGGGTTCTCACTATTGACATTCAGGGCTGAAAACTCTTCTGTTGTAGGGAGCTGTCCTTGGCATTGCAGGACGTTTAACAGCACGTCCAGCCTCCAAGGCCAGTAGCCCTGTCCCAGTTGTGACAACCGGAAAGTCTCCTGTCTCTCTGGTCTTCTAGGGGCACATACTGCCCCCAAGTTCAGAACCATTGGGTAGGGGTGATTTGTTCAACAGCTGATGAGGAGCAGGGAGGCCATGGCTGGACCCCCAGAGCCACAGAGCCCCCACCAGCCGATGGTGTAGCCCCTATCACCACCTCACCTCCCTCTCCTCAAAGGAGTTATTACCGAGTTGCAGAGGCCAAAATGCTAGCAAGTTCTACTTGTGCATAAATGCTGTAGGAGTTCAGAAAAGGGGGCATTAGTGATGAGATTCAGGCTGGACAAGACAGTTGAATGGAGGAGATGGAATGTGGCCTGCATCCTGCAGGCTGAAGGGGAGATACAATGGAAGGCAGACCATGTGAGGTGTTGCAGCTGAAGGAACAAGGTGCAATGAAGACGGGCAGAGGAGTGCAATGGGGACAGAGGGGTGTGATGGGGGCAGAGGGGTGCGACGGGGGCAGAGGGGTGCGACGGGGGCAGGGGGTGTGACAGGGACAGAGGGGTGTGACAGGGGCAGGGGGTGCGACAGGGACAGAGGGGTACGACGGGGGTAGAGGGGTGCGACCTGGACAGAGGGGTGCGACGGGGGCAGAGGGGTGTGATGGGGACAGAGGGGTGCGATGGGGGCAAAGGGGTGTGATGAGGGCAGAGGGTGGGTCTACTGTGGAAGAGGGGAAATGAAACCGGATGGGTGTGGGGACAGGGGACCCTGAACTTAGGGAGCTGTCAGAGGAGCTTGAACCTTATATAGGACAAAGTCAGGCTCTGAAGGCTCAGCAGGGCTGGTCACGGCTGGTCCTCACAGGGTTGGGGGTGTGGGGGTGTTGGAGACCTGCCTGGTAGATGTGCATGAAGCCTGGTGTGAGAAATTCATCTAGAACAACAGAGTCCCCCTGTGACCTCAAGGAGGGGCCTTCCCTGGTTGCTACCAGGGAAGTTTATTTCTGACAACAAACTGAGTCACCAAAGAAAGGTGTTGCATACGCAAAGCTCGGTGGCAATTAAGGTTGCAGACCGGCAGCTGCACAAAGCCCTGCCCCAGGTCCATCTCTGCGTCCAGCTCTGCTCAGAAGCTGTGGCCAATGACTTCTCCTTAAGCCTGGCCAATTATACAGAAGCCATTGTTCTTTTCCCACAAGCTCTCCAAAGACAACAAGCAAACAAGCCTTGGATTCGGCTTCTTCTGTGTTCTGAGAATGGGAGTGCAGAGGTGTTTGCTGTAACCAGTATTTGGGGAGCCAGGACTTCCGGAGGCAGGCAGGAAATGCCACAGTTTTACCCTCCTCAGGAAATCCACCCTGAGGCAAGACCGAAAACACCCATGCAGCGTGCAGGTCACTGGTCTATTTTTATTCTTCACGTGGTTGCTTGCTGCACATGCACCGGTCCCACAGTTCACCTGTTAGAATTTCAACCCAACATTCTCAGCATTTCCAGTGTGGACAGGCTGGTGAGTAGCTAGCAGAGTTCAGGAAGTCATCGCGGTCTGTGTGTGAGGTCCCAGGTTGGACAACTTTTGAGAGAAATCGGTGATTCTCCCAGTGCGCTGGAAGACAGCAGCATGTCCTTTTTGTTTTTCAATATTTCAGTAGACTAGATCTTTTTCCCACGTGGCCGCAGACCATTCGCTGAGTTGTGAACACATTTTTCCAGAAGTATTTACAGTTGCTGGGTAGCAGGCTCCATGCTCAAGGCAGCATCTCCCGAAGAGCTCTGAGAGAAAATCGACCTCAAAGAGGACAAAGCACATTTGCATCTCGTGGGAAGTTGCACCCCCCAAAGCAGAGGTGCGCGGCTCCTCTTTGCTGAGGATGCCTCTAACCCGCGCTTGCAGAGGTGGCTGGCAGACCCAGGCTGCTTGAGTGTTGGTAGCTCAGCTTAGGAAAGCGAGTGTTAGGAAATGAAGTAGGACCAGCTGGACAAATTCTCTGTATTTATTTTCCGTCATCAGTTATTTCAGGGTGCCAAGAAAAAGCCGTGCATTGAACCTCTGAGATTACATCTCCTGTAGGTGCAGATGGCCCGACGGGCACACACTTCCTGCATGCCATAGAGACAGGCCACCAGCAGAGGGGGCCGCAGGCTCGGCCAGGGAGCGAGGGGAAAGAAAGGCCTGTTTGTGTCAAGCTGGGCCAGTGCCCGCTGGAGGATGCAGTTGATCAGAAAACTATCTGGCTTGGACCCCACTTGAGGAATTGATGGAGCCTTATGTCCGCGATGAAGTCACATCCAGAGAAAAGTGCCTTGGCAATGAACAGAGATTACAAAACCAGAGGAAGAAAAATGCAGGCCAGGAAGGGGGAACAGGGACCAGGAAGCTCTGCTTTCTGGGAGATAGTGCCAAGTCCCACGGAGCTTGTGTCGGCTTTTAAAAGCCCCTGCCTGGGTCTTTTCTTCGTTCCAGGCTGCCCCTTAGCCATTCTGCAGGTGAAATTGTATACTGAAGGCGCAGTGAACCGGCGGGCTGGCAGGCCCTCCTCTGACTTCACCCAGCAAGCTGTAAGCTCCAAGAAGGAGTCAGGAGCTGGAGCCATTTGTTGCCCAGAAGGGGGACCTTGGAGGCCAGGCTGAGATCTTCCCCGGGCAGCAGGCCCTTCGCAAGGCTGAGGGCCCATGGGATGTGACAGCTCACGACAATTAAATGTGACTGCAGCACAGTGCCGGCATTATCTGGCCCCAGCGCGCACGCAGCGGCTTCTGCTGCCCTTGGGTCTAGTGACAGCGCCGGAGGGACAGCAGAACCGGAATATGCTGTGACAGACGCCCATTTAGGAAGGGGCCTGCCCATCCGCTTATCGAACAGCAAGCAGCCCCTTATCACTCCAAACGCGACTCGCATGAGGCCCTGCCTCTGAGCCTGCAGGCGGCCTCAGAGATTGATTGGACGCCTGCTAGGAAAAGAGCCTGGCTTCCACTAAGGAAAAAATGGGTGATTCCTTGGTACAGACTAGGGCTTTTTGTTTTCTCCTCCCAGAACAGATTGGGTGCCTGCGCCTTCCTCTGTGGGACTGGGCGGCGTAGACACAGCTGTCCCTGATGCGCAGGCTGAATGCCAATTGCAGACCACTCAGAGCAGCACGGAGGTCATTGCCCCTCTACCTGTTCAGCCAGACCCTGCCCACTCTAGCCAGGCCAGAGAGAAGCCAAGGCCCTGGCTGCCAGCATCCACAATGTTCCCTGGCCTGGCTTTGTCGGGAAGCACCGGAGCCACCACAGAGCGCAAAGCGCCTGCGCGCCCATCCCACCTCCCACCTCCCACCTCCCACCACCGCAGGTCGGGGCTAGACTGGCAGGCGGAGCCCTTTTTTGCAGAAGCAATGTGATGGACGTAATAATTATTTGTTCACTAGTCATAAAAATGATTCGTGGCACATGAGAAATCAGAGCGGGCCTGGTGAGCATCTAGCAGTGGCTTAATCAGAAATTCAATATTGTCTGCTTTTCCTTTGTATTCACGATCGGAGCAGCTCTCTAAACAGTGCCGGTATCAAGTTCACAGGCTTTACCTGCAGCCGTGTGCTAAGGCTGGTGACAAGGGCGTGGACCCGGTGTTTAATTTATCGGTGTTTGGGTGTGGTCGGCCTTCCATCTTCTGGGGAGTCTCCTCTGCTGTCTCGTGTCCACGGACGATGGAGTCTATCCCATCCCTCCAGGCCTGGAGCAAAATCCCCAGCAGTCGCAACAGTCTGATTTCCTCTGTGTCACTGGCAAGCCTGTCTGAGCTGCTAGTTTACTACCTGCTTTTCTACCTTTTTATATCTCATCCTGGTCTTCTAAATAAATCTGGGTTGTCTTTAAGGTGCTTGTAAGCAAATGAAAGCGATCTAAGGGAAAGAGCATTAGATTCTTGCCTGCCTTTTCTTACTCACCTCTCTTTTTGAGATGGGTTTCCCATTTGCTCCCTCGGCTGCCCAGGGCATAATTGTACAGGAGATAAAACATGGCAGCACACTCTTCTTTTTCCTTTCTGTGCTCTGCCACATCAGCGCCCCAGGGCTCCTGTTTTAGAGGAAACAGTCTCTAAACTCACTGGCCCAGATCACACACACTCCCCAGGGAATCTGCAGTTCTCCCTCCTCCTTATCCCAGGCTTGCAGCCAGAAGGTGGGGGTTCACCATACTCCCCTTGGTCCTTATCTCCAGATACCTATGACCTCTTATACATGTGGGTACTGCAACCCTAAAAAACCCTGGGGAAGTGTCTAGAAAGGCCCCGTCCATTGTGAGAGAACCACTCCTCCCCAGCCCTCTTACTCTACAAGCCGATACTGCGGCCCCTCCTGTAAGCTCTCAAACCCTGGGAGCCTCAGCTGCTCTTCTGGGCTTTGGAGGAGTGTCACCAGTGTTTCACAGGCAGTCCCTTTTAGCTGGTGAACTTGCTGAAAGCAGAGGCCTCGGACCTCCTGGACCAGGACAAGGATCCACAGGGGGAAAGGCAGAGCGGCCAGGAAAGGCATAGGGAAGTCAACGGAGACCGCATCAGTGCCTGTGTGCGCAGTGCTCTGCCCACGGAGCTCCCAGCCGCATTAGCAACTTACTGAGACGTGCCCATGGGATTGTTCACCTGCCATTTGACCAACCTGTATGCAGCTGGTGGGAGCTTGAGTAGGGAACTTTCCGCTGGAGATGCCCATGTTCCTTCCTGGCTGTGGGTGCTGCCATGGCCTAGACCCTGTGCCACGCTGGGTTGGGAGCATCTGGTGTGTTCCCTCACTTACCCTCACCAGGGCCCCGTGAGCCAGGGGTGCTGCAGCTGTTTAGCAGATGTGGAAGCAGATTAACTGGCGAGGGTGGGAATTCACCTTCCACCTTGCTGAACTTTAGTTTCCTTTTATACTCTCACCATCAGCGAGTTCCTGGGGTGAGCGCCATGCAGCTCTCTTGAGAGTGGGCAAGAGGAACACTAGGCCAAGGGAGGCAGGGGATGAGAAGTCTGCCTGCCATGTTCTGACCTATTCTAACACTCGCCCCACAGCCCACCCCCAGCCCATGCACCCACTGACTCTTGTTCCTCTGCTGTGGCCTGTGCTGGGCCCATCTGAAAGGGGAGCTTTGCTCTCCTGTACTTCCATCCCTCTGCCCCTCCTAGGAGGTTGGGAACACCACCTCTCCAGGCCAAGATCCCCGTGTAGATTTCATCCCTTCATGGAGGGGTGATAAGGGTCAATGTTATTTAGGGTTTTGTTTTCCAAAGGCTGGAAGCAAAGTTAGGACCACGGAGGCCTCCTTCTACAAGCCAGGAGCAGTCCACAAGTGGGCTGTTCTAATTGCATTTTCCTTTCTAACCGAGCTCCTAAGTTCACTGCACAAAGCACATGGAAAGGTGATCTGTTGCTACCCAGATCGACCTCTCTGCCCACACACATTCCCTCCTTAAAAGATTGAAAGGAAAGGTTAAAAAAGTGGCAAAAATTACTGCTTTGGGTTCAGGAAATCCCTTCTCCTGGAATCAATGGGTTAATATGGAGTCCATTTATAAATTCCAGCTGTTGAGTCTGTGCTACTCGGTTCATGCTCCACATTCCAGCTGGAGGCCATGTAATCAGTGTTGGAATGGGCAAAAAGGATAATATCTTGAGCTGTTTAATTTTTGTTCCTGCTTTCCAATGGGCCTCTGCTAAGGTTTCAACTCTGCCTCAGCTTGGATGGGCTAGTGTAAAGTTACTTTCCAAAGAAACCGAGAGAACATTTCGTGTAAAGAAGGTGTGGGGCAGATGCCATTGGCTTGTATTTGACAGAGAACAAGTTTCCACTTAGGGTGGGGCGCGCCTGCCTCAGGTTCCTGCTGAATGAATCCCAGCTGTGCAGGGCTGGCCACTGACTGCCTCCAGCCCACTCTGGGGGAAGAACTCCTCCCCTCCTCAATCCTGGGGCATTCGGGAACCAGGCGCATACAGCAGGTGGGTTTTTGCCAGATGCAGAAATCTGAATGTACAGCAGGAGGGTCCAGCCAAGTCTAGAGGGCCTTGTGGGACTCCTCAAAATGAAGGCAGCATTAGGGCATTATGGAAGAAGACGATAGGTAAAGTGAACAGCAAGTCTAAAGGGAAGGAACCACGGAGCTGTCAGAAAGGCTGGAGAACTTTTCAGGCTCTAGGGTTCAAGGAGGCTGCTCATGTCATTAATTTCCCAGTTCCCTTGGCCAGAACCTGCAGTAATGGTCTTAGAGTTCTAAGAAGTGTTGAATCTAAGTTCTAGTCCAGCATAGGCCAGTAAGCAGCATTCTATTCTCTGGGTCTCAATTCCCGCCCCCCCCCCCTTTTTTTTTTTTTTTTTTGAGATAAGGTCTTGCTCCATTGCCCATGCTGGAGCGCGGTGGTGTAACCACAGCTCACTGCAGCCTTGACTTCCTGGGCTCAAGTGATCCTCTTGCCTCAGCCACCCGAGTAGCTGGGACCGCATGTGTGCACCACCATCCTTGGCTAGTTTTTAAAATTTTTTGTTTTTGTAGAGATGGTGTCTCACTATTGCCTAGGCTGCTCTCAAACTCCTGATCTCAACTGATCTTCCCACTTTGCACTCCCAAAGTGCAAGGATTACGGGCATGAGCCACTCAGTTTCCTCTTAAATGAAGATGCTGGAGTGGATGATCTCTAAGACCCTGTATTAATCCAGGTTCGTACTGATATAAAGAACTGCCAGAGACTGGGTAATTTGTAAAGGAAAGAAGTTTAATTGACTCACAGTTCAGCATGGCTGGGGAGGCCCAGGAAACTTACGATCCTGGCAGATGGCAAAGGGGAAGCAGGCACCTTCTACACAGGGGGCAGGAAGAAGAAGTGCGGAGCAAAGGGAGAGAAGCCCTGTGAAACCATCAGATCTCTTTAGAACTCACTCACTAGCACGAGAACAGCATGGGGGAAACTGTCCCCAAGATCCAGTTCCCTCCACCTGGTCTCTCTCTTGACCCATGTGGATTACCAGAATTATGGGGATTATAATTCAAGATGAGATTTGGGTGGGGACACAAAGCCTAACTATATCATTCCCTTTGGGTCAACTCTTTCTGCGACTCTCCAAATTTGGCTGTGATCCGTTTGACCAATAAGCAGATCAATCCGTTTGACCAATATGGAGATGCATTAACGTATGCTAACTTTCCCCTGGGTAGTATTTGACTCACTATTTCCCCACAAATGAAGAAGTTGAACACCAACAAATCAGCTACTGTGGACATAATTCGTATCGTTAGTACTTAGTAATAGATAAATAAATGTGTCTTCAAAACTGACGAAATTTTGTTAGGATAATTTCTAAGCAATGCCTTATAAATAACCATTCAGCAAAGACTCAACAAATTGCTTCAGTCCACCATATATCTACAAAAGCTTCTAAGCAATGCCATGCAAATAATTGCTGTATCAAATACAGACTTGAATCTTTTGGGGATTTCAGTTGGTCACTCAGTGGACGCAACTCAGCATGAAGAGTTTCTGCCTGAGTGACCAGGCCCAGGCCATGCCTGAATCCACCTCACTGAGGACCACAAGCAACAAGAAACGCAGATCTTGGGACCTCCTTGCCCAAGTTAGCATGAAGGGGTTCAAGCAATCAAACACAACTTTTCCTTAGTCGCCAATTTGAAGCAATGGTGGATGCAGACATTACAGTCAGGGATAGCTATTATCCAGCCTTCAAGAGAAAATCATGGGTCCTTCTTGCCTGTGGTGCTACTGCTCCCTTAGAAACTATATCTACGCCAGGTGCAGTGGCTCACATTTGTAATCGCAGCACTTTAGGAGGTTGAGGCAGGCGGATCACTTGAGGTCAGGAGTTCGAGACCAGCCTGGCCAACATGGTAAAACCTTGTCTCTACTGAAAATACAAAATTTAGCCAGGCGTGGTGGCATGCACCTGTAGTCCTAGCTACTTGGGAGGCTGAGACAGGAGAATCACTTGAGCCTGGGAGGCAGAGGCTGCAGTGAGCTGAGATTGCACCACTGCACACCAGACTGAGTGACAGAGTGAGACTGTCTAAAAAAAACAAAAGAAAAAGAAAAAAACTATATCTGAACTCTTTGAGGCTGGGCTCAGTGGCTCACACCTGTAATCCCAGCATTTTGGGAGGCTGAGGTGGGTGGATCACTTGAGGTCAGGAGTTCAAGACCAACCTGGCCAATGTGGTGAAACCCTGTCTTTACTAAAAATATAAAAATTAACAGGGCATTGTGGCATGTACCTGTAGTAAGAGCTACTCAGGAGGCTGAGGCACAAGAATCATTTAAACCTGAGCCAGAGGTTGCAGTGAGCTAAGATCACACCACTGTACTCTGACCTGGGTGACAGAGTGAGAATCTGTCTCAAAAAAAAAAAAGAAAGAAAGAAAAGAAAAATAAACTATATATGTGATCTTTGATTTGGCTGTATGTGGAACATTTTAGAACTCCAATAAATAATTTCCTAAGCATAGTTCTGTGATGCAGAATGCTATTGAAATCATTTATTCAACACATTGATCAAATGCCTGCTGCTTATCTCACAATATTCTAGCCAATGTCACCACACTAATGAACAAGACTGATAAAATTCCTGCCCCCATGAAGTTTACAATCTAGCGGAAGAGACATTGCTAACTGTGAGTGGGCTCACCATAACCAACTCCAGGGGAAAGCTGGGCTGTTGTGTGGCTGAGGGCGGAAACATTCCAGTACACTGAGATGGGATCCTGAAGCCCAGTGGGGAAATAGCTAGCTGAATTATGACCTGAGGTCATCTGAATTGAAGTGCTTATTGAGGGCAGGGCTTGGGGGACTGGGCTCAGTCTGTCATAGAATGACGTGCCGAGCTCGAAGGATTTTAGGGATTCTAGGGTGAGGTGGCTGCTTATAATAGAATTGGACAGTTTATGGGAGAGGAAAACAAAGTTAAATCACTAACTTTGCTTTTTGTGTGTGAGATGGAGTCTTGCTCTTGTCGCCCAGGCTGGAGTGTAATGGTACGATCTTGGCTCACTAAAACCTCCACCTCCTGGATTCAAGTGATTCTGCTGCCTCAGCTCCTGAAATAGCTAGCTGTGATTACAGGTGCATGCCACCATGTCCAGCTAATTTTTTTTTTTTTTTTTTGGAGACAGAGTCTCACTGTATTATTCAGACAGACTGGAGTGCAGTGGTGCAATCCCAGCTCACTGCAACCTCTGCCTCCCAGATTCAAGCGATTCTCCTGTCTCAGCCTCCGGAATACCTGGGACTACAGGCGTGCACCACCACGCCTTACTGATTTTTTGTATTTTTAGTGGAGACAGGGTTTCACCATGTTAGCCAGGATAATCTTGATCTCCTGACCTTGTGATCAACCCACCTCAGCCTCCCAAAGTGCTAAGATTATAGGCATGAGCCACCACGCCCAGCCTATTTTTTCTTTTTAAGTAGAAACAAGGTTCACCATATTGGCCAGGCTGATCTCAAACTCCTGACCTCAAATGATCTGACTGCCTTTGGCCTCCCAAAGGGCTGAGATTATAGGCATGAGCCATTGTGCCCAGCCACGAACTTTGCTTCTTAATGAATTGACCGATACCCCAGTCTTATCTCTTGCAGGCGTGAGCCCCCTGCTGAGCCAGTTGAGAGAGTGCTGTGGAAATGGCACTTTGGTGACTCCAGGATGGCTACAACAAGGACCCACTAGTGGAAAAGACACCCGCAACAGGACCAAGTCCCTGCAGAGAGAACTTGCCCCCAGCCCCCCATTGCTGCTTATTCCAGAGTGTGGCTCTCAGTGCCTCCCACAGATGCTATCAGGCCCCTCCCATCTTCCCATTAAATGTCTTTTCTTTATAAACTCACCAGAGTTAGTTTCTGCACTTGAAATCCAGGTCCCTAACTGGTACAGAAATTGGATATTCTGTAAAACACTATAAACATTTTAAAAGACTTAAGGGCCTACAACAAGGGAATGAGAAATGAAAACATTAGAGTAGTTGCTGTAACCTTTCTGGGCAACTTTTATCTTCAGGGCAGGGCTTGATCAGGCCGAAGGCTGGATTGCACACCTCCTGTAGGCCCATTTTGGTATGCTGTTTGATGGACACAAATGTAGCTCGGACACCTCTCAGCAAGTGCCATGTAAATAATCCAGTCAGTGAAAAAGAGTTGCATGTATGAAACTGGAGAAGAACGTGCATCTCCACACAACCAAGGGTGCAGTGCCAGACCCTGAATCTTCTTTATTTATTGCTAAAAATGCTCACAATTATTGGATCCTTCAGCAAGTCGTAATCTTCTTTCTGGTGGGGTGTCTTGTCTCAACGTTGATGGCTGCTGAGTAATCAGGGTGGGGCTCCTGAAGCTTGGGGTGACTGTGGCAATTTCTTAAAATGACACAATAATAAAGTTTGCCACATCAACGGACTCCTCCTTTCGTGAAAGATCTCCCTGGAGGATGTGATGCTGTCTGATAGCATTTTCCCCAAGGTAGGACTTCTTTCCAAATCAGAGTCAGTCATCTCAAACCCTAATGCTATTTTGTTAACTGCATTTTTCAAATTTTTTATTTCAATAATTTTTGGGGGAACAGCTCGTTTGGGGTTACATGGAAAAGAATATGTAGTGGTGATTTCTGAGATTTTGATAAACTCACGTGTGTCTGCCCTTCTTCCCTCCCTCACTCCTGTCTTTCTTTTTTCTTTTCTTTTTTTCTTTCCTTCCTTCTTTCTGTTTCCTTCCTACCTTTCTTTCTTTTTTTTCTTTCATCTCCTTCTGTTGCCCAGGCTAGAGTGCAGTGGTGCGATCTCGACTCAATGCAGCCTCCGCCTCCTAGGTTCAAGTGATTCTCCTGCCTCAGTCTCCTGAGTAGCTGGGACTACGGACACATGCCCCCATACCTGGCTAATTCTTGTATTTTTTTGGTAGAGACAGGGTTTCACCATTTGGCCAAGCTGGTCTTGAACTGCAAACCTTGAGTGATCCACCTGCCTCAGCATCCTAAAATTTTGGGGTTACAGGCATGAGCCCCTGTACCCAGCCTCATGTGTGTATTTGTATTTAGAAGGCATCTTGTAGAAATCAACTCTTAGGTCCTCAGATCTAGAAAGAACTAGAATTTATTTACTCTGAAAATCATTTCTCTCATCTCACTGTATTTTCTATATCTTACGAATCGCCTTAAGTGCTTTCTAGAAGTGGATATGCAGAAGACTGGACCACGTCTTATGAGGTTGAGAGGTGAAGGTGAGGATCAACAAAACCTATAGGACATGATCGCATAGAATGATATGACAGTCCCCAGACGGTGCCAGACCCCATCAGAAAACTGTCATGGGGTAGTGCCATGGTCCGAATGAGTCTCCCCAAACTTCAAATGCTTACCTTCTAACCCCCAGGGGGATGGTATCAGAAAGTGGGGTCTTTGGGAAGGGATTGGGTCATGAGAACAGAAACTTCATGAAAGAGATTTGTGTCTGGATCCGTCAATACACGTTGTTAGAACGGAATACCTGAAGTTAGGTAATTTACAAAGTGTGCAGATCACCTGAGGTCATGAGTTCCGGACCAGCCTGACCAAAATAGTGAAACCCCGTCTCTACTAAAAATACGAAAATTAGCAGGGCATGGTGGCACATGCCTATAATCCCAGCTACTCAGGAGGCTGAGGCAGGAAAAACATTTGAAGCTGGATTTTGCCATGTTGCCCAGGCCAATCTGGAACTCCTAGGCTCAAGCGATTCTCCTGCCTTGGCCTTCCAAAGTGCTGGGATTACAGGCATGAGCCAATGCACCCCATCACTCCCTCATTTTTTTATTTTTTATTTTTTCGAAATGGAGTCTTGTTCTGTCACCCACTCTGGAATACAGTTGCACGATCTTGGCTCACTGCAACCTCTGCCTCCCGGGTTCCAGCAATTCTCCTGCCTCAGCCTCCTGAGTAGCTTGGTTTATAGGCACCTACCACCACACCCGGCTAATTTTTGTATATTTAGTAGAGGCAGGGTTTTGCAAGGTTGGCCAGGCTGATTTTGAACTCCTGACCTCAGGTGATCCGCCCGCCTCAGCCTCCCAAAGTGCTGGGATTACAGGCATGAGCCACCGCGCCCAGCCACTCCCTCATTTTTAAGAGGCTCTACCCAAGGGAACGCCCACCATGTTGGCAGGATGCATATCTGGAACAGAATTCTCACCACGACCACTTTAAATCCCGCTGGAGTGGGGTTAACCGTCAGAAGCTTCCCCCTAAGCACTTGGCCTTTGGTAGCTTTGGATTATATGTGACTCTTGCATTAAGACATTTTAAATGTTTTTTTTTTCAGTGACTTTCTCCTCTTTGTAATTAGAGGTAAAGAGGAGGGTTTTGTTCCCATGGTGCCGCTGTCCTTCCCTGCCATCAGCAAGGTTTTCTCGTGCCTCCAGCCAACACAAGCCCAGTCTGGTGTGGTGCAGTTCGCGGACAGCCCAGGGACAGCCTCCCCGTCGTGGGGAGCCCGCATGCACCCAGGCACACCCTGGGAAAGAAAGGGTTGCAGAAAAATGGTTTCCAGCCCTGCTCAAAACTCTTCTCAGATTCAGCGGTTCTCAGCAAAGGGACCTTTCCAGAAGTTCCAAAAGGCTCACAGGAGGTTTTATTTTGTTTTTTCACAATTACCAAGGAAAAGGAAAATAAATCAGCTTGAGTGAAAGCAGAAACCCCTGCGCCCTGACACACAACACAAACCAAACCAAACAGGGAAGCGGTCGGTCACGCGCTTTCTCTAGGCAGGATGGGCCCAGCCCCGGAGTTGCTAAAGATGCAGCCTTGGTGCAGCTGGGCCTAGTCTTTGGTCTGCTCAATGCCTGTTCTCATTGAACAAACTTTCTCATGAATTAAGGTCTTAAAATTAAATATATTGATCCTTTCAATTATTCAAATTCAAATATATTTGAAAGCTACTTTCAAATTAACTAGTCAGAGTCTTACACAACTACTGGTTTTCAACAAGCCGACGAAGGCCGCTCAACCCCAGCCCTGTGTTATTAGTGGGGTTCAGAGCCATAAACGGTCAGGGATGCCCTGGACACCTTTAACTTACAACTCAATTCCCCCCTGATGGTTTTTAACGATCCTTGCTCCTAATCCAGGGACAACGTGGAAGGCGCTCGTTAAGAACTCTCCATAGACTTCTTTAATCATCTATTATTGAAAAAGTTCATGAGTGTGTGTGTGTGTTTAAAGTCAAAAGCTTTCCTAACTTTCCAGAAAGAAATTTCTCTTCCAAGTCATACCTGAAAAATCACTTTTCCTGGAAGTATCCATCAATACAAAAATATGTAATATGTGATTGGAGGAATCCTAAAAGACTAGCTATGTGCTGATGATAAGTTCCAAATGACAGATGTGAGTCAGGGTTAAGATGGGGAGGCTCAGAAGGCCGTGGCTGAGTAGAAGGGGGGGCACCCGGTGAGTGGGTCAACTCACTTTCCACCCAGGCCTTGGATGAGACTGGGGCCAAGGGCAGGGCCGGACCTGAGGTCAGCTCTGTGATGGACAGCCATGGGTACCTGGATGGGCTGAGGGGCTTCTAAGGACAAGGTGTACAGTGCCTGTGGTCACCTTAACCTGCTTTCCAGATGGAGCATGAGCAGAGAGGAGAGACACAGAAAGAGAGGCGCTTTCCCCAAAATGTTCTGCCAGATGTAGTGAAATAGATACCTTTCCCTGGACTCATCTGCCACGTAGTTGAAGCACACAGGGCAACTGGAGATTTCTGAGAACCAAGCCTCAGTATCCACAATTGAGGTAACTTCACGTTTGAACCCTGAGTGTTTCCTAAGCCATTTATCTTCCCCTATGATGATGAGATATTCTGTCAGAAAGGGAGACAGGGAGGTGAGTTACCACCTGCACTGAATTGCAGAGGAAGCTAAGAATACCAGGTAGGACCCACGAAGCCTTCCAAGCCTTTCAAATGGACCAGCTGGGTGAGATGACAGCTCAAAACGGGATCAAACAGTTGAAGCTGAAAATGAATGCTGTCACTTTCTAGATTTACCGTCAGCTGAACTTAAAAGCATAAGAAAGACTAGTTTTTTACATTTTCAAACTTTAATAAATCAAATACTCCTTTGAACACATAATCCAGCTGAGTCATGTACCACCAGGGGTCCTGTGGTGCTCACCGGTATCTGATGGGGGTGGCAAGAGACAGCTTCCTCCTACCCCAGATCCGACCTCGGCCACCAATTGCAGGGCTACGTAGAAAGCTATTTTGGGGGCTCTCATTCGAATGAGCCCCAACTGAGCCCAGAATCAGAGCTCCCCAGAGGGCACTCAGCTACAGCCCAGGCCCTAACTGGAAGCTGCCTGCCCCAAGTTCATGGCCCTGTGGGAGAGGAGCATGTCACAAAGCGCTCATCCACCCTTGCAGTAACTGGCCCGTTCACCGTCTGTGCCTGGCCCTGGAACTGATTAGCAGGACATGAGTAATTTTCCCATTCGACCACCTCAGAAGCAGGTGGGGTGGAGAAACCAGTGGGCAGAGACAAATAAAAGTGTCCATGTTCACAATGTGAAGGCAGCACTTAGGCAAAATGAGGGGTGGTTTTTTTTAGCCTTCTTTGAAATGCAACCAGGGAGAACCAAACTTCACCCTCTCTGTTGGCAAACAAAAGGCCTGTGGTTGCTTTTCTGCTTCCACCCCTACAATTAGGGGAGAGGCCACGTTTCTTCCTGAAATGGATCTACAGCGTGGCCCCTTGTTCCAGGGAAGATGTCCCCCAGGGGGACAGGACAGCCTATGGAGGCGGCCGGGGTGAAAGTGTATGCAGAGACTCCAGGAGGCTAGAACCCTTGGTCTTCCCCAACTCAAGGTGACAGGTGACCACTTTGGGGCTCCACCCACACTCTGTCTGAGACCCAGATGATCGGAGCTCGAGGTCCCTGGACATCATTCAGATTTGGAAGACGGACCCAAGGGAGAGTGGCAGACTTGGGCTCATCTGCCACAGCCCAAGAGGGTCGCTGCTTCATTAGCACAGAGCTGGCAGGGGGAGGGGGGTTCTTGAGCAGTGGTAGCCTGGGATTGTTTGTTTACCTGTTATAATGGGAGCTCACACCTAATTTTAAGTAAAAATATGTGTTTTCAAGTTGACGGCCTTTCCACAAATTTCATTAACTGTGCTGATTTTTTTAAGGGGGAATGATGAACCCTGTTGCCTCCTGGCCTGTGCCAGCTCCCGCCCCATCCCCTCCCCCTCACCAGCTGCCACCTGCATCTTTAATCACATCAGGAGGGTCCAAAATGCTGACGTCTGCTTCTGAAGTTCGGTTTTAAGTGCTTTCTCAGAAATGCAGTTCGATGGACTCCACCTGAAAAGTCATTTGGAAAATGTTTGACATTTCTATAGCAGACCATTTGTTCATTTTAGGAAAAAATTATGAAGACAAAATAAAGACCAGACTCGTGGGCCAGTTTTTGACATGACTGCTCGCTAGCAGGAGCGGCCCTCCTGCCTTGTCGTTCTCCTCCATCCTCCCTTTGTGGCCGCAGACCGGGGCTGTCACATTTCCACAATAGGGAAAAACAGCCGCCACTCACGTCTGCATATTTGACAGCTCCAGCTTTTGTCCCCAAAAGGAACCTTAGTTCCAGGTGCTTAAACTGGCACACTTTGTTTTACTTTCTTTATATCTAAGCTGTAGAAGAGCAGTGAAACTTTTTTATTCTTTAACTCGAGGCAATTATGATTGTGTGCAATACAATCTATTTAGTTCAGTTACTGAAAAGAGTTTAAGCAAATCACCAAATTCCTGGCAAATGGAGAGTGTGCAACAGGGAATTTCTGGGCAAAAGTGGCTAAAACAGTATTCAGGGACTGTCTCCTGCATAGGATCACCCTACTCCACTGTGGAATTCATGTAGGCTGTGACCTTGCAATTCTGGTGTAATTGGCATTTCTAAGCAGTGCCTTGGACACCGAGGTTAACATGCCTTTAGAAGAACAGAAGAGCAGATAAAATTGGGTGCAGGGCTGGGCATGATGGCTCACACCTGTAATCCCAGCACATGGAGAGACCAAGGTGAAAGGAACACTTGAGACCAGGAGTTCCAGACTAGCATAGGCAACACAGCAAGGCTCCCATCTCTACAAACGCAAACACCACACACTCAGTCAGCAAGGAGGTGGGTGCATTACATGAGCCCAGAAGTTTGAGACTGCAGTGAGTCATGACTGTATCACTGCACTCCACCCTGGGTGACAGCAAGACCCTGTCTCAAAAAAAAAAAAAAAAGATGCAGTCAGAGAGCTAGAAGGAAAACATCAGGTGAGACTACAGAGTGCTGGAAGAGAAGAGGACTTTGTGGCAGGGTCACACAAAGGTCCCCAGCCCCAGGCCAACCTCCATGTGGTGCTTCACACGTGGCCTCCTGTGGGAAGAGCTCGGGAGCTGGAAACCACAGCCCACAGCAGGAGCCCTCTCTCGTTACCTGCTCCCCAGCTCTTTGCTGCCTGCCTGCAGCACTCAAGCCCCTGCTCTGGACTTCCATGTCTGCAGTTCCTCAAGGGTCACAGCAGGGTCTATTAGGTTGAGTCACTTTCCCCAATGATGGGCACCCCCTGGAGCCCCAGTGGCAAGACGAGCTGGGCACATGCAGATCTGGGGTTTGGTCACTCTTTTTTAAAAATTTCATTTTATCTTTTACCTTCACACCACAGTCAGGTCCATCAGTCACTCTTCTGGTTGGTGATTCTCTCTCCTCTCCTCTCTCTCTCTCTCTCCTCTCTCTCTCTTTCTCCTCTCTCTCTCTTTCTCCTCTCTCTCTCTTTCTCTCTGTCCTTCCTCTCTCTCTCTCTCCCCTCTCTCCTCTCTCTCTCTCCTCTCTCTCCTCTCTCTCTCTCTCTCTCTCTCTCTCTCTCGTCTCTCTCTCTCCTCTCTCCTCTCTCTCTCTCCTCTCTCTCTCTCCTCTCTCCTCTCTCTCTCCTCTCTCTCTCTCCTCTCTCTCTCTCCTCTCTCTCTCTCCTCTCTCCTCTCTCTCTCCTCTCTCTCCTCTCTCTCTCTCTCCTCTCTCCTCTCTCTCCTCTCTCTCCTCTCTCTCTCCTCTCTCTCTCTCCTTTCTTTCCTCTCTCTCTCCTCTCTCTCTCTCCTCTCTCTCTCTCTCTCTCGTCTCTCTTCTCTCTCTCTTCTCTCTCTCGTATGTAATGTTGTTGGTTTATGACTCTCAGAGCCCAGCTAGGGTTTTCTAGAACTGAAGTTCTAGATTATGATAGACTCTAGGGATTAACCTATAATGCTTTCATTTGCATTTAAAAGGGACTAAAAAGTCGCCTCAAATGTGAACTCCTCGAATCTAGTTAGTTTGGGATCCACACCCTGAGCATAGTGGGTGAATGTCAAAGAACTCACTGTTCTATTTAATCCACCAAAACCACCCTCTGTCACAAATTATTTCCATTATTTCCACAAATGAAATACAAAGACTCTCTCCCCTTTCCAAGTCTCTTTCCATTACAGCTTCAGGCCTGAGCTCAAGGTCCAGGATCTTGTCTCTTAAAGCAGGTCCAGGTCCATCTGGGTGTGTTTCTTCAGGGGCAGCTCCTCAAGTCTGGTTCTGCCTGTTCTGAAGACCTGTGAGGTAGAGAAATAATGACATGTCCCTACCACCATGTACTCCATTTAACAACAAGGGTAATATCTGGATAGGAAAACTCCAGTTAACACTGTCTATTCAAAAGGGACAGGGAGAGGAGGCTTTAGCAGTGATTGGTCCACAGCAATTTGGAAATCCAGTCAAGCCCATGTCTCCAGTTCCTTAATTAAGGCAATATCTTGCTTCCTAGGAGTGGTTCCTGACTGTTTCTTCATAAGAAATGGCAGCTGAAATAAGAAATAAGAAGTGTTCACAGTGATATAGCCTTCTCAGCCTGTTCCCAGCTGAGTTGAATTCCTGCTGGAATGTTATTCCTGCTGAATAGTCACGTGCATCACATGGCAGCTCATGGCTTCCAGAGAGAATGTTGCTAAAGAGTATGGAAGCTGCCATCGTCTTAAGACTTGAGCTTGGAAAGTGGCATAACATCACTTCTGTCATCTTCCAGTGGACAAAGTAGTCACAAATTCAAGAGGAAGGGACATAGGCTCCATTTGTCAATAGAAAAGGTGTCAAGGAATTGATGGCTGTCTTTAGTCTTTTGTAATCCTCCTGCTTCATCCCTTTTTCCTTCTTGTTGCCTGAAATGTGAATGTAAAGGCCGGAGTTGCAGCAGCCATCTTGGACCATGAGTAGCTGTTGGGAATAAAGGACCCAACATTCCAGCAGGATAAGATCCATTTTGTACTACATTTATCTTTTCAGTCCAAGCTGATACAATTCCCTTAAAATCTTTGTGAATTACCTATATACCAATCAGTGGTCAATTCTATTAGACAAAAGTCACATTTCTTTCCATGTCAGATTTTTCTCCGCCTTTAGCAATAGGCAAAGCTATTGTGAGCAATGCTATTAAAATTCTTTAAAGCTGTATTGTCTGATAAGTTTATAAAGTATGCCTTTAAGACCCTTAGAAGCCCCCACCTCCCAGGTATCCATGCATATCATATCCTTAAATCTTTTGGCAGTTATTAAAGTCTTACAGCCATACTCAATGAAATCTTCACTCCAAGGTCATGCTGTACAAAATTTGATCTTTGTCCTGAATCCATTTCTTACTGTGACACTTTTGCTGAGAGACAATAGGGATGAGAAACAGGTTTGTAATCACACCTGGCTTATCACACCAGAACAAAGGTTCTGGCTCCTTTGTTCCCTCTGAGCTCTGCTATACACCCTGGTAGTTTCTTCCTCAGTTCACTCACTTTTCTTATAGCCTATCATAGGCAGCCACAAGAAGCCAGCAGTGCCTTTTATGTCTACCTGGAGTCTTCTCAGAAGATTCCTGAGCTCATCAGGTATCTTTTATTTTCCAGTTTACCGCAGGTGATAGTGTGTCCAAACTTTCTGTTCAGCATCCAGTAATGTTTACTTTCATTTCCTGTGAGGTCTCATCAATAGAATCTTTGGAGTCCTTCCAGCTTTTATTAACAATCTTTGGCCTGGTGTGGTGGCTCACACCTGTAATCCCAGCACTTTGGGAGGCTGAGGCAGCTGGATCATTTGAAGTCAGGAGTTTGAGACCAGCCTGGGCAACATGTTGAAACCCCATCTGTACTGAAAATACAAAAAATAAAAAAATTAGCCAGGTGGCAGTGGTGTGTGCTTGTAATCCTAGCTTCTCTGGAGGCCGAAGCTGGGGAATCACTTGAATCTGGGCAATGGAGGTTGCTCTGAGCCAAGACCGCACCACTGCACACCAATCTGGGCCACAGAGTGAGACTCTGTCTAAAAACAACAATGACAACAACAAAAAAAACAATCTTCATGAGATGAGGTCCTGCCAGCTTTTGCCCAGTGCCTCTTGTCAAAGCCAAGGCCATGTGTTAGGTCTCTGTTATGGCAGCAATCCACTTCCATCTACCAAATCCTCTTCAGGTTATCTATTGCTGCAAAACTTAGTGTTCGAAATTCCATAACTTAGTGGTTTAAAATGCCCATCATTTTTACTGTTTTTCACAATTTTCTGGATCAGACACTTGGTTAAAACTCAAAGAGGCGATGTGATTTTTTTCCTCCACTGAGGTCACTTGGTAATAGATGATGCAAGGTCTGGTCTATGGGAGCCAAGGTGGCTTCATGCTCATCCCTGGCACTTTGATGGGGATGGCTGGAAGGGTGGTCAGTTGCATCACATGGCACCTCTTGATTTCCAGAGAAAATGTTCCTAAAGAGTGTAGAAGCTGACATTTTCTTTTTTTTTTTTTTTTTTTTTTTGTGACAGAGTTTCGCTCTTGTTACCCAGGCTGGAGTGCAATGGCGTGATCTTGGCTCACCGCAACCTCCGCCCCTGGGGTTCAGGCAATTCTCCTGCCTCAGCCTCCAGAGTAGCTGGGATTACAGGCATGTGCCACCATGCCCAGCTAATTTTCGTATTTTTAGTAGAGATGGGGTGTCACCATGTTGACCAGGATGGTCTCGATCTCTTGACCTCGTGATCCATCTGCTTTGGCCTCCCAAAGTGCTGGGATTACAGGCTTGAGCCACTGCTCCCAGCCTGAAGCTGCCATTTTCTTAAGACTTGAGCTTGGAAACTGTATAACATCACTTCTACCCCTTCCAGTGGACAACACAGTCACAGACAGATTCAAGAGGAGGAGACATAGACTGCACTTGTCAATGGAAAAAGTGTCAATGAGTTGATGGCCCTGTTTAGACTTCCACATTCCCTGCTTCATCCCTTCCTCCTTCCTGTTGCCTGGAATGGGAATGTGAAGGCTGGAGTTGCAGCAGCCATCATGGACCATGAGAAGCTGTTGGGAATACAAGGCACGCACTGCAGATCCACAAGTTGGAAGCATCTGGATCTCCAGTGCTACAGAATACCATATCATCTCTAAACTGCCTGCCCCTGAACTTTCAGAATGTGAGAACACATAAACTTTAAAGCATTATAATTTTTGGCTTTTCTGTCATTTGTAGCATAATACCAAACAGTAGCTTTTGGGGGTACAGTGTGTAGCTCAGAGTTGCAGATTGATGAAACTGTTCTGCCTCTCAATAATTCCTCCTGCACCCCATAGCCAGAGTTCCCTGACACATCACACATCAGGCTGGCAGAAGCTTCTCTATGGTCCATTCCATTGAAAGAGCCCAGAATCACACCCTGATTTCATCACTTCCTCCAAAACAAGGTTTCTGTCAGATTGAAGTCCACCCTCCAAGGCCCTCCACGGGCTGGGCCTGACCCATCTGTCTAGCTGGATCCCCACTGTTCCTCACACCCCCCAACAGGTGAACCCACAGCCCTGACATGCCCTGTGCTGTCCCCGTGGCCATTTATACTTGCTTCTCTATCCCTGTCTTACACACACACACAGACGCAGACACACACATATATGCATAGACACACACAGATATTACACACAGACACACACATACACACAGGCACACATACACACATACACACACATGCACACATACACACCCAGACGTGTACACAGACTCACATGCACACACACATACACACAGACACATAGACACACACACAGACACACACATATACAGACACACACACATACACACAGACACTCATACACACAGAGACACATGCATACACACAGACACACACAGATAACGCACACATACATATACAGACACACATATACACCCAGACACACACATACACAAATACACACAGACACGCACACACCTTCTTCCAAATCCTACCATGTTTTTAGGACGACGCTCAAATCTCATTTCCTGTGTGAAGAATTTCCAAGATCACAAAGTACTGGCTTTCTTCCTTTCTTGAACTTTTACCAGGACCCAAACCCTCACGGGATGTCACAATGCGTGTCCTCAGTGGAGGCTTTTGCTGTTTTGATTCCTCACGTATGCATACATCTTACTTCTCCAGCTGCCCAAGTGGACCTGTGTCACAGCTCTTTGGGTCTCCAGGGTCTCGCTAGTGACAATGGCTTGGCTCCCAGGAGGCACAGCAGAGCAGTACCTGTCATGAGCAGAGCTGACCACTGGCCAAGCTGGAAAGAGAAGGAAGAAAACGGTGGTCCTCATACCTCGCCTTTCTGACTCCCGCAGAGCTCCGTTGAGCCCCATTTCACACCCTCACTAGCTCAGTCAACAGTTGCTTGGTGGTGTAAGTCCATCCTCAGAGCATCAGGCCTTCCAGAAACTTCCAGAGGACAGAAGCCCAGAGCCCCCCCAGGGAGCATCAGCTGCCACTTTACCCATGGGCTGATGCTGAAGGATTGGGAAGATGCCCTGGCTGCTTGGATTTTCATTCTCGCATCAGCATTTGACACAGCTGATAATTTCTCAGCTTTGCTTTGAGTCCCTGAAGGAGAGACATAAACCCTCCCCACAACTCCTTGCAAGAACCCTCCCCCACCTGGCCCCACAATTGCAGCCTGCAGAGAACCAGGGCGGACCCTGCTGGGACATCAGATGGCCCGGGGATCACAAAAGCAGCCGGCAATGGGGACGATTCTGACAGGAAACTGATCAAACTCAGCATCCTTTTCCCAAGCGCCGAAAGGCTGACAGTGAGCAGAACTGGCACCAGGGAGATTCCATTTAATGAGTTATTCAGCAACGGCCATTTCTGAAATTAATTATCAATCACTTCTAATTATTTTTAAAAGGCAGTTATTAATCCAAAAAGGCTTGGGGAAATGCTTGTGTTCAGGCATGTTCCCTCAGCTGCCCTCAGGATCCACACGAGAGGCGGACGAGGGCCCTGGTTAAGGCTGGTGTGTGGCCAGGACCAAAAAGGTCTGCTGCAGCTCCAGGCCCTGGGGTGAGGCCAGGGGCCAGGAGGGCAGCTCCAATACCCAGGTGTCTTTTCAGAGCAGTCAGCAGAAGCCAGGAGAGGAAGCTTCTGGCCTAAGCCAATTCATGTCTCGATCTCCCCTAAGCCCAGCCTTGGCCTCCAGTCTCACTAATAATCTCATTTAATCTAATAAACCGGAAAGCCTGGAATCCCCAGTGCATGCCTCACCTGCTCAGGAGGGAGGAACAGGTGCTGCCTTGGGGACCCACCACCTGCTTAGCACACCTGCCCAGACGAGGGGGCAGGGCTCCAGGTGCTAGGCCTGTCTTCTGAGAACTCAGGGGGTGACACCTTGGGAACTCTATAGGGTCTGCAAATATCTCAGCAAGTGCTAAGGAAACAGGCAGTCACACACATAAATGGGAATCTGGTCAAAGATCAGAGGGACAAGGAGCCCAGGCCAACACCTCTTCCCCAATCCCCTGTTCTCTCCTGAGTGGCCCAGAGGAGGAGGCTGGAGTGCCGTGGCACAATCTCAGCTTACTGCAACCTCCGCCTCCTGGGTTTAAGTGATCGATTCTTGTGCCTCAGCCTCACAAGTAGCTGGGACTACAGGGTACCACCAAGTCCAGCTAACTTTTGCATTTTTAGTACAAGGGTTTTTAAATTTTAATACAGGATTTCACCATGTTGGTCAGTCTGGTCTGGAACTCCTGACCTCAGGTGATCTGCCTGCCTTGGCCTCCTAAACTGCTGGGATTACAGGTGTCAGCCACCGTGCCTGGCTGGGACTTACTCCTTTTAAACTGGCAGTGGCCGGCCCACAACATCTGGAGCTGAGGACAGCGTGAGCCGCTTCAGAAACCAGCACCTGCAGAGTTAAATCTGGGGTGGGCTCAGGATTTGGGAACCAAAAACTGAACTGTGGGATTTAGGTATAGCTCTGGGCTCTGGGCATCCCTCTCAAAGAGCAAACTGGCCTTTGCGCACTCAGAACCCAGCCTGGGCTAGGCAGCCCTCAGTGCTCCCATCACAGCGTGCTCTGAAATTGGGCGTCCTGCTTGGGGAGGGAGGGGTCCCCTCTCAGCCCTGAGTCTCACTCCATTTCCCTGCAAATGGCCATGGCTCTTGTTAGCACCATTTCCAGCTCGACTCTCACATTTTATGTCTCAGAGGCAGTGTTTACTGAGACTGAGCAATGCTCCCGCCGCTGTGCCGAACATCTGTGCTGCAGCTGCCACAGCCCGGCTGAGATGTCTGCAATAGTTGTGGGATGATTCGCTAGCACAGCACACAGTGCTGAGAGGGCTGTGTTCTGCTAGTCAAGAGGATTTGGGATAATTGGAAATTTCAGGGTTTTTAAGGCTGTTGCTGGGTTTGGTTCCGGCAGGGAGGTTTTGCTTGTTTGGGTATATAAGTATTAATTGGAAACATTTGTTTCTAAATGTCAGAAAGAACTTTGTAGAGATTGGCCCTCCCACTGCCCCCACCAAATAAGAATTATGCTGGAGAAGTGTAGCTCAAGGCTGGGTGCAGTGGCTCACACCTATAATTGCAGTGCTTTGAGAGGCTGACGTGAGAGGATCGTTTGAGGCCAGGCATTCAAGAGCAGCCTGGGCAACATAGTGAGACCTTGTCTCTACCAAAAAATTAAACAATAAAAACAATAACGGGCATTGGTGCTATGACTTGTAATCCTAGTTACTTGGGAGGCTGATATAGGAAAATCGCTTGAACCCAGGAGTTCAAGGTTGCAGTGAGCTAGGGTCAGACAACTGCACTCCATCCTGGGCAACAGAACATGACCCCATCTCTAAAAAACAAAAAAAGAAAGAAGGAAGGAAAGAAAGAAAGAAAGAGAGAGAGAGAGGGAGGGAGGGAGGAATGGAGGAAGGGATAAAGGGAGATAGAAGAGTGTATCTCTCTGCAGCCACTTAAGTCTGGCATGGGAGGGGACTTGTTCTCCCCCCATCTCTGTTGTCCAGCTCTTACCCCGTCTCCACCACTGCCATGGGGAAGGATTAAGGTAGAGGCAGAATGGCAGCCACCTCAGTATAGCAGTGAGGTTGGGAGAATACATGAGATCTTGCTTCCCAAAAGTAGCATCGCATAAAATATTCACATATCTTCCCTTTATCCATAAAGACATAGAAAAATGAAACAAATATTCCTCTAGTTTGCTGCTGGAGAAAAAAGCTTAGAGAGATTCAGTGACTTGCTCGAGTCCACAGGGCAAATGACTTGTTCTAAGGCTGGGAGCGGTGGCTCAAGCCTGTAATCCCAGCACTTTGGGAGGCCGAGGCGGGTAGATCATGAGGTCAAGAGATCCAGACCATTCTGGTCAAACTGGGTTTAGTAGAAACCCCGTCTCTACTAAAAATACAAAAAATTAGCTGGGCATGGTGGCGCATGCCTGTAATCCCAGCTACTCAGGAGGCTGAGGCAGGAGAATTGCCTGAACCCAGGAGGCGGAGATTGCCGTGAGCTGAGATCGCGCCATTGCACTCCATCCAGCCTGGGTAACAAGAGCGAAACTCTGTCTCAAAAAAAATAAATAAATAACAAAACAAAACAAAAACAAAAGGCTTGTTCTAGTCTGTTTGGGCTGCTGTAACAAAACACCTTCAGTTGGGTAGTTTATAAACAACAGAAGTTTATTGCTAACAGATCTGGAGGCTGGGAAGTCCAAGATCAAGGCACAGGCAGATCTGGTGTCGGGAGAGGGCTTGCTCTCTGCTTCATAGATGGTGCGTCTTGCTGTGTGCTCACATGGTGGAGGAGCCAGGAAGCTCCTTTCAACCTCCTTTATCAGGGAACTCATCCCATTCATGCAGGTGGAGCCCTCATCACGTGATCACTTCCCCAAAGGCCCTGCCTCTTTTTTTTTTTCCTCACCAACACTTGTTATTTTTGTATTTGTTTTTATACTAGCCATTCTAATCAGTATGAGGTAGCAGCCACCTGTAGTTTTTTTTTTTTCCTTTTTTTTTAACTGCATTTAATACTATCACATTGAGTATTAGGATCCAACATATGAATTTTGGGGGGACACCAACATTTAGACCTTTAGCAATAGTGGAATGTTCTAGAACCAAATCCACTGATAACTAAATTGCCAACAGGCGAGACTATCTGTTGACTTAGGCAACAAAAACAAACGTTTTATGCTAAAGGGTTTTCAGAAGCTCCTCTGAGAGAAGGACTGTTGGGGAAAGAAGTTCTGACCCATCCTTCCTCAGCATGTCTGCACATGGTATTAGTTGTTAGGCTAACAGCCTTAAAAGATTGCTATGGCTTGGACAGCGCCTCCAAAACTCATGTGGAAACCTAATCCCCAATTTGGCAGTATTGAGGGGTGGGGCCTTTAAGAGGTAATGGGCTCATAAGGGCTCTGCTTTCATGAATGGATGAATCCTTTAATGGATTAATGGATTATTATGGGAGTGGACCTGGAGGCTTCATAAGAAAAGGCAGAGAGACTTGAGCGTAGCATGTTAGGACACCAGCCATATAATGAGCACACTATGGGATGCCCTGTGCCACCTTGGGACTCTGCAGAGTCCCCACCAGCATGAAGACCCCCAGGGGATGTGGCCCCTTGACTTTGGACTTCTCAGCCTTCATAACTATAAGAAATAATGTTTTTCTCTGTAAATTACGCAATTGATTAAACCAGAATGCCTGAAACTCTACCGAGATCCTCCTGTAGTATTTGACTTAAGGCCACACTCTGCCCAAAGACCAACATCTACAGGGATACATAAGCCGGGACTCCAATGAAAGGCTCCTTGCTGGGCTGGCCAGGCTTTCTCAGAGCTGCACTGTGGCCCAAAGCTCTTCCTCCCCCATTCTCTTCCCTTCTGCTCTCCCTTCACAGGGGCAGACCCGCATGCTGGTCTGAAGGCTCTCCCTGCCTCCTCGTGCTTCCTCTCTCCTGCATCCTCCGCAGGTCTCCCCTGGTAAACTCCTTTCCTTTCCAATTGCATCCTGCCTTCTGCTTCCCAGAGAGCCTGGCCTGACAGAGCGGGTTTTAATCAGCAGGCTCTGATTCTAGGGCTTCAGGTGGAGCAAATCCATCAGCAGCTGCTCAGGAGCGGGAGAGAGTAAGGTGGCTTGAACCACCACCATGGTAGAACAAGGGGAGGACAGTGAGTGCGGGGATGCAGCATGGTTTTTGGATGTAGAGTTGACAGGGCTTGCTGATGAGAGCTGACGCGGGTTTGGTAAAAGAAAGAATGAAAACACAGCTTCCAGTTTTTGGCTGAACATCAGGATAGACGGCAGGGCTATTTCCAGAGGTGGGGATGACTCCACAAGGAATGAATGGTGACCAGATCCTCAAGTCTTGGCCATGTTTGAGGGGCCTATTAGACACTTGGACAGGTCCTAATTATCCTCTGAACCCAGGGGGAAGCTGTCCTTCCCATGAAACTGTCTTGGAAGCTGCAGGCAGGATTAACACCTTGCTGCCATTTAGTGGACATGGGGCACATGGCAGGCATGGTGCTAAGCACACCTAGACCCAGAATCCCAGACTCAGACTGGGTGACTGTGCCATGCTAACAGAGACGTGGTGAAGCTACAGAAGCTTAAGCTGTCCTACAATAGGGCGTCTATCTTTCCAGCTACTTTATATCCAGTTGGGTCTCCTACTCTAAACTCTTTTCTAGTAGTTGGGGCATGGTGGTATGCACCTGTAATCCCAGAGAGTCAGGAGGCTGAGGTGGAAGGACCTCTTGAAGCAAGGTACTCGAGACCAGACTGGGCAACAGAGTGAGACCCCATCTCTAATTTTTTTTTTAAATTCACCAGGTGTGATGGTATGCACCTATAATCCCAGCGACTTGGGAGGTTGAAGTTGGGAGCACTGCTTGAACTCAGACGTGGGAGGCTGCAGTGAACTATGATGGCACCACTGCACTCCAGCCTGGGAGACAGACAGTGAGACTTCATCCCTAATAGTAATAATAATAAGCTCCTTTCTACCAAAAACCAGGTCTAGCCTATATCTGAACTCTCCAGTACGGACCACGGGGGCTTCGTCTACAGCACTGCTCAGGCGGCAAAGGAATTCCCAGGAGCTTTCGGAGCTGCACGCAAACTCTAGGAAGGGCTGCCCTTTACAGCGGTCTGGCCTGTCATCCTGGTGCAAGGTTGGCAGGAAGCCCTCAGCACCTCCTGCCATGGGGTAGCGAGGTGGGTTTCTGAGTAGAAATCCTAACATCATCTTTCTCATGAGTCCCTGTTTCTGCCCTGCTTTGAGAAAGACAGGTTGAAATGCCATTGCCCATTGCTGGGGGCCCAGCCTTCACCTTTGCCCTGAGGAAAAATGCACCTTCCCAGGAAGCTAATGACATGGCCTATTTGCCTGGTTGGTAGAGCCAGGGACCCCCGTCCCAATGTCAGGGATCTGCAGGCTCTATCCACTCCAACCTGCAGAGTCAAAGAAATCCACAGCCCTCCTCTGCTTCCCAGGCACTGGGGCATCTTTTGCAAAAATAACTTGTTCTTCTCCTTCCAGAGCTATGGGCACATAAAACAAAGGGAGAGCCAAGGCCCACTGCCCACCAGTGCCACTGAGAAGCTCGCCTGCAGGATCCGGAGTGCCTTGGCGCCATCCTCCCTGGAAGAAAGCTCCCTTGTTCCAGGCACACAAAGAATGGGCGCTGGGCAGGCGACAGGCCGTGAATGCTAATGGCCCGGGCTCTTGCAGGCTCCAGCTCTGCATGGGGGAAGCCAGCCCGGTGCCTCTGCCTCTCTTCACCCTGAGCGAGCCCTGGCCTAGGACAGCAATGCACGCAGCAGCTCCGTTTCCCAGGGACCCAATTTCTCTGCAATGGGGTGGCCCTCTCCCAGCCAGAGGCACGGAACTCCCCCTGCCTGTCACGTGGGAGTGCCTGGGAACCCAGGCGAGCATCTGTTGCAGGCTGCACAAACGTCTAAACATCCTGCAAACTTGGACCAACAGGTCCTGCGAAAATGTGCTAACCATCTGCTTTTCCTTTGCTGTTTTTGAGCAAATTATGTTTATTATGTTAATTTATTTTACTGTCGACAACACAGGATGACACAGTTGCTGCTAAGTATCATTATATATCTCTGCCTGGCATATCACCAGCAGGACTTTTTATTTATTTATTTATTGTAAATACAACAAGAAGAAATACATATTGAAGTGTTGATCTATTTAAAATGGAGTCTGGGATGTCAATGTCATCTGTATGGTAAGGCCTTGGTTGCTCACTCTTCCAGGGAAGGGTTTTGCCAGGAGATGCAGCACAGCGGCCATCTGGGTTGTAGCCTCGGCCTGCAGCCCACCCAGGTCCCGCTGGACAGTTCCACGCTGGGCCAGGAACATGGGGTTTCTCAGAAGTTTATGGGATTGGGAGAGAGGGGGGGGGGGCTCCCAGGCGTCTGTTTTCTTCTTCAAACGTCCTCCTCCCTCAAAAAAAATCCTCCCATATTCCAGATGGCCAAGCCAGGGGGACCCAGAGGAGCCGGGCAGAGAGAGGGTGTGTCCTAGTGACTCACTGAGAACCACCCTGAAACCCAAACAGTTGGCCAGGGGTTGCAGCTTATAATTACGTTTTTGATCACACACCCCACCACTCCCCCCCAACCCCCGCCACAGAGACCAATAAACTCCACATTTTCAGAGAAACAGAGAGAAGAAAAAAAATAAGGGCTGCTAAGCAGGAGGGAGGGATCCTGACAAAGAGAAGATCCTTCTGGAAATGCACAGAATCACTGCACGGGGCATGAAGGTACTCTCTCCACAACTTCCTTAATGCTCAGCTAGTGGCCAAGCCAAGGAAGCTCAAAGTAGCTCCATGCAGACTCAAATAGTTCATCAATTAGGTAATAGGCAACAGAAGGTAAGTGCAGTTTCCTGGGAGGAAACCAGGGCCTCAGACAAGAGACCAAAGCCCCTGCAGAAGGGAACAGAGTTTCTTTCATTCTGCTCACAGGCTGGACTGAGATTTCATCTGCACACCCCAACTAGGGGCCAGCAGGAGAGGCCAGGGGTGGGGTAGGGGGAGAGGCTTCCCTGCATTGTGGAAAGGAGCTTGGCCTGCGGACCCCTCAGAAGCTGAGAAAAATCCCCAGGTAGCACTTTCACAGCACAAGTGACCTTCCTGGTCAAAAGATGTGGTAGCCAGGTGGCTGCTGGCTGTCTCTGCAAATATTTGGTTTCAGAGAATGGTTCACATTACACAGTTTTATATTTGGAGGCTGAGAGAGCTGCGGCCGTAAGCCTCCATCCTGGCTTATCTGCAGCCACCAGCAGACAGCCCATAAAAACATGGGGCTCATGTTCACACAGGTGGCTGCTGGTTTTATGGGCTGGGGGAGAGGAGCGGAAGATGGTCACGGTGCAGCTGCCTGAGACTCTGTCAAATGGGTCTTGGCTGCTGAGGACACAGTGACCATCGAGGGCCACCTGGGTCCTAGAGGACCAGTGAGGACTGGACATTCTCAGAAGGGCCCCTCCACACCCCTGAAATGTGTATAGGACTCTGTCACTACCTCACCTCCCAGAGCCACCACCCCACCACCTCCCAGTCCCACCGAATGAATGACTCCCTGGCTTGAAGGATGGCCACAGTGCTGGCTCCCGTTCTCTGGTGTCAGGGCGGGCCTCCTTCCTCTCTCTAGGAGCCCACTCAATCCTTGGGAAATGATAATACACTGGTTCACCCTAAATTCAGTGCTTAAATTATATCTCTTCAAGGGCACCTTCTGTTTAATCGGAAACTAAGCCTTGAATCAAAGAAACGGATCTGTCATTGCAGAATGTCCTAGTAGATGGCATGAATGGAGAATGTCTGGTGCCCTGTGTGTTCGGCTCATTCCAGGGAAGAGAAGAAAAGGGACAGGGACCATCCCAGCCCCACTAAATCCACACTAGCGACAGGGAGGGTCCCAGCAAAGGGATGAGAAGGGGCTTGGAGAGGGAGGCTGGCCACACGGTGGTGCTATTGCCCAGGGCGGTCTGGTTGCCCTCAGAACTGGGGGTGGAGGGTGGGAATTGACTAGAACCACCCCCCGCAAAGAGAGAAGAGAGTGCTGACTTCAACCCAGTGGCAACCTGGGGGCATGGATGAAAAAAACAAATTGCAAATTCTTCCACCTCGGCCTCAATCTCTGTGCTAGAGCCCTGCGGTTCTCTGATGATTTCTGGGGTGATGGGGTGGGGCTGGGTGAAGAAGAGACTTCTGCTGTGATTCCTAGGTGGGGGACGGCGCTGCGACTCGCAGGTTTTAAGCAGTGGTCCCAGCGGGTTAACTGGAGCAGTAAGTGCTGTCTTTCTCGGGGAGGGAGTGAGTTCAACTCCAAAGGAGGCCTGCTTTCCTAGCTCCTTTTAAGATCCTTTAGAAATCTTTCCCATCCCAGAAAGGAAGCTGCCGGCGCAGCTGTGAGCGCCCCCTGCCCGCCCCCACCCGCTCTGAGCTCTCCGCTTTGCTTTGAAAAAAACCAAAAGCCTCTCCCGAGGCTGGGCTTTCTTCACATAAAGTGATTACCACGTGTCAGAAATAAACTGCAGTCCCCTTTGGAGAACAAGGAGGTTGGATCAAAAAGGAGAACTATTTCAAAACATGCTGCCAGCTCTTTAAAAAAAAATTTTTTTTTTTTTGGATGTGGAGAGGAGGATTTCAAAAACAAACAAAAAAAAGTAAGTCAGTATCTTCTCACAACTGCAGCTGATTTCCTGCGTAAACGAAAACCATGTGATAGTCCATAAATGCTTCCAGCGCTAAATTACAGGAAATGAAAACCATCATGGAAAAGGAAAGCTTTCAGAATAAATCCTCAGTTCGGATCCCGCCGCGGCGACGCTGCGCTGGGCCTCCCGCACACACCTGCGGGTCCCCGAGCGCGCCCGGACGCCCCCGCCACCGTCCCCGGAGCGCGCAGGGAGCGGGCGCGCGATCACACCCTCCCCGCGGCGCCCGACACCTCGGGCTTTCAATTAGGAGCGGAGCTGCGAAAAGTAGGCTTTTCTTTATGAACGCCTCGCCGAGGTCAGGCTACGACCTCTCAACGGTCTTCAGTCGGCGGTGGCATCCATATTCATGAAGGCTAATTAACTCTGAAAGGCCCGGCGGGGCTGGCCCTCCCCGGGCCGCCCAGCGCCGTTCCCCGCGGTGCAGGGGTGGGTGAGTGGGGACACCGAGCCCAGTACCGTCTCCTCCCTCCCCTCACAACCCGCCAGGCATCTTCCCAGGGCCGCCCGGCCTCTGCAGCTGCTCCTGGGCCGGGCCCCCGAGCGCGCACTTGTGCGCGGGGACACCGGGTCCCAGGGCGTTGGGACCAGCCGGGCGAGGAGAATTAGCCGCGCCATTTGTCACCAGCCTAGCAACTCAAGCTTACTTCTCCCGATAGCTCCCTCCCGGCCACTGCTCCCTGGAACGAATGTGGGAAAGGGATGCTGATTCCAAGTGAAAGTCCAGGCTTGGGGTTTTAGGCAGCCTTGCAGCAGGGAGGCCCCAGGACGTGGGTTCTAGCCCCAAGCCAATGGGCTGTGGGGGCGCAGGGAAGTCACCCCACCTCTCTGGGCTCTTTGCCTTAGCTCTGAGATGACAAGAGGCTGTTAGGCTGCAGAAGCACCTTTCCACTCTTGGGACACGTCCCAAGAGGTCTCTCCCGTGGCCTGTTTCCCCAGCTCTACATGAGAATTTTTGGTTTCCCAGTTCCCCTGGAGCCAGCAGGTTCTGAGGTTCCCAGAGGTGGCAACATGTAGGGTAACCAATGTACTTCTTCCTGTATCCATCAAGGTCTTTATATTTTAGATTTTACAAACCGACTTAAAAACCTAGTTTAAGCAAACTAGAAAATTCTGTTTTGTGGACGGTGTTTGCTCATGCACCCATGGGCCCGAGACACTTCCAGGCTCAGAAAGTTCTTCCTCCTTCTTTCACCTTTTCTTCTGTATTCCTGGCGCTTTGTTTTTATTGGCAGACTAGCTGCCTCGAGGCCTGTTTCTCAGTTCACAGGGGACAGAAGCTGGTCCTGCCCACTGTTCATCAGTTTACATCTGCTCTATTCAACAGGGGGGGCCCAGCCTGAAACTGCATCTCCAGAATTCAGGCACTAAATATGGGGCTGGCCCAGGTTAGATCACATGCCCAGCTCTGGGCCAGCGAACTGAGAGCAGAGGGCTAGCCACATAGTACTCACTGGCTACCATGGGACTGCCCTGTGGGGAGGGGGTGAATCAGGGGTGAGCTGGCCAGAAATGCCGAAAGCATCTTCTGCACTAACTCAAGCCTGATCAAGCAGATGCAAGGTCATTTCTTCCAGAAATAGCTCTCTGGGCTCCTGACCCAGAGCTGGCTTCACCTATTCATTTGTTTGTTTATTTATTTATTTGAGATGGAGTCTCTCTCTGAACCCCGGCTGGAGTGCAGTGGCACAATCTCGGCTCACTGCAACCTCCACCCCCCAGGTTCAAGCAATTCTCCTACCTCAGCCTACCAAGCAGCTACGCCTGCCCAGCTAATTTTTGCATTTTAATAGAGGTGAGATTTCACCACGTTGGCCAGGCTGATCTCCAATTCCTGACCTCAGGCAATCGGCCAGCCTCGGCTTCCCAAAGTGCTGGGATTACAAGCGTGAGCCACCGCACCTGGCCTGCTTCACCTTTTTTTATTTCTTTTGTTTCTTTTCAGAGATGGACTCTCAATCTGTCACTCAGGCTGGAGTGCATTAGCGCGATCCACAGCATCGAACTCCTGGGCTCAAGGGATCCTACAGCCTCAGCTCGCTGAGTAGCTGGGACTACAGGTGCGTGCCACCACACTTGGCTATTTTTTAATTTTTAATTTTTGTAGAGATGGGGTCTCACTCTGCTGCCAGGCTGGAGTGTAGTAATGTGATCATAGCTTACTGCAGCCTAAAATTTCTGAGCTCAAGTGATTCTCCAGCCTCAGCCTCCTGAATAGCTGGGGTTGCAGTTGGGCACCAGCCACATGTAGCTAATATAAAGCGATTCTTCTAGAGGCGGTCTCGCTGTGTTGTCCAGGCTGGTCTTGAATACCTGTCCTTAAGCGATCCTCCCACCCTGGCCTCCCAAAATGCTGGGATTACAGGTGTGAGGCACCACACCTCACCTTATAATAAAAAGGAGGTGAAAGAATTCCCGGCGCAGAATTCAGGGGCACCAGGAAGAACATGCCTGACCTCCCTGTACTTCCAGCAGGGAGCCAGGGATGAAGACAGAGGCCCACCATGACCAGAGCAGCAGAGAGCCCACTCTCCATCAGAGAGACCTCTGTGGCTGGGCCTGTCTGTGGTGCCGGGAGCCAGGCCTGGGCTCCTGCTGGCTCCCCTCCCTCTTGCACTAAGATGAGAGGACTAAGGCAAGCCCCGTGCCTCCCATTCTGGGGGAACCACGGACTACCTGCAGATCCAACTACCAAATCAACACAATAGATCAAGTTGTGAAGTGAAACACTCTGAGTTCTTACTCTGAAAAAGTGAAATCTACTTTAGCTGGTCCATCAGAAAATGGATGTAAGTGTACTAGTCAAGATGGGCTAACCCTATAACAGCGGCAAACTCAGCGGGCCTTAAGACAATACGAGGTTTATTCCGTTTCTCATCACCATCCAGGCTAGTGATGCAAGAGCCCACTCTCCTATATTCTCATGGCTCAGGGCTCTTGTCATCTCCTTGTGGATCCTCTGCGCCTGGCTGGGTGATAAGAGTGTGAGGGATTGTGTGAGAGGTTTTA
Organism: Callithrix jacchus; assembly: GCF_049354715.1. Taxonomy (NCBI): domain Eukaryota; kingdom Metazoa; phylum Chordata; class Mammalia; order Primates; family Cebidae; genus Callithrix; species Callithrix jacchus. Next base: position 30,635,265 of record NC_133508.1, read on the forward strand.
GGGACTAGACATGTACGTCTGTCACTTCTCTCCATGTTCCATTAGTTGGGACTCAGTCAAGTGCCACACCTAAGGGCAAGGAAGGCTGGGAAAGGCAGTTTGACTCTGTGCGTGCCTGACCACGGGGACAAATGGGACTGGTGAGCACTGGGCCATTCTCTTGGGAGACCAGAGTAAGCTCACAGACTCGTGGGCAGCTGGGAGTCAGAGTGGAGGCTAGAGGTCCAGGAGTGATCCCCAAATTCCTTCAAAGAACTTGTTGAGGGAACAGCATTGCCCTCTGCCACTCATAAGCACAAAATGCCACAAACCTGCTTTGTCAGAAATACCACTTCTGCTAGACCTAATGATGCTTTTAGTCCTGGGACATGACCTTGCACTGTCTGAGAAACAGCTGACACTTCTAAAAGCCAGTGTCTCTGCCATTGCTCGAAACAGAAAATCCATGCACCAGGCAGATTCTCTCCCACACCTTTTCTCCACGTTATTAACTTCCAAATCCAAGTCTTGCACAGGAGCGTGTGAAAGATAGACCTAGGCCACAAGACAGCTTCTTTCCTGCAAGGCAGCCTGGGATTTTGAGTTCTGACTTTTACTCTGGGAAGGCGGGACTCATATCGTGAGCTTGTCCTGTAGTAAGGTGATAGATGACATCTATCACATGGAGCAAGACAAATGTCCCCCATTGGAGGCGAACAGAGAAGGAGGACCCTGGCTATTGCAGCTCTGGCTGGGCCTAGGTAAGATGGTGTTGAGGACGAGTCATGAACTGCATCCAAGCAATTGCACAAACAGAAAGACCAAGTGGCAGAAACACAGGTCCTTGGAGTTGGGAGGAAAAGTCAAAGGTTCTCAGCCCAGCTGACAACCTCACACAGGCATCCCCTCTACCAAAAATGCCCTATGATGGGCCAGCCCCACTGAAACATTCTCTGGGATGGGTGACTCAGCACTGCCTTACAAAGCCTCGTGGATCCCTTTTTGTTCTTAGGAGATTCTTTTTTTAGGTGAAGCAGAATCCTGGCTTTCTAGAACTTCAACCGCTGGCCTGAGTTCTGTCCTGGGAAGCCGCATAGAATGAATCCGCTTTTCATGTGTATGGCAATTTTATGGTTCCGCCCTTCTGTGGTTTTTCTCATCTTCTTGAGACAGAATATCCCTTTTTCTCTCTATTCTGTTCCTCATAGAGTGATCTCATAAGAGAAACCCAAGGGCCGAGGGTAGAGGGATGGATCCCCAAATGGCAGGGCTGTAAATTTCACCACTCCTTGAAACTCTCAGAGGAGTACATGCATATTCCAATGTGATCAATGGGAAAATGGAGAAATCAGAGCAAGAGAAGAAATCCAGGGTCTAGATCAAGACTTGGAACCACCGTCCCCGAGTTTCTGCAGATGCCACTCCCATGGGATCTGTCCTCTCTGGGCCCATCTCATGCACCACCTATCCGTGTGCTGGGTCCCAAGCCTGGGGAGCTTCATGTTGACACCTTCAACAGTCACTGCAGTTACAGGTGCTTCAGGTGGACAGAGAAGCAAGTCCTCTTGTAAGAGTCTCTAAGCTGTTTCTCTGAATGTGAGCCTGGTGACAATGGGGAAAAGGGTTGTTTACCCTGAATTTTCCTGTTAGAAAAAAGAAGGGAATTTATGTCATCTTCATGAAATCCTACCTGTCATCTCTGCTGTGCTCAGCCTAATGGGTCCCCATGAGAAAGGGAAGGAGCTCTTATTAGAGGAATCACTGGCGATTGTGCAGAGCTGGTCTGGAAATGATGGCTGTAACAGACACCCATCATGGGCAAGTGCAGATGCGGATATTTCACAGGATGGCCCGACCGTTCCAACCTTGGGTTTAAATCATGGTTCATTCCAGAAGTCCTGGATCCTTTGCTGTTTCCGCCTTTCTTAACTCCCTGTTTTCACGATTATGAAGGAAATACAAGTTTGTTGTAAATATCTGGAAAATACATACGTGTATAAAGAAAAAAATGAAAACGGCCAGGACTAACCACGACTAATGATGTAGTGCCTCTCGTCTGGGTTTTTGCATGTATTCATGCCCACTCATGTTAATGTCAGGCTGTGTATACAATTTTGCAAACTTTTTCTCATTTGGTGTTGGGTTGTTTGCATTTGCCACATGGATTCATTGAGAATATGGTTTAAGACTGGATCACATCCGTGCTTTCACGTGCTTATTCTTCAGTCAGGGAACATGGTATGCCAGGCGCTGTTGTGGGTTTGGGGGACATTTTTGGGGACACAATAATAAACAAGACAGCCAGCGCCCTAGCCTTCGTGGGGCTTATACTCTGGAGGGAGGGGCAGAAGTGGTGAAGCAGTCATGATGAGGGGATGAGTGAGGCAGAACACGACAGAATCACACCAGCCTGTAGCAGAGTCAGTGGCTGGTGGTGGGTGGCTTCTCGAAGGAAGTCATGCTGAAGCCCTCAGGGATAAATACAGAAAGTGGTCCCCCTGACAGAGGAGGTGGAAACAAGGCTTGAATGTGAGGGGAAACACCGGACAACATCAGGGTTTCTTTTTTTCTTTTTTCTTTTTTTTTTTTTTGAGATGAAGTTTTGCTCTTGTCACCCAGGCTAGAGTGCAATGGCACAATCTCAGCTCACTGCAACCTCCATCTCCCAGGTTCAAGTGATTCTTCTGCCTCAGCTTCCCAAGTAGCTGGGATTACCGGTGCCCACCACCAAACCCAGCTTTTTTTTTTTTTTTTTTCAGTAGAGATAGGGTTTCACCATGCTGGCCAGGCTGGTCTCGAACTCCTGACCTCAGGTTATCTTCCTGCTTTGGCCTCCCAAAGTGCTGGGATTACAGGCATGAGCCATCATTCCCAGCCTCAAGGTTTCTTTTTTGAGCAACCAGGCAGTTGGTCTTTAACTAAGTTCTTGCTGTAGGAACTTTAGCTTGTTCCTACTTTTCTTTATTTTTAAATTTTAATTTAATTTAATTTTTTTTAAGAAACAGGGTCTTGCTCTGTTGCCCAGGCTGGAGTGCAGTGGCACAATCACAGCTCATTGCAGCCTCAAATTCTTGGGCTCAAGCAATCCTCCTGCCTCAGCCTCCTAAGTAGCTTGGACTACACCACACCCAGCTAATTTTTAAATTTTTCTGTATAGCTATGATCTTGCTATGTTGCCCAGGCTGGTCTTGAACTCCTGGTCACAAGTGACCCTCCCCATTTGATCTCCCAAAGTTCATGGATTACAGATGTGAGCCACCACTCCCAGCCCACTTTTTTTCTTTAAAAAATACCCAGTCTGTGGTCTTCCATTACAGCAGCAGAGAAGGGATTAAGACACACAGAAAATAGTGAAAGCCACTTATGATCATGAGCCCACATTCTCAGGACACATCATTGTCCCATGGAATATCTGTCCATATTGAGTCCCACCTAGGGTCCTGGTAAAACTGGTGAGGGGACCCTGTGCACCAGCTTGGCCTCCCGGAATGTCCCTTCCTAGATGGTGACTCTCAGAGGACTTTCTGGCCAGGGCCCAGGGAAAGGTCAACTCTGACTGGGCCTCTGGAGGCTGCGGGGCACTGTCCTGCCTCGAGAAGGCTCTCTCCAGGAATAGGCTCTATCATTTCTGCCTCCACTTGGGAGTGGGCGTGGGAAAGAGAACTTAGCCCTATACAAAAAGTACAGTTGTAAGTCGAGTGAATCTTTTTATTTTACCAGAACCAGATGTATAAATGTACCAGGAAAAAAGGGAAGCCAAAGGTTAGAAAAACAGACTACTGCCATCAGGAGCAATGAAGTTTTATTGCCATGCTTGTCAGTGGCGTGGAGTTTACGAGTTAAAAGCCTGTGCTGGACACACTGTGGGACACTGGAGGGCGGAGGCGCCTCCTGCCGAGGACAGGCGAGCATGGGCAGGACCAGCATCTCTATGCCTACGTCCAGTGCCGGGGTGGCCAGGGCTTCCTGTGTGCCTCTGGGCATCTAGAGCCCTCTTCATAGACCATCTGGAGTTTGGAAGGTCCTCTGTAACTTGGATTCTCCACCATCAGCCCTGTCTCATCCATGACCAAAATCTCATCATTGTCTGAGCGCCCAGATGGTGACCCTCAGTATTGCATTCCGCGTAGTTATGCTTGTTTACCACATTCACGGATGTCAATCCTGCGGAGTATCAGACTCAGCCAGCAGGGTCCCGGGTGTGTTCGTGCTGATGTATGAGTGTGTACACGATTCATATACTAGTTTGGTGCAGAAGTAATTTCTGGCTTTGCAAGTTGGCAAAGATGGCAATTATTTTTGCATCAACCTTATTGAATTAATTAATTTTAATGGCAAAGACCGCAATTACATTTGCACCAACCTAACACAGTGGGCATACCACCTTTTCCTTTCCTCCAGACTCTCCAGTGTGGACCTTTCTCCCTCCCTCCAAATGAAAGCAGAGACATTCCTGTGGCTCTTGGGTGCCACACGCCATGGCCCCTGCCAACCCTCCGGCTCACTGTCCTGCTCCACTCCAGACACTGACCATTGTGCCTCTCTTCCGCTGCAGGCAGGCTTCCACCCATGGCCGTTACATTTGCTATGGCTCTGCCCAGAATGCTCTGTCTCCAGATAACTGTTTTGCTCCCCTCCTTCAAGTCTTTTGTCAAATGTTACCTTCTCAGGAGATCCTGCCTGAGTATCCTGTTTAAAACTTCATCCCCTCCCACCTCTACTTCCTACCCTCTTCCTGCCTTAATACAGCATTTTTCACTCTCTTTTTTTTTTTTTTTTTTGAGATGGAGTTTCGCTCTTGTTACCCAGGATGGAGTGCAGTGGCACGATCTCAGCTCACCGCAACCTCCGCCTCCTGAGTTCAGGCAATGCTCCTGCCTCAGCCTCCTGAGTAGCTGGGATTACAGGCATGCGCCACCATGCCCAGCTAATTTTTGTATTTTTAGTAGAGACGGGGTTTCACCAAGTTGACCAGGATGGTCTCGATCTCTTGACCTCGTGATCCACCCGCCTCGCCCTCCCAAAGTGCTGGGATTACAGGCTTGAGCCACCGCGCCCGGCCCGCATTTTTCACTTTCTAGTGTACCGTTTAATTTATCATTACCCATCTTATAAGCTCCCCAGGAGATTTTTTTCCTGTTTTGCTCACTGCTTTCACTGCTGTAATCCTAGTGTCTGAAACAGTGCTTATCTGTTGAATGAACGAATTAATCAATCACTTATGGATTTCTGTGCAGAGCATTTCAAATAGTGGGCTGGACTTCCCTTCCAACACCCCTCCTGGCTGGCTGGGTGTATTTAGGGAATGCAATCTCATTCTGATATTAACTTGAGCTAAGCAAAATTTTAAAGGCAAAAGTTATAGGAAAATACTAAAGCTATTCCCAAATCAAATACAGTACATTGTTTGTGATGGTCTATTTGCTCAAGCTAATGGAGTTGTATCAGACATTCCCTGTGCATACATCAAATTCTACTGGCCCTGCTGCAGTGGCCAGTGCCAGGTGGACTCTGACTAGCTTTGCCAGGGGGCAACTGAAAACACCACCTCAGGCTCCTGCAGCACACTCTCCCTTCCTGGCTCAGAGCTTTTACTAGCTCACAGGAAACCACCTGGCATTTACACATGTGCACCTTGGAAATGTGGGGACCCACTCTCAACTAATGGGGACAGAAACTGATGGATAAAGACTTCTGTCCTTTGTCTCCTGGCAGGCAGTTCGGAGAACCCCTCTTAAGTTCCTAGAAAGGAGCACCAGTTGCCTATACTGATGGCCAAGTGGTAAGCGGGTGGTGATAACATCTAATATTCAATAGCATCATAATTATTCAAATGTTTACCTGTAGTGGATTGGGATGAGCCGCAGGTAGAAGGTAGTGAAGTATTGGGGTATGTGGTAGCTGTGACATCTGAGCAGTATAGAGATAACGGTAATTACAAGGATTGCAAAGTCGGCCAGGTGTTGTCACCAGATAAGTTTAGCACAGCCAATTATAGTCATGTGTTGCTTAATGACAGGGATACAGTCTGACAAATGGATTGTTTGGCAATTTTGTGGTGCAAACACTGTACAGTATATGCAAACCTGGACGGTGTGGCCTCCTACACACCTAGGCTCTATGGTATGGCCAGTTGCTCCTAGGCACAAACCTGTATCTCATGTTACAGTGCTGAATACTGTAGGCAGTTATAACACAATGTAAAGTGTCTGTGTATCTAAATATCCAAACAAAGAAGAGGTACTGTAGAAATATGATATTATAATGTTATGGGAACAACATTGGGAGCAGCTACATGGCAACCTCTGACCCTGTGTAAATCCAAAGTGTCTCAGGAGGAACTTCAGTGGTTAGTACCATGGTAAAAAGCATGTAAGATGCATAATTGTTGGTCCCATCATTTTTCTATTCATTGCACCTCTTTGGCCCATGTGAAAACCAGATGGGTCACAATGGGTAACCGTGAACAAATGCCAACCAAGAGGCTCCTGCAATAAATCTGCATGTGTGTCACAGCCTCTGGCCCTTCGTGTGTTGCTCTCTCATCAGGCAAACTGCATTCTTTTCCATCATAACCAGTGAGGAAGAGCAAAATCAGAACTATGTGAACTCTCCATCTTTCTGACACAGCATAGGCCAAAGGGACCTTGAGTGTCTTGATATCCCACAGGACATCCTGAGGCTCCACCATATGGATGACATCTTGCTGACTGGACCCAGTGAGCAGGAAGTGACAAGCACTCCAAACACCCTAGTAAGACACAGGTGTGCCAGAGGATGCCAGAGAAACAAATATCCAGGATCCTTTCACATTGGGAGGCTTCATCGTCCTTTACTCTGGTGTATCTCCCACGAGAACATCTCCCATAAGACAAAGGACAGATCGTAGCAAATTACCCTTTGCCACTAAGAGGGGGCTCCATGTGAAGGGTTTGGTGGGTCGCTTTGGATTTTGGAGGTGGCATATATTGCATTTGCAAATCCTGTTTGTCCCTACAACCCACTCACAGGTTTGCAGCCAGCAGGTGGGATGCTGCTCAAGGTATCTAGGATGAGGAGAGATGCTGCCTGGAGCCTCTGCCAAGCTCCAGTAGAAAGGTTGCAGCATGCACCACTAGGGTTCTGGAGAAAGGCATCTTCACATTATTCTCACATATCTGTTTCCTCCCCAGAAACCACCGTTCCACTCCCTTTCCCCAACAAGAACCTATCATTCCAGCCCTACCTCCAGCCACCAAGCACTGTCTTCTGGTGTCAACGGTACACCCATTGACAGACCATAACCTTGGTGTCCTATCCACAGGACAAGACCAAGTTCCTGTTGACATCCAGTATGCGTGGCATCTCTGACAAAGCTCTAAAGATCAGGAGGGCAAATTTATTGGCCACAGCTGATCAAACAGTCTGTGATAGCAGCAAATGCAGGGCAAGGAGGTAGGAAGGCTTCTGGGACCTCACTCAAAGATACCAAAAATATTCTTGTAGGGTGCCCTTGTGTCCTTGGATCTTGAGGACAGGATTATTGCAAGACCTACACAGGCCCAGGAGGTGCCAGGTGAGCCTCCTGAATCACCTGGTTGATGAGATATCTCCAACCTGAATCCTCCAAGTCACTGCTTTTTCCGATATGGTAGTGATGACATATGTACGTGTACCATTGATCATTTCTATGAACACAAAGGAAAGCATCCACCACTCTGACGGACAGGAGGAAGAATGTAGCTCAGCATACAGTAATGCTAGAAGTAAGTGACCTGACACTGTGCTGGGAGCCCAGACTCACGCTGCTCAGAGAGACAGGAGGTGGGGAGACAGATGGGGGTCAGCCCCAAGAGAGGAGCACCCATGGCCTCTGGCTCGCCTCCTTATAGGACTTGGCTCTTTAGAGCCCACAGATTCCATAAGTAGCTGCAGAGGGCCTTACTTTACTTCTGTGTTTATTTATTTGCGATGCAGGGTCTCACTCTGTCATCTAGGCTGGAGTACAAGGGCATGGTCATAGCTCACTGCAGCCTTGAGCTCCTGGGCTCAAAGGGTCCTCTCACCTCAGCCTCCCAATTAGTTAGGAATGCAGGTCTGCACCACCACACCTGGCTGCTTTTTAAATTTTAAATTTTTGTAGAGACGGGGCATTGCTCTGTGGCCTAGCCTGGTCTGGAACTCCTGGCCTCTACAGCGCCTCCCGCCTCAGCCTCCCAAAGTGTTGGGGTTACAGGTGTGAGCCACGGCACCTGCCTGAGGCCTTCCATTAGAGCTGAGCAGGACTTTTATGCCTCGGGTCTTCTTGTTGAAGACTTGGCCACTGGATTTGACTCCAGGCCAATTACGGTGGGTGGACATGTCTGGAGTGTCCCACACACAGTCACGTCACTGTGGTCCCCCTCAGGCAAGCAGAGGGAAGTGGGATGATTCAGACTCACTATGTGCAAGGCCTGGTGGCGAGACGCAGGCCTGGGGGCACTGGCAGCTGCTGGATTCAGCTGCCCCTCACTTGCTTCATTCAGGCTGCATCCTCAGGAGCACATGAGCCCGGGCGCCCTCTCCAATAACACACAGTCAAAGCTCCCTCTCCTCGGCCCCACTTCTCCCAGCCTGAACGGCCAAGACAAACGCAGGGCCCCATCCTGAACCTGAAACGGGGCTGGACGTGAGTGTTGTGCATGGAATGGATTGCTGGAGGCAGTGGCCAAATGTGCTGACGGAACATATTCTCATACCTCAGAGGGAAAAAATCCATATTGCAAATCACCTTACTTAGTTTGGCGTTACAAGAACTATTTATTCCCAGGGAACTGCAGCATGTTCGTCATTTTCATTCTCCTCAAAGCAGTGTGAAACGACACATGGATGAATTAGAGAATTTTTCCCTCCTAACTCTAAAAGGCAGGCAGGATAGAACATGGATCCCCCAGAATCCTGTTAAAATAATTGATTCAGACAGTGGCTTTGGTCATTATGTCTGAGCACTCTCCGCCCTTGGTGACATTAAGCAGGGACCCCCTCCCTGGGACAGGGGAGAAGGAGGTCATCTGTCACCTGATGGCAGGGGCTCCTTGTCTATCTGCAGGGCGCACAGGTCGTGCTGGAGGGCTGGGGGAGATGGAGAAGCCAGAAGAGGAGGGGTTTCTGCCCGCAGGGTCCACAGCCAATAATGCAAGCGAGCTGAAAGGTAATGTCCCCTGGAAATTCAGATGACAGGGTAATTAATTAGCTGTCTCTGAGAAATCAAGAGAAGAGGGAACGCACACAGCATGCCTGCCTCTGTGTGCCTGGCAGTGTGCCTCTCCTCAGGTTTAGCCATGATCTAATGAAGTCGGCATCAGCATTCTCATTTAGGGCTATGGTTCATAAGCGCCTTCCCGGAGAGATTTGATAACTATCTCAGGGTCACGATGGCTGGAAAATGGGAGATTCAAGCCAACTCTCTGAGCTTGGATCCACTTCCCTGTTGCGTGGCCACCATGCTCTGGTGGGGAGAGAGGAGGAATACGACAGAGACACACAACATAAAGGAGGCAGATAAGTTGGCTCCCAGCAAAGAGGAGACACCTGAGAGGGCCTCCTTCCCACAAGGGCTCCCGACCCCAGAAGAGGCGACAGCATGGGGTCATCACACACTGGCCTTTGCGTTAATTTCTTTTCTTTTTTCTTTTTCTTTCTCTTTCTTTCTTTCTTTTTTTTTTTTTTTTGAGGGAATCTCATTTTGTTGCTCAGGCTGCAGTGCAGTGGTGCAATCTCAGCTCACTGCAACTTCCGCCTCCTGGGCTCAAGTGACTCTCCTGCCTCAGCCTCCTGAGTAGCTCAGATTACAGGGGCCCGCCACCATGTCCAGCTAATTTTTGTATTTTGGGTAGAGACAAGGTTTCACTGTGTTGGCCAGACTGGTCTCGAACTCCTGACCTCAGGTGATCCACCTGCCTCAGGTCCCAAGTGCTGGGATTACAGGTATGAGCCGTCACACCCAGCCGTATATGGAATATTGTGATACAACCTGTAATAATCATGTCACGATAAATGGGGTATCTGTCACCTCAAGCATTTATTGGGTGATTATTTTAATTTGAATGATTCTCTTTTTCTTAAGTATGGCAAGAACAAGCAGGGTGACTCACAACAAGGCTGTTTCGGTTTTCCTTCCATACGGATATCTCAACTTGCCTGTCTCAAGGAGAAAGGGTTTTGACATTTTAGATAGAGGACTCTGCCCTCTTCCAGCACCTCTTCAAAGAATCCCCAAGATAATGCTGAAGTGGTTTGGAGACAGGGGAGTATGACAGGCTGAGCCCCCAGAAGGATCACAAGAGGAGCCCCTGAGAGCTGTGGTACAAGTCAGGAGGTGCTCAGATGATGCCAGGAGGTTCTCAGGGACAGCGCTGAACACTGCAGGGCCACATCACGGAGAACCACATCTGGCCGATGGCTAAAAAATCAAGCCTCGATGGGAGACAGTGTCTCTGATGTTCACAGCAGCGTAATTCAGAACAGCCCCAAATTGGAAACCACCCAAATGTCCATCAACTGATAAATAAGCAAAATATGGCATATCCATGCAATGAATAAACAGCCGTAGACAGAAGTGAAGCACATGCCTGTAATCCCAGCTACTTGGGAGGCTGAGACAGGAGAATTGCCTGAACCCAGGAGGCGGAGGTTGTGGTGAGCCGAGAATGCGCCACTGCATTCCAGCCTGGGTAACAAGAGCGAAACTCCGTCGCAAAAAAAAAAGAAGTGAAGCATTGATCCACACACTACAGCATGGAGAAATGCAGAAAACACTAGGGAAGTGAAGGAAACCAGAAACAAAAGACCACAGGTTGTGTGATTCCATTTAGAGGAAATGTCCAGAATAGGGGAATCCATAGAGAGGGAAAGAGGAGCGGCATCTCCTAGGACTGGAGGAGATGGGGGGTTAGGCAGGATGATGGCTGCTGCTTGCAAGATTTCTTTTTGGGGGTACAAAAGTGTTCTAAAATTGATTGATGTGATGATGGTCTCTGTGAATATGCTAAAAAGCCATTGAATTGTGTAGTTTAACCAGATGAATTGTATGGAGTGTAGTTTATATCACAATAAAATAATTTCTTTTCTTTTTTGAGATGTCTTCCTCTATCACCCAGGCTGGAGTGCAGTGGTGTGATTTCCACTCACTGCAACCTCTGCCTCCTGGGTTCAAGGCATTCTCATGCCTTAGCCTTCCCAGAAGCTAGGATTACATGTGCCACCATTCCTGGTTAATTTTGTATTTTTTAGTAGAGATGAGATTCGCCATGTTGGCCAGGTTGGTCTTGAACTCCTGACCTCAAGTGATTTGCCTGCCTTGGCCTCCCGAAGTGCTGGAATTGCAGGCATGGGCCACTGTGCCTGACCCACAAAACTCTTTTTTTTTTTTTTTTTTTGAAGACTGAGTCTAGCTCTGTTGCCCAGGCTGGAATGCAGTGGCGTGATCTCAGCTCACTGCAACCTCTGCTTCCCAGGTTTAAGCAATTCTCCTGCCTCAGCCTCCCGAGTAGCTGGGACTACAGGCACATACCACCCCGCCCGGTTAATTCTTTTGTATTTTAGTAGAGATGGGGTTTCACCGTGTTGCTCAGGCTGGTCTCCAACTCCTGAGCTCAGACAATCTGCCCGCCTCAGCCTCCCAAAGCGCTAGGCGTGAGCAAATCTCCTTTTAAAGCAAGTTAACATTCTCTCTTTTCTTCTATCCTCCTCTCACCACTGCCAGCACCATCTGCCCCTAATGCAGTCAAAGCAGGTGCACTCCACCTGCTCCCTTTTGTCTAGAGAAAGCCCTGCAGGCTTCAAGACCCTCTTGGCATCGGGTGGGCGTGGACTACTCTTCTCCCCAAACATGCCCCACATGTTTATGCCAAGTGCTTTATTCACGCTCACTCTTCAGCCTAGAATGTCTTCCTTTCTGGTTAAAAAAATCACACCCAAGGCATAAGTGAAATCACCCCCGACAATGGTGACCCCGGATCTCCTGGTAGCCCTGGGTCACCCTTTCTTCTCTGCCCACACAGCGTCTGCCGGCTGCCTCCATTATAGTATTTATTTCATTTTGTGTTTGGCATTTGTTTATATTTGTTTGGAAAATAGATGCCTCTTAATGGCAAGAGTTGTTCCTTTACATTCTTTGGATATTTGTTGGGTGTTACATGCACAAGGCATAGAACTCAGCACTGTGGGAGAGATACATCTGAGAAGGCACAGGCCCTTTAAGGAGTTTGAAGTTCATATTTTCAACATGTATGCTAGAAAGAGACTTAACATCCTAACTATGTATAACAAGAGTTCTTAAAAATCAATAGGAAAAGAGAAAATATCCCTATAAAAAACAAAAGGAATTTCAGATGTCGCTGGTGCGAGTATTCATTTTCCCCACTTTCCTGGAGGGCGGTTTGATAAAACACATGAAACTATGTATAAGGTTTTGTTCAATAATCCACCCTAAAGAGCATCACCTCAGGAAGCAATTAGAGATGTACAGAAAGATCGAGTACAATATTAGCAACAGCACGATTTGCAATACTAAAAAATGGAAATAACTCATCCAGAGAATAAAATATTTTGCAAAAATATAAATCACATTTTGAAAAGTACTTAATGTCTACAGAAATATTTAGGAGAGAATACAGAAAAAGCAGAATATCTATTAAAAATACTTTGATACCAAATGTATCAGTTAAAAGTGTCATTCTAGATTTTTTTTTTTTTTTTTGAGACAGTCTTGGTCAGTCACCCCGGGTGGAGTGCAGTGGCACCATCTTGGCTCATTGCAGCCTCCATCTCCCGGGTTCAAGTGATTCTCCAGCCTCACCCCCCAAGTAGCTGAGACTACAGCTGCCCATCACCATGCTCAACTAATTTTTGTGTTTTTAGTGAAGATGGGTTTTGCCATGTTGCCCAGGTTGGTCTCAAACTCCTGGGCTCAAGCCATCCACTTGCCTTGGCCTCCCTAAGTGCTGGGATTATAAGTGTGAGTCACCATGCCCAGCCTAGATTTTTATTTTATTCCTTAAAACCTTAAATACGAATTACATATTTATTTTAAAATCAGAAAACAAGTAATTTTTGAAGGAAGACTCTTAAGTCTAAAAGAAGAGCTAAGGCAAATACAGAAGTGACCAGAAGTGGGATTCAACCAGTGCGATATGTCCCAGGGTGTCCAAAATGACCAGAGGCCATTTGATTAGCTAGACTCCTGACTCATCATTAAATATATTTAATATAATTCATGCAAATAACTATGGTCAAAGGCAGAAAATGACAAATTTCTTAAAGCCTGAATAAAGTGGTTTTATTTTTATTTATTTTTAAAATTTTTATTTATTTATTATTTTTGAGATGGAGTCCTGCTCTGTTGCCTAGGCTGGAGTGCAATGGCATGATCTTGGCTCTCCGCAACCTCCAACTCCCAGGTACAAGTGATTCTCTTGCCTTAGCCTCCCAAGTAGCTGGGATTACAGGCACCCACCACCACACCTGGCTAATTTTTGTATTTTTAGTAGAGACAGGGTTTTACCACGTTGGCCAGGCTGGTCTCGAACTCCTGACCTCAGGTGATCTGCCTGCCTTGGCCCCCGCAAAGTGCTTGGATTACAGGCATGTGCCACTGCTTCTGGCCAATAAAGTGTTTTTAAAACTGACATTCCATGAAAAGAATTGTTTGGAGTCCATTGACAGTGAAAATGAAATAGACCGTTATACTCTAAAGACTAAAAATCACTGTGCTTAAGAACTAGAAAAGAATCTTAAAGATCAAAAATCTCACAGGTGAAGAAAATAAATATTCACCCACTCATCCAAGGCCTCAGAGATAGGGTGCTGTTATGTAATTGCATCCGCCAAGTTCATGTGTTGAAGTCCGAACCTCCAGTTCTTCAACTCATGACCTTACTTGGAAATAGCGTCACTGTTAGACGTGATTAGTTAAGGTGACGTCATTAGGATGGGCCCAAATCCAGCTGACTGACTGACTATGACTGGTGTCGTTACAAAAAGGGGAAGTTTGGACACAGACACAGACATGCTTGCAGGGAGAACGTGTGATCATGAAGGCAGGGGTTGAGTTGATGCTTCTACAAGCCATGGAATACCAGAGATTTCCAGCAAAGTCCCAGAATCTAGGACAGTGGCGTGAAACAGCTTCCTCACGGCTCTCAGGAGGAACCCACGGTGCAACGTGTTGATCAGGGACTCTGGCCTCCGGGATGGTGAGATGATCAGCTTCTGTTGGTGAACACCCTGTCTCTGGGGCTTTGTCATGACGGACCTAGCAAATGAATCCAGGTGGGAAGTAGAACCGGACTCAGGTGCGCTGACTCTCAGCCCAGTGTGCAGGTCTTTGAACATACTGCGATGTCTAGGAGATATTTCCTGAGTAAATAAATTTTTGAACCCTCACTGGATGGAGATTTTTGTGGTTTTCATGCTCAGGACAGAACTTACTCTGAACTCCAAGCCAAGCTGAGAACAGAATTTGGACTGGAATTGAAGGGTCCCGCAGGGCTTAGATGGCCAGGTTAACCCAGGAGGGTGGAAATGGAGCAGGAGGGCAGCTCCCGAGGCTGTGGGATGAGGCCTTTAAAGCATGCAGGTTGCCCTCCAGGGTAGGGTTTGCTAATGAAGGCTAAACAGCAAGTGTTGACCACACTCTTCTCCCCGGCACTTGGCGGCCGTGCTCGCATTCCTCTTCCAGGCCCAGATGTCTCAGGCGGGAACGCCGGGTCCTGGACTTTTAATTCAATCCAGATTGTGCAGCAAGTCCTCTTACCATTAGGGCATAAAAAGCAGATGGAAGGGACGGTGTCTGGCTTGGTAAAGCTGACTTTCTGCCTGTGGAGCAAGGCCCGTCGCGCAGGCAGATAGGCAGCAGTGATACATCACATACAGAAACCTCACCTCCCACGGCACAGAAAGAGGATAGGACGTGCAGAGGCGTGACGTGCTGGCATCATCAACAGGAAACTGATGCGCCCACCCTTGTGGCCTCCCAGTACTGTGCTGCGTGCTCCAAACTCCCTTCAAGGCAACTGGAGACCCGGAAGGTCAAAATCGTTTATGAAGTTCATGTCTAAAGGCCACTCTGGAAGGTTCACTTTTTAGGATGAAACAAAGCAAAACAAAACCCTAGGACCCAAATTTCTTTAACTTGAAGCCAGGGAGGGAGATGCGCCCAGCACATATGAGGGGCTGGAGCTCCATGATTTGAAGTCTCTGGGCTGTCCCCTGATGGGCCCCCATCCCACCAGGCAGCTTCCTGTCTGTGGTGAGGACTCCTCCATGAAGAACATGTGCTCCAGCCCTCAACCCACGCCTGCGTCACCCAGGGGACCCACCATTCTGTTTTATGACCCACAAAACAGTTGAAAACAGAGTGTTTCTGCAGAGCAGCTTTAAATGCAAACAAAAGACTCTTCTAGAAACCGCTGCCTCAAGCTGTATGAGGCAAGAGGGAAAAAAAAACAAAACAGAACCACTCTCAAATTAAAATCCATGATACATTTTGTACATAGTTTGTGGTTTTATAGTCACTTTAATCTTCCTCCCCACTAAACTCCTCCAAAGATTTGAACATCAGCTGGGCCAACACACGGTTGCACTTCTAAGCAACACACTTGTAAAACCAGACCCTGGCTGGTGTCCATAACAGCCTTGTAACATCTCCAAAAGCAAAGGGTGACATGATACACTGAAACAAATCCAAGTAGCCATTACTATGTTTTGTGTCAAAGAGCTGCTTTATGAAAGTCTTGCAACTATACATCAGAACAGTTGCATGTTGGGGCTTCCTTCTCATCTCTATGTCCTAGGTCAGCACAAGTCATTCCAGGGGGCCTGGAGGCTGCCCTGGGTCTGCCCCGCACCTGCTTGACAGCTGAGCTCGCCGCCTGCATTGTCACTGCCGGGTGGGTGGCATGGAGCAGAGTGTGGCTCTGGTGGACCAAGGTGAGCACTCTACAGACCCCTGGTGCTTGCTGCAGACTTCACAACACCAGCATTTTCCAGATTCATCCAGTCCCCCGCACTGAGCCTCAGCATGCAGCTGGCCCAAGACTGATGGCAAAGGCATTTTTGGTCCAGGCACAGCAGCTTGCATCTGTAATCCCAGCACTCTGGGAGGCTGAGGCAGGAGGATTGCTTGAGGCCAAGAGTTGGAGACCAGCCTGGGCAACAAAACAAAACTCCATCTCTACAAAAACTAAAAATTAAAAAAAAAAAATTAAGCAGGTATGGTGGTGCGTATCTGTAGTCCTAGCTATTCGGGAGGCTAAGGTGAGAGAAGGGCTTGGCCCAGGAGATCGAGGTTGCACTGAGCTGTGATCACACCACTGCACTCCAGCCTGAGAGACAGAGCAAGACCCCATCTCCAAAAAAAGGGGGCATTATTATTTATTTTCGAAGTCTCAAGTTCAACAAAAAGAACTGTGATTCTTGGCCTGGTCTTTTCTTCTCTGAGGCAAATCTGGGACCCACAGGCCAAGTCAGCTTAGCAAAGTACCAGCTGGACAAGGAAAAATGGAGTTGGTCTAATTGCTCGGCATTACAATCTAAGGGAATAGTGTCAGCATTTCACTCAGAGCTAAAACATGACCTGCAGGCTGAGTGAGTTTCTGTGTCCCTCAGTGAGAGAGCAGGGGCTCGGGAATCCGCTGCGAGAGTGGAGGCCTGACTCAGTCAGTATGGGGAGTCACCTCATCCTCTTAACAAGCCTGCGGGAGGCACACATCCCCTGAGTATCGAAGAGGGGTGGTCACCGTAAAAGGCTGTGGAAACATTTGTCTGAGGTTCTATGATTGCCCCAGAGCTGAGCTTTGTGAGTTTCATTTCTGTGCATCTCCTACTCTGAAAGGCCCAGGACATGGATTTGAACTTCCCCCCAATTTGAGCATGACACAGCGAGGTGTCACCTGGGAGTAGACCTAAGTGTAGTAGTAACATCACTTTTGTTGTCTCTGACGGAGTGTGAAGCCACTTGGAATATTGGAAACGTGCTCACAAAGGGGACCTCTTCACCCTGGAAGTTCTCAGGGGGCCAGACAGCGGCCAGCCTTGCCAGGTCTCTGTGGGGTGGGTGGGGAGGCACTGGGAATTCCAGGACAGAGGTCCCCATGCTCAGCCAGTTGGAGACAGGGAGGCAGAAGGGGTGCTTCCTCAAGACAATGACAGGTCACAGAATGGCAGGCTGTCCCCTGACCACTCGCTCCCACCAGGCAAGTTCTTGAGCTGTTTCCAGATTAATGTGCTCCTGGTTAAAAAACACATTAAGGGCCAGGCATGGTGGCTCACGCCTGTAATCCCAGCACTTTGGGAGGCCGAGGCAGGTGGATCACAAGGTCAAGAGATAAGACCAGCCTAGCTAACGTGGTGAAACCCCGTCTCTATTAAAAAAACTGCAAAAATTAGCTGGGCATGGTGGTACATGCCTGTAGTCCTAGCTACTCAGGAGGCTGAGGCAGGAGAACTGCTTGAACCCAGGAGGTGGAGGTTGCAGTGAGCTGAGATCATGCCACTTCACTCCAGTCTGGGAGACAGTATGAGACTCCATCTCAAAAACAAAACAAAACACACACACACACACACACACACACACACACACACTAGGCAGTAAGAGGTGTGGATGCTAAGACTCATGAAAGCTGAGAACCTTACAGCTGGTGTGTTTGCTTGAAGAGAATTCCCCACCATGGTGAGGGACCAGGAGAGGGGACAGCACCTTTGTCTGTCCAGGGACAACCTCTACAGGGCCTTGAGCCCTGCCAGGGGGGTGCAGGCTCAGCTGCGCCCTGAGATGGTAGATGATCGCTCGGGGAGCACGCCCTGGTGGTGAACAGGCATCTCCTACACCCCGACCAACCACTGTGTCTAACAAGTGGCCAGGACAGCAAACACTGGAATGCTGGGGAAACAAGTATCCTCAGCATGAGTAGAAAGTGGGCCCCAGGGTCCCTGTGTTCCGTATAAGGTGCAGCTCCCTTCTTCATTCTCTTCTAGTCTCCCTGGTGACATCAGAGAAAAGCCTCTGTCTCACACAAGTGTGTCCCTGGCCAACCTTCCTCGTCACTGGCAGGAGCAGATCCTGGGCCTTCAGGCTTCAGCTAGCAACAGCTACATTTGAATGACATTGTTTTGCCTTTATTGTACTTTTTAAAAAGTTTAACTGAGGTGTGCTGACATACTGAAGAACTACGTATATTTATTATGTGCCATTTGGTGAGTATGGACATACACATACACCCACGAGGTCATCATACTCAAAGTCATAAACATCCATCACCTCCAAAAAGTTCCTCGTTTTGGGGGGCTTTGTCTTGTTCTGCTTGTGCGGTAAGAACGTTTAACACAAGAGTACTTTTTTTTTTTTAAAGACAGAGTCTTGCTCTGTCACCCAGGCTGGAGTGCAAAGGTACGATCTCAGCTCTTTGCAAACTCTGACTTCCAGGTTCAAGAGACTCTCTTGTCTCAGCCTCCCAAGTAGCTGGGATTACAGGCAACCGCCACCATGCCCAGCTAATTTTTTTTGTATTTTTAGTAGAGACTGGGTTTCTCCCTGTTGGCCAGGCTGGTCTCAAACTCCTGACCTCAAGTGATTTGCCCACCTTGGCCTCTCAAAGTGCTGGGATTACAGATGTGAGCCACCGCACCCGAGTACTCTCTTAACAAAAAATTTTTTTGAGACCGAGTCTCTCTCTGTCGCCCAGGCTGGAATGCAGTGGAGTGATCTCGGCTCACTACAATCTCCACCTCCCAGGTTCAAGCCATTTTCCTCCCTCAGCCTCCCTAGTAGCTGGGACTACAGACATCCCCCAACATGCCAAGCTAATTTTGTATTTTTAGTAGAGACAGGGTTCACCATATTGGCCAGGCTGGTCTCGAACTCTTGACCTCAAGTGATCTGTCTGCCTCAGCCTCCTAAAGTGCTGGGGTTACAGGCGTGAGCCACCATGCCTAGCCTACTCTTAGCAATTTTTGTAAGCACACAATACATATGATTAACTCTAGGCACTATGTCGAAGAGCCAATGTCTAGAATTTCTGTTCCATTTTTAATGGTCTCACAAATGGCATCACTTTTCAACATTTAGCATATTCATCGGAAATTTTTAAGTAAACCTATTTAAGTAAAATGTCAATTTTTTTTTTTAAGGTTGAGTAAACAGACTACAGGTGGTAGTGGCCATGGCGACAATCGTTAAGACTCTACGTGGTAGAATGAGGACAGGGCACAAATAATAACCCTGAACGATTAAGGCTTGGCAAAGCTCTAGTGGAGGAAGTTTCTGGAACTGGAGGCAAAGGCCTGGTGGAGTTCTTTTCTGCAAAGCCCCTGCAGAGGGCCTGATTTCTCCGGGCCTGGAAGCTCATTGTAAGAACAAAACAGAAACATGGCCTTTGCATTCTCCTGGCAGGAGAATTCACTCAGGAACTCAATCTGTCATTTAATTGGAATTTAGGCCAGTTATTGGGGTTTCGGTAGCTGCTGATTGATAATAGGATGATATTGACAATATGAAGTGAAATAATACAAACACCAGTGCTGTGCCCAATTGTCCTGGTCCCCTGGTTCAAGGGCGGCTGTCAGGCTGACCACCTTCTGGCTGGAAACTTAAGCCCCAGAACCACAGGTGGATGCCCCGGGTTGGCAAATTATCTCCCAAGGCACAAGATGGAATAACAATTGAGAAATACACATAAGTGCTATGTCAGGTCTACAAGCACAAACTCCTGACCCACGGGCCTCCCTCTAGTAAAGAAGCTGAGGGAGAGGAGATAATGATTTAATCAAAGAAAACCAGCCGACAGCCAAACTGCGCAGAAGGAAGCAGAATGAGGGAGAGCTCTGTCTGCTTTTTTCTTTCTTGACCCCATAAAGAAAATAAAACACACATGGGAAATCTATGCTAGACTACCAAGTAGCTTGTGTTCCAATTAAGGATGTAAATCTGATGCTTTCTGGGTTTGGTACTGAAGAATTTACGATGTTCTGAAGACAAGATGTTGATCATTCCTGCTAATCCCTATTTCCCCCAGGAGAATCCAATGGCCAGTTGCTGCTCCACATTCCCTGCTCCAAAGGGTCCTAGTGACTCCACCCCAGGAAAAAAAAATGGTTAAAACAACAGGTGGCCTATGGGATTTGCCTTTAATTAAATACTCCAGAAGGCAGGAATTAACTTACAATTTCACCAAAACAAATGAAGCTCTAGCTTAACTGAATCCACATGATGTGCACCTTTCTTCTTTGTGTATGAACCTTCTCTCTTTTTTTTTTTTTGAGACGGAGTCTCGCTCTGTCACCCAGGCTGGAGCGCAGTAACATGACCTTGGTTCACTGCAGCCTCCATCTCTCAGGTTCGAGTGATTCTCCTGTCTCAGCCTCCTGAACTACTGGGATTACAGGTGCCTACTGCCATGCCCTGCTACTTTTTGTATTTTTGGTAGAGATAGCATTTTGATATGTTGGCCAGGCTGGTCTCGAACTCCTGACCTGAGGTGATCCACCTGACTCTGCCTCCCAAAGTGCTGGGATTACAGGCAAGAGCCACCGAGCCTGTCATGCTTTCTTCTCTTCTTACCCTTTCCTTGTGGGCTTCAGTTTGGGGGCAGTTTCTTCTGGAGAGTTCTCCAAGTCTGGTCCCCAAAAGTCCTTTCCAGATTTCTGGTCCTCCCTGGTCCCCTCCAGGACTGTAACTTCTGTGCAGGCAGGGGCAGGGCAAGGACAGGCCTGCCAGTTTCACGTACCAGGAGGGGTCCCTGAGGTCAGCACACTGAACACTTTACATGGGTATAGTTTGGCTGAGCATAGTGGTTTGTGTTTGTAATCCCAGCACTTTGGGAGGCTGAGGTGGGAGGATTGCGATTGCTTGACGTCCAGAGTTGGAGAACATCCTGGGCAACACAGTGAGACCCCATCTCTACCAAAAAAGTTTTAAAAAATTACCCAGGTCTGATGGCACACCTGTAGTCCCAGCTACGCAGGAGGCTGAGGCAGGAGGATCATTTGAGTCCAGGAGTTTGAGGCTGCAGTGAGCTACGACGGCACCACTGAACTCCAGCCTGGGTGATGGAGTGAGACACTTTTTTAAATTTTAAAGTGTGTAGTTTATTGTGTATTAATTATATCGTTGTGCTTTAATAAAACTAAGAAGAGGGCAGGGAAAAGGAGAAGGAGGAGGAGAAAGAAGCCCCTGTTTTATTTCAGGTGGTGGAGCAGACTGCAGGGTCACAGAATGCCAACCGCCTCCCAAATATGACTTGGTCCAGATGCTACTCATTACATAGACAAATTTCACAGCCCATAGGAGCTGTACTGAGCAAACGACTGGGGCTTTGGAGTCCACCTGGATTTAGTTTTCAGCTCATTCACTTGTGGGCAAATCTCTCTCCTCTCTTGCACTCTGCATTCTCCCACCCCTAATGCAGAAGGCACTCAACAAACCTGAAGTCACCCACACACAGCCATGGAGCACAGGGGCCCAGCTGGTGGCTTTGCCCTTTGCTTTTATGGGCTCTGGAAGGAAAAGTGTTAACAGAGTTTCAGATAAGAATTTCAGCTTTTCCAGACTCTCTAGGAATTGGGGAAGCCGGGGGTGGGGGTGAGGCTGGGGTCTGTAAATGCAGGTGAAGAATCAGCCACGTGAGATGACAAGTATGAAAAGGTCCATTTTCCTGCTGGGGTAACGGCCCCTGCACCTGCAGTATCCTGCCTTCCCAGCTTCCCTCCTTCCCAGCTTCCCGCCTTCCCAGCTTCGCGCCTTCCCAGCATCCCTCCTTCCCAGCTTCCCTCCTTCCCAGCTTTGCGCCTTCCCAGCACCCCTCCTTCCCAGCATCCCTCCTTCCCAGCTTCCCACCTTCCCAGCATCCCTCCTTCCCAGCTTCCCACCTTCCCAGCATCCCTCCTTCCCAGCATTCCTCCTTCCCAGCTTCCCACCTTCCCAGCATTCCTCCTTCTCAGCTTCCCGCCTTCCCAGCTTCCCACCTTCCCATCATCCCTCCTTCCCAGCATCCCTCCTTCCCAGCTTCTCGCCTTCCCAGCTTACCACCTTCCCAGCATCCTGCCTTCCCAGCTTCCTGCCGCAGCTGAGTATTCTCATCTTTCAGGTGAGGCAGTGGAGGCTTAAGGAGGCTGGCTCATCACCAGTGGCATAGCTGTTAGGGATGGAGACTAGGCTGGTGGTGAACAGGGCAAGGAGAGGAGCCTTGGATGCTGGAGGCCATCCTCATGTTCTTGCTGCTGAGGTTGCTCTTTCAGAATCTGGTCCCCTAAACCTCACAGACGGGGAAAGGTAGGTTTCACTTGAAGGGGCCTGGATGGAGGTGTCTTTCTGATGTCCTTACATGGACAATGGGGACGAGGCTCTCTTTAAGCTAAGTAATATTTTGGGAATAACTAAAGAATTGTCACTGTGCCCAAGGGAGTGAGTGATCCTGGAATGGATGTGAGGTAGGTTTGCAGTCTTCTCTCTGGAAATACAGACCCCCCGCCCCCAGGAAGCTGGCTCCACGCCAGGGGTAGGTTGCACAGAGACTGAGTGAAGTGCCTGGTCCAAGTCCCTCTGCGCTCCCTGGTCCCATCTGAAGTCTAGCCAAGCCCGGAACCGTAGCTTTTGAAGGGCTTTTTCAAGTCAGGCTCATTGCCCTGGCTGGGGACTGGCACAGGAAGCGACATCAGCGCCCCTGACCACTCACAGATGGAGGGCAATGGAGGCAGGGCAAGGAGCTGTGCAGAAGAGGACAGCATTCCCTAGACTCCGCAGCTGTTTTTGTGGCACGTGGCCATATATCCCCAACAGTCACTAGAAACGCACAGAGTGAACACGCCCTTCCCTAAAGTGAAGAGCACAGCCAGGCAGCTCCACGTTCAAAGCTCAGCTTCTCAGGTACTAGCCATGGGCCTCTGGGCATGTGAAATTAACCTGCCTGCTTTCCTCATCTGCAAAATGGGGATGAAAATCACTGCCTTCCTTTCAGCATTGCTGTAAACATGCAAAGAGGCAAATACTGTAAAATCATGAGCACAGAGTCCATCTTGGAGCTAGTACAGGATACGCGGTAGACAGTGAAGAAGGCGATCATCTGTCTGTTCTACTTTATGGATGTGATACACGTTTCCATCCCTTCTCTTACTCCACCTTCCTCATGTTAGTAGATAAATATCATTTGCCTGTTTTACAGAAGAAGAAATAGAAAGGTTAAATAACTTGCCTCCAAGCAAATCTTAAGACAAGTGCCCATTCTACAACATCAAACTCCTTTTTCCTTTGTTTCCCTTGAGGTTAAATCCAGCTTCCACCAATAAGCCCCCTCCCCTTCCAGACCCTCAGCAGCCAGGCAACAAGCAGCTAGCTCCATTTTCTCTCAAGGCAAACAAGATCCCTTTCCTTGCTGCTCTTGGCTCCCAGGAGACAGGGAGTCCTGTTGTCTAGGCTCCCCTAGCCACGGGGTCTTGAGCATAAGCAACAGTCTTTAATTTTGTACAGAGTGAGCCTTTTGTCTTCAGTCCTATCCCAACTCTGATTAATGCAATTAAAATGCATTCCATTGCCTACGGTGTAAATGTGCTCCCCACGACGGGTGATTGTCTATGGAGAGACTCATGGAGAATAAAAATAGTCTTCTAAGTGGCTTCCAGGCTGCCGCCGAGCGGAAGGCTTGCTTTCATCAGTGGAGGTGTTATTGCCGGGTAAATCTCTGGCGACTACTTGGTCTCCGGTAAACACCACATTGGCATCAAGATCAAGGAAACGGAAGTGTGATGATGAGGTTCAAAGATGGGGGTGGCGTGCGTTCCCATGCAAACATCTTGGCTCAGTGCTCTGTATGTTGGAGAGCTCGATGCTGAATTGCATGAGGAGGTCCAGCCCACTTCAGCTACTACATCAGGATCCAAGAGAACGGTCAGCACCGCCTATCGCCCACCCCCCAATTCCAGCAGACCCATCCATCAGAACAAAAGTCACGGGCAGTGGTTCCCCCACCTCTGAGCCAAGGATCACCTTACCCTTCTTCTCACCTGCTCCATTCAGTCTCACTCTTAAGTTCTGCCTCCACATTCAAGGCCTGGCTGTGGTCAGAGGTCGTGGAATGAATCATGCCAAACAAGAGCTTTGCTGATGTTTTAGAATTTCTAGGTTGACCTAATTCCCTGTATCTGTTTCTCACAACTTTTCTGTTTTTTTTTTTTTCTTCTCCTCTGTTGTTTATAGGAGCAAATCGCTGGACAGAGATCAAGCAGTTTATGGTGCCAAGAAACCAGAGAGGCTGCAGAGGCTCAGAGCGCTATGGAAGAAAGCTTCCTGGCTGCCAGCACCATCCCCCACTGCCCCTGCTGAAGGGCTGTCCTTGGAGCTGGCACACGGGATCCCTGGGGTCAGCCCAGGGTGGTCCATGCCTGCACCCAGGCCAAACAGGACGCCTGGCTCAGGGTCAGCAACAACCGCCTCCCCAGGGACCCCTCCATGCCCTGGCCTACCTGCCTCCCAGCCTCAGCTCCAGTGGCGGGGGCTTCCTTTTGTTTCGATGTGCAGGTGACCTCCTGCTGGTGTCCCACAGAATAAAGAGAACATTTTTGTGGGAGAAACACTGGCAGGGTAAGACTTCCTGCCTGTACTGTGCTCTTCAGAGAGCACGATCCTATTTTGAGTCCTTTCTTTCTTTCCACTGCCCTGCCCCAGCAGGAAAGCACCTCTGAACGTTCCCCTTCTCCAGTTCTGCAGAGGCTGAATCAGAGACTGGAAGGTTAGGGCTCTGGTTGCACTTCTGATCACTTTTAATGTGAGTTCTAGAAGCTTCCAGACCTTGGCCCTCCTAGATTCCCACACACTAGGCAGGGCAGGATTCCTACCCAATCCAAAGTGAGGAAAGTGTGATAAAAGCTCTGAAGGACTTGTCTAGGGTCATGGAGCTCATCAGTAGGGCAGTCGGAGCAGAAACAGGTTTTTCTAAGTCAAAAAAATGTGACGGTGTAAATCAGAAAGTTTACGTTGAATTCGTTCTTTCCATCACACTTTAAGAGTGGGACTATTTGCAAATCACCTATGGTGACTCTCTATTACTCCTATTTTATCTGTTTGATAGACCCAGATTTTCCTTTGTGCATTCCTCGAAGTGAAACCCCTGAATGGAGCTAGCTCCTACTGATTCAGGAATAAAAGCTCTTACCAGGTACCTCGTGATTCTAAGTGCTTCCGGCCAGTCCATGTATTTAATGGGTAATAGTACCATAATCGCCACAGCCACCACCACTATCATCATCATCATCACCACCATTATCATCATCACCACCACCATCATCATCATCACCACCATCATCATCATCATTACCATCATCATCACCATCACCCCATCATCACCACCACCATCATCATCACTACCACCACCACCACAATCATCATCATCACCACCATCATCATCACCACCACCACCATCATCACCATCATCACCACCACCACCACCATCACCACCACCATCACCATCACCTCCATCATCATCACCACCACCACCACCATCACCACCACCATCACCACCACCATCACCATCACCTCCATCATCATCACCACCACCACCACCATCACCACCACCATCACCATCACCTCCATCATCATCACCACCACCATCACCACCACCATCATCATCACCACCATCATCATCACCACTATTATCATCACCACCATCATCATCATCACCACCACCATCATCATCACCACCACCACCACCACCACCATCACCACCACCACTATCATCATCATCATGGTCATCTCCTGCCCCGTAGAACTATGAGGATAAACTGGCAGAGACTTTAATTGGTCTGTACAAGGTTACCAGAGGAGAGGCAGGAATGTGGAGACTCAAACTTGGGTCCTCTGCTCATAGCTTTGGTTTTACTCTCTGCCTCATCCCAAACGCACCTTGCTTCTCTCACTGTTTCTGTGAAGGGAGAGGGAAGGATTAGATTTTTCCAGGCAAGAAGCACCGAGCCAATAACACGACGATCCTGGATTACCCTACTTAGAGGCGTAGATGGGTTAGGAGCCTAAAATTTTCAGACTAATTTTCAAGAAGTTTCATCCAAGTACTTAGGATGAACCAATGGAGGAAGAAATATTCAGAAGTAAATCCCCTAGACCTGCTTCTTAAATTTTAATGTACATGCAAATCCCCAGAGATGGTGTGGGAATGCAGATTCAGATTCAGCAGGTCGGGGTGGGGCCAAGGCTCTGCAGGCTCACCAGGGTGTGCAGAAGTTTCTGGTCTGTGGACTGCACTTAGAGTAGCAGGGCCCTCTACCACAGGCTTCCCAACTAGATTCTGGGTTTCCTGAAGATGCCTCAGGTGCTGGCCTGGGGGGCTGTGCAAAGGGGTTTCTGAATAAGACTTCTCTTGGAAAGAAGGGTTTATCCTGCTTTGAAAAGAAGTTTGAAAGCCACAACCCTACATATAATACCCCATGCACTCGGAGATACTTATTTGAATGTGTGGCAAGAAATTTCTGTCCCCAAAGAGAAATTCTTTTATTTGCTTTGCTGACTCAGGGGAATCAGTGCCCATATTTGGACAGCTGGCCTTACAGTGACCTCACTGCTACCTAATGGAAAATGTTTAAGGTACTCTACTTAGAAATAATTATATTTACATAGCCTCTGTGGTCTCCCCGACCCCCACCTCTCTCTCTCTGTCTGTCTGTCTGTCTGTCTGTCTGTCTCTCTCTCTCTTAGATTCTTGCAGAAAAAAAGAACACTTGCTTCTGGAATTCATCAGTTCCAGCTGTTTACATCCATTAAGGCCAGAAACTTACTTTTCCCCCCTGTGTTTAAGGTTTTTTATGGGAGAGAGGGGTAAGGAAGGCTTCTAAGATTGCAAACATGAAAAGTCGGTCTACTGAGTGAGAGCTCACCACCAGACCAGAGAAAACAAGATATTGGGGCATTGAACTGGAAGGTCCTGAATATAATCCAGTGTTCTCCCAATGTGCTCTGCAAGAAAAGAATTCTGTAATCAGGTATGTTAGGGAAATGCTGTGTTAAACAAACTTCTCTCCTACAGGATTTCTTAGAGTCTTTTATGAGATAATATATAACTCCCCCAAGGACAATAAGAGGCTGTAGTGGTTCCCAAATTTCCTTAAGTGGAGTCCACTCTCATGGAACATCTTGAGGAACACTGGAAGTCCATGGAACCCGACTTCTGGAAGCAGCTGATCAAACCTCAGCTCTGGAGCACTGGACACAGATGAGATCCAGCACATTGAGGGTAGTATGACCATAGACTAGAAGGCCTGATCCAATCTCTAAACCTGGGAAAACACCTTCCTTTGTGGGCTGATTCCCCAAATGATCAGACACCAAGACCTTCCATCTCTGGAATTACACTTATAGAAAGTCCTAGAAAGTTCTGGAAAGTGTTTGGATAAGACTGGGACCATCCCAGGGAGTTTGGTGCAGAGGCTGAGCTACAGAGTCACTTCAGTGGCCAAGACTGAGGAATCATCCCACAGTCTTGCAAGTGCACGGTGGGGACTCAGTTTCATTCCGTGTTCTCCAGAGTGGCCCACAGGGAGCCATGTACACATGTGGGTTCGGCTGAATGTGGGGAATCAGCAAGGAGGGGTGCCCCTGCTAGAGGGTGTGCAGAGCTCCCAGGAGCCCTCTGCTTGTGTGGGAGGAAGGAGAGCTCATGGGGAAGGGCAATGCATGGATGCTCCATGCAGGCCTAGACTGGGCAAGATGGAGATGTGAATCTAGTCCCCTTAAGCTTCCCTCCTGCCTCAGTTTACCACCTCCCAAATAAGGTAGTGAGATGGCTCTAAGGACACTCCGGGTCTGATAGTCAAAGCCTCTAGCATAGCGTATCCTAAGTGAGACGCCAGCACATTAGAAGTCTAAGTGCACACACTTTTTTTTTAGTGGCTAAATACTTGTTTTACCATTTATAAGAAAGCAAAAGTGAACACGTCTCTCAAATCTCTGCTTTCGCAGATGTCTGTGCTTTGAGGGAGGCTAATGCAGGGGGCCGTGGGGCTCCTGGCTGTGTTCAGCTCCAGAATCGTGCCCAGGTGGGAGCAGAGGTGGCAAAAACAGTGAGCAGGTGTGTTAGTCTGCTTGGTGTTGCTGTCAAGGCATACCCGAGGCTGGGTAATTTATAAAGAAAAGAGGTTTATTTAGCTCATGGTTCAGCAAAGAGCATAAGAAGCCTGGTGCCAGGGCTCACGCCTGTAATCCCACCACTTTCGGAGCCTGAGGTGAGCAGATCACTTGAGGTCAGGAGCTCGAGACCAGCCTAGCCAACATGGTGAAGCCCTGTCTCTACTCAAAATACAAAAATTAGCTGGGCGTGGTGGTGGGCGCTTGTAATTGCAGCTACTCAGGAAGCTGAGGCAGGAGAATTGCTTGAACCCAGGAGGCGGAGGTTGCAGTGAGCCAAGATGGCACCACTGCATTCCAGCTTGGATGATAGAGTAAGTGAGACTCCATCTTGAAAAAAAAAGAAAAGTTTGGTGCCAGCATCTGCTTCTGGTGAGGCCTCAGGAAGCTTCTACTCATGGCAAATGGGGAAGGGGGAACAGGCACATCACATGACAGGACAAGGAGCAAGAGAGACAAAAGGGGAGGCGTCAGGCTCCTTAAACAACCAGCTCTCATGTGAACTAACAGAGCAGAAGTCACTCATTACTGTGGGAGGGAGGGTACCAAGTCTTTCCAGAGGCATCTGCCCCCATGACCCAAAACACCTCCCCTCAGGCCTCACCTCCAACATCAGGGATCACATTTCAGCATGAGATTTGGAGGGACAAGCATCCAAACTGTCTCAGCAGGTAAAGGAGGACTGGAGCCGTGGACTCAGGGAAATCCAGAACTCGTGGGAAGTATGCCTCCTGATCGCCGGACAGCAGGTCTCTGGGGCTGGGAGATGGAGCTGATGGTCCCCTCAAGTGACAGGCCTGCGGACGTGTAAACAAGTCTAAGGATGGAGATCAAATAGCAGACTGTGTGTAGCTCCCTACCCAGCCTTCCCATCTGGCTTCTTTCTCTTTGCATTCCAAGGCCTGGATTTAATTCACTGGATGAGATTATGTTAATACGTCCTGTTCCCAAGTACATCTTTGGCAGAAGCTGTATTTAAACGAAAATATAAGAGAGAAATCCTTCAGTTAACTCAAAATAGGTCTCCCTTTGACCCCTTAATACTGCAGTTTGACACAAGACTCTACATACGCAAGTGGCCAGGCTTAAATAATGTAAAATGTTCTATTTTCTGACTCTGGCTCCAGCCTGGTTTAGGCGTGAGGGCTGCATACATTTATCACTCTCCTGCAGGGAGTAATAATAGTCCCTGGGACTTAGTGAGGGCTCATTATGTGTCAGGCACTATTCTAAGAACTTGACGTATTAACTCGTTTTACCCTATAAGCCAGGGACCGTTACTATTCCCATTTTACAGAGAAGCTAAATCACACCCAAGGTCGCACAGCCAGCAAGGTGTAGAGCTGGGTTGTCAAGACTTTAACCACGACACTGCCTCCTTGGGGAGAAGGTTTAAGACCTGTATCCTTGCTGGGTGCGGTGGTTCATGCCTGTAATCCCAGCACTTTGGGAGGCTGAGGCAGGCAGATCATTAGGTCAGGAGTTCAAGACCAGTCTGGCCAACATAGTGAAACACTGTCTCAACTAAAAATACAAAAAATTAGTCGAGTGTGGTGGTGGGCACCTGTAATCCCAGCTACTTGGGAGGCTGAAGCAGGAGAATTGCATGAACCAGGGAGGTGGAGGTTGCAGTGAACCGAAATCGCACTATTGTACTCCAGCCTAGGCAATAGTGTGAGAATCCGTCTCAAAACAAAAACGAAAACAGACAAACAAACAAAAACCTGGATCCTTTCTGGTCATGTGCTCAGAAAACACACACACACACACACACACACACAGAGAGAGAGAGAGAGACACACACACAGAACACCAGATGTGTGGATTTTCAGTATGGATTGAGGTGACCGAAATGCTTCCTCTAGAATAACATGGAAATCTAAAACTCGAGAGGGCTCCCGGTGGCTGGGTCAGGTATGTGACTATGGCCCTCAAGAAATGAGACCTAGGCACATGTCTGCAATCCCCAAGCCACCCACCGGGAGACGGCCAGGAAAGGGGGAGAACGGTGCCCAGGAGTGGAGAAACCCTTTTTCCAAGCTTGATGCTAGGGTTAAGATGCTGGAGAGAGCCGGTCCAGAGCCTGTGCCGCAAGGAGCCAGGGAACCCGGTGAGTGGTACTGGGTATTGAAGGGAAGCTGGTTCGACTCGCTGCTCCAAGTCAGCCCAACCATGGTGCAGAGGGTCCCATTTTGTGCACAATTGCAGCACTATGTAGTTCGGGGCCGGTCCTCTGGACCCGAAATCAAGGCAGGCCGTGGAGTCCACTCTGCAAGCTCTGGTGTCTGTTCATTGAGTTACCGGCAGCTTCCTGCCACCGGCCTGTGTGGCACTTGGTCAATAGGCCATGACTATAGCTACCGGCTGGCAGCCAATGTTGTGGTCAGGGGGAAGTGAGCTGGGGCCTGGCTTCTAAGGCCATAGGAGATGAGAAGTGGCAAAGCAGGACCCTGCTCTTGCAGCCGTGACCCAGAGCCACCCCTGCAGGCTGGCGGGCGGAGGGGCTGACCTCACTGCCCTTGGGGATTCGCCTGGCCTCCTCTGGCCTCGCCCTCTCTGGGGGGGATCCCCTTCCCTTTGGGTTCTCCAAATGCTGGTGAATCCAACCTTCTCTCTCCATCCAGCCCATCTCCTCTCACCTCCTGACATACAGCTGTCCACCCGACGCCTTCAAACGCGACAGCGGCACCAGGCCTGCTCACCCAGCGCACCTCCCAGCTCAGCCGACGTCAGCACCGTTTTCCTGACCTCAGCTGTAGAGGCTGGACACTTTTTTCTGTCTGTCAGCTGTGACAAAGACACTTTTCCCTCCTCTCTCTAGATATCAGGAAAGCTCAGAGAGCCAGGAGCCACCCAGGAAGGTGGCTCTTTTGAATGAGGAAGGATGATGGGTAATTTGCCAGTCACAGACTGGACTGGTGGGGAAAGGTTAGAAACTCCTGGTCAAGAGATCGAGACCATCCTGGTCAACATGGTGAACCTGTCTCTACTAAAAATACAAAAATTAGCAGGGCATGATGGTGCGTGCCTATAATCCCAGCTACTCAGGAGGCTGAGGCAGGAGAATTGCCTGAACCCAGGAGGTGGAGGTTGCCGTGAGCCGAGATCGCGCTATTGCACTCCAGCCTGGGTAACAAGAGCGAAACTACCTCTCAAAAAAAAAAAAAAAAAAAATCCTGAGAGATGGGCAGATGGGGAGTCCCTTGGCCGCCCCCAGACAGAGCAGACAGCCACCCTGGTGTCCTTGTGCGTCTCCCTGCCAGACAGTGAGCCCCCAAGGGCAGGATCTGGGTCAGCTGAACTGGGAACCTGGCACAGGAGAGATGCTCAGTAAGGCCTTGTAGCCTAGCTAGGCAATGGCCTCTGGGGACACTTCCTATGTCTGCACTTTTTTTTTAGCAGTGAACAAACACTCTGCAGGGGTGCCTGAGTAGAAGCTGTGGGACCCCCAATTCTTGCCGCGTGCTTGGTTTCTTGGGACCCGCCAGTTCCGTTCAAGGACAGTCAGCTGCGTCTGCCGCAAGGCTATCCCAGAGCGGCCCCACTGCTCCACCCGCTCTGGGTAACCCAGGGGCACACCCTGGAAACCAGACAAACAGCAGAGCTCAGCTGTCCCCAAAGGAAAGAATTACATTGCCGCAAGCAATTTGGAAAGGAGCAAGGAGCTTGGAAACTGGAGCGAGGGGAATCATCCCCTACCCGCCCTGCTTCTGCTCAGCTCAGGGGGCATGATGAAAAAAGGCTGGATTTGTCACATTTCTCCACACTCAGTCCTTAACAGGCAGCCCCGGTCTTCTCTCCCTCTCGAGACCCCTTGTCTTCACAGCTCTTCTGCAGCTCTCTTTTTTCCTGCTGGGTTGCAGTTTTAAGGGGTAGGAGTCTAATTCTGAAGCTTGAAGCCTGGGCCACTTTTCCACAGGGAAAAGTGGGGACTGGCCTTGCTGGGGACCAGAACTGTAACCGCCTGGAGCAGGGTGAACGTGCACACATCCCTGCCCAGCCACCCAGAGTCCATCTGGACCGTTCTCTCGGGTTTCTTATCTTCATGGTCCCAGGCTTTTCCCCCAGGAGAGCAGTCCCCAGCTTGGAATCTCAGAGACCCTCAAAGCCATGAGGAAAGGTTCCATTTTCATGACAGCTAGTTAGCTAGCAGATCACGGCAAATCTCAACTACGTTTCAAGCAAGGAAGTTGGAAACAATGTCGGGCTTCGCTGGGACTTAATATGACAGGTTTCTGGCTCTGTGAACTTGGATAAGATTAACTCTTCATTCTTAAGGAAAGAAAAAACCCCAGCTCTCTGAAATATCAGTTTGGGGGGAAAAGTGCTGCTTTGAAAGCATGGAAGCAGTCCGATTTGCACGCCCCCTCTTTCTGGGGCTGCATACTTTCTGTGTCTGATAATATGTTTGTCGTACCTCCTCTCTGCCAGGGACACATACAGTAAACTGTCAGCTCAAAGCATGTAATCTCTTAACCGTAAGCTTTCAGCATCTGTTGGCCAGTTGTTACATGGTTGAATCATTAACATGGCTTCTAATTTTACTCTTTGATTTAACATAAAACGTTTTAATGAGTATATGTAATTCATACTTTCCAACTTCAGAGAGTCCTGAAAGAGAAACCTATGCTTTTATAACTCCAGCCTCTGAAGTAAACAGTTTTATTTTTAAATCCCATTTCCTCCTTCGTTCCCCTTACACAAATGCATTATAAAACAGACCCACTGGACGTTACCTCCCTTTCCAAAAAAAAAAAAATGCATTCAAATGTTTGTCGAGGTTTTGGTGAAGAGTCCCCTCAGCTGCGTGCTCACAGAATATGTCAGATGGACTCATTCTTCTTTTGGAGATTAGAGTTGGGCTATGAGCCCCCATTCTTCTGTCTATAAAAACAAATTGAAAACTGGCGTAAGAAAGACAATCCCTGAGTCATGCTGGGAAAATTCGGTTTTAAAACTTGCTTTCACTCTCCAGCCTGTTTTTACTGAAGTGAGATGGATTTAGTCATGGTTCGTTCCTGCCAGCTCAGTTCACTTTTCCCATTTCCCCTTCTCTGGGTATGTCTTCAACCTCCAGCTAGAAAGTGACTGCATTTGATTAAATGCAATTTTGGATTGACCTTTGATTCAGAGACGTGCCTCTATTGATATATTTTGAGTTTTTTTTTAGGAACAGACTCCAACAGGCCAGAGTAGCAAAGTTCAGTCCGATAACGTATGTGACTGATAAAGCCTCCCTCTGATGACTCCTTGCCATAGCCATAATGATCATTTACCAACTCCCAGAGAATTTCAGAAGGAATCCCATGTTAGCATCTGTTTCCTCTTGGGGAATCTTCTTTATTTCTATTTTTAATTTTTATAGAGACAGCATTTCACTCTGTTGCCTAGACTGGAGAGCAGTGGCATGATCACAGCTCACCGCAGCCTCAAACTCCTGGTCTTAAGCGATTCCCCCACCCTCAGCCTCCCGAGTAGCTGGGACTATGGGTGTGCACCACTCTATCTGGCTAGTTTTAAAAATTTTTTGTAGAGTTGGGGTCTTACTGTATTGCCCAGGCTGGTCTCGAACTTCTCTGGGCTCAAGCAATCCTCCCATGTCTTGGCCTCCCAAGACACTGGATTTGCAGGTGTGAGCCACCACGCCCAGCCCATGATACTTTTAAAGCAACAGGATGGTGGCTCAAGCCTGTAATCCCAGCACTTTGGGAAGCCGAGGCGGGTGGATCACGAGGTCAAGAGATCGAGACCATCCTGGTCAACATGGTGAAACTCCGTCTCTACTAAAAATACAAAAAAATTAGCTGGGATGCTGGTGCATGCCTGTAATCCCAGCTACTCAGGAAGCTGAGGCAGGAGAATTGCCTGAACCCAGGAGGCGGAGGTTGTGGTGAGCCGAGATCGCGCCATTGCACTTCAGCCTGGGTAACAAGAGTGAAACTCTGTCTCAAAAAAAAAAAAAAAAAAAAAAAGCAACGGGCCTGGAACTAACCTTGCTGGTGTGGCTCAACTAACTCCTGTTGGAAGTCCCTCACCTAAGAGACCTGCGACCACGATGTCCCTGAATAACAACCTCAGTGAAATGCCTTTTGCTTGTGACAGGAGATTAAAGAAAAAGCTTCCCTTTGAGTCTCTCAGGTCCAGGCAAGTTCAGAAGCAGGATCACAACACAGCATTTAGTGTGTGGCCAGAGATAAGGCGAGGCTGAACTTGACCCCAGTTAAGATAAGGCTCCTCCATGCCTTGGTGGCTTTATATCCATGCTACCAGTGACATGGGTACCTTCTGGGAGTGTTATCAGTGACATGGGAACCTTAGCAGTGAAGCAGAAGCAAAGTGCTGCCTCCTTGGCCCTTACCTGGCCAGGAAGGAGAAATGACAAGCAAGTCAATTGTGTGCCTATGGCAGTAACATTTTCCTACCGAAAAGCTAGAGAAAAATTTCAAGATATTTTAGGAAGACTAGGGATTTACCAGGAATCTAGAATTACTGGGAGACAGGACCTGTAAAACATCTTTTTAGAGCTACGGACTAGCGACGGGGCTGGGCTCGAGCAGGGGTTGGATGATGGACCTGGGAGGAATTAGAGATGGTCTAGTCCAAGAACTTTCTTTTGAGATGGAGAAATGGAGTGTGCATGAGAGGTGCCACCCCAGCAACTTTCTGTGTCTGAAGTTCTCTAAAGATGACTGAGGGAGAGAAGAGATGGGGTAGCAACAGGGGAAGAAGGAAGAGGGATTCAGAGAGGGGGCCAGGAGAGAGGGGAGTGGGTGGGGAGAGAGGAGGGAGCCAGAGGGGCCGGCTGGGAGGGAAGGAACCCTCCTGCCTCCTCACCTGCCATCCACAAGCGAGTTTCAGGGTGGCACCGATTATTTCAGTTCTGTCCCTTCCTGAGCTCTTTCCTCTGTCCCTGCCCAGTGGCACTGCAGGCTTCCTCAGGAGGAGTTCTGTCTCCCTTTTGAGGAGCAGGACTAATGCAGAAGCTAGAGCAGGGTGTGTTTCCACAGAACACAAAGCACATCTCCGTGGAGCTCATGCATACACAATGACACAGCCTATCAGCTGCTCCCATGCCCTACCTGCTGAGGGTAGAAAGCCACATCCTTGGAACAAGTCATGTTTTTAAAAAAGCCCACATCGGGTGCCTCTGTGGCCATCTGCTGCAGCCCCGTCTGGTGACCTCTGTGCCGTCCTCCCTGCACTGCGGGTCTCCTTCACCACCCTCTGGTTCTGTTGGCCTCTCAGAGCTGGCCAGTGTGGATGCAGGGCTTCTCAGGGGCAAGAGGAGCAAACAGTGGGGCCAGAAGAGGCCATGACGCTCATCACACTAGGAGGGTCCTGGGACCAGCCCTCAGCATCCACATCAAGCCAGAGAACGGAGTCCCTTCACTCTGAACACCCAATGCCCCTTCTGAATCCCTCCAAGGATGGCATTGACAAAAGGGTGACAGATATTACTGGAAGGAAGGAGAACACAGAGGAAAAGACGATCTCTCCACCCAGATGACCGCAGGCACTGCAACCTCATCATGTCACAGGCGCTCTCGTCAGCCTGCTCCTCAGCCCGCAGCCTCTAGGATGGCTGGTCTTTGTTCACAGTGTCACTATCGCATGGGCATGGGGAAGTGGGCCTTTTTTCCTTCCTCTCCTTAATTCCTCAAATCCAACTGTCCCCAGGCCCCATTGAATCCACCTTTAACCCTTCCAACCTGTGTCCCTCTTGGCCTGCGTGACCCACACCCAGGAACTGTTGATCGAATGTGTCTAATTCGCCTCTCAGTTCAGGCCTCTGTCATTTCTGGCTGGGACTAAAGTAGCTGCTTTCCAAAAGCTTTCCTTGCCCTTGATGATCCAACCTTAACATTGTCAAGGGCCAATAAACAAACAAAAAAGGCAAAAAAAAAAAAAAAAACCCCAACCAATCAAACAAACAAACCAGGTTCACGCCTGTTGTCTCACCTGTTTAGGAGGGAGGTAAGAGGATGGCTTGAGCCCAAGGGTTGGAGGCTGCAGTGAGCTGTGGTCATGCCATTGCACTTCAGCCTGGGCTACACAGTGAGACCCTGTCTCTAAAATAATAATAACAAAACACCAAACAGATCCTGAAATTCTACTTAAAAAAAAAATCCCCCATGCTCTCCATGACCTCAGGGATAAGGGGGAACCCAGCTCAGTCTGCCTCCTTTGCATACACGCCCTGAGACCCCATAGCTCATGTCATCAGCATAGCCCACCTCTGTGCCATCACCTGTGCTGCTGACTCTGTCACAGGCCTCCAGGTCCCCGTGGAATGCCACCTCCTCTGGAAGGCTCTCTCTAAGTCTCCAGGACAGAGGTAATCCCTCTTTCCTCTGTTCTCCCATACACCTTATTCAAATGCCAGAGAGCCCTGTCTCACTCTGGCCCTTCCCTTCCTGGCTGCAAGGTCCTTGCCTGGCACCTGGAAAGGATGAAGAGCGGAGTTTGCGGGTCTCCTTCGCCTTCTCTTTCTCTCCTCCAGTGAGAGACTGGAGGACTGAATGGAGCATGCCAAGCCCCCATCGAACTTGAGATCGCATCTCTACAGACCAGTCAACTCCATCCAAAGCAGTGCTAATGAACTCTAGCCACACCTGCTATCGACCTGGAAAGCCTTAAAGATTACAGCAGCACAGGCTAACTAGATCCAAGTCTCTGAGGTGGGACCAGGCATGGGGTTTTGAAAGATCCCCCAGAGATCCCCGTATGCCGCAAGGCTGAGGGCCTGTGCTTGGAGCTGTCAGCAGAGCCTGCCTGCTGTCCAAGCCCCCAGGAACTCATGTACTTAGCTGCTGCTGACATGGGTGTTTTATTTTATTGACTGATTTATTTTTATTTCAATAGCTTTTGGGTACAGGTGGGTTTTAGTTACATAGATGAATTGTACAGTGGTAAAGTCTGAGATTTTAGTGTAACTGTCCCCTGAATAGTGTACATCACCCAATATGTAGTTTTTTTATCCCTCCCCTCTACCTGCTCCCGCTTCTGAGTCTCCAGTGTCCATTATATCACTGTATACCCCTGTGTACCCATTGCTCAGCTCCCACTTATACGTGAGAACATGCGGTATTTGGTTTTCCATTCCTGAGACTTCACTTAGAATAATGGCCTTCAGCCTCATCTAAGTTACTGCAAAAGACATTACTTAATTCATTTTTATGGCTGAGTGGTATTCCATGATGTGTCTACCCCACATTTTCCTTAACCACTCATTGGCCGATGGTAGTTCAGTGGGTTCCGTGTCTTCACAATGGTGAGTTGTGCTGTAGGTGCTTTTGACCAGGGATCGGTGGTGAGTGTGCACTGCACGTGTGTGTGCATTTGTGTGAAGGAGTGGTGTAGGATGAGGAATGAGGACCACACCTGCACCTAGGAAACCTAGACTCTAGACCTGGCTGTGTGAACAATGGTGGGAAAGATAAAGTCCTCTTGTAGGAAGTCTGTCCTAGATCCAGGAAGTAGGACGTGTTGGAGACCGTGCTGTTGGAAAGGAGCTCTGATTCTGTGTTTGGCATGTCTTCTTTGAGGGAGCCTGAGCCCTCTCTCCATAGCGTATATGTTCCCAATGGCTTCGAGTGGGGCTCTCTTCATTCACTCCACCCCCGCATCCCAGACCTAGGGTGGGCCTGTAACTTAGACTTGGTCAAGATCAAGAATGGGCACACCACCCAAACCCATGATCGCCACCTGCCATGTCCTCGCCAGGACTTTGCTGGCTACTGGGGATGCCATCTCCCCTTCCATGCAGGTGTGAGATATAGGACACGCTTGGGGCCGCCAGCATCCATCTCATCTTTGCATACAGAGTCTGTGTGGAGAACAGACCCAACACAGGCCAGACTTTGCCCCAAAGACATTTAGAACAAGAGATGAGATCTTAATAACATAATTTGGGTGTCTGGAGTAAGTTGCCTGAACATTTTGGGTGGGATAGACAAACCTCTTGCCCACCCCCACATTATTTTTGGCTTGAGGTGGTTTGCTGTCACTGATAACCCATGTGAACTGATCCTTCTTAAGAAGCTCATAACAAAGAGATCCCTTTATTTCTAGCCATGAGCAAATGATGACAATCCCTTAAAGATGCCGAAACAGGCCACTGGGAAGAAGAGTTGAGATAATCAACTGTACGCTACCGTCAACCAGTGCAGGATGAGACCGAATCCGGCATTAGGATCAGGGAGGAGGTGGGAAAGCTGGAAAGGAGGGATAGTGTCTACCGTGAGTGAGGAATGACAGCGTGAAGACAAAATGGCAGCACTGAAAGAGGTCGTAAAGAGATACTTTATTCTGACTTTTTAAATCATGTATTACCTGTGGCTCCCGGGGTGATGGTTTAAGTCTGGGTATGATTACAAGAGAGAATTTCCTTTTCTAAATATCTGCTGATGACCCATTTTCTCTCCTCTCCCGTTCTGCCACTTTAATCTCAGATATCCCATAATGCCTTATCTTCTGGTTAACAAGCACTTTCTGAGCACCTCCTCTGGCTCAAAACCCGGCCACCGAGATGCAAAAGATGCATTTCCCCACGGAGCTCATGGTCTTGCAGAAGAGGTAACACACAAATGGCAATGACGAAACACGGCTCTAACTAAGCACAAGTTGATGTTTAAATAAATACACAGGCTGGGAGCGGTGGCTCATGCCTGTAATCTCAGCACTTTGGGAGGCTGAGGCGGGTGGATCACCTGAGGTCAGGAGTTCGAGACCAGCCTGGCAAACATGGAGAAACCCAATCTCTACAAAAATTGAAAAGTTAGCTGGGCGTGGTAGCACACACCTGTAATCCCAGCTACTCGGGATGCTGAGGCAGGAGAATCCCTTGATCCTGGGAGGTGGAGATTGCAGTGAGCCAAGATGGCGCCATTGTACTCCAACTGGGGCAAGAGCAAAACTCTGTCTCAAAAATAAATAAATACATAGAGGAACACAGAAAACTTACTTCAAAGTGTAGTCATCAAAAATACAAATTGTATTACTCTAGAAAATTACTCAGGAAAGCTCAGCATTGGGCAGAAAGTCTCTGGGAGCATGTTTTCCAGAACTGGCAGGAAGAGGACATTTCCCAGCTCTGTGGTGCAAACACGGAGCTGTCCCTATGCTGTAGTGCATCATCACATAGGTTCATGGAGATTGTAACTGGAAGCTTGTAGGTCACTTTGCAAACACCTCCCTCCCCTTCTCACTCCCCACACCAGGTCATGGCAGGGTGCAAGCCCCTGCAGAGAGATGGATGAACTGGTGATGACCTGGGACAAAGACCCGCAGGCCAGTCTAGAGTTGTGTGTCTGTGATATTGAGTAACCTCAGGTCAGATGGCAGTGGGAGAGGTAAAGGAGGGCGAGTCCCCAGGTGGCAAGAACACAGGGACCCTGGCCAGGCTTTCCCTCCCACGATTCCCTCCTTGGGCCCCTGCCTGCTCAGAGACTTAGACTTTAGAAACAGCTGCAGACCAGCAAGCATGTGGCATCGAGAGGGCGTTTTTGTTGGGGAGGTTTCAGTGTAATAATGGGCATATCTGAACAATGGTCTCTAAGGGTTGACTCTAGTAACAACTACTTAACTGCTCAGCACCTCAGTTTCCTCATCTGTAAAGTGAACATCATCATAATACCTACCTCCTTACAACTCCAAAGACGTAGTGAGATTAAAGGAGCTGCCACATGCAAAAAGCTTAGCCCTGTGCTCAGCACACATGGGGCGCTCACCAAGTTCTCTGCAATGACCACGCAGAGTAATGACCACCCTCTTCTATTTCTGTCATTGTTTGTTTTTGAGACAGAGTCTTTCTGTTACCCAGGCTGCAGTGGCTCAATCATAGCTCACTGCAGCCTGAAACTCCCAGGCTCAAGTGGTCCTCCTACCTCAGCCTCCTGAGTAGCTGTGACTACAGGTGCATGCCACCACACCTGAGTAATTTTTATTTTTTTGTAGAGATAGGGTCGAAACCAGGCTGAACTCAAACTCCTGGCTTCAAATGATCTCCCACTTCAGCCTCCCCAAGTGCTGAGATTACAGGTGTGATCCACACCCAGCCACCTTCATCTAGTGTGAAGGGTGCGATGTGGCCATCTGTTGTGAACAGAAGTAGTCGCTGCATGTGCATTCGTGATGGCCACTCTGCACAGTGGCCAAAGCGGGTGATTCTCTTTGTGTTTATAAAAAAGAACAGAAATACCAACACCAAATGGTTAAACAAACCCAGATTGTTGTTGGGAATTTTGACGGAGAAAGGATTAACTCACTTTCAAGAGCCTTGGCTTCATACCTACATTATTTACTCAGCTGAGAACTGCCTTTCAATATCAGCCAGTGAGGAAGCCAGGCTAAGCGCTGGGCAGGCAGCAGGGGAGGAGAGGGGGCCTGACGTGGATGCAGTGCACAGCCACGGCGAGGTTCTCGGAGAGGTTTCTTACTCAGCCAGTCCTCTAACTGAGGCGTGAGAGTGGGGGGCTTCACTTCACTTTCTTCTGTAAGAAAGAACCACCTAATCCCAGCTGCTCGGGAGGCTGAGGCGGGAGAATTGCTTGAACCCAGAAGACAGAGGTTGCGGTGAGCTGAGATCGTGCCATTGCACTCCAGCCTGGGTAACAACAGTGAAACTGCATCTCAAAAAAAAAAAAAGAGAAAGAACCACCTAATCAGGCACATTATCAGCAGCCAATGTCGGCCTTGGGCAGCAGTAGCTTCCACCTGCTTACTTTTTCCAAATAGTTAATAGTGCTTATTATGATTTAAATGCTTCTCTAGCATCCCCAACAACTGAAGTGCGAATGTGTTAAGAAATGTTCTGGTGCCAGATCCCTGAATTTCCAAAGAGGCTGAATGTGCTTCTTTTCATATATGAAGCCAAAACATACAGAACTGGACGATTCTTTCTGCAAACTTGATAACGTGCCCACCGTGGATGGACTTGCTCATGGTGTGTCTCCGTGATCCTGATCCAAGGACAGCTGTCACAGTACAGGCTCTACCACCCGTACATCAGTGACCCCACAGATGTGGGGGTCTGCAGGGAGCCTCCACAGTGCAGCCTCGATGGTGCTAAACTGACAGGGGTTTGGCTGCACCAAGCATTCAGTTCATTATTCACCAAACTGTTAGGTAGTGGAGCTCACGCTGGGTGTTTCCTCTCAGCTCTTTAGATAGTAAAATGTGAAGCTTTAATTTTTAGGAAAGGTAGAGGAGCCCCATAGAAATACAGAGAAGCCTAGGATTATTACCAGGGTTCACTGAGTACTGAGTGTGGCTTTGAATGATGTTAAGAGCCAGAAATCCAAAGCTGAAATAGCCTTCATTCCTTGCCTTCAAGGAACTTGTAGTCTGTGACACCAATAAATAATCTTAGCCAGAATGAGGAGTGCTGGAAGGAGAGAAAAAAGTGTAAAAAGTTCAGGTACCTGTCAAGGGCCGGCTTCTCTCATCTGCCCCCACTACAAACCCTGACTGGTGCAGCCTTACCCCAGCCTATGTGAAAAAACGGAGGTGCATGAAGGAGAAACACCCCCAGTTCACACGGATAGTAAGGGGCAGAGCCAGAATGCAAATCCAGATCTGTCTCCTGGGCCAGTCAGCCTTGCACAGGAATCGGGGTTCCCAGAGCAAGGGGAGACGGAGTCCCTATCTAGGGAAGCTGGGGAAAGCCACAGAGAGGGTGATGGTTGAACAGCAACATGAACTGACTCCCTGTCTCCAGATTCCTTTCTGCTCATTTCCCATCTCCCGGAGTCATAGTGGTTCTCATCGGAGAAGGCGCTGGAGCACACGCCAATGGCCTGGCCTCGGATAGTGAGGGATGCTGCTAGACAGGTGAGCTGCAAAAGATGCTCCTTAAATGATCCATCCCTTCAGCCCAGAAAGAAAGGAAAGGCCATGAAACCTGGGCCCAAGCCTTGGAGGAGGAGGTTGGCAGCCAGTGGCTGGGCTGCTAGGCAGGGGAGATGAAGAGGGGCGGCCCTGGTCGCCATGATTGCATTTCTGGGCAGAGCGGGTGTGTCAATCCAGAGATTCTGATAATGATAAACAGCATATGCAAAGGGATAAGGGCTTTTTGCAGCTCTGACAAATGATCCTTGAGGGATATGGATTGGAGCATAAGAAATTCCACACACAACAGTCTGATCCATATAAGGCAACTGCCATCCTCCTGGTGGGTGACATCTCTTGTGTGGGTGCTGAAATGTGCCGGGTGCTTTTCATGGCTCTTGACTGTGTTTTCCAGGCCTTAGCCATGGAGGAGCTCTCAGCTAATTGGTTGTCTGAGCCCCTGAATGAGAAAATGGCATGTTTCTATGAAGAGCTGTCAGCATCTGAGAGAAGATGGAGCACCCAGGTGGGCCACAGGGTGACTGCCTGCCAATAGCATCCTCTAGCAGGGACGGTGCAAGCCGCTCCCTTTGGTAGGCAAGTGTCACCCAGGGTAGGGAGCAGTGGCACAGGCCACATGGCTGAAGGGGAGAAACAGGCAAAAACAAACCAAACCGAAAAAAACCCCAGCTCCAAGAAGGTGACGTGGGGGTTCACTGACCTGGGCTTTGGCTCACTGTCTCCCAAATATCAACAAAAATAAAAAAATATGCAAGCAAGCAGAAATCCACCAGCACACAGAGCTACGAAACATGACTCACCTTTAGAATGCAACTGTGGAGCCTGTCCCATTTGAAGATTCTGGTGGTAGTTATGTGTGAGAGCAACAAAACATCTGGCTTGATGTTCGATGTTGAGAGCCCCAGAAGGAACAGAAAAAGTCCATATTGGACAAGCATTTGAGGTCTGCCATTAGTATTCCATAAGGGAGGCCCCCCTCGAAGGGTCTTCTCTGATGGCGTTTCTGAAATGACCCAGTGGTCTATTTCTCCCATCTTTCACCTTCAGTACTAATAACAGTACCATTCCTCTCTGAAATGTCTTTTATAATTGTGTAATTACACACCTCATTTATCCAATTGTTAAGCCAAGAGACTGATTAAATATTAACAACTGCTTGGTTCTCGTGGTGTCATTACTCGGAACACAACCCTGTAATCTCAGGTAACACACGACGGTAATTATCCTTCACATTCACACTTAGCTGAAAACCCGGAGCAGTCAATCCAGATAAGGCTGCCCGGTTGAAAATGCATTGCCTTTAATTCCTATTTTATCTCCGAGGTCTCAGAGCCAGGTGCATTTCAGACCAGTTCAGGGTTTTGAGAGTAAACCTGTCGTTAAGGGGGCAATGGCTGGGGAAGGGAGGCAGGGCAGGCATAACAAACAGCTCAATTCCCATGCAGGCAGCCCTCCAGTCATTAATCTGTTGGGTCTTCAGGAGTTATAATGGAATTTCTACCTGAAGCACCAAGATGGAGAATCTGGTTGAGTTCAAGCATCCCTCACATTCAAGAAGAGTGTGGAGTGTAGCAGCGTTTGCCTTTGTTATTTCCCAGGGTGGAGGAGGCTGGAGGGGGTATTTGCAGACCCAGTGGCCTCTGGCTCTGGCCATCAGGGCCTCTGCCTGGACC
Source organism: Callithrix jacchus (assembly GCF_049354715.1). NCBI lineage: Eukaryota > Metazoa > Chordata > Mammalia > Primates > Cebidae > Callithrix > Callithrix jacchus. Next base: position 30,678,903 of record NC_133508.1, read on the forward strand.
TGCCCTAGGGTTGAGCCCATTGCAGGGCTTGGGAAGGGTCCCTCCTTCCAAACTGGTCTTTTCCTTTCAAGCCATCCTAGTTCTCTTCCAACCAGAGACCCCCCAACTTCTCTACCCATTTTTCCTTCTCTTTCACAGCCTCTGGCACATCCCATCACGCTGTTGCTGGCCCTTGGAGCTCTGGACATTGAAATTTTCCCTGGTGCTCTCAGGCCTCAAGGCCTCTGCCTGGGTGGTGCCCCTGCTGTGGACGCCACTGTGGCCAGCAAGTTTGGACAGAATGGAGCTGGCCGATAAAGAGCCTGGGGTCTCAGGTCAGGCTGAGCTCTCTAGGCTGGGAGGCCTGGGCCACTCCCACATTTTAAGATGCTGCAGTCTGGAAGCACAAAGTGAGAGCAAGGCAAGGTGCTCCCCACCTGCCCATAGTACCTGCGCAGGCACTGGCTTCCCCAACTTCCCTTCCCCATCCATTTGCTGAACTTAGAGGGAAATGTGGATTTGGGCTCATCTTAAAAATACATGAATATGTTGACAGATGTTGATACAAAGAGCAAATGGAGAAAGCAGAGCTGTTGATTCCAGAGAACAAACCTCCAAGCAGGGTGGGAGCCTGGATGTCAGGGCACGGATGCGGGGTCCACGGGCTCCTTCAGACTTCCTCACAATGGCCTCTGACACTAAAACCTAAAGTTGGATTGCTTTATACATTAAGAATGATAAAAGACGTTGGCTTCTATATTGCCTGTCATAGACCTCCTATTTTAGGTCAGAGGAAAATGCAAAATCTCCTGAGTAAGAAAAATAAATCTGTGTAGCAAATTTGGGGTTTGCATTTACTGCTCAGCAGGGAAGAGCTGTTTAAAATCCTCCAAAGCAAACAGACTGGCACCAGCCCTCCTGTGAAGAACAGGCAGTTTTCTTTCGGCAACTCATTTGCTCGATCATAATTATACTGTAGGTTTTGGTGGTGGTGGTTGTTTATTTAATATCAAAGTCAGGAGAAAAGTCAGAGGGACCAAAACCACGCAACACTCAATTATCTAGGGAAGAAACTCAGGACAATAAAATTGTTTCTCTGCATCATCTGAGGAATCATTCAAACTAACTTTAAACAAAGGGGACTGATCAGTGGCCTCTGCTTGATAATTTCTTATTTGATGGTTTATCTAAGGATTTGCTCCTGCTTTTCATCTGTCCAAAGGCTAATTTTGTTTGAAGCGTTTCTACCCTTGTGACGTTTAAGAATATCCAATGGTTTCATTTTTGTGCTCCACAACCTCCTAGCTGTCCACCTCTTTCTGACCCTCAGCCTTCTTGTGGCCGCAGGCAGGGTTTCCAGACTAGGACCAGGCCTCCCTGATGCTGAGCAAGCATCGCAGCTCAGAACTGCCCACTGCCACCCCTGCCTTCATGGATTTAGCATTTTCTTCCCTATTTTGTGCCTGTACCTACAGAACGCTCTTCACAGCTGGCAGCAGGCAGGCAGTGCCCAGGGGTGTTGAGCCCCAGAGACCTGACAAGCCTGTTTGAGCCATGCCTGAAAAATGTGCCTCATCCTCAGGCTGCAGTGGGGAAAACAGAAGAGTTTAATTGGTTCTGACTTTAGGATTCAGATCATAGTTTTCCCTGGAGGTGTGCATTGCAGGAAACAATATTACCAAAGCCAGGTCCTTTCTAAATGGCTGAAATTAATCAAGTTCCATGATCATTTGTAATGGGAAAATAGAAGAGCGCATTCGAACATTTAATTACAATATTTTGTAATTGTTAAATCACCAGTGACATTACAAAATGCTCTTGGTGAGCAGATACCTGATGTATTTCTGTTGAGAAGGCAGAAATACTCAGCAAAAAGGAAGCAATTGTAGCTATCTTTTCTCCTCCTTTATCTTCTCCCAAAGGGAACAATTCAAATACATCATTTGACTTGATTGTTTTTAATTACATTGTAAACATTAAAAAAAAAACTGGGATAAAGGTGAACATGCAAGTCAGTTGGTAATAAAAATGCAGGCTCCAATTCTTCTTGGATGACAGATGAAATGAGTTTAATATATTCTTGTTTTGTGGAAAACATGAACATTTAAAACTGCAAACACTGAATTCAATTAGCAGGCCTTGTTCAAAACAGCTCGGAGAACTGGAGAGCAAGGCACTCTTATTTCCCACCCATTGTAGAATTGGGGTGAGCACCACAGTTCATGGCTGGTGTCAACTGGGGGAGAAACAATGTAAAATTGGTTCCCGTGTTTTCCATACAGCCATATCTGGCAAGCAGATCTACTGAGAGATTTAGCTGCTAATGTTTTCAATCCCTCACCTCACATAAGGGCTTAATTCATCAGAAAGATATAAAAGCAGAGAAAATACATTCAGTGTTGAAAGATGGACTGCTAACTGCATTGCTTTCAAATGCAAGTAAATCCCAATGGTAAAGTCCGATTGCAAATTTTCCTCCACTGATGAATCACAATCGGCAATTGTCGGTGGGCCCCATGCATGGCTCACCTGCCTAGAGGCACTCCCTGCGAGAAACCTGTCCTGTGCTAACTTTCTGAGTTGGCGAAGGTTTTGATTTTGGAGAAGAGATCTGTTCTTTTGACGGAAGAGGGCGTTTTGCCGTGGTGTTCAAGGAATATGTATTTTTGGTCTCAGCACAGCCATGACTTTTACAGCCCTGGAAACTAAATAATGCAGTTCACACATTTCATTGCTTTGACCAATCTGGTAGGAAGAGCAGGAAACTGACCTGAACAGGAACCCCACTGTCACCTGAGCTGCACACCGGCTCTGATCTTTCCTTTGTTTTAGTTGTTAATCGTGTTCCGTGAAAGAAACAATGCATGCTGGCCCTTGAGACTGAGGAGCACGATTCACTTTGACAATCAGAACCCTAGCAGTTTCTGCAACCTTGAGAGTTCAAGGACCGCAACAAAGACAATTGGTGGGGCACCATCACGCCTGCAGTTTTTTCAGGAAAATTGAACTGCATGTGATTGGACAGCAAGAGAGTGGGACAGCCATCACAGTTAAAGTTCTGTGGGCCATGCCTTCATGCCCCACCTTGCCCATCGAACTTGTCTGGACTGAGCCAGAGCCAGGAAAGGTGGAGTGGCTGTTCCCTGAGTGGGATCCCCCTAACTTTCACTCATGGAATGTTTAATGTTTTCCTTTTACATTTTCATTCCTTCTACAATTTCATTCTTCAGCTCCCTCTCTCCTAAGGATGAATCCTGTGAACTTTTTTTGTGTGTATGAGAGTCTTGCTCTGTCACCAGACTGGAGTGCAGTGGCAAAATCTAGGCTCACTGCAACCTCCGCCTCCGGGTTCAAGCGATTCCCCTGCCTCAGCCTCCTGAGTAGCTGGGACTACAGGCATGTGCCACCACGCCTGGTTAATTTTTTATATTTTCATAGAGACGGGGTTTCACCATGTTGGCCAGGATGCTCTCAAGCTCCTGACCTCGTGATCTGCCCATCTTGGCCTCCTAAAGTGCTGGGATTACAGGTGTGAGCCATCACACCTGGCCAAATTCTGTAAACTTTTGCTTTGCCTATGCTTTGCTGGAAACCATGTTACCGTGTACTTTGAAGACATTACTCCGTAGCAGGAGGCAGGGTGGGAGGTGCTCTGAGGAATGAGCAGGCCTCCGATGGGGGAAACTGACGCGAGCTGGAGGTGACAGCCCCAGACTGGAGATCTGGCTGCAGAGAACTTGCCCCAAAGTGATGAAGGTTGCATGGAGCTTGCAGGCTGTTCCAGGGGGAGGCATGTGGTCACCAGGCCTCCTCACCAAGCTCCTGCGGAGCTGAACTTAACTTTGGGCAGAAAAAGAGGGTAAACAAGGAACAAAAGGCTGCTGTAAGAAATTGAGGGCTACCTCCAAGTTTTGGGCCTAAGAAAAAACCGTCCCTGTTTGAAAGGGAGGACTTGGCTCCATGTGGTTGAAGTGGAGAACGGCTGGGACCTCCGAGGGCCTGGGGCCTCTAGGGAATGGGAAGTGACAACACGAGTAAACAAATGAACTGGGGACATGGGAGAGGCGGCAGAGTGGAGCCAGGCTAGCCCCATCTCCAGAGGAAAAAGATGGTAGGGCTGGGCTGGGAGCACAGAAGCAGGCAGCTTGAAGCTGAGACCTCAGTGCAAGAGGGTTGCCATTTTCAGCCCTATTCCGTGGGCGGTTCATGCTCAGGATGGTGTGGCCGGTAGAGCCATGGCTGCACTATAAATGCTAGTTTAAAAGCTCCATGGAGCTATCTTATTTCCATGAGGGAAGATTTTCTGTGTGCTTTGGGTTAAACAGACTTTTCAGTGGTTGTCCATCTTTTCTGTCTTATTTTAATTGTCTTCTAGAAGAATTGTCCATTTAAGACATTTTCGAAACAATGCTGATGAATCTGACAGAAAATACTGGGATGATCTAATGGCTTGCTGCTGGTGTACTGGCACCAGTGTGAGACTGCACTTAGTAGAAAATTGGCAGGTATTAGCTAATGATTGGATGTGATTCAGAACACAGTGCTTCTGAGTGTGAAAGGTTTAATTCAAACCTTACAACGTGGCAGAGTCTGCTCTCTTTACCTAGGACTAATGTGGTCCCTGCAAATCACACCTCCCAGCTGCTTCGTGTAGAAAGAGAGCAGTCAGCCTGTTTTCCTGAAACGTGGTCAAACACTCTCACATCAGGAGAACCAGCTCTCTCATCTATACCTTTGTCTGCTTTGCCACCAACTGAAATTCAGCGGTTTCTTTCCTAAGTTAAAAGAATATGAATGCTGGAGTAGCTTAGGGTCTTGCTGAACATATAAGTTCCTTGTACTACTTGAAGGCCTTCTGCTGTTTCGGAATCAATTACCTGTGACACGGACAGCCCTGCAGCCCCACACACTCTCTTTATACCTGGAAAAGAGCAAACTTTGGGTTGCAGCAGCATGATTTCCTATCTACTGTCTCAACCCTTTAGCAAATCGCTCAGTTTTAGGGCTCTGGGCTTTCTCTTCTGGGACTGTCAACAAGGAGGCCAATTAGTGTCCATTATAGCAATGGATTTTGTGATGTGGAAATTTCCCCAATTGTGAGTGGACTGAAATCCCCAATTAATCCCACAGGACCCAGGAAAGCATTTGAGTTGTTTGTGATAATTGCCTAAGCTTGCTCTCTTCAGCAATAAAGGCCCTGGAGTTATAACAATTATTATTACTTTAATTATTATTTCCCATATAAGACGATGAACGTTTGAGATAGTATTTCAGCACGCTGATGAAAATCAAAGCAAAATGAAAACATTCAATTATTCGTTAATACCTGTCAATTTCCTTCTCCCCTAGTGCCTTTTATTATCATTGCAAGAGCCAGATTCTATTCTCCCATCCATGTGCAAATGGAAAAGTACAGCTTAGCAGCAGTTCCCAGGTAAAACCATCTGCCTGGAAGTCTAGAGGCCCCTGTGTGGCTCTGTGCCAGGCTGGCTTTTCAGGCCCAGGACCCCCAGGTGGGCACACTGGATGCCTGGTTCTCCACATGACCAGGGGCACCCAGGAGCTGCATGTGGATTTGGGGAGATCCCTGGAGGACCTATGAGTCATTCCATAAACAGTCTTTTGGCAACTTGGGACAGACTTAAGTTGCTATTAAAAGGAAAACCAGACCTACTTTCTTTAAGCCAACACACTCAAATTGAATAAGGGGGACCTCGGAGGAATCCACAGGGGAGAATGTGAATTAACTAGGTGTTACCTTTGACTGGTTTGGGCCCAGTGACAGCTAAGTGAAAAGTGGAGTTTTCTCTTCACAGTGGCTCTGGGCATCTGACCTTTGAGGAGGCAGTAGCATTAGTTTCCCTCAATGGAAGTCTCAGACTTATTTCAGAATCTGAGCCTTCAGACATGATGGAAAGACAAAGATCACCTTGAAGCCGAAGAGGCCTTTGTGACCATGTTCTACCTTTGTGACCCAGCAGGCCTGGCAAACAGCAGAACATTCCACAGGAAAGTGAGGCTGGGAGGAGGAGAAGGGAGTTTTACAGGTGGGCTTCGTAGGAAAGCGGAGGAGAAGAGGAGAGGGTGGAGAGTAGAGGAAGGCTGCTGGCTCCAATGCTGCCTGAAATTGCATCTTCTTCTGTGGACTTGATTTCTACCACACCATTTTGTTTGAATAAGAAATGAGAGACAATTTAGGCAGGGTGCAGTGGCTCACACCTGTAATCCCAGAACTTTGGGAGGCCAAGGCAGGCAGATCACCTGAGGTCAGGAGTTTGAGACCAGTCTGGCCAACATAGTGAAACCCCATCTCTACTAAAAAAAAAAAAAAAAAAAAAAAAAAAAAATAGCTGGGCATGGTGGTAAGAGCCTGAAGTCCCAGCTGCACGGGAGGCTGATGCAGGAAAATTGCTTGAACCTAGGAAGTGGAGGTTGCAGTGAGCTGAGATCCCACCACTGCACTCCAGCCTAGGTGATAGAGGGAGACTCCATGTTAAAAAAAAAAAAAAAAAAAAAATTGAGAGACAATTTCACATTCAGCCCAAACCCAAAAAGTTGGCAACTCTAGTCAAGTAAAACTCTGAAAGGATTTCAAGGCCTGGCAGCATACTGGGGTGAGCCCCCTGATGGGCAGCAATGTCCCTTTTCCAAAGGGGAAGTGGAGAGCCACCAGGGGATTAGCTGACGCTGCTCCCAAAGGCCTCACAGTCGGCCACAGGATGCCTGAAGTTCCAGCATTAGTTATCCCTTTGGTGTGACGTCATCCTTCAAAAGGTCTATGAAATGTAAGTTTGTGATGGAGAGATGAGTGTCACTCATCAAGCCTCTGATAGCAGGGATCTGAGGGACTGAGTGACAGCCCAGAAAGGCCATGATGTAGTGGAGGGGTCAGAAAGTAAAAAGTCTGTAGCCAAATATTTCAGATTTTATTTGCTCATTAGTGGGTCACGAAATCAACTTAGTGCAAGGTATCCAGCCTTTAAAAATGAATTAGAACAGGACATGTCAAAAGGCAATGTAAATTATTTTGTATACTGTATTATTTTTATTAAATAAAATCTTTTGTCTCAGTTGTAGGTATCTATCTGTGTATAGTATACGTACGTATGAATATGTATCTTGGGTTGCAAACATATCTTTTTAATTTGTGGGACATCTTCATGGGACTGTTAGGCAGTAGGGTCTCAAGTGAGAAAATGCCCAGGGCACCACAAGTGAGGGAACAGGACAGATGTTCCCTCCTTCACAATTTTGCTGAGGCCTACCCTAATAATATCAGTATGGTTACAGCTTAATCTGGTAAAGCCAAGGCCACATACCGACAACTAGCTGATCTTCAACAAGGCTGACAGAAACATGGAATGGGGAAAGGATTCCCTATTCAACACGTGGTGCTGGGAGAACTGGCTAGTCATATGCAGAAGACTGAAACTGTACCTCTTCCTTACACCATATACAAAAATCAACCCAAGATGGAGTGAAGACTTGAATGTAAAACCCAAAACTCTAAAAACCCTGGAAGACAGCCTAGGCAATAGCATTCTGGACATAGGAATGGGCAAAGATTTCAGGACAAAGACGTCAAAAGCAACTACAACAACAGCAAAAGTTGACAAATGGATCCAATTAAATGAAAGAGCTTCTGCACAGAAAAAGAAACGATCGGCAGGGCAGCAGACAACCTACAGAACAAGGAGAAAATATATGCAAACTGTGCGTCCAATAAAGGTCTAATATCCAGCATCTATAAGGAACTTAAACAAACAAATTACAAGAAAAAAACCAAACAACCCATTAAAGAGTGGGTAAAGGACATTTTTCAAAAGACATGCATGTGACCACAAGTATATGAAAAAAAGCTTAACATCACTGATCATTAGAGAAATGCAACTCGAATGCTTTATGAAAACTGCAGTGAAATACCATCTCACCCCAGTCAGAATGGCTATAATTGAAAAGAAAAAAATAACAGGTGGTGACAAGTTGCAAAGAAAAAGGAACACGCTTATACATTGTTGGTGGGAGTGTGAATTAGTTCAACCATTGCGGAAGACAGTGTAGTATTCCTCAAAGACCTAAAAGCAGAACTACCATTCGACCCAGAAATCCCATTACTGGGAATATAAATTGTTCTCTCATAGAGACACATGAACACATTCATTGCAGCACTACAACAGCAAAGACATGGAATCAACCTAAAATGCCCATCAATGGTAGACTGGATAAAGACAATGTGGTACATATACACCACAGAATACTATGCAGCCATACATACTAATGCGGGAACTAACGCAGGAACAGGAAACCAAATACCGCATGTTCTCACTTACAAGTGGGAGCTAAATGATGAGAGCACATGGACACGTAGAGGGGAACAACACACACTGGGGTTTACTGGAGGGTGAAAGGTGGGAGGAGGGAGAGGATCAGGAAAAATAACTAAAGAGGACTGGGCTAATACCTGGGGGATGAAATAATCTGTACGACAAACCCCTATGACAGTAGCTCACCTAAATAACAAACCTGCACATGTCCTCCTGAACTTAAGGTAAAAAAAGAAAAATGAAGGAAATTGTCAGAATTATAGAGCTAAATAAATAACTGGTAGACTCAGGAGTAAAATATAAAACCGTAAGACAACAAAGCCCTGTTTCTAACCACTGTGATATAAAAAGGAGATTATAATGGGCTGGGCACAGTGGCTCATGCTTATAATCCCAGCACTTTGGGAGCCTGAGGCAGGTGAATCACATGAGGTCAGGAATTTGAGACCAGGCTGGCCAGCACAGCGAAACCTTGTCTCTACTAAAAATTCAAAAATTAGCTGGGCGTGGTGGTACGTGCCTGTAGTCCCAGCTACTTGGGAGGCTGAGGCACAAGACTCGCTTGAACCTGGGAGATGGAGTGAGCCGAGATCGCGCCACTGCACTCCAGCCTGGGAGACACAGCAAGACTCTGTCTCAAAAAAAAAAAAGACCATAATGTTACTAGAAGAAAATAATTATGAACACTTCAGTAAGCACTGGAGTTTCTAAACGTATTACCAAATGCAAAGGCTATGCAGGAAAATACTACCAGATTTGATTGTAAATAATGTTGAAATTCTATGTCAAGAATATCAAAATATGAAATATAAATAAAATAAGAAAAGGTTTTAAAGAAAATGCAACAAAACATTCCAATAGTGCAAAGTCGCCTTCCGTCAATTTTCTGTGCGTCTGTGAGCACACTAATATATCCTTTCTCTCCCTCTTTCTTTTTTTTAAACATAGTATACATTCTTCTGACCTTGCTTCCTTCACACAATACTTATTCCAGCACAAAATGCTACTTCAATGTTTTGCACCATGGTACTCCACTATAAGGTGTACTGATTATTATTTTTTCAACCAGCTGTGATAGATATTTCAGTTGCATCTAGTCTTTTATTAACTATAAACAATGCTGCAGTGAACATCTTTATCTACCTGTGTACTTGTGTGGTACAAATTCTTAGAAGTAGGGATCCTGGGTCAAAATGTGCATTTTAGATTTTGATAGACATTGCCAAATTTCCTTCCATTGGTTACAACAAAACATGAATAGCATTGTACTACCTGGACACTAGTGACATGTTCCCCCTACCCTTACAGTGCCCCACTGGGCCTTGCATCATCAGAAAGCTCCTCATGCCGCATCTTGACACAGTAGTCTCATTCTCCTGCTTCTCCTTCCCTGTCCTTTACTTCCTGAAAGAATAAAGACCACTTGAAAGACTTAGTTTTCTCGGACATTTTAGAGTAACTTTCCTTGGGTATAATCACAGTTAAAAAGGCTTGGTTCAATGAATGCCTTATGAAAACCTGAATTGTGCTTTAATTTGCATTAGACTGGGAGAAGATAGCACGTTAGTTTCCTAAGCACAAAACCTTAAATATCTTTCAGAGACAGCCAGAGCTCTAGGGGTGGTTATGTGGGGTGCATGTGTTTGAGCTACTTGGATCTCCTCCATGGGTGAATTTTTGTAGTAAGTAAGATATGCATTACAATTCAGGCAGCAATCAGACCAAATTCAGTGCTTTGTCTCTGCAAAGGCATGGTGGTCTCTTTGCAACTCCTAGGTGGAGATTAAATTGATATTTAATGAAAGAAGGCACAATCTTTTTATTGAGGAGTGCTCAGTGACTATTAAAAATATGATCTATTATAAGTCTAATAACTTGAGGTTTTGTTTTTAGAACATACTAAAAACGGCAAGAATTGCCATCCTATTGTTTCTTCACTGTTAAGCTAAGGGGGTGGAGCAATTCTGAGGATAGGAGCAAATTTAACTGAAAAAGAAAATTTAGCTTCACATTAAAATTAGAAGGAATAATCAGTATATCTTTTACTTGTCACATTTGGTTTCCTTCAATGGGGAGCATTTTTCCTACAGTTAAGCAATGCATTGAAATATTTTCACACTCCAGAGCATGGAAAATGTGATGTACTCCTAAGCCAACGTCTGCATACTAAACACAAATTTAAAACGTGCCCCCAAAATTGTGGTTATAATTTTATTATAAGAATAACCGTGACCGTGACCAAATATAAGACACAATAAATATTTCACCTCTAGAAGTAATCTTCCTAAAGAGGTGGGTACTGTTAAAATATACGGTGGGTTAAACCACAAGTCTAGATAAGCTGCTGATTGTCCAGTGTCAGCGAAGTCAGAACAAAGTCGAAGCTAAAAACCTATTCTGCTAATTCCAGGTCATATTCACCAGGACGCTTTTTCTCAGGAGCCCAGTGCAAAGGGGAGACGCTATAAAATATGTACCTAACAAAGCTTGTCAGCGGCTTGAATAGAGCAAACCAGTCCAGATCTGAGAATCCTAGGAAATAAATGAAGTTGAACATTTACTGCCAACAACCCTGTCACAGGGGCCACAGACAACTGGAGCCATGCAGCTGGGGAGGGGAGGAGTCTGTAGCCAGAGAAGGCAGTGGAACGCACCCAGGTCGGATTATTTATGGTGTGCTGATGAAGCTGCAACTTTCCATATGAGGAACAGCTTAACAGGGGAACAGTCAAGCTAAACCAGGAAGTGGTCCAGTAAGAGAGAGAGAGCGAGAGAGCAACAGAAGCGGACGTGAATAAAAATGACAGGTAATAAAACAATACAAATCGAAAATGCTGTAACTTTCAGAAATAATTTAGGGCCAAAAGAGGAGGGGGAAAAAATCTAGTTTTGCTGGCACTGGGACAATTTTCCAAGAAGCAAAAGACGTGAAGCAAAATGAATGTGCTGAATTTAAGATCAAGTTTGTCTCCATGCCTTTCTACCTACAAGTTTGGTTGCTTCTAAGGCTGCTTTATACATAAAAAGGAAAGTGGTAATTTTGTTATTTAACTGATATATCCTTTTTTTTTTTTTCAACAAACATCTGCTGTGTGCCATTCCATGTCAGGCACTGGACACTGTAGGGCTCTGTGCTGAACCTCTGTTCACAGGTAGAGTTCCTGCCCTCATGAGGCTTATTATCCAGTGCGAGAGGTGGACAAGTCCACCCTCAGCTTCTGGACAGCAAGGTGGGTACTATGATCACAGCTAGAACAGGGGCAAGGGCAGGGCCGAGGGGCAGCTGCAGGAAGGAGGTACAATCTGGGCTGAGACCTGAGGAATACAAGCCCCAAAGTGAAGGCTGGAATGGAAATAATTGAGTGAATTTTGCTTTTTTATTCTGATTGAATAGACAGTTACCAAACCTGCATGTAATCCAAATCCTAGTTTTTATTTAAAAATTAAAGTGCATTTCATGCAAAAATGCAAACTTCTGTGGTTCCTAGTAGTTTCCATTCCTGAATTCTGTACTTAAGATCTGTCACTCAAGCTTTCTACAATTATCTTTTATATGGTACAAAATACCTCTTCTCCCAAGTCTGGCCAAAAGCCTAATAAATCTCAGCCACCAGTTACCACATGGCCCACGGGTGCCAGGCATTTCATGTGTGTCTCTTTGACTCTTCACAACAGTGCCTTGAGGTAGGACCGTCACTCGCATTTCACAGAGGAGGGAATGGAGCCTAGGAGAGGGAACTCTCTCAAGGCCACACACAGTTAAGTATGAGAGCACTTTGTTCACCACACCACCTCTGGCCTAAGTAGACAGGTTGGGACTGTTCCGGTAACATTTCTACCCCAAGAAAGGTTCTGAGCTGTTCCCAAAGTAACTTTAGCTAAGTACTCTCTCACCTTCCTGCCTCCCTGAGAGGAAGCCCTCTTCCCACCATTCTCAGTGAAGCACTACTAATAAGGGCCAGACACTCCTTATTTTGGAGGCGCTGGGGCTGTCTGTGTTGTAAGGCAGGGGAGTTTTGAAAAGCTGAGAACCTAACACTGTACCACAAATGAACCCATACACACTGACTTCCAGAGAGGGTCCTATGCCCCACAAGCTTCCTTCTCTTAAAAAAAGAATTTTCTTAAAGATGAGTGTCACTTTTCCATGGGTCCCCACCTGCGCCCTTGCTCTCTGCATGGATCAGTCTCGTTGAGTTGCCTAAATTTAGTTAGCATATTGGGGCCGCTGCTCTGAGATGCTCTGAAATGTGGATACAGCCAGAGTGCTGAATCATGAGCCCGTCATATCTTCTCCAAACCTTTGCTCTTTTCCCCATTCCTCACTGTGCTTCTTTCCAGAGACTGCCTATGACTTTGCTGTAAGAATATGTGGAGAGATACGAGCCACAGTTGGGTCCCTCCACAACCTAGGGGACTTCAGACTTTCCACGAGTGCTGGGTGGATACACTCTGTCCCCACACCTCTGTCTCCATACGCACTCCACACTCACTACTCTGCCTTGGCCAACGGGCCAGCATTTTTAAAATATGACTTCGCATCTGAGGATTGAGCAGTCTATAAATTATTCCATAGTCTGAATTCAAGTTCCACGGTTTGAATTCAAGTAGTATTCTTTGTAGAAGCCATTTGGTGATGTCTTCAAGATAAGTCTTTCAAAAAAAACTGGGAACTGGTTTGAATGGTAAAGAGATTTCATTATTAACCCAGAGTTTTAAAACTATCAAACAGTGGAGGTCTGATATTCCCTATTCGAAACTGGGTAAAGCATGATAGATAGACAAACCACAACACAGTCTATCCCTACTCTCTTCTCAAATTTACAAAACCATTTGCAAAAAGACAAAGCTTTCTCTTTTTGTACTATTTGAGGCAAATCATGTCTATGAACACTGGCTTTTAAAACTGGACATTAAAAAAAGATTTAAGATCCACTAGCTTGTCAATTAGAATTTAGTTCTCTGTTTACTTCCTTGAGCACAAAATATTATGAACATGCCTGGGCTGAGCTTCAGCAAACAGGGCTGGCCACACGTACGGTGCTTTCATCCAAGGCTGCGATTATCAGTAGGATAAGTGCTGAAAGTCCACTTTCTGAGAAAATGATTTTGCAGCCAGAACGGCCAGAAACTTCAAATGACAACTTTACTGATTCGAGGTAATTTCCCAGGAATTTAAGAGGCAATCATTTACTCTTGACTTTCAAAGAGAACCTGGGCTTGAAAGGCACAGTTTCATCTAAAATTGATCAGCTAGCGACAACCCTCTGAAGTTACTTGGGAGTGAGGGAAAGCAGTTGAGACCTCTATACATCTGGACTGAACTATCTAGTTCACTTTCCAGGTTGTAAATTTTCTGTCCCAAAGACTACTTGAAAATAACTTTTTACCAAGCAAATGGATTTTTTATTAGCTGAAGTACTAAATTAAAAAAAAATTATTTTGATATGGAACACTACAGCTGTAAGACTTGCCAACAACGAATCTTCAAGGAAATGTGCATTTCAGAACATAGCAAAATCACAAGAAACAAAAATCTGAATCCTGAAAACATGGATTTCAAATTATTGCAAATGACAATCTTATTCAAATTCTGCTCTATATCATATTCAAATAAACCAGAGAATTTAATAAACATCAGCATTTACCATCTAACGTGATGCTGTGGTTGAGACTAAAAGGGTTTTGCTGCCTGGAAATTTTTGACATTCATCAATCTACATAAGCAGAAAACATCTGAACGGAAGTAAAGACACATACACACGTTTTCACTGAGAGCTGTATTTGAAGAACAGCCTATACTCCTCTAGATTTCAATCTCCAAATTTTGATATTTTTATTTATTCTGAAAGTCTAAGATATTAAGAATCAGTACATATGATTTTAAATTAAGACTGCATATGGTTAGAAAAAATGCTTTGAGAACATGTATTTTATTTCCTAAGACAATAAAACCATGTACAAAAATCACTTCTGTTCACTCACGCTGATCTTGTGTTGTCTGATCTTTGTGATGAAGCACCACCATAAAGCATGAAGCTCTGAGGAAAGGTGGTGGCAGAGCTCTCTCCTTAACCCCGGCCTGCCTTGGGGTTTCATTTCTCAGCTTCACTGGAAAGTTCAATCACTCCCTGGTTGGAGACTGTATTGAAAATAGCCCACAGTTTGGAAGGGTCCTCACAGTTATGCTGGTGCTCCCAGTGGAGGAGGAGGTCCTCCTTCTGCCCCAGGACCTCTGCACAAAGGAGGCAGTTAAAGCCTGAATGGGACCACAAGAGGACCCTGTGGAGGCCAGGACACTCAGGGCCCTGGCGGGTTTCCCTCGGCTTGTTGGTTCCTGACTGGGACCCTTCCTTTTCCATAAGCATTTCCATGCCATTCTGATGATGAAGGTGGAGCTGCCTTTTCAGTCTCGGGCATGCGTGTGACTCCTCTTGGGAGGAATGAGGCTTCTCCGGCTTCCCTCTCTCAGGATGCCGTTTCCAGCTGGGGCTAGCGTGCTGCAGCAGCTCTTCCTGAGTCCCATTGCTTCCTGGTAAGGTCCCCTCTTGCAGCCTGCCCTGAATTTCCTCTCCGTGAACATAGAGCAAATGAAACTTTATTTCTGCAAAAGACTGAGCAGTGATTTGACAACGGCCACATTTGATTTGCAATTTGACCTCATCTGCCTGGTTGAGAAGGAAGTCTTCTTCCAGGTTGGACTTATTTTCCCTGAAAAGGGCAAAAATAGTGTACATAAGATTTCATGGAAAAACACAATTGGAACCTTCCCTCTCAGTTCACAGCCTTCAGGGATCTAAAATACACACTGACGAGAAAGACAAGGGCTGGGGTAAACAGAGAGCGCCTGGAAAGACAAAGGACCGCAGTAAACACCAACTGTCACTCCTGCTTGTGGCCACGCATTTCTCCAGCTACCAGGTTCATTTAGTAAGAGTCCTTCTCTTCATGCATCTGTCCCAGGAGAGCTAACTTGTCCTTGGTTACCACAGGGACAGGAGCAATCACATGGAAGAGTCGCGTAATAGCAGGTGAAGGTTATGCGAGCACCTTCGGCTCTGTTGAAGGTAACAGTCCCACCCTACCCGCTGTGGCTCTCCCTAACCTTGAGCACCAAATGTAGTTTGGATATTGTACCTAAAAATCAAAATCTAACTACAGGAAAACAAGGAAGTGAGGTTTCATGGTTCATTAGTGAAAGGCACAGAGGTCTTAAAGGGGACAGAAATGTCTAAGAAAAAGGAGAAACTATAGAAAAGCAAGGAAGAAAGAGGATGGGGGCCCTTACTTCTACTGAACATGATAGAATGAGCCGCAGTTGAATAGAAGGTACTGAGAGCAACTGGGACAACTGAGGAAAAGAAGGGGCAGGGATTGTCGAGCCTGGAGAAGGTTTACTTCTCATGATGCTGAAGAGAGGGAATGCCATGAAACGCTCTCAGTCACCTCAGTGGAAACAGATACACACAACTCAAACGGAAGCCGTTTTCCAGCTTCACGACTGTTCTCACTCCTGCCTGCCAGGCTTCCAAATTACTTAGCTTATTTGTTTATAATGATGGCAGGGGCAGGCCATCTGGAGTGGCCACTGCCATCACACAGGCTGCCACAAGGAGGTGCGAGGCGGTGGCAGGAGGGGCAGCAGTGTGGCGGTAGGACCCCTGTGCCCTACATCCCCAAGGCATGACTGTGCTATCCCCATCCTCACATGGCTGGACAGGACTTGCTCCCAAGCCTGGGAGCCTCTGCTCTGGCCTCAACCCTGTTCCCTGCCATGTCTCAGGAGCCAGCAAGCACCCGTCTGAAGGTGCAGCTGGGACTTGGGGGGTTGGCCCTGAGAGCATGGGGTTCATCTGTGTGGGGCTGGCCAGGGCCACCATGCCGCCTGCACCTCGCCTGCTGTTGCTGTGGGGAAAATGTGGACAGGAGGTGGGCAGTCCCTGAAGCCCACTGTCCTGGGAGCTGTAGCAACGGGGCCAGGGTGAGTCACCTGCCAGCAGGGGAAACAGCACAGTGGGGCAGGAAGGAGTGGGGAGAGAGGGGCCCTGAGGTGGAGCTGGGCCAGAGGCAGTGTCAAGCTCCGTGGAGCCGAGTGGGAGCTGGGGTGGAGCAGCAGCCCTGCCCCTTCCAAGCTGGCGGGGTGGGAGCTTCCCAGGTGCAACCGCAGCTGCCCAAGCCGCAGCTGTGACCCGGCACCCCTGTGCTCTTGGAAGCTGGGAGCAGGTGAGAGCCCTCCTGCCCTCCCAAGCATCACTGTAGCCACCCTCCTGTGGCTGCAGATCCAGGCATCTCTGTACTCTCAGGGGTCTGGGAAGGCCCCTTTTCCCACACAGGCTCAGCAGTGCCTGCTCCTGCTGCCTGGCTTCTCTCTGCTGTCAGCACCTGCTCCAATCTTAAAAGTAAGGTTGCAGCTGAGCCTGGACACTGCTGCAACCTGGCTGGGTGTGCACACGCCTGAGGCAGCGCTGACATGCCAGCCCCCTACCACTTCAGTCCACTCCGGACTTTGGGTGCCAATGAGCATGGGAGGGAGGTTAACAAGAGGGCACTCCAAGCTTCCCAGGGTATCCAAGCTTCTGGAGGATAGCTTGGTGCTGGCCTGCAGGTGCCCCTCAGCACGAACAGCCTGGGTGCCATAAACAGAAGCAGGAGGCAGAAAAGTTCCTGAGTGGAAAGGGGCAGGTCCCTGGTGAAGTCCCACCTTCAAGCCAGGGAAGCCCTGAAGTTTGGGGGCCAGGCTGCCAGTCATGTGGACTGGAGTGGGAACTTGTGGTACTTTTCTGGGCCTGTCCATGACCACCCATGGACCAACTGGCGTGCACTTCCTCCCCTCTGAGGCCCATAAAAGCCCTGGACTTAGCGAGACTTGAAAAGACAATGGGACGACCAGTGGCAGAGAGCTACGCTCTCTGCTAAGAGCTGAACGCTCATCAGGACAACCTGAGTATAGAAAGGAACTGCCCCCTGCAGTTCAACTCTTTAGCTGTTCTATTGCTCAATAAAGCTCCTCATCTTGCTCACCCTCCACATGTCTGTGTACCTCATTCTTGCTGAACGCAGGACAAGAACTTGGGACCTGCCAAATGGTGGGGCTAAGAGAGCTGTAACACAAACAGCCTGAAACACACCCCTTGCTTGTCACATTGTAGGTGAAGAGGAAAGAAAAGCCGCATCCTTTTGGAAAGCTCAGACCTGGGAGCTCCCTGAGCCAGGGCTGTGACTCTCTCCTTAGGCCCTGAGGTTACTGGGGTATCCAAGCTTCTGGGCAACACTGTGTTCCCGGTGCCAGCCATGGAAGCTGCGTGCAATATGCCTGGTCCAGCCGTGGGCTTGCAGGGAGCTGGCACCTAGAGCTCCCTGCCCTGCAGCAGCTGGTGTGCCTGCCTATGTGCAGTGCCTGCCCATGTTCGCTCACACACCCCTTGCCATTCTGTGCCTGGCTCGCCCTTGGCAGGCATGTGATCTAGGCTGACAGCGTGAGCCGAGTGCAGTCAGCCAGGCGGAGTGGGTGGAAAGAGCCTAGTGGGCCAGAGCAAAACTCAGGCCACTGCGCCACTGGCCACAGAGGTTTCCAGCTGGTGAAGAGCCACCACAAGGATCCCGTAACAAAAACACTAGGAATCAATGCCTGCAAAAAGGAATGACACCAGAAAGAACTAACCCGACCTGATAAGAAAAATAGGGCAAATGAAGGCGGTGGGGTGTAGCCACCTTGAGGTAGAGCCAACATGACAGACCCACCCACTCTGAGTCCCACCATGGGTCATGCCGCATTTTGGGGCAAATGATGTTGTTTAAAATGTTGCAGATTCTGTGAATGTAATTTTGGGAGAAATTACTTGTAAAGACCTCTGGAACTATATACAATAATTTACAAGATAGATTAGGGTAATGACAATCATGGATGATCAGAAACCAGAGAGAAACGAGATTCTTCTTCACAGAACTAGGAGGTATAGATAGCTACTATATGAAATCTTAATCCAAGAGATGTTTTGTAAACTCTCCTTTCTGAATATGAAATCTTCCCCTCTTCCCCAAATCCAGACCGTCTTGCTGGGCTTCCATCCGTCAGCACTCACCTCTCCAGCGATCCCTCTGCGCCTCGCACACTCAGGTCTCTGTTCTTTGGTACGTCTCCCGGCTGCAGTTCACTGGTTGCGGGCTCAGTGCTGATCACAACTCTATGCACTTCTTTCAGATGGCCAAAATAGACTCGGATGTGACCAAACACTTTTGCACAAAACTCACAACACATGAGTTTCTTCAGACGGTTCTCACCATGATGAAGTTTCATGTGTGTGCTCAGGCTGCCAGGATGGACGTAGGACTTGCGACAAATCCGACAGCTGTAAGGCCGTCTGTTGGTGTGTGTATTCATGTGGTCTCGAAGGTGCTGTTTGAACTGGAAGTGGTGGTTACAGACATGACATCTGTGCCAAGGCTTCTTAACGCCAGAGAATCCATTTCTGAACACAGAGCTGGGCTTAGGGGAAGGGCTGTTGTCCTGCTTATAGCCAAGGTATTTCGGAGTGAGTGAATTATTTAACAAAACGTCCTGTCCTAGGCCCCCAAACATCTGGGATTGCAGTGTAGTTGGAGAAGGCAGGGGAGCCAAGGTGGATGTGGCCATGATAGGTTTGGGCATAATGCTACGATATTTCTTCATGGCCCCTGGCTTTTGGTCTCTGCATTCTTGGGGATCAGTTTTTACTCTTTCTTTACCATCTCTACATTTATTAATGATACATTTCCTCCTTCTTCCCGGAAATGCCAAAATTTCATCTGCTACCTTCCGTTTTCTTCCTTTTCTCTTTGCTGCTCCACTGTTCAGTTTCGTGTTGTGGCTGAGATCAAATTTGGTGGGTGGACAAAAGGCACTTTCACAGGGACTCTCCTGTGACACTTGTGGAATAGGCATCTTGCTTGCCACTTTGGCAGCTGTATTAAAGCCTTCTGTGGCGGAGGGTATCTTATCACAGTCTGCCTTAGGTCCTGGTAAACAATAACCTGTGATGTTAGTATCTGATTTGGTTTCGTAAACCTCCGCTGTCTTCATTCTTGAGTAGGGTGGGATTGGCAGTTTCCCTCTGGGGACTGAAGAGATAAACTGAACTGCATTGCCAAGAATGGTTGCTGATAAACCAGTCATGGTTTCTGCAAGATCAACTTGTTGTTTAAGTTTTTCACTGGCAACAGCAGAAGGTTTAGTAGACGTTTTCTTGCTTACAAAATATACTTTCCCTGAAAGATTTGTGAGGTCCTGCTTGGCAGGCTCCTCTGGTGTGGATGATGCTGGGGTGGCAGGAGGGTTCGGACTGCCATGGGTGTTGGCCACTGGTGGTCTCAAGTCCCCATGGTCACTTCCACTGGTCAGTGCAGCTGTGCCGATGCTGGCTGGGGCTTGCTCTAGTGATGGCACTTCCTCGAATGGACTGGGTTTGCACAGGAGTTCAGGGTGGTGAGGTGGGGAAGGGGACATCTGAGGACACAGTTGGGATTGGGCAGGAGCTTTGCTAGAGCCACTCTTAGGAAAGATCAGGATGGGTTTCTTTCTTGATCCTTTGCTATTTCTTGGGGGTTGATATCGAGGAATAGGAAGTTTCACGTTTTCAGGTAGGGATATTCTGGGTTTCTCAATTGGCTGGGCTGAGGCAACATGTGGCAGAGCAACAAGAGAAAATGTCCCCTCCTGGCCAGCAACCTGCATCAGAGCATAGTTCTGGGGAGACATCCCCAGCGGCTTGGAGTCGAAGGAGGATCCCAGATTCACCCGATCAGAGAGTGATGGTGAATGACATAGCACCATTCTGGATGTTAGGACTTTGGGCACAATTTTGGGTGCAATGGTCCTAAACTGACTCTTATTCTGCAAACCCTTCTTATTCTGTGTTGTTCCAGAAGGGATGTTTGATTCACCTGCAATGAAAAATAAAACAAAGAGTTACTATATGTAACTGTCCTATTAGTGAGACTTCAAACAAGCAGCATCTTATTTACTCTGCCCAGAACAGATTCCTTGACCGATCTCCAACTCTTCTAGACAAACTCTTGTGTCCCTCAAGACCAGCTTGAAGATCACTCCCTGCCTACCTTCCGCAAGGATTACTATACTCCTCTATGGCTCCCTAGCTCCTAATATGCAATTTACCATTTTCCGTAATAATTATGTGTTTATGTGTATCTCTACTACTCAACACTGCTTGACAGTGAAGATTCCATCCTTCTCATCCGTGTATTCCACAAATCCATCCTCTCCATTTAACCTGTCCCCACTCATTTTCACAAACAGGGGCAACCCGACGTTCTTTCCTGATCTCTTGAGGTGCAAAGGCTCTTGTCTGGAATGTTGGGCTATGTATTTTCTTATTTTCTATACACATTCTGCTTTTCCAATTAAGCTTAAGCTTTGTGAGGGTAAAGCCTATATTCAATTCATCTTGATATTTCCCACTGTATCCTTTGTATGAAACAAGCGTTTCTTGTATCAAGCTCATTTTTCATTCAATTTCAGAATACACCATTTGACCCACTGGCAGTGCAATCTGTTTTGCACAGTGGATGAATTCCAGACTGAATGCTAGCTTTGTTGCTGTTTCCCCATGTGACTTGTGAATTTCCTCTCACACTTTTCAAACTGTTTATGTGTGCTTTTGCAATTAAATCACCAGTATTTAAAAAGCTGATGTGACACCTTTAAAAAATATTGACCAAAAACACAAAGATACAAAGTGATAAGTGAAGATACAGAGACAACATGAAAAATATGTGAATGGCACAAAAAGCACCTTCTAGGATACTAATAGGAACAAATTTAACTGATAGAATAACATTTCATTCTTTCTGGATTTATTAGCCTGACCTATAAGACCAATTACTCCTACCCTAAGAGAACAATTAAGGAAACATTTTGGTACCTTGCTTCTGAAGACTGAAGTATCTATTTTATTCTCTGAGGTCTCCAGGTCACAAGACATGGATGTAGAAAAATTTCTAATTTCTAAGTATCTCATATTAATCGAACTTCAATTCACATTTACTAGGTACCTACATTATTCCAACTATTAGTATTCCAAGGACTGGCTAGTGCAAGCTCACAATCCCTTTTCTGAAATTTTTGGAGTAAGATACAGTTTGGAATTCACATTTACAAATTTTGGAAAGTGGTAAGATGCATATACCAAATGTTACATAACTCCCAGCAGAATCAG